>NW_024609868.1:106952539-107552539 GCF_016920785.2 Ixodes scapularis | reverse complement strand
AGGCTGGTACACACAGACCCGGTTTCTTACGTTACGTTACAAAAAGTCACCGGGAAATCTGTGCTTCGTAATAGGCGTGGCCACCAATCCAAGGATATAGCCTGGCACGCGACATTCGAAACACGAATGTTTCGGTGACGACGAGCTAGGACGGTGAGTTACCGTGGCAACCAAGGACACAAGGCTCGCCGTAACGTAACGTAAGGAGTTCAGCTCGGTTCAACTTATCACACAGCACCGTTTTCTTACGTTACGTCTAAGTCACCGTAACATTCGTGTCTCCGATGTCGCGTGCCAGGCTATCTCCTTGAATTGGTACCCACGCTAAATACGAAGCACAGATTTCCCCGTGACTTTTCGTAACGTAACGAAAGAAAACAGGTCTGTATGAACGAGGCCTTAAGGGGCTTGGCCTCATCCGAGAATCGAGGAATAAATATCCGGTAATATCCCCCCAGTCCGAGAAAGGCCTGAAGCTGTTTCACTGAAGTTGGTTCTGGGCACGGTGTAAGATACACTCTTTAGGTGAGGACACGGCGGGGCTGAACGCGCGGCGCGACGAGTCAGATAGTGTTCGTTCGACGGACATCCGAAAAGCTGCATTATTCCGCGGCCACCGTGCCCGCGGCTGGCAGTGTCGCCGGCGGCCAAACGGCGAAACTGTGAGAGCGAAAAAAAGTATCACGTTGTCATGACAACCCAGTACACCGTGGTCTTTCTGCACGAACGGCAATCTCGCTGGAGCTCTGCGCGTGTGGAGCATGAGGCGGCACGAGCCGTCTTTGCCGTGCCCACGGGTCGACGAGTCATCTGCCGGCGCCGCTTGAAACCATAGTGAGAGAGAGAAAGAGAGAGAGTGAAAAGCGAACTTTTTCTGCACTGCGCAAGGAACGCGCTGTCCTCACCTGAAGAGTATTATCTTACACCGTGGTTCTGGGTAATGTGAATGCTTGGGCTATTTGGTAATTTATGCTTGGATGGAACAGCGCGGATGAACAGTCACACTCACAGGCACACAAGAAATGAGCCTGTGAGTCTGTTTCCCTGTTGTGTGCCTGTGAGTGTGATTGGTTCTGGGAATGCTGTCACAGCTTTTACCTTCTCGGGATCTGGGCGACACTCCCCGGGTGAAATGAGGTGGCCTAGAAACTTCAAAGAACGCTTACATAGCTGTACTTTGGGTGGATTGATTGGGAGGCCTGCATTAGAGATTCGGTTCAGAACCTCTCTCACGTGCTCAATATCTTCATCAAAGGACTCGAAGTAGATGAGGACGTCGTCTAGAAAGGCCATGCAGTATGTGTACTTTATCCCTTCAAGCACCTTGTCCATTAAGGCCTGGAATGGGGCCGGACCTCCTGCCACGCCAAAGGGCATACGCTTGAACTGGAACATATCTTTATAACAGATAAATGCCGCTTTGTGGATGTCTTTTTTTGCCACTGGGATCTGAAAGAACCCTTGCGATAAATTCATGCCAGTGAACCACTTAGCCTTGCCCAGCTGAGCCAGTACTTAGTTCGTCTGAGGAATGGGGTACACTGGGATGTATGTCCGAGAGTTCAAAGGTCGATAATCAATGGCTAAGCGATACTCTCCGGTTTTCTTGGCCACAAGTACAGGTGCGCTGGCCCATGAGCTTTGACTTGGTTCTAACAGGCCTTGGTTTAGAAAACATCTACACAATGATAGATTATCGCTTTCTTCTGAGAATTCGTCGGCCTCAGTTTACAGCGAACTGGAAAGTTGGTGCCAGTGCAACCCGGCTCTGCACAGAAAATGTGCTTATAACTGTCGAGCAAGCGTGCCATGCGTGGGTCACTTTCAGACATATTCTCAGGTGTGTCTATGACGGAGAATGTAGTCATGTCTAAAGTGTTGCTGTCAGGCGGTTCGGCAAACAGGGCCTCTAAAAAATAGATGGGTCCGTCGTTTGACTTGTCCAATAGGCTCCTTCGTGGCACCCTGTCGAATCGAACAATCTCTTGTCGTTCCACTCCTACTGTCCAGCCGCCCAAGCCCACTTGAACAGAGATGCCCGTAGCTGTCAGAAAGTCCCGGCCCAGTACAACGTCTCGGCACAAACCCGACATGTGCAGGAAGCGCTGTTTGCGGGACCCACCAGACCAACGTACTCTGCATCTCACAGACGCAGTTGTTTGTGACCATCCTGTGGCAAGTCGAAGAGAATGAGACGCTTCGCGTGTTGAAACCCCTGTTGATTTGGCGGCTTCCATTGCTGTATCTTCCAGCAGACTAATGCTTAGACCCTGTATCCAGGAGGGCGTAAAACACCTTGTCACCGATGGGGACTTCGAGCAGTGGCTCCTTCCGTCCGGCGGTTGCTGCCACTTGCAGCGTGGTTTAGATTGGCCGGGGCAACCTCTACGATTCTCTGTTTCCCGGACAGTTGGCTTGTATGTGGCCCGTCTGGTTACATGTGTAGCGCCTGCGCTGGTTACGAGGTCTTCCTGTGGCGCAGTGACGTGCGGCATACCCGCCGCCGCCGCAGCGCTGACATCCTTTCCCGGCGGAACGAGGCCACGCTCCACAGGCGGGCACCACGGGCTGTCAGTACTGACTGATCTCGGTATGATGCGAGTACTGCTGTGGGGTGGAGGGGCGATTCTTGTTGGGCACCCGGTGTTGCGGTTACAGCAGTCTGTGTGCAGTGTACTGTTGAAACTTTGGTGGAAGAGTCAGGGTGTTCTACGAAAGCCAGGTCCTTGGCAGCCTGATTTCCCTTGCTTGGTGGCGGAACGTACCGTAGGCGATGCCAAGCGCGCTCCATGATAGATCCTGCCGCTTTTGCCATTTCTTGGAGATTTGCGAAGACCATGTGTTCCATGAGATCTTGAAACATCGGATGCATTTGTCTCGTACTCTTTGCACCTTTTCATAATCGAGCACTGGCTCTCCAATGAGATCATAAAATTCTGCAATCACGTGAATGAAGTGTTGAGATTTTTTTGCGGGTGTTGGGTTCCCCCCTAAAGCTCTTCTTTCAGTCTGTGTTTGTAGTCCACTGAAGCGAACTCCGACTGGAACTCTTGGACAAAAGACTCCCGGTTGTCGAGTCTCCCCGTGAATTTCCACCATAACTTGGCAGTTCCCTCGAGTGCAGCGGGCAGCACTTGGCGCAGGCGCTTGTCCTGAGGTACCCCAGTTAGCGAACAAAACATCTCTAGCTTCTCCAGGAATTCTTGAGGCGTTCGCGTATCTTCGTAGCCGATGAATTTCGGGAATGATAGATTTAGGCACTTCCACGGCATGGATCTTTGTTGGGAAGCATGATCTTCTGGAAATGCTACCGGCGTGTTCATGAGCAAGTCTCGTACTTGTACCGCCATTCGTTCGCGATCCATTGTGGACTCGCTCGTCAGGGCTAGCAGTTCCTGAACAACATTGTCTGGCGTCGCTTGTCCGGAAGCCGCGCTTACATTTCCGTTGGCTTCCATGTTGACTCGTAATTCTTCAAGGGGGGCCCAAGACGGGCCCCCCTTGTTGGTGTCTAGGGGTTTATCCTACATAAAGTCACTCCACATGAGCTATCTTCCAACCGTTAAAGTCCTAATTTCCTCCTTCTCCCTCGTGTCCGACCTGGTGCACGCTCTGCTGTCCCATCGCATTGTCCCCCATGAGCAACAATGCCTTGATGTGCCACCTGCTGGGCAGGGCATGAGCTCCGTGCCCAGCACGGTGTGTGGCGCGCGAGCGCCTATGTTCTGTGCGTAGGCGTCGCACGCACAGCCCGCACCTTCACATTACAAAAGATGAAACCCATTATTCCGCGTCCATAGTATGTCCATAGGGGTTCAAAGACCATACTCGAAATGCACAGCGCAATCTAGTGGGGTGGTGAAGAACACGCTCCGTCTCACCAGTTGGCTTCGGCGCGGGCAAAAGCTAGAACGCGAAAGTAGTTCTGAAGAATCTTTCGCTCGCACAAGCGCTCGCGCAGAGAAAGCTCTTTCGAAAACCAGGTGCCCATGCCGGTGACTTTGCCGTCAATCAAAGCCAAATTCCGAGCTGAAGTGTACGTCTTGCATGTTGGTTGCGGCGAGAAACCAGCGACCGGTGGGGAGATAAGCCCGTGCATGCGAAAGAAGAATGTGAAAAATAGTAACCTTTAGCTCGCAGGTGTAGGTGAAGATCAATGACGCTGAGCAGTAGGCCTCGATTGTTATCGACAACGCTACGAAATTGACAAACAGCAGAGGTGTCTCGCTGCATCGAAGATGGCACAATTTCTTATATGGCCTATTGTTGTTCAGCAGATAGCTTTTAGAAATAGAGGGTATTTCACGTAAATTGACAAAGGTTTAAAAATATTTTGGTTCATTTTGGGAAGACGAAACCGAACGAATAAGTTTGCTCATTGTTTGGAGCAACTCAGGTTATTTGTTTAATTTGGCCCAATTAACTCACTAATTAAAAGTTAATATGTCAGTTTTGAAATATTCTATTTAGAGCAAAAGTTCTAGTGACAGGGTTGTAGAGCGTCCTCAGAAACATCCAATTCAGTGTTTTTTATCAAGAGACCTTAACACATATTTCTTTATGGGCTTCGAATAATGTTTACGAATTATGAAGAAAACGCGTGACCTTGAGCATGTGCACCTTGTATTGCAGCGCTCTCAGCCGTGGCTTGAATAAACTAGGCCTGCAAGCTGAATAGAGCACTGCTGAATGCGCGCTATTGACAAATTCTTGTTTTGTTTTTTTCATAATTCGGGCACTTTTTTGAACCCTGCAAAAACGAACGGTGTTAGAGGTTTCTTGGAAAAGAAAACAACTACAACAACACTGAATTCGTTGTTTCCAAGGACGCTTTACAATGTTGTCGTTCGAACTTTTGGTCTCAATTGAATATTTTAAGTTTATTAATTAATCCTAATTAACTAGTTAATTTGTAAAAAAATAAAAAAAGCCTGACTTCCTCCAAGCAATGAACAAACTTATTCGTTTGGTTTCGCCTCTGTAAAACGCACTAAAATATTTTTAAACCTTGACTCAAGTTTGGTGGAATACCTTGTATGGCGTAAACAAAATTAGGTGCCCCTTTATTTATGCATTGTGAGATCATATGTTTGTTTCTCTTATTATGTAATGTTTTGAGCTACAAATATTAAAAACAAAGCACTTGATATGTACTTCATGCAAACGGTTTAGGTTAAATTTAGGGTGACAAGAGCAGCTTGGGCTTTGATCATTCTGGCATTTCAGTATATCTGGTGTTCTGAATTTAAGGTCTACTGGAATCTGCACTGGAAAGGATGTTTTCCTCATCTAGAATCCCGTGACCCATGAGTAGGATTTTGCAATAGGTGTGCTTTCTATGTTTACATGCGCGAGGAATGTCAGTACCGATCCCTTAGTGTGGAACGAAGAGTTTCTGGAGACTCAAAACCTTTAAGGTAAAAATAATTCGAAATGAAATTAGAAATAACAATAATCTTGTAGAATATTTAAACCGTGTCAGGCATTGTAAATGTATAAACAAGACGAGGCAGTTACTAATTTTTATGTTACAGTTGATAATAAAATAATTTTTATTCTAATATAAATGTTCACTATCTTTTCTTGACTCAAGGCACAAAGCTGTATATTGGTGTGGCAGTGTCGTACCGGCGGATACAAAAAAAAAAAACATGCCGGAGGGGTAATGTCTTCTTCATTTTCTAGTGTTTGTGAAAAATAAAACTGCAGGTAGTGGCCTTGACAGTGACTTGCTGCCAAAGGCGAACCACACTTACAATGTGTTCATTGTATAGGATCGCGCATCTCCGCTCAAGTGGACATTCTTTAAATGGGCGGTTTCATTTGGATTCAGGCAACGAGGTGCAGTCGTATTTTTTATTTTGCCTAAAATTTTTATATCTTGGTGCGCATGGTCCAAGAAAAACAATAAATTTTATTTTAATGTCCTGACATGTTTAGTTTCTAAGAAAAAAAATCTTGAAGAAGCGAGAAAGAACAACGAGGTTTTGACGATTGTCGTATATGGCGTTTTTGAATCAATCTCAGTCTCAAAGTATTCAAAACAGAGAGTCTATATTTTTTAGTGTGATTTATATGCAAGTTGGTAAAACAACATTATAACTACTCTTTATTATCCGTCGCTCCAACCTTTGTGAAAATCCCCAAACATGCCTCCGCGAACAACTAAGACTTAAATTGCGGATTTTTTTGTTTGAGTCGACTATGTTTAGTGTCGCTTTTAATATAATACCACGTGAAGAACCTTTCATTGCCTTCTAAATTAAACAACGTTTGTGCCTTTATCATGTACGAGTACTAAGACATAAATTATAAAACAGAGAAGGTTTTCACTTTTCGTTCAATTTCAGCACGCTGTACAAAACAAAACAAAAAAAACATTTTTAATTTTTTTTCTCGCGTCGTCTTCTTTTTACACTTTTTTTTTTACCCAGAATAATACCGTTAGAGGTCTTTGCTCTTGTTTTATGTTTTAGGCCTCTAAATACGCTCAAAAAGAGCAAATGCCGATGGTGGGTTTTGACGATTCTCGTGTGTGGCGTTTTTGAACCACTCTCTATCTCAAAGTATTCAAAAGAGAGCTTCTATATTTTTTATTGTTTTATATATGCAAGTCGGTAGAACGACATTCTAACTACTATTTATTATTCGTCGATCCAATTTTTGTAAAAATCCCCAAACATGCCTCCGTGAACAACTTATACTTAAATTGCGGATTTTTATTTTATATTTTTTTTGAGTCGACTATGTCTAGTATTGCTTTTACTATAATAATAATAATAATCGTTTATTTTACCATAAGATTTTTATGGTGGCGATCAGGGACAAAAAGCTGTAGAAAACAGCTTGACGAGGTCCCCGACCGCCTACAAGCAGCAGAGCAGCGTGATACTCACAGTATAAAATACATACAGAGCACAAGCTATAGAAATGATATCAGAAAAGACCTTCGTCATCACACACTTTGTTAAGGCTGATTCACAGGATTGTTAACTTTTTGTCACTTTCTAGTTTTTGAAAAAAAAGAAAAAAGAAACGTGATACAATCGCGACATAACTAATAAAAAACAGGAGAAAAGGATTTATGCACACGATCGACATCAAACAGAAGGGTCCGAATATCCTTGACAGATAATTTCTCCCAATCGAAGTTTTGTTCGGGAAATAAATTTAATAATAATTTCGGAATAGTGTATCTGAGCATTTGTGTTCCGTAGTTCGTTCTGGGAGTGACCACCTCCCAACAGCTCGCAGAACGAGTGGGATAAGGATGAACATATTGGGAAAGGCGTCCAAGGCTCACTAGAAAGCTAGTATTTCTAATTTCTTCCACTTTTAGAGTAGTGGAAAGTCTGTAGTCGTAGAGAGAATATATACTAATAATGTGGAACTTCTTGAATAGATTGGCTGTAGGATGATCAAAATCTACATTCGCGATTGCCCTCACGGCTTTTTTTCGCAAAAAATGTATTTTATCAAGATTTGTTAATGTCGTCTTACCCCAGACTAGGTGGCCGTAAATTATATGGGAATAGAACAAGGAGTTATATATTAATAATTTAACATTTGTTGGCAGTACATAGCGGTTGCGGTTTAGGATACCGACTATCTGTGATAACTTCGAGGTAACATAATTGATGTGATCGTCCCAAGACATATTCTCGGAAAAAGTGACACCAAGCAGTTTAAAAGCATTGACGATCTCAATCCTGGTTGAGTTTATTACGATATGTTTGGTGATATTTACAAGTTTGCTCTTGGGACGAAAAAGCACGGCTTTTGTCTTTGCAACGTTTATTTGTAGCGAATTGATGCGGCTCCAGACGTTCAACTTAGAAAGCGCCAAGTTTGCCGATTCGAACAGCAGATCAACGTTTTCCGCAGTGAAAAGTAAAGTGGTGTCGTCGGCGTAGTTTACAAACTTTGCTTCGGAAGTAATGTTAACAATATCATTTACAAATATATTAAAAAGAAAAGGACCCAATATACTACCTTGTGGGACACCAGAATTGATCGGTTTTGTAGTTGAGGAGTGCCCATCAATACAAACAAAGTGCATTCGGTGTGCCAGGTAAGATTTTATTAACTTCAGTGCGTGCCCTCGAATACCGTAGGTGTCTAGTTTTTCAATTAAAATTTTATAACTTAGGCAATCAAATGCCTTTGTGAAGTCTACGAAGATACCAAGAACCATTTTCTTTTCCTCGAAGCTTTGAAGTATGTGTTCTTTCTGAACAAGCAGAGCAGATTCCGTTGACTTTTGTTTTATGAAACCAAACTGTGAAGCTGTTATTAAGTTATACTTATTAGAAAAGTTAATTAGTCTTATATGAAGCAGTTTCTCGAGTATCTTCGAAAACACAGGTAGTATCGAAATTGGCCTATAGTTTCCCATATCGTTAACACTCCCTTTTTTATGTAGGACGGACACCTTTGCTATCTGCATACGTTTAGGAAATACACCTGTGGTAATACAAAGGTTAAATATATGGGTTAGTACTGGCGCCAACGCATGAACAATATGCTTCACTGGCCTTACCTGTATGCCATCCGCATCACAACTACCACTATTTTTAAGTTGCAAAACTACAGAAATTAATTCGGCGTCAACTACTGGCTCTAAAAATATTGAGTTATTTTTTCTGGTGTCACGAAACAAGGAAGAATTTACGGTGTTAGTTTTATCTGCAATGCTTATGAAATGTTCATTAAAGGCGTTCGCTAACGCATGCCCAGTTAGTTCAGCACCGTCATTGACAATCTTTACAATAGAGCCGCGGGAGCGATTTCGACCTAAGAGGGCGTTCAGTTCTTTCCATATGACATCGGCATGACCCTGCGCTGCTTTGAACACGTTAAAATGATAGCTTTGTCTAGCTCGCCGCAGGTTTTTTGTCAAGCTGTTGCGATATGTTTTGAAGACTCTTAGATCGTTTTGATCTCTGGACTTCGCAAATCTGGCATATAACGCATTTTTCGTACGAATTTTACAATGCAGTTCGGGCGTAACCCACGGTTTTTTAATGCGTTTAGAAGTTTTCATAGATTTGAAGGGAAAGTGTGTCAAATATTGCTCAGAAAACAATTCCATAAAAATATTGTAGGCCTCTTCGGCGGTATCCTGGTTGAGTACGCTATCCCAATTTATATCTGATAGAGCGGTTAAAAAATGGTCTAGTCCATCAAGTGTTATTTTTTGAAACATTGTACACTGCTTCTTATTTGCCTCACGTTTCATATATTTGTCAGAAATAAATATTGGGAGGTGGTCCCTAAGATCGCCACATACAACACCAGCTTTTATATGCTCTGTCGAGCGATTTGATATGAACACGTCTATTAGTGTTTTGGACTGGCAGGTAACTCGCATGGGGCTGTTGATAACGTTTCTGCATCCGCCAGTATTAATTAAAGTCGTAAATGTGCGTTTAACAGTAGTGTCCGTACACATATCAATGTTAAAGTCTCCACCACAAGTAACAATATACTTTCCTTCGTTGACAAATATTAAGAAGGATTCAAAGAACTCAAAGAAGATTTCAAGACTGCCACTAGGGGGTCGGTATATAACAGCAAAAATATTATCTTTACTACGAACACAAAGCATCTCGTAATCCTGTGTGGCGCAGCTGAAATCTTTTATTAATTCACAGCGAGAGTCTTTAGTCAGGATGGCCACACCGCCACCACGCTTCTCTGAGCGATTGACGTAAAAAGAACAATACGACGGCAGTTTCAAAACATTAGCTTCATCCGTGTACCAAGTTTCGGTAAGCATTATAACATCAAAATAAAAACCAAAAACCAATAACACCACGTGTATAACCTGTCATTGCCTTCCAAATTAAACAAAATTTGTGCCTTTATCATGTACGAGTACTGAGAAATATATTATGAAACAGAGAAGGTTTTCACTTTTTGTTCAATATATATAGCGTGCGACGTATTTGCCGCTACGTCGCACGCTATGTATAAAAAAAAATTAAAATTTTTTTTTGCGTTGCGCTTTTTTTTACATTCTTCTTTTACCCAGAATACACTACGTTAGAGGTATATGCACTGGTTTTGAGTTTTAAGCCTCTAAATGTGCTAAAAATGATTCTGCTCTGTTATCAACATGAATTTCGCATTAAAAATATAAAATTTCGCATTTAAAGATCTAGGTTTCAAATAGGAAGGGTATTTTACTCTAATATTTTACATTATTATTCTTTGATATTTCTAACGTAGTATAGATTATGTAGCGCATAGGGTTTAGGCTTCAGGCCTCTCCAATCATGGCACCGGCGGAAATTGTGAGAAAACCCGCTTTTGGCAGTTGCGATTTTATAGTGTTTAGACGTTTGGAATTTCAAACTGGTTATTATACGCCTAAATGCATCAATGTGTTTTACATGATTATTTATTAAACGTCCCTAAATTATTATAATAAAGAATAAAATATACAGCTATAACCAATATACCCACCATCAGCATTTGCTCTTTTTAGCATATTTAGAGGCCTTAAAGCACAAAACTAGTGCATATACCTCTAACGGAATATATGCTGGCTATTAGCTCCGTGCGCGACCGAAAGCGTCGCTGTGGTCATCCTTCTACGATTGGCCGAACGCTGACTATGACGTCGGAAAGGGGATTTATCATCGACGGATATAGGAGGAATGAAAGAACTTTAATTTTGACGGTTTTGGTGTGCCTTTGAGAACGCAATGATTTCAAGCTTCCACCATGCTAATAACAAAACCATCGAACTTGTTGTTCGCAAGGTGATGACGTCACAAGGGGGAACCGTAGGAGGGCGCCACCAAAACATCTCGCCGCTAATAAGAAGGGTGTGAAAAAAACGCGACGCTGAAATTGAACGAAAAGTGAAAACCTTCTCGGTTTCATAATCTATTTCTGTGTACTCGAGAGTATTTAAGACACATACTTTGCATAATGTTCAAGGCAATGAAAGGTTCTACACGTGGCATTATTTTAAAACGATATTAAACATAATCGACTAAAAAAAAAAGAAAAACAAATCCTCAATTTAGGTCAAAGTTTTTCGCGGAGGCATGTTTGGGGATTTTTACGAAAATTGGAGTGACGAATAATAAGTAGTAGTTATAATGTCGTTTTACTTACTTGCATATATATCACGCTACACAAATATAGACGCTCTCTTTTAAATACTTTAAGAATGAGAGTGATTCAAAAACGCCACGCGCGACAATCGTCAAAACCTCGTCGTTCTTTCCCATATCTTTGAGATTTTTTCTCAGAAACTAAACGTGTTAAGACATTAAAATAAAAATGATTGTTCTTCTTGGAACATGTGCCTCAAAATATAAAAATTTGAAGGAAAATAAAAAAAAATATGACTGCATCTCGTTACTTGAATCCAAATGAAACCGTCCATATATATGTAATACTTACATTCAGTTTGCGTTACACTGGGAGAGGTTGTCACGGTAGGCCTCACAAAAAATGTATAGAGCAAACGAGCATATAATAAAATGCTCCATCTAATTTCGTGTAGTCGGTATACGTATATTAAGACCTTTAAAAAATGCTAATTTCGAGGTTTGTCGAGTTCGATATGCAAGTATGTGGTGGACATGAATACGTTTACTGTTTTAAAAACAACAATATTGGTCACAACAATTAAAAAATACTAAATGAAGGAGCTTGTCCAAAATGACAAGTCCTGCTGTAAGGCTGATCACCGCAGGTCTCGAGATGTTCGGTCGGAGCTCGTGTCTCTGTTCTTGAGCGCCGCGCATGGCACGCGGTGACGCGCCACACTCGGGTGACTTGCCGCGCAAGGTTTCAAGCTGCCTAGCGCTTTGACGTAACAAGAGCTCCCCCCCTTGAGAAGTTTCTAGGGTGACGTTGGGCCCAAGAGACGGAGCGATGGTACTGGCGCTCGTTGGTTGGCAACGGCGATGCTTGGTGGGGCTATAGGGGGCCAACTTAGGGGCTGGAGGCTGGGTACTGTCGACAGTTCAAAGTGGTCAGGCTTAGGAGGTCGATGGAGATGGTACCCCGCCGTCGGTTCAAATCCAGCAGAAAGAACTTATCACGTCTTTCCAACACCTTCAACGGGCCGTCGTATTGTTGATCGAGCGGTTTCTTGACCGCGTCTCGACTTACAAAGACATGTAGGGCCGAGGTTAGCTCGCCGCATTCGTACGTTGCGTGTCGGCCGTGATGCCGCGTTGATGTGGCCCGAAGGCTACTCATAACTTCTCGAAACTGGGTGACGCAGCTGAGAGGATCTGGCACGGTGGGCGGATGTGATGTCGCGAACGTTTCAGGTGAGACGCGAGGCGCCTCCCCATAGACTATGTCCACGGAAGTGCATCCCAAGTTTGACTAAAGGCTGGTTCGTGGGCCTAGTAGCACGATGGGAAGTAGTGTCCACCAGTTGTTGGAGTCGTTGTGCGCTTTTAGTGCGGCCTTCGATGTCCGCTAAAACTTTTTCACCAGGCCGTTGGCTGATGAAAGATACGCTGTGGTACGAATGCGAGATGTTCGGACGAGTACTATGAGTTTTTAAAACAGCTTCGACTGGAATTGTGCAGCTCGGTTTTTAAAAATGGATAATGGGACACGGAAGCGCGATATCCAACCGTTGACGAGAGTCATCGCAATGGTCATGGCGCAGATGTCTACGATGGGGAAGGCCTTCGGTCAGCGCGTGAATTCTGTCAGTGCACGTAAGCTTACATGGCTCCGTGAGATGTTGGTAAAAAGCCGACAATATCCACGTGAATATTGTCAAAAGAAGCGGTGGCGGTGTGCATTGTAGCGAAAGCTGCAAAACTGTGTCGTTGAACCTTAAATCGCAGGCACGGCAGGCACGTTGCACGTACCGGCCCACCCTATGTAAAAAAAAACAGCTAGAAAACCAAGCTGGTCAAGCTGGTTTAGCTGGTTTTTAAGCTGTTTCGAGCTGATCTACGTGGTAATCAAGCTGGTTCAAGCTGGCACTGCAGCTGGGCAAGCTGGTACTTGAGCTGGTTCCAGCTGGTACTGAAGCTGGTTCAAGCTTGTCAAGCTGGTTCGAGCTGGTCAAGCTGGTTCGAGCTGGCGCTGCAGCTACTCTCCGAAGAGACCATCTGGTTCGAGGTAGGTACCGTGCGCAAATGCTGAGGTCTAACTGCCCTCTACCGGGACTAACCGAAAGGCGCGCAAGCAGCCGCGGCAGCAAAAGTGCGGGAGCAAAAGAAGCGAGAGGCGCGCGGGTGCAAGAACGCGGGAGCAAAAGACGCGTGGACAAGATGGCCGATGGCCATTTTGTCCACGCCGATGGCCAGCGTTAGCGACACACTTACTGTTTCGGAACGCAGGGGGAGGTCTCCACAGAGAATTGTAGCGTGAAAAATTACAGGAGGGCGTATGTTTAAGGGTTGGAGCTCACTTTATAACGATCGTAGCCTCTGTTCCAGCACGTCGGGGGGATCGGTGGCGATTCTTTTTTCGAGCGCCGAGGCGCGCGGTCAAGGAATCATGAGCTCCAGCGGAGCGCGTTCGACGGCTTACCCTAGCCGGGTTCCAACAGGTATTTCGGAATATTTGACTCCCCAGGACTACCGTATCATCCTGCGTACGCTGCCAACAGGCCGTTATTCTTTTAATTCAGTCTTCCTACATGGCGACCAATCAGCGAGACCATATCACATCGACGACTTTCGCGACGTTCTGAATGACGTCGTTGACATGAATGACGTGGCCGGCTTCGGTGCTTTCCAGTACAACCACGTTTGGATGCTCACCCTGCACAACGCGGCAGCGAAGGAGAAGCTGCTACATCCGGCAGTGCTCAACGTCAAGGGCAAGACCTGCCTGGTCATCGATCCGAATGTGAGTGAGAAATCATTCAAAGTTCCTTGGGTTCCCGTCTGCGTTCCCGACGAAGCTGTGCAAAAGACGTTCGAGTCGCACGGTAAAGTGAAATCAATCGTGCACGAGAGGTGGAGGCAACCAGGCTTTGAGAATGTGGAGACAACAACGCGAACAGTCACGATGGTGCTCAAGGAAGGCATCACAGTGGAAGCTATCCCGCATCAAATCAACATCCTCGGTATGCCAGCGTTGGTGTCCATCTCAGGCCGCCCACCTCAGTGCTTACGGTGCAAGAAGGTAGGACACATGCGCAAGCAGTGTCACACTCCGTGGTGCAGGACATGCCGCACTTACGGACATGAGGAGGACAACTGTATCCAGGCGTACGCGGCAAAAACGAGGCCTCCAACTGAACTGCAGGACTTCGATAACCTGATAGACCAAGATGAAATGGAGGAGACCATTGCCGCGACTCCGACAGGGAAGGTGTCTGAATTGTCGACTGACGTCGTCGGAGCAGCCGACTCAGCACCACCAGCAAGCAGCGTCGCAGAAGTCAAGATGACAGAGACGCCGTCGCCGAAGGCGGGAGAGAACTCGCCAGCAGGACAAGTCACACCAGAATCGGTTGAGATGAAAGACGAGGAAAACAGAAAGGCCAGCGGGGCAGATGGCAACCCGGATCAAGAAGTCACCGGAGTGCAAGCGCCAATTAAAAGGAAGGGAGAGCGATCAACGGAAAAAATTGCAACGCGTGCGACTGCGGGTAACCAACGATTTACTCTTGTGATCTGCAAGCGCTGGAAGAAAGGCACCGAACCTCAAGGACAACCATGGTAGACAGAGCGGGGTGCTTCAGCACTTGAAGAAACAGCCTTCGAAGATTGACAACGTTCTGCCAAACGTGTAAGCCGTCCCAACTCCAACACTTTATTGAATGACTAAAAACTCGAATCCTCTGAATATTGCAAACTTTAACGCTGTTAGTACTGTTGCAAGGAAACGTAAGAAATGGCTACTCAGTCTGCTGCTAGAAAAACGCATAGATATTGCTTTCATTCAGGAAACAAGAATCTCCACGCATAAGCAGGCAAAAGTCTTCGTGCAGTACTTTGGACACGTGTTTTGGTGTTTTCACACATTGACTCTTGGCAATCTGTCTGGAGGAACGGCGGTGCTTGTCAAAAAAAAAAAGTGTTTTTTCGTTGTTGATTGTGAGCTTGGCGCGGACGGTCGCGTAAGCAAAGTTGACTGCCTCGTTAAAAATAAACTAGTTCGTCTAGTGTCGGTTTATGCACCGAATGATGCTGCTGAACGCTGTCTTTTTTTTCAAGTCTTTGATACGAATCTTGGACACGCCTGGAAAAGTCATTCTAGGCGGAGACTTTAACTGCGTGTTTTCTAACCGTGACCGCTCTAATTACGCTACAATAAGCGACTCGAGTGCAACTAAGCTGAAGAGCGTGTTAGAGCAGTTTGACCTGGTTGACGTCACAAGCCCGCTGAAAGGTTTTTGTCCTCGCTTTACGCATTGGCAGGGAGCATCTCACGCTCGCCTTGACAGACTTTACCTGTCAAGCGAGATGCCGAATCAGGTGGAGGAGTACAGGGCTGACGCGGTCTCGTTCTCTTATCATGCGCTGGTTTCCTTTTCTCTCAAGTCTGGAGCAAACACTCGCAGCAAGGCTCGTAATGGAAGCTGGAAAATGAACATGAGCATTTTACAAGACGAAGAATTTGCTTCGATGGTGAAAGAAAAGATTGAGGGACTTAGCAATGAAGCTCCGCTAGATGCCTGCATGGGGGAGAACTTCAAATTGGAGTTGGAGGAACTCGCAACTGACTTTTCGCAGAAACGACAGCTCGAGCGCGAGTGAGAGAAAAGGGCGTTGGTCCAGTTCCTCAAGACACTAATTGTCGAAGAAGAACAAAGCCCTGAAGTTTTTCAGGATGATATAAAAAAAATGTAAAGCACAACTTCTCAAGTTACTGGAAGAAAAGCTAAAAGGTGCTGCAGTCCGGAGCCGAACTCGAATGTTAAACGAAGAAAGGGTACAGAACTTGAAAGAATAAAACAGAGAGGACGAGGACGGGACCAGGACATCTTTCATTTAGCAACAACATAGAATGGCACAACGATAAAACCGCCCCCCAAGCGTCTCAACGTTCTCAAAGAGGGAAAGGAGGTACTAGTTATAAAGGAAAGGGAATACACTAAAAGAAAAGTTTGAAAAGCGCATCAGTAATCTAGTTATTTTTGATTACTTAGAATTCAACCTTTGTCATTGTCAGTGATAATCAGAATTATTATTGTTTGCAGTCCAAAAAGGGAATTGTACTATAAATATAGGAGTTTAAAAGCTGTAGCGTCACGACGATACTGTCAATATTCTAGTCATCTCTGGTGTTAAGAATTCGACCTCTGTCTTTGTCAATGGTAATGAAGGAGCAGAAATGTTGTTGTTAACAGTCCCCATGGCAAATGATTCGATGATTTCTCTCCCAAATCTGTTGTTGTGCCCGCCCAGTATTTTAGTATCAGAAAAATGAGGAGTACAGTCATCGCATGTGCGGCTGTGAACGACAATGGGGTGATACGACTCAGTTGAAGCCTTTGATGATTCCAAGTTATGTTCTCTGAGTCGGTGGTTGACGCATCTCCCAGTCTGTCCAATGTACTGACTGCCACAGCTTAGAGGAATCGAATAAATCTTCCTTTCTTCGCATTCCACGAACTTTTTGGCATGTTTAACATTGCACCCTCGGGGACTGTCGCTCCCATTAACCTTTTTGCACATCTGTTTGAGGCGCATACGACAAGAAAAAACCACACTCGTGTCGAACTTGGACGCGATAAACCTTAAACGGTGCGCGTAATTGTGCATGTAGGGAATCACAGCGAAACGACCTTTCTTTTTTGAAACAACTTGCGGAAGTTGTGGCTTGATAATGAACGTCTCAAGGGTGGAGCGAAGTAGGTCAGCAGGAAAGCCTGCTTTCCTGCTGACCTACTTCGAAGAAAAGGTGGCGACAAAAATTTTCGCAATGCTGGAAAGAACAAGAGGGTAAAAAATACAATTCTGAAAGTAAGAAACGGTGATGTCATGGCGGAAGGACAAACAGAAGTTTGTCCTTCCGCCAATCTTTGTCCTGCAGCCGTCTACAGTGAGTTATTTCGAAGAGAAGATATCGACAATGACATCACCGATAGTTTTCTCAACGATCTGCCGCAAGTGTCAGAGGAGCATTAGGACCGCATGGATCAACCAGTCAGTACAGCAGAAGTCAACTGGGCAATCAAGAATCTGCCAGCAAGGCCCCGGGCCCGGACGGAATAGGCTCCGAGTTTTATAAGATGTTTATAATCCTCCTCTGCCCCGCTCTGCTGACAGTGTTTCAAGACATACAAGAAAGACAGCTACTTCCCCCATCGGTGAAAAAGAGCTTCACTGTTTTGATTCCAAAAGTACAAACCTGCGGAAAAATCCCCGCAGTAACGAACTTCCGTCCTATAAGATTGTTAGGCACAGACTACAAGATAATGGCAAAAATATTGGCACGGCGTCTGGACATTGGACTGAAAAACGTCATCGGAGAGCACCAAACCTATGGCTTGAAAGGACGGTCCATTTATCGCAACCTTCACGTCATGCGTTTTGTCTGTGAAGCGACAGCCGAAGACCATCAACCATTAGCGGTGCTGCAGACGGATCTCAGTCAAGCGTTTGATCGAGTGTCCCACGAGTTTCTCATGAAGGTTTTGGAACGATGTGGGGTGGGGCGAAGTGATGAGAGATTCGATAGCGCTGTGCTATAAAAGCATCACCACACGGCTTTTAATAAATGGGAAGAAAGGAAAGCCAGTTTCGGTTCAGCGTTCTGTCCGGCAAGGCTGCCTCATGTCACAAATCTTGTTCGCTCTACAGCTGGAGCCACTGTGCCTCAAGGTGCAGCGCAACAAGTCAATCTCCGGTCTCAACCTGGAGGAAGCATCTGTAAAACTCCTGGCGTACGCAGACAATGTTTCTTTTGTATGCTCTTCAAAGCAAGAAATCGAAACAGTCTTGGATGAACTAGAAAGCTACGGTCGGTGTTCCGGAGCAAGAATCAATAAGAACAAATCGAAAGGGAGCTGGCTCGGAGAGTGGGCCACAAAGCCATCGGAGTTCATGGGCGTCAAATGGTCTACAGGCGGGGAAAAGTACCTCGGCGTGCCCATGGATCTGTCAGTACCTACGTCACAACAATGGAAGCAGAAACTGGCGACCATACCAGTAAAACTTTTTTCTTGGACAGCAAGACGTTTGTCAATGTTCTCCAGAAGCTATGTCTGCAACGCAGTGTCATATCCTGTGATCCTGTATGTGGCGCAAGCGGTTTGTTGCGGCGCAGAAACGGTGAACGCCATCATCCACAGACATTGGGCCACGTTGATTTGGCAATCGCGAATGGAAAAGATGCGAAGGAGCAACCTGTTTTGGAGTCTGGAAAGCGGTGGCTTCGGGCTCGTGAATGTGACCCTCAAACTTTCTGTGCAGCGCTTGCTATTCTTTAGAGATCAAAGAGATCCAATTTTTACGACCGCATTCCACTGCTTAAGATATGGAAACCTGCAACAATGGATGGTGAGCACCACGAGTCGGGCGACCACGTCGAGGCATCTCAGATTTTACAAGGAAGTTGCTGACTCAATCAGGTTCTTCTTGGTTCACTTCTCTTGGGAGCATGTTTTGACGGTGAAACGGAAGAGACTTTACTGGGACAGTGTCTTAGCAGTTTTGCCAGTGCCGTTGTACCAACAGTACGTCAACGCTCCCAACTCATCTGATGTCTTTAAGCAGCTGATAAAGCTGCCTGTGCCTACAAGCAGCAAAGATTTCTTTGTTCGTTTTTATGCTGAAGTGCTCCCTGTGAAAGTGTGGCTAAATAAGAAAGGATTCTTTGTTCCGTGGTTGCTAAACTGCGCTTTGTGCGGGGCGACTGAAACCTTACATCACGTGTTTGTGGAGTGTAGCAACGCTTACCTTTTTTGGGCGGAACTAAGGTGCCTCTTTACTGTAGAGTTTGAAATTGTCTGGAACGTGTTCAAATGGTTATGTCTTGAGAGCGAGGAGCATTCTCCAACTGTGCTGCGTGTTTTAGTAGTGCTCGGTCTGCACGCGATTTGGCGATCCCGAACTGCGTATCTCGAGTGCGACATCCGTGCCAAGCGAACATGTGGTATTTTGCGGCCAAGTTGCGATGGAGTCTCAGTGTTGCGGCAAAAAGATTTCCAGAGGACAAGGAGCAGTGGGACTTAATCGAAACACGTCTCCAGAAATGGTGTATCTGAAGTGTTAGCGTATAATGACACAACGTTCAGGCTGTTCATAGTCTAACGCAAAAACAGCCGGCGTGTCGGCTGTCTGGTTTTGTTTGAAATAAGTTACCAAACGCTCAATAAACTTGATGTTTAAAAGGGGGGATCGGTGACCGAGTGGTCTAGCGCACACCAGCTCGGAGCACGTGGAGCGAAAGCTCGCGCTGCAGAACCCAAGGATATAATATAATAATAATACTTTATTTCCTCTCCAGGGAGCGGAGGGGCAAGGACAAAAAGCTGCATACAGCAACTTGACGAGGTCCCTGCACCGATACAAACGGCAGAAAGAAATGATGACATGTTCTATAATCACTAATTTACAAAAATAATGAAACAAGAAAAACAAAACTACACATATACAATGAAAATTAAGCAGTGGTCGACCAAAAAACGTTTGGGTTAAAATTTGTTAGTCAGAGCTAGTGAAAGACATAAACAGGGACATTATATGGGACTTGGTGACAGCTTCAGGTACAACGTGATATTGAATCAATTCGTTTAGTAAGTGAGGTAGATTGTAGCTTGTTGATTGATGTCCATATGATGTACGAAATGTCGGCACAAACCATGGTTCTGCATGTCGTGTATTATAACTTGTGAGATGCTTGTTTAAATTAAAAAATTCAATTATAAAGGTGTTGTTTGCGAGTAGGGCAGATCTGTAAAGGCGTGTGAGTCTGAGTTTATAAAGGAAAGATGTATTTAGAATGTTTAACTACTGAAAATAATTAGCAGTGCTCTCATTCCATGCGAGATTTGCTATTAATCCAATTGATTTTTTTTTCTGTGCACGAATGAAACTAAGCATGTTATGTTTCGTAGTTGTACCCCGTATAAGATGACAATATGTTAGATGAGGAACAAAAAGAGCATTGTATAACATCTTCTTATTATTGCATGGTAGGCTGTATCTATGTTTATTTATCAGCGCATTTATTCTGTTTATCTTTGTAAGGTTGTGATTTATATGAATGTCCCATGTGAGGTGCTCGGTAAAATAGACGCCCGAAGATTGTTTCACTTAAAACTTCTATTTTCTGGTTGTCTCGATGAAGATATGTTGGCCTACAAATTAATTTATTTCTGGGAATAAAGAAAATCGTTTTAGTTTTATTAGGGTTTATTTGCAGACAATTTGGGTCCATGTATCTTTGCAAATTTCTAAAAGCTATTTGCTTCTGAAACCATGCCAGTCGGGTAAGTACCAGTAATAAGAAAAGTCACATAATCGGCATAGGCTATTATTTTTGCTGTTTTCATTATGTTAAAAACGTTATTAATGTAAAGTATAAAGAGAAGAGGGCCTAATATGCTGTCCTGGGGCACACCTGTTGTAATAGTATCAAGTGGAGAAAAAGAAGAGTTTATACAGACGCATTGAGAGCGATGCTGCAAATAAGATTGAATTCATAATCCTGCACTTCCTTAATACAATAAGCGTGAAGTTTAAGGTTTAGTATATTATGGTTTATGTGGTCAAACGCTTTAGTCAGGTCAATAAATATACCAAGTACGAGTTTTTTTGTCTCAAATGCTTCAAAAATGAGTTCCTTTTGTGTTAACAGTGCGGTTTCCGCTGATCTCTGTTTACGAAAACCAAATTGTGAGTTAGAATACCGTGTTTGTTAAGAAAGTTAATTAGTCTTGAATGAATTATTTTCTCAAGATCCTTAGACAGTACCGGCAAAATTGATATTGGTCTATAATTAGTGAGGTTGTTTTTGTCACCTCCTTTGTGCAGCACCGTTACTTTTGCCTTTTGCATTTTTTTTGGAAAAACACTGGTCGTTAAAACGAGGTTAAAAATGTACGTGAGAGGAGGAGCAACTATATCAATGACATATTTGATGGGTTTAATTTGCGATCCATTAATGTCCTGGGATCGGCTATTTTTAAGATTTAGGAACGTGCTAATCACTTCCCTTACTGTAGTAGAAAACAAGAACATAGATTCATTAAGAACATATCGCAATGTTACCGACAGATTCATGGTATAATTTGCTGGTTGTACCAAATTTACGAAGTAATTATTAAAAGTGGTAGCAAGCCGGGTTCAATCCCCACCCCTGCCCGTTTCGATCTGAATGAGCATCGTACCGGCTTGCGGTCGTGTGTCATTACTGTGTGGTGCACGTTAAAGACCCCAGGCTAGTGGTTGTACTGCACTGGCTAAATTGCACACCTACAGCTGGGAGACTCGTCGCCCGCTGAGGCAGACCAAGTTCTAGGCTGTATAAACATACACACAACCCATTTTTTTCCAGCACGTCGTGGAAGCCAGCGCTGACTCGAGCGCCGCCATTTTTGATGCACTGGCCATGCGGCTTTTGACCGTTGTCCTGACGTCCTTCACCTTTGCATGCTTAGAAACGTGGTTTGAAAGCGATTATATTTTCTTTTTTGGTTTAACTGGGATGAAAATAGCCGCGCAGAACGTTTTAAAAACGTTTCCAAAGACAAAAAAAAAAAAAAAGGTTCATTCTGTTTTCTTTTATCTTTGTATTCTGTACAACCTGTGTTGTTGTTTTCTTTTTCAAAAGAGACGATGCCGTTGCCACAGAGACGCGTATGCGCAAAGTGGGTCAGTCTATGCGGGGAAGCGAGAACATGGCTGCTGGGAGCCTATGGAGACGCTTTTTACTACACCAACTCATGTTTACAAACAAACCGGAGCGCCCCTAGCAGAGGCCACCGGCGCCGCGCATGCGCGATGGAGTGTGGGCAAAAAGTTCGCCGTCGCCCATAAAAAAAACTATTGAAATGCGATGTTGTCGGCGTCGGAGCGAGTCCCCCTGCCCTTTTTCGCCTTCGAATTGTTGATTCTACGTCTTCCTGGATAATGCCTGACTACTTGAGCGGCCTCAGTGAAATTACCGAGGCTCGTTACACCGCAAAACTTCGCGTGAATAATGTGGGATGCGGCGATTCATTCCGCGTGGACGCCACAGAATGTACGCTAAAGCCTGATTCGCATGATGAGACTTCGCTGGCAATTTTCAGTCGCGACGTCGCTCGGGCTGCAAAAGTGTGAACCGTAGCTGAGATGGTTGACGTCGATACTGAAAATCGCAAGCAGAATCGGACCAAGTGAATCAGGCATAACAAGTCGGTGATGGCCACTGGTAACGATGATCAACATCTCTTTGTATCTAGTGTTTACATCGAGCCTGCTTACCAACCTTCACACTAAAGTCTTTTGAGGCCTGCACTACGCGGCGTAGACTTCCCATTTTCCCGGGGGGGGGGGGGGGGGGAGGGGGAGGGGGGCAGGCTGAGAAATTTCCCGGGGGGGGGGGGGGGGGGGAGGAGGTGCTTTTTCGACCAATTTTTTTTTCAACGGCAATTATCAGTAGTTTATTTTATAGGGGACATTTCACAGCGAAGGTATATCATCTTCAGCTATCATTGTAACAGCAGAGCTCTTGGTCCCTTACTTTTTCTAATTTTTACAAACGATTTGCCAACTAATATCTCTTCGCGGACGACTGAATCATCCATCGCTTCGTTGGGTGCGTTAAGTTGTGACAGCTCCGGATGGAGTGGACGCCCTCTATACAAACTTCCGGTTGTTTTATTTATCCTTTTCTTTTCTGGTGGGACATCGCAGAATTGGCAGGCTGCTGTGAAAGCAGACCGAGCGGACGTAAATGTGATCGATGCCGCGTTACCTTCTCGCCAGGACTGGAAATTGAAGCTAACGAAAGCACGCTGGGATTTCATTTCCCATGTATTTTGTCAATAAAGGCAACATGGGCGTTATTTTGTTTACATGTCACTACTAGAAGCTCGTTACATGGCACGTAAACAGCGTTTCTGTAAGGATCATGGCCCGGGAAGGGGTGGGGGGGCTCTGCCCCTCTGGATCTCACCAGGGCGGGGGGGGGGGGGGGGGGGGGGGGGGAAGGGGGCACGAGCCCTGATGCCCCCCCGTAGTCTACGCCTATGCCTGTACTTACTTCTTATCGCAAGTACCGGGTAACCATTTGGTCTGCGGCCGGTGTCGTCTAAAAGAGCAGACGACAAGCAGAAGCGTTTGAAATAGCAGACGACAGTTCGAACGATCAGGCTGCCGTTCGAACTTGAAGGTGCACTGAACTAGTCCGCAGGTAGTCCATACAACTTGACAGTTTTCCGACGTTCATGTTGGAACAAAACAAATAAATCTGATGCCCACAAGTATCCGCGAATTCAACCCGAAGTGCTTCCCGTCCAAGCAATCGTGGTCCGACGGCGTCTGGTTTTCCATTTTCACGGTTCATGTCCACGTTCTCGGACGAACCAAGCACACGAAAACTGATTTTCAAACCTTTCTCGACTCTTTTGGCACAGTCCCAGTCGCGACGTTTTGACGATAAGGTAGGTTTTCGTCAGGTTCCTTTCAAAACAACGCAGGAATACACAGCTCACTTGGGGCCTTCCGCCCACAGCCCCGGACCGGAAATGCGCCCGACGCGCCACCACCGCGCCGTGACGTAACGGAGATGAGTTCGTGTACAGACTGTCCAAAATAATTACTGTGTGTACCGTTACTTCTTAGTAAGAGATACACTCCTTGGAAAGTTTAGCAACAATATTGGAAAACAATATTGGTGCGAAAGCAGCACCATATTTGTAACATCACTCACGCTTGAGATGGTCACTGACCAAACGACTCCTTTCATATGATCAGTATAAAAGGCACATGAGCGGACTTTGGGGATGGCGATTCAATTACCGTGTGACAATAAAAAAAATTTCAATTAGTGTGTTATCGTCTGTTCGTTGTGCGTGCGTCATCGGTGTTCTAATTCCTTGTCTATGCTAAAAGGTATAATACGTGTGCAAATGCGAAATAAGCGATGTTCATTTGTGAATGTAATGAGCGTGGAAAAGATCTACCCCAGCGATAAGATATATTTACCAATTTTCAATTTGACGTTGACTAGCGCCACTTAGGTGTGCAAGGCGGAATTTAGTAATAAATAAGATAAGGACGCAATTCAGTGCCAGTGGCATAAATGCAAGGGCGCAAAAGTTAGTCCAGGGGGTTCTACTTTGAGGGACTAAGGGTAGGGAAGAAAATGTTGCTCCCGTTACCATTTCTCCCCTAGGGAAAACATTGTTGTGTCAGCGTATTTTCTCCCTTGAGGGAAATATCACGCTTCCTTTTTTCTTAGAGTGTAGCGACAGTAGTCACAAACGGTGAGACGACGACGGCGGTTCTGACGCGGGAAACGGCGATAACGGCGAGGCGGCCGGAAGGCTTCCAGGAAGAGCGCTGCGCATGCCCGTTACGCCAATCACATGGACACCGCCAAGCGCAAAGAAAAAACGTTGCTGGCGTCACCCGTGACGTTTCCCCGGACAAGTGAACACAAACAAAAGAGGGCAAATAGCCAGAGCTGAAGGTTGGAAACCCGATATTGGATAATACATTAATTAAACTTGGATGTCAATATTGGTTGTAGGACCCAGAACCAACAGTGGTCTAATGATGGCTTAGGTATTGGCTAAACTGTGGCCCACACTTGGCTTGAATGTTGGTTCAAAGACGGTCCAACAATGGCATGAAAATGGTCCAATGTCGCTTTAAATATTGGTTGAATTGCAGTCCAACATTGGCATTAGTGCATGGTACAATATTGGATCGGGTAGCGATTTCGAAAACAACCAACGTCACGCCAATCATGGAGCCAATTTTTGCCAGTGGTGGGCCGATGTTAGTCCAATAATTGTGTGCTGCTTGGATGGTCAGTGTTAAGCAGATTCAAATAGAAACATTACACGAAGCACTGTGATAGTTAAAAAGTTGTGATGTGGTAGACACGGTGTGATGAATGTTATTGAGGTGACGCAGCGCATAAAACAATTAAGGGCACAAAATCTTATACATCTTCGTGCTCTCCGTGACGTTTGAACTGCGGTACAAGAGCAATTACCCAAATCATGATGTAGTTTAGTGTCCAACGAGTGCTTACATAAAAGCTACAAGCCCATCAATCAGAACATAACAACATAATGGTGGAATGCGCTTAAGCTAAAAATAATTTATGTCAAATTGCTAGGAAATTGTGTTGCATACGTAAAAAGATCTAACATCAAAAACATTTACACTGAGTTTCTGGACGCCAAACGCCTACGTTCACGGAGCTTTTCATCCAAATGTTTAACACGTACCATTCGAGGAACAACTTGATAGTTGTTCCTAGAGTGAAGCGATACAACCGCTAAGCAGGCTGATAAACGTGGCGACCTTCCAGCCCTTATAAAAAAATGAATTGACTTTCAATTCAAAGTGTAAAGGACTCACTCAATAGACCGCAGTCAGTCTCATTTGAAACTTAATTTACTTTTTCTATTGAGTCGCTATTGATCCGTCCCAGGGTATTGGCCACTGAGTCTTAATTGAATTTTTAGCAATTGCATTTCAATGGAATTTTGGCTATACTGTATCAATAGAACTTTTGCTATCGAGTTTTAATAAAGATATTGCAATTGACTTTCAATTGAATTTTTGCAACGTGCTTCAATATAATTTATTGCAACTGCGTTTAAAAAATTGCTCTAGTTGAGAATTTTTTTGTATAATTCTTTAAAGGATGCAACATGAAGAAAACAAAGCACATGGAGGTAACGAACACAAACATCGTAACTAAGAGCCCTCACAACCCACTAATCGTACTCCCCTTGACTACCCCACCGCCTTATATACCCTATATAACAAAGGTATTCATTTGGCCGGTGACCACCTCAGCATCTACTAAGGTTCCCATTTTGCTATTTTCTCCTTGGAAGTCTCATAAATGATAAACAGTATTTCGACGTCATTGGGAGGGCCCTTAATAAAAAAAACATTGGTACAAGCAATAATCGTTCGGTGCACACGGGTGCAGCAATCCACAAACGACCAAACTCAATTGCATTCCTAATGAGTAAATTCAATAGAATCGATATTGACTTTCTTATGACCAAACTCAATTGCATTCCTAATGAGTAAATTTGATAGGATCGATATTGAGTTTATTATGAGCAAACTCAACTGCATTCCTAATGAGTAAATTCAAAAGAATGCATATTGTATTTCTAATGAGCAAACCCAATTTCATTCTTAATGAGAAATTTCAAAAGAATATATATTCAGATGTTAATGACCAAACTCAATTGGATTTATAATGAGTAAATTCGATAGAATCGATATTGAGTTTCGTATTGCCAAACTCAATTGCATTCCTAATGAGTAAACTCAATAGGATCGATATTGAGTTTCTTATGACCAAACTCAATTGCATTCCTAATGAGTAAATTTTATAAAACGATATTGAGTTTCTCATGACGAAACTCAATTGCCTCTCTAATGAGTAAATTCAATTGAATCGATATTGAGTTCTTAATGACCACACTCAATTGCATTCCTAATGAGTAAATTCAACTGAATCGATATTGACTTTCTTATGACAAAACTCTATGGCATCCCTAATGAGTAAAATCATTAGAATTGATATTGAGTTTCTAATGGTCAAACTCAATTGCATTCTTAGTGAGTACAGTCAATAGAATCGATTTTGAGTTTCTTATGATCAGTCTCAATTTCATTCCTAATGAGTAAATTCAATAGAATCAAAATTGAGTTTCTAATGATCAAACTCATTAGACACTGAGTTTATATTGAGTTTCAATTGACTCTATAGGAACACAGTAGAAAGTCATTTGAAACTCATTGATCATTTTTGTAAGGGAGGGCCTTTTATAATCCCGAGCTCCTCTCCGTCATTGCGCACAGGTGGTCAAGCTCCTCTTCGCCTACCTTACTCCCCTCGCCTATCCCTCGGGCTACATTACCCCTCCCCCCCCCCCACCCCCCCCCCCCCCCCCCCCCCCACGGCAACCAACCAGCATCGAGCACCTAACTCCTCCTCTCAAATCTCTCAAACAATCAATGTCCAGTCTCGCGGCCATGCTTTTATCGAGACTTCGCAAAATGCCAGACTTCCCTGATTGCTCTAAGTAAAGACTCACATAACTAAACGATGTTTCAAAATAGACCAAGTTGTGATGTGGCGCCACGACATTATGAAAGAATATCGCCTGGAATTAAAACCAAGACCAGATATAACGACTAATGAGCCGTAACAGATGGGTTGTTATTTTTGCTAAAAAAATATACACTATCAATAATGCACCTGAAATTTGAAGGAAGTGTGCGTCGTCCTAATATGGCTAGCTCATGTACTGTTGTAGTGGCGATGGTGCACCATCGCAACTGCAACAGTAGACGAGCTAGCCATATTAGAACGACGCACACTTCTGTACCACAATTACATAGTTATTATTCATGCTCTCGAAGCCGCGCAGATGGTTCCACTTGAATATAGTTGAGGTAACACATCACAAGCTCACCAAAACAAGCCACTTTTGGCTAAAATACCGGTTCTGTTTTTAAATGTTGTTGTGAAAAAAGTGCTGCGACAGTGTCGTGTCAATATATTTTACATTCTTGGTCATCGACTTATTAGACAAACCTTTGATGATCACGTGCGCAAGTCGATCACGACGATACCCGAAGTTGTGAAAAAATATCCTTTCTCCTAGGCATTTCCCACAGGCATCCTAAATAAATAGCATTAAGAATTCCTGCACCCTTCCTATAGGGGGCAAAACAAGGAGGCCACTGAAGGGCACATTGCGAGGGTCTTGTGGGCACATAAGGCGTCGCAACGTCATCTGACACTGTGATGTCCCGTGTCATTGTGGTCCCACGTGATGTCACCTTACGGTCTCACCATTCATCACGGTGTCATGTGACGTTACGTCACAATGTGTGGGAACCACATGTTTCCCGCATCTCTATCTAGGTCTAGCGCAGGCAGGCGGTGGGGTGTCGCCATGTCGGGGCACGTCCTGGATGCGAGGCGAGGCCATATTTCCTTGTGGACGGCTCTCCTTCGCCCTTCTCGGGTGATCTGCCGAAGGGACACCCTTCGGAATCTTGATACTTGTACGCGTCTGCCATTTAGGGGATCGAACCGACATTCAACCTCCCAAGGCGCGTCCATTCTCGCAGGCTATCTAAGACGGCCAAAACCAACAGCCAGGAACGAGTCTCGCTGGGGGAGGCTCTGCTCGACGGAGCCCTCTTTTTTTTTTTTTTTCTTCTGACCTTTCCTTTTCCGTGGTATTTCCAATAGTGGCAGCGCCGACTCCGAGTGGTGATAGTGTCAAAAGAGACAGCGCCGTTATCACGGAATTTGTTGGCCCTCGGGCAAACGTGTAGCGTTTCGTCAATAAAAACGTCATTTTCAAGACCCATGGAACTTGCTGTGTTTCAACGTGGTACCCGCCAAGGAAAAATCCACATCTGGCACCCCAACGTGAGGCCTGTCCGGCGACTGCAGACAAAGGAGCACCTTCGCAATGACAGCGAACCAGACAAACTTCCGGCCTTGGACTTCGTGGACGGATGAAGACGCAAATGCCTGAATTTCGACGCCACTCAACGGCTCTGTGGCCACGTGAGCCACGCACGGACAGAATGGGCAAGTGTCCTTTCCCTTCTCGGGGCGCGCCAGCTTTCATTGCTGAGTCAAGTCCATCCGTGACTTTCAAAGTCAACTCGGAGCTGGTCGGACAAGAGACTTTAGGGAGTTTTCGTAGATCGTTTTCGCCGTCCCTCAACATTCTCCGCAACCCGCTACGATACCCGGAACTCTACAGTCAAGGCCATCGGCGCGCACGCGCAGTAGCGGCTTCGTAGACTGTGTTTCCCTCTCCACTAAGCGCTCCGTAATGAAGAAGCCGCTACTGCGCCCGCGCGCCGATAGGCTTGACTGTAGCGTTTCGGGTATCGTAGCGGGTTGCGGAGAACGTGGCAGGACGGCAGAAACAATCTACAAAACTCCCTTGGAACGGCAGGCAAATGCAGCCCTCACAGCGTCAATCTCTTGACCTCAGACTGGCCGTCAGCTTCTCCCCACAGAGATAACACCGACGCCGTCCACGAGCTACTAGACAGCACAGCCTGCTACAAGCGCAGCACACCACTCGGCTGGCCCACACAGAGGAAACAGCCCGCCAGCCGCACAGGCGGAAAGCGATTCTCACCACAGAGAAATCACGCTCGGCCATATCACCCCCAGCTAGAAAATGCAGCTCGGGTGATCGAGAGACTGACGGGCGCACCACAAACAGCAGTTAAGCCTTCGCCACCGACACGGTGAGCGGTTAAAATTCGTGCCCCGACATACCGAGGGTACGGAGACCGAGTGAGTGCGACAGACTTCCTAGAGGACCTGGAAAAGTACCAACAGGCCATGGGAATGTCGGGCAACGAAATACTTGAACACATCTTGCCAACCTATAGTTGGTGGCCCAAGCGGCGCGGTGGCTCCGCCTAGTCGGAAGCCAGCTCTCGCCGATCGAGTAGTTCCGCAAGGCATTTCGCCAGAACTTCTTTCTTGCGAAATACAAAGGCGGGATGATATGAGCTGACAAAACCCCCAGCGCCCAATGCAGAGTGGGTAAAGCGAGTCATTCGACAATCGAACCCAAGTTTTGGGGCGTAAATCCGAAGCACTCGCCTTCGCGACTTGAAGGAACTGGTGCCGTAAGCTAAACGGTCGCCGCGAACGTCGGCGATATTTTCTAGCGTTTGGCCAATCGTGGCGGTCAGAAATCTCGCCGATTTTCTTGCCGACTCTCCAGATTAGAGCCCCTGGCCTCAGAGGCTTAGTGGGCTCAGCGATACTTTTTGGCTGCTCGAGCACATCGTCCCCCAATGCCAGCGTCAGCGGCAGAGCAGCGGTATAGAACCGCGCTGCGCGTGGATCGAGAACGCGGCGTCCCGAAACAGAAGACACGAAGTCGCCAGCTACACAGACAAGCCAAGTCGAAACACGCACATCTCAGATAGTGCGCTCGACCCGTACTCCTATGAACGACGGGCAGCAGAGACTGGGCCGGAGTTCAACAGGAGAGATCGGACCACAGAGTTACCGACGCCACGGGAGGAGACGCTGCCAAAGTGTCCAGGCACACAGGACGATAGGCGCGGCGCTCATCAAAACTGTGCGACAGGACTCAAAAAGGCTCCCGCAACAACGCTGCTTTCGCTGCAACAGCGCCAACCACCTGGTTCGCCAATGCCACAAACGGCAGAACCTCAGTTTCGAAGAGTCGGGAACCGAGCAACGTCGCCGATAACGAACCCGGTGGCTTAAAACGGCACGGAGCACGATACTAGCGAGTTTTAGCGAGTCGTTTCCACTCGAACGGTGCGTCCTCGAACGCATCGCCAACGCCACTGTGCATGCACAAGCGTGTCGTTGCGGGCTTCTGGGGGTCCTCCTCGTTGGTTTCTCCCACTCTGCCGCTGAAGTAGTCACTGTAACGCAGCCAGTATACATTCACCACTCGGGTCAAAAACGATGACAGGCGGTTTGTTCGCTGACCCAGCCGAGCGTTAGGCTTAGGACAGCGGGAAATGAATAGTCATCCTGTTACTCTGCTTCAATTGAGATGTTGAACCAAATCATGTCGAGGACTGCTCACAATGGTAAGCGATCGCCATTGTTATACACTACGCGTGCTAGTAGCATTTTGCGATCTGCGCGCTGACTAACTGCTGTGGCAACAGCGAGAGTACGAAGTGATTTGGTTTGACGGCGCGCAACGTGAGCGATCGTTCAATTTCAAGATGATGGAGACATCACCCAGCTTTGTGGTCATTCACACGTTTTACTCTATCTTGCTTCGCTGGTCTAAAATTTCGGCTGCTAAATGTTACGTCGGTCATCTTGTTTACATAAGTTGTCTACCAAAATAAACACTAGCCACGGATTTCCACGCTTCAAAATGTTTCACATGTTTACCAAAAGATGGCGCAGCCGGTTAAACGCAATCATCATCATTGTTTACATGGTTGCACCAGTTTTACGATTCGCTAAAATACGTCAAATTTCCCGTACGGTTTCAAGGATAGGATATACTTCACCGTTTATGATTTCGGAACCGTGTGCTTCAAGAACGGCACTCTAAAATTCCCTACTCTTTTGCCGTCAGCCTTCAGAACAGGCTCTCCGACCGGCACGCCAGGGCCATTCATAGCCATGACGATTGTCGGTCGGACGTCCAAGGCGCTCGACAAAGGAGCCAGCCCCTCGCTTTTCGGCGACGAATTGTTGACCCACCTCCGGCAAAACTCAGTGCGTCGGAGGGAAGGCAACATGGCCTTTCGGCTCGTGTGTCGTACCGCCCATTCAAGCGGTACTGTGCGGGTGGTTGAAAGATAAGAGAATCTAGTTAGGAAAAATACACACACACTTCCTTTGAGTCGGACCGAGTGCGAGGGTTGCTATGGCAACAACTCCGTCTGCTCCAGCAAAGCCGGTTTTTACACTGTTTTGTTGGAGAGCCGACGCAGCTGTTAAAACCGCAACCCTCGCGCTCTGTCAGACCCAACGCAAGTGTGTGAATCACCTTTTGGACGGCAGCGCGTCGTTCATCTCCCCAGCGTTTCTGTTCCGATCATCCTGGGCAGAGATTTTCTCGCCAAAACAGGGATCGTGATCAACGTGTGTAGCGGCAGCTACCGAGAGGGCACTTAAGCACCTCTGAAACCCGTCTGCGAACCCTCAACGCCAGAAAAAGCACCGGTTAATGAGGCAGGCAGCACACGCTCAGACGAGGCTGCAAAGTCCCAAAACTTGGGTATCAACCCTTCGATCTGACGCGGTTGCAAACAAGGGCCGTAGCGTCAAAGGTGAACCCCCCCCCCCCCCCCCCCCCCCCGGCTGACTGAGTCATCCAGCGGGTCAGGGCAAGAAAGAATCTGTCTATCGACATTCATGCGACGCTATGACGCAATGTTCACAGAAAGAAACGAGTGCTCATACAAAGTGTGGCACCGGATCGACACGGGCAACATGCTTCCTTAAAGGCAAAACGCACGACCAGTCAGTCTGACTATACCAATAGCCATCGACGTCTGATTGACACCGGAGTTATCCGGCGGTCAAGCAGTTCCTGGGAACTCCCCCGTTCTGTTGGTCCCAAGAAAAGACGGCAGCTCATGTCTCTGCGTAGACTATCGCCGTTCGAATGACGTAACGCGGAAAGACGCATATCCGCGACCGAGCAATGCCTCGATTTTTTCTAACCTCGGCAGCGCACGGTATTTCTTCACCCTCAACGCCAGCCGAGGCTACCATCAAGTTCAAATGCAGACTGGTGACGAGGCAAAAACAGCCTCTGTGTGTCACCGCGGGCTTTTCAAATTCTCAAGAATGCCCTCTAATCTGTGCGGAGCGCCAATGAGGTTTCAGAGCTTGATTGGCCGAGTACTGGGACAAGCCAGATGAAAGCATGCAATGGCCTATCTCGACTACATTGTCGTCTACTCCAACACCTTCGAAGATCACCTACGAGATCTGAAGGATGTGTTCGACAAGCTAAAGGCCGCAGGTATCACATTGAACAATTAAAATACAAAGATAGCCGAGACCCGCAGGTTTACGCTCAATTGCCAGTGCTATGCGCCGAATTCCGAGAAGTTAAATGCTATCCAGGAGTTCCTTGCGCCGACGGACGTCAGTTTGTTCTGTCATTATCTGGCAGCGGTGATCTTTTACCGCCAATTCATTCCAAACTGCGCATCACTCCAAGCCCCACTAATGCGGCTTCCGAGAAAGTCTGTGAGTTGAAGTTGGGGTCCCGAGCAAGAGGCGGCATTCCGCTGCACCTCTAAAGTGCTCGCGGACACAGCTGAACTAAAACCACTCGACTTGAACACGCCTTTCGTGATCCAAACGGCCGCGAGCAAACTGGGCTTGGGAGCGGTCCTGCTCAAGAGCACGAGGGTGTGTCTGGTCTGTTAGCTTTTTGCTAGCCTCTCGCTGACACCAGCTGAGGTGAACTGCGGCACATGTGAGCAAGAGCGCTTGGCCACTCTTTTCGCTCTGAAGCGTGTCGTGACTGGCATTGCGAGCGACCGCCGACTGTAGCGCCGCGACGCGCTTACGCACTCTCGCTCCGGGAGGCCAGCGGACGGGGAAACCGGCGTTTTTTGCTGGGAGGTTGTCATCTTCGTGCCGGTTGGCGAGGTCCTTTGTCCGAGGACGTACTTTGGCAACGAGGCCTAACGTTTTTTTCCCGCGCTACTGCTTGCACACTTCTGCGGCTCGTACGGCCTACCTGGAGCGGTTGCTCGCTGACTTCGTGTTGTGGACGGATCCCACCGCTGCCACCATGTCGTAGCCGTTGTTCGGGTATAACAAGAACGGTTTATTGCGGGTTAAAGGCAATACGTGTGGTCAGCGACATACAGCCCTGTCCTCGCATGGTTGCGCCGTTCTCCCCGTCTGCTGGCCCCCCAGAGCGAGAGTACTCCGTGCGTAGGCGCGTCGCGGCGCTGCAGTCGGCGGTCGCTCGCAATGCCACTCACGACACCCCCCATTCTTAGGAGTAGGGAGCCGCGCTACAAGTCCAAGCTGTCCGGTGGTCTGCTTGGTCGTCCGCTTCTAGTGACCGCCGTTTGCTGCATGTGACTCCCGGTGCGTCGTGTTAGTCCTGTCGATGTGCTTACAATGTAGGACCTTGGTTGGGCTGCTGGCCGTGCCACTGTACTGCAGGATGCCGGACCACTCAGTATGCGCACCATTGTCTTTGGCGGCAGGCGTTCACGACTTCTCACTCTGTGGCGCACGTTGTAGGTCTGCTTCGCTCGCGCCCTGTACGCTTCATTCCTGCGCCTGAAGTCGCCGACGTCCCACTAAGGTGCAAGCATCTTGGTTGTGGTTGGCACAGGCTTATTAAGGCGGCGACCCATTAGCAGTTCGCTGGGTGAAAAACCTTCGACTCCTGGCGTAGCTCTGTGCGATAGAAGAGCCAGGTTTATGTCCTTCGACTTCTTCAGGAGTTGTTTCGCTGTTTGGACCGCACGCCCTGCCACGCCGTTTCTCCGGGCGTAGTATGGACTTGAGGTTACATGGTCTGCCCCCCAACGTTCCACCAGGTTCCTGAATTCGGCTGAGGCAAACTGTGGGCCATTGTCTGTCCGCACAGTTCTTGGCGCTCCAAATCGTGCGAAGATTGGTTTCAAGAATCGAGCGATGTCTTTAGTTGCTCCACCTCCAGGAACCTGGAGTAGTAGTCCATAACCACAACGTAGTCTCTCCCTTCGAGTTTGAAGAGGTCAATGCCGATAGTATCCCATGGGTTTTCAGGCAAAGGAGTCAGCAGCAGTGGCTCAGTTGGTGGCTTTCGATGTCGTAGGCAGACAGAGCATCTTTCTACAAAGTCTTGTACTTGCGTTCCGATGCTAGGCCACCACACCGACTGTCTTGCTCTTGCGCGACATCTGCTCGTGCCCATGTGGCCGGCATGAAGTCTTTCTAGCACCTAAAGCCTCAGGTTTGGTGGGATGAGGAGTCTGTCACCCTTAAATAGCAGACCGACTACAATAAAAAGTTCACTCGCCACCTCTGCATAGCTCTTTAGTTCACGGGGCAAGTACATGTACGGTCGGCCATGACGAGGTGCACAAAGTAGCCACTCTGGCGAGTGTAGGGTCTGCTTGGATGCCTGCCTTGATTCTGTCCAACATTTGGTTTGACGCCGGCAGCTGTTCAAGTGTCAACTCCTCGTACTCTTGCACTGCGCTCTCAAGGTCTCTTTTTTCGTCCTTGGCTGGCTCTGGTTGCGGCTTTCGGGACAGTAAATCAGCAGTGTACAACTTGTTTCCAGGAGTGTGTGACACTGAATAGTCGTACTCTAGCAAGCGCATTCGAAAGCGTTGGAGACGAGGACTGAGCTCGTCTAGTCGCTTGGCTGTGAGCAGCGGCACAAGAGGCTTGTGATCCGTTTCTACATGAAATGGGGATCCCAGGAGGTACTTGCGGAAGTGTTCACACGCCCATGTGATGGCTAACGCCTCCTTTTCAATTTGGGCGTATCGTTGCTCTGTTTCAGAAAGTGAGCGCGATGCATACGCCGCTGGTGACTGCCTGTCACCTGCCTGCGGCAGAAGAACGGCTCCCAGCCAGTAAGATGAAGCATCGATTGAGACTGTATGCGACTGCTGGGAGTCGTAGTGGACGAGAACTGGTGTTGCGCAGAGTGCCTGTTTGAACCGGTCGAAGCTTTGTTGTTGAACCGGACCCCAAAGCCACTCTGCATCTTGGTGCATCAGGTCCCTAAGTGGCTTTGTAATCTCTGCCAGACCGGGAACGGACTTCGCCAAGTGATTTGTCGAACCCAGGAAGGACCTCACTTCGGACACGTCTGACGGTGGGTCAAGTTGAGCGATGGCTTCCAGCTTGCTTGGATCAGCACTTACTCCTTCTGCAGATACCACGTGTCCTAAGAACTTGACCTTGCTTTGACGAATGATTCATTTGTTGACGTTGAGGGTCACTCCTGATTGTTGCATTCGGCTCAACACCTTGTGTAGATTCTTGTAGTGTTTCCCTCATTGTCCGTTCGGAAACTATGATGTCGTCCTGCAAACACGCCAGACCGTCCAGCCCCTCCAGCACGCGGAGCATCTTTCGTTGGTAGAACTCAGGTGCTGTCGATATTCCAAAAGGCAGTCTGAGGAACTGGAACCGTCCAACAGGTGTGATGAAAGTTGTGTACTCGCGTGAGTCTTCTGCGAGAGGCACCTGCCAGTACCCGGCTCGAGCATCTAGGCGGCTGAACACTGTTGCACCGGCTAGCCTTGCGAGACACTCATCAATTGTCGGCATCAACATGCGCTCGCGGACTATCTGCTGGTTCAGTTAACCGTAGTCCACGCAAATTCTCAGTTCATTGTTCTTTTTCTTGGCAACAACCATCGGGAAGCACCACTCCGTTGCTTTTCCCACCTTCTTGATGACTGCAATTTCTTTCATTCTTTCAAATTCGTTCTCCACTTGTGAGAGCAGTGGAAGAGGAACTCGCCTTGGGTATGTAACGGCATAGGGCGTGGCGTCATCCTTCACTTCGATGTGGTATTCGGTCTTCATTAGTCCAAGTCCAGACGTCAACATGGGGTACTGTGCCAGAAGATCGGAGATATCGCTTGGTTTCGCACACGTCTCCCCAAGCGCGAGTGGTCGCCGTTAATGCCAAGAGACTCGACTGCTGGTCGGCTTAGCAATGCCTCTTTCAGTCCTTTGATGACAAAGACCTTGTCCTGTGTGCTTGTACACGCCGGTTAATTGTGGCTTCGAAGTACAGCTGCAACAGAAAAAGAGTAACACAAGTGACCGACGACCGGAGCGGCAAAATCGCGACACGCGGCGCTATTGTTCCCGAGCGCGCCGATAGCGAGAGTGCCAGTCACGTCCCATGTCTCAACGGGGGGGGGGGGGGGGGGGCCGGCCGGCAGAAAGCAGCCCATCCTAAAGCCCTCATTTCAACAGCTATCTTATCTCTCAATTTTCTGCCGGCCACCCCCGCGTTGAGACATGCAACGTGACTGGCACTCTCGCTATCGGCACGCTTGGGAACAAGAGCGCCGCGTGTCGCGATTTTGCCGCTCCGGTCATCGGTCACTTGTGCTACTCTTTTTCCGTTGAGGCTGTACCCCGCTGTCGTTATAGGCGTTTGACCTGGGCCAGTCAGTGTCTGCGCTGAGGTCTTCAGGGATCCCATGGTCTTCTTGTTGTAGTCGTTGAGTGATATAGCTGTTACATCTGCACCTGTGTCGACTTTGAACGTGAGAGACGAGCCGTTGACCATGAGAGTAACTCTCCATGGTTCCGAGATTGACCGGGTTTTGACCTCACCGAGGTAAACTTCCTCGACGCCCTCGCTGCGCTCCGAGACACGTGTCAGTTTTTCATGCTTGTCCTTTCGTGACAGGCACACTGATGCGTAGTGGCCCTTTTTTCCACAGTGGTTGCACGTCTTGTTTGAAGCCGGGCACTGCAGGTGGTGCACGACCGCACCACCTGCAGTGTCCTGCTTCTGTCTTGTTCCTGTGCTGATAGGATGCTTGGATGGGCGGTTTTCTTGTTTCCTTGCGGCGATTCTTTCTGACCTCGTCGATGGCCGGGGTCGCTTGCTCACCTCCGCGAATCTCTCTCTGTTGCTGCTTGACCACCTCGGAATTCCGCGCCTTCGTGATGGCGGTCTCAAATGTCAGTTCCGAGTCCAGTAGAAGTCTTTCACTCAGCTTAACGTCGATCAGTCCAACGACGAGACGATCTCTAACCAATTCTTCTTTCAGGTTCCCGTATTCGCGGGTTTCGGTCGCCTTTTAAAGATCCGTAACTAAGGCGTCAACAGTTTCGTGTGGCTCTTGCTTACGGCTGTTGAATTTCGCCTGCTCGTATATCACGTTCGTCCTTGGCACGAAGTGCTTTCCAAACGCTCTTGGCACCGCTCCGTAGTCTTGCTTCTCGGCGTCTGTTAGTTTCAGCGAGGCCAAGATGTCCTCGGCCTCCCGGCCCATGGCGTACACCAGTGTGTTCACTTGTGTCTCGTTTTCTTGTTTTTTCAAGGCCGAGATCACTCGATATCGTTCCCACCTTGTGAACCTTCGTTTCCAACCTTCCGGTCGTCGGAAGTAAAGTTTTTCCGGTAACTCGACCACGAACGGCTTGCTCGCTGACTTCGTGTTGTGGACGGATCCCGCAGCTACCACCATGTCGTAGCCGTTGCTCGGGTATAACAAGAGCGGTTTATTGCGGGTTAAAGGCAATACGTGTGGTCAGCGACATACAGCCGTGTCGTCGCATGGTTGCGCCGTTCTCCCCGTCCGCTGGCCCCCCGGAGCGAGAGTACTCCGTGCGTAGGCGCGTCGCGGCGCTGCAGTCGGCGGTCGTTCGCAATGCCACTCACGACAAAGCGCTTCGGCATTTATGTCGACGGGACCACGTTCACGATCGAAACAGATCACCATAGCCTATCATGGCTGTCCGGGCTTCGGGAAACCACAGAATGGTTAGCTAAATGGGCCTTGCTGCTGCATAAATAGGTATATGTCGCGCGGTACAGAAAAGACAGCACAAACGTCGTGGCAGACGGGCTGTCATGAGTCCCCGTAAACTGTACAAATCTTTCCACGAGGACCCAGGCCGAGCCAACGGCAGACTCCATGGCATGCGAAGCCCAAATTCAGTCTCAGGGGGAGAGGGGGGAAGCGGCACCACCGACCTCCTAGGAGGAGAACGTGAACCACACAGACGCAGTGAGCGCGGTGGGGATCGTGTTCAGCAAAGAAGAGCTGCTTAGAGCTCAGCCGAATGATCCATTTTGTTGAAAGGTGACCGACGGACTCTCTCTCGAGAGGGATTCCGAAGAGACGGGCTGTGCGGGCGTGCCGGAAGTACGACTGCTGGTATTGCAGTGAACGCGTAGTGTCGGGATGTATCTGGTACTGATAGTGACACGCTGGATCGATTTCTGTTGAACGCCGTCTGGATTCTGCTGAAGTATTTCCTATCTGAGAAGGCCGCAGCTGATGTGTTCAAGGCGGTAGGGCCAAAAAGTCTGAGGTGCGCTGTAATGCGTTACCATCACGACTCTCACTTTGCCCGACACGTGAGCGGCTCTAAGACAAAAGTTATGTCGCCTCGCAACCTGGCCGGGCATGAAAAGGGAGGTATTCCGCTACGCCCTCACGTGCCACACTTTCCAAGCTTTCAACCAAGAGGCGGCAAACCTCAAGGCCAAATGCAACCGATGCACAGTTCAGGAACCCACAGGAAACCAGTATCTGTTGGTTGTCGCTGACCACTTCAGCAAATGGCTAGAACTTTTCCCACTTAGAAAGCTAATTGGGAATGCTTTTGTGGACGCTTGCAAAGCTCTGGGAATCAAGCATATAACAACCAAACCCTACCACCTACAGGCGAACATCACCGAACGTTGAAACAGAAACATCAAACACACGCTGGCAGCATTTGCCGAAAAGTACCGCGACTGGGACGCAAAAATCCCTGAAATTAGATTCGATTTCGTTTCCCTGTCAGTCGTTCGACAGGCTTCACCCCCGCGCCTTCCTTACATTCGGAAGAGAATTGCGGGATCCAATGGACCGCGTCCTCAAGGGAAACGCCGGGGTGAGCGACGCACTGTCGAAACTGACTGGATATGCGCGCAAGCTACAAACCCGGATGACGGAAGCATTCTCGGAGGCCCTTCGCAATCTCAGGGTAGCGGAAGCTAAGCAAAAGGCTCAGTGCGACCGCTCTCATCGAGATCTCCGCTACGAAGATGGCGATCCTTTTGCTCAGACGAAAGCACGCTCTGAGCTATGCCAGCAAAGGCTTTTCTGCTTCACGAGCACCAAAGTGGTTGGGCCCGTACCGAGTGCACAAAGTACTTTCACCACTCGTGTACAACTTGCCTGAGAAAGACTCAAGAAAAGTCGGCATGCCGGCGTATGTCTACGATCTTAAAGGGGCAATGAAATGACCTTTTTACTTTTGGAAAATAACTTTTGCAATAAACCTTTAACGCTCACTGAACGCCGAACAGACATTCGTTTTTGTTTCCGGTTTTTTAACTTCTACACGAATAATTCATACAATACCGAATTTTTCTGTCTCCCACTCACCGAAAAACAAGCCGCGGCGGAATTTTGACGGTCGTGACGTAGTGTTGGCACCGGAACCGGAAGTTCTCTTGTCAGTTGAAGAATGGGAACGTTAGCGGCGAGTTGGCGGTGAGCCGGTTTGTTGTACCCCAGGGTTTTACTGCGATGATGGCGCCGATGCCGCCGACATATTATCGTGGGCACATCGCAGCTGAGCGAAATTCAATTAGATATGTTGCGCTACAGTGACAGAATGGGACTGGTTCCATACGCCGGCACGCCTGTTGGACAATGCGGCGAGTCTTCCGACAATGACTCCAACTCCTCGTCGGAATGGGACGAGAAGAAGTGGTGACTCCGATTTACGGAATGTTCCGATCATACACGGATGACCTTCGAACTGGGATCCCCCTCAACCCGATGAGCTTGCATCAAGTGCTTCGACGTGGTTCCTCGAGTGGCAAGCGGTGAAACTGCAGCCATTTAATTTTTTAAGCTCCGGACTGCACAAAGTGTAATTAGGGCACTTGCAACGAGCGCGTTAGCTAGGACTGCGTCCGTTGTGACCGCAGCGACCGGAACAACCGCTCTGCACCGCGCGTACACTCCTGCAGCCCCTGCAACAAGCACAACAGGTCGTCAGCACGGTGGCCGCATCTCCGCCACCGTCAGCTGTTTCCGCAGTGCCTGGAGCGCGCTACCGCTCACTGGCGTAGCAGAAAATGGAAAGACTTTTCTATGGGCTGAAGCTTTATTAATTTTTATTTTGTCAGGGTAGGCTCGCAGGGCAGAGTGGATGAAAAAAGATGCAGTACGCCGTCTTGGACGATCACGACTTCAAATAACGACTTTACCGATAATACAAATTTCGCCACATGTTTCTTCTACGTTTGCAAAAGACTTTGTAATCTTAGCAGCGATATAGCAACGTAGAAATTGATTTCGTGATCACATAGACGTTGCGAGATTTGAAGAATGCTAGCACTAATAACTTTTCTTGGGTTATAAAATCACGTCAAAATTCGCATCCTTCATACACGCCTCTAAACACATTACGCACCAGTAATGCCTTGAACTTGACCACACGGATCGAACACGCAAAATACATCCGGGTGATGTTCGAGTAGACAAATGCTAAGAATGCGCCACTGTAGTCGAAGTAAACAAACACGACGACACGAGCGTTTCTGCTGTCTTGAGGATGATGCCGCAACGTCGCCGCACGAGCACATGGATCTTCCCTTCTAGGCCGCATTGGGTTATCATCGCGACATGTCACGAGGAGAATTCAGTCAAGGATAGCGCTCTACGCGGAACGCCGAGCTTCGACCACGACGACCACGTCGAACATCACCACCGACGCTATGCTTTCTAGCCGAAAGCAGGAACCGTGCCCGGCGCAAGCGCAGTCTGATCTTTCTCTTGCTTTGTTTACCACAGGATAGATGTCGCATGGCTCCGAGCATTCTAAAATTCGGTAATTTTCGTCCCATCGCAAGTTATGCTACAAAAGTTGGATCAGGATCAGGCCATGGTAAAGAGCGTCGCCGACCAGCACCGCTCCCTGCGGCAGTCCGACGTCGTTCCTCTCTTCGTTGCTTCCGTGTTTGCCCAATCTGAGCACGTAGTGCCGGCCTTTCAGGAAGGCCTTGACAAAGTTTACAGGTAGGCTTCGTACGATATGCCGGCACATTGTGTCCAGGACTGAGGCGTGCGGCAGCGTGTCAAACGCATGTTTGATGTCCACCACCACTAGCATCCGTCGTTGCTTTTATAAAGTCTTCGCTCGTTCCTGATTCAGGTGCGTGCCCAGAATGTGTTCAAGCAGCAGGGCCAGGCTATCTTGAGTTCCGAGATGCTTCCCAAAGCCTGACTGGGTCGTGTGGTATACTCGTTCTTGCCTGTGAGCCACTCGATGCGTGCGAGAAGTACAATCTTTTCCGCTAGCTTGCACAGGACCGACGCCAGGGAAATTGGTTGAGTGCTCTGGGCTCTGTCCGGCTTCTTCCCGGGTTTGGTGATCGGGCACACCCAGGTGGGCTTCCATTCATCCGGGATGCGTCCGGTCCTCCAGATCCGCTTGATTTGTTTCAGTAGCTTGTCTTTACTTCCGTTGTCCAGGTTCTTCAGCATGGCATTGTTAAACCCCGTCTGGACCTTCAGCGCTCCGCTTGTTGCCCCTTTCGGTAGCCGTCTCCAGTTCCTAGGCGGTGAAGTCCGTCTCATATTCAGCTTCGGAGCTATGTTCTGGTTCGTACACGCTGTTGTCCGTTCGCTTCGTGGGTTGCGGGAAGAACACGTCTTTGGCCACCTTGATCACCTGTCACACGCTCTTGCTGGTACCCAGCACCAAGTTAGGTGCCGTGCTGCCGTCTTTTCGCTTGCCCTTCATCGCGTTGCATACCGTCCACATGCGTCTGAGGGTCGTGTGTTCGTTAAAAGACTCGCAAGTGCGTAGTCAGCTCACACTGCTGAGGTTGGCCGCGCATACCTTTGGGCATTCTTGGCCGGGTTGTTTGCCTTCTTGGTGTGGCATCGACGTTGATGCGGACTCTATTTCCTAAAGCATTTGACATTACGTCTTCACAGTGCCAGCAATCTCCTCTCCGGCGACGTAGCGTCTTCGTCCACTGTGGTGCGTACCGTCGCTTTGGAAGCAGCTTCGGTCATTGCTCTGGCAAGCTCTGAGATGGCCTCCTTTTCGCTGCCCTCTATTCTTGCTCTAAAGTTGTCCTAGGATATGGTTTTGGCTTCACGTTTTCGTAAAGAGCCGATCTCCGCTCCGCTCTCTTCGATCTCGGTCGGGTGATGGTCGCTGCCCCATGTGTCCGGGACGAGATAGCTCGTCACCCATGTCAGGTCCGGGGTCGTGCCTTGTTGCTTAGCGTTTGGAGCCGCTCGCGCCTTAGCATCCTGCTTGTTGAGGAGTACAAGACCGGGAGAAGTAGCACTCTGCAGCAGTTCTTCGCCTATGCTTGTCGACTTGTGTAGTCCCATTCCGTGCTCGTGGCGTTCAAATCGCCTCAGATCAGCATCGGAAGGCTCTTGTATTTCATGATCAAGTACTCGATCCAGCCGCGATCGTAGTTTATGTTCATGCGTGGCCTGTATACGTAGACAGAGACCAGAATTGCCGTCCGTTGTCCAACGTTCGTGATCACCGCCACTACCTTTTGCGCATCGTTGCACCACCGTCTCGTGTCAACTTGCAGTTGCGGGAGTCCTCGTGGGACGAGGATCACAACTTGCAGCATGACCTTGGTCTTGCCGCGCGCCGTGTACTTAATTCTCTGATGGTCGTACTTGACGTAGCTCAGCTGCAAGTCCTTGTCGTGTTGCCTACAGAATTATTGCGTTCGTAATACGGCCTTCTCTCCGTCGGCAGTCGACGTTCAGTCTGAGTCTTAGCTCCGTTTTCTTGCCCTTATGCTCCTGTAGTTTCATTGTAGAACGTTGCATGTCGTTGTCTTTTTTCGCCGCTGTCGCCGCGGCGATAGCAGCTGTTGGTCCTGCCAACACCTTCGCAGCGCGCGCGGCGTAGGCTCTGTGACTATTGCGGCCGCTGCTGGCAATACTGCTGTTGGGTCTCTGCTGCCTCTGCCGCTGTAGTCATTCCTATGCCGTGTTAAGCCAGAGTCTGCACCAGCGGTTGGAACTGCCACGTTATCTGAGTTCGCTGCTGCTGCTATTGCTGTTGCAATTATTGTTGTTGTTGAATTTCCTGCCGTATGACTTGGGTTGGGTCCTCCCTGGTCTCGCCGTTCTTTTCGGCGTGGTTTGACTCAGGCTTTTGCGACGGTGCATTGTTGTTCCCTACCGTGAAGACCACCGGGGCGTAGCTTCTGCGCTGCTGCTACTGCACGACTAGCTGCTTCTTTTTTCACTCTCCTTCCTCATGCTTCCTTTTAGCTTTCGCCGCTGCCTTGGCCTCGGCTTGAATTTTACGTTGCTCCTCTTCAGATCTTTGTTCCAGTTCGTATTCGTATTCGAGTTGGCGCAGGTGTTCGGTGACTCTCTCTAAGTCGGCCTTGGCTTGGAGAATTGCCGCGGTTTTGTCGCTTCAGAAGCATCTCGGTGAGGATTTTGGCAAATCGATCTTATTCCTACTACCGTATCGCGCCTTCAAGGCTGGGCTGCACTAGATTTCTCGTCTAGCGTACACTGTCGCCAGCCCATGGAGTGGCGGGAAGTCGTGTTTGATCACCGTATCGTATATATCAAGTCAAAGCGCTTCGCTGTCGCTGTTCTCTGTTGTTTCTGCCGTTCAGAAAGCAGTTGCTGACATGATGCGAGTGATACCCCCACCCCCGCCGCGTGCGCCGAGGGACGGCCTTCCTATTCCTCTCTCTACTCCACGAAGAGTGTTTTTTTTGGGTGAATTGATTTGACATCTTATGCAATCTAGTGCGCAGCAAGGACGAGGACAGAAGGGAGAACAGGGCTCAACGAGGCGCAACTCTCAACTGGTTTTTATTGAATACGTGCTCCGGTATTTTTAGTCTGAATCGTCGTCACAAATCAAAAAAATAAAAGATGACATTAAACTAAACAACCATCACAGAGCATGACTGAAAAAAAACAACACTATCTCGTTCTCAGGAAACCCAGTTCCTTCTCCGATAACGCAATCGACGGCATAGCAGCACACGCGTCTCCTAAATTATGACTGTGTTCGGCTTCTACGATTTAGCGTGTTAACGTTGACTTGCATTTTCCGATTTTTACGCATCCATACAACAGTGGGTACAATCGCAAGTCCTGCAATGAAAGCCAAAAGAGCCCACTTTTTTTTTTTTTTTTTAAGTTACTGTGTGTGCGATGCCGATCATTTAGGCAACGCCCCGTCTGCCCGACGTAGTGCCTCGCACAGGACAACGGAATGCGATAAACAACACCATCTGTACAGTCAACAAATTTCGTTCTGTGCTTTTGTTCACATCCGTGTTTGGGACGCACGCTAGGTTTTGATAGTTTACCTTCACGTACGATGCAATGCGATTAAATATAAAGGTAGTGTTTTCTGCGCCCAATAAGCTTATGGACCTGTGGAGACCATCAAAGCCTGGCGTGCGTGCCAAACAGGGATATGAAAGAAGCACAGAACGAAAGTTGTCGACTGTACAGATGCTGTTGTTTACCGCATGTCGTTGTCCTGTGGCAGACACTACGTCGGGCAGACGGGGGCAGCCTAAATGATCGGGTTCGCAAGCACAGTAGCAAAGAGAAAAAAAAAAAGAAACGGGAGCCTTCTTGACTTGTATTGCAGGACTTGCGGTTGTACCCCACTGTTGGATGGATGCGTAAAAAGATGAAAAATGCAGTCAACGTTAACACCTGAAATTGCAGAAGCCGAACGCATTGGTAATTTAGGAGACACGTGTGTTGCTATGCCGTCGATTGCGTTATCGGAGAAGGAACTGGTTTTCCTGAAAACGATATAGTGTTTTTTTTCCCAATCATGCCCCGGTGATGTTTTTCTTTTTTTTGCTTTTGTCGTTTTGTTTGTTGTCACTTTTTTTTTTTGTTTTACAACGATGATTCCGACTACAGATACCGGTAAACGTATTTAATAAACATCAGTTGAGAGTTGCGCCTCGTTGTGTCCTGTCCTCCCTTTTGTCCTTGTCCTTGCTACGCACAAGATTGCATAAGATCTCTACTCCACCTGTAGGTCCTTTTCTCGATGGTGGCGCCACCGCTCGGTCGGCAGCGGCTGTTTTGCGTAATTGGTCGTCCCCTTTCGCTCTGGACTGGCATCCATAGAGAAATATAGTACTGCCTAAAGAGTGGCCACTCAAGTCCTTTCCCGGCCCAGGAGTTAGGGACTCTACTGGCCGTTAGTAGGCGCAACAGTGCCACTTATCCTGAAAATTTGACAAATATATAATATTAATAAATAATGTTGTTGTATAGAGTAAACTTTTACAATTAATACGAACTTTGAAAACTTTCAAGAACGACTTCAACGGCTGTGGCTATGGCTGCAGCACGACGGTTGGCTTCGGTGTCGTACACTCGACGGAGGGCGGATACTTCGGCTGCTTGGTCTGTGTCTCTTGCCTCGATGTGTGGGTTGAGTTGGTTCCGCGGCTTGTTGTCTAGTGCGGGTTTCTAGTCATTCTTCCGTTGCGGTCATGGTATAAGGTATACGTATTGTGACTGTAGTTTTTTTGTTGACGGACATTTGCATTCGGTCGCAGAATATAGAAGCCGCTAGGCCAGATTGTTCTTCTATCGTTGCTGTATTAGTCGCATGGTCATATGTGCAAGCGCTTTTCATGGAACTTGGACTTTAATTTTTTTAAATGCCCTCCGTCATATTGCATTTGTCGCTGTAAGTCTCGCTGTAATACAGCACTTCTTTTTCAATGTCGCACTGTCGACGCGTTATTCATATATTTTGCATTAGCATGAGCATACCAACCCGGGGGGAGGGGGGGGGGGGCGGGGTATGGTTTGCCCCCCCCCCCCCCCCCCCCCCCCTCAGAAACAAGTTGGCACGCCACTGTGCATGTGTATTCTTATTTTTGTAATGTATGAATAACATATATCACTCATTGCCTTCAGAGCTGATGTTTATTTTGCTCGTCATAGTTACAAAAACAAATATATTTGTGTGTCAATCCCTGGTGTCGTCCCATGTCGCCCCTTCAAGAGAGTTAGCACAATTGTGAAAATATCCTTTTCGGTGTGCGGTCAGTTTGAATTATATGTAGCGCCGGATGGACGTTTCTTCTGCATAACAATTAAGGTATACTTATAAAGCAATCGAATCCTAAACAAAAAACATGCTAGTTACAATATGACTGACTTGTTAAACTAGAGGGCGAATGTTACTTTCCGATACAAAAATACCACCAGAATTTGCCTTGAATACATTCATTCATCTGGCCAGAGGCTACTGCGTGTGTCCATCCATTCAACACTCAACGAGGCACTATACTGGCCGCTGTGTGCACTCGTTGACACTGAACTGGGCCGCTGGGGCCTGTGGAAGTGTCCGCTCTTTACGTAGTACTATATTTCTCTATGTGGCATCTGTCTTCCAGGGCTTGTGTCCGGTAACTCGGCATTTCGGCAGTCAGGGCAGTACTTTACACGTCATCGTTCGGTGTCCGGGCGCGCCTCACCGCACTGCTTACGTCGTTGTCTGCGTGTGCAGACGGTAGCCTTGTGTCAGAGGCCGTGGTACTGGAGGCAGACTACAGCCGTCAGCTTGTATGGAAAAACGTTGAGGTGTCTTTCGTAGTATTGCACTCTTCTCGAGATGCCTTGCCCCCCAAGCGTTAACAACTACGTGCTGTTGCGGCCGATGGGACGTTAGTGGACGACCTCATGGAAGTTTGCCTCGGTGTGACTGCCGACATCCTCGGCTGTGACGTCCGACGAAATGCCGTGAATTAGGCCGCTGGATAGGGAACTGGTGGTGTACCCGTACGGGTTGACCTGAACCGTCTTGCTCGGGCCCCGCTCGTAGATTGGGATCTCCTTGATACCGAGGATGCCTTGCGCGTGTTTCTCTTCATACACTGTGATGGAGATGGTGTTACTCTTGCTGTTGCAGTTGTACGGAGGGTTTCCCTCCCCGCACGGCGAGGATATGTGTTCCGTGATGGCCTTCCACAGTAGCCTGGACTCTATATTGGGAATCTTGACTTGGGATGCCGGTTTCACGACGACCGTAATGCAAGGTAAGTGTCTGTCGACTCTCGTACCTTTTTCAGTCTTCGGCGTCCTGCGCCAGGTCTGCGGGTGCCACACGCCTACAGTGTTGTTATCATCTTCGCCGTTACCATCGCCGCCGCCGCCGCCGCTGCCGCCGCTGCCGCCGCCGCGATCGTCCACGCCGTTCCTGTTGTTTTGCCTTTTTTTCTTGTGTTCCTTCGAACCTAGCTCAGCTTCCCCGGCGTCCTGCCTCTTCTCGAGTCCTCGTTTCTTCGGCCATGCTCTCGCCCTAGGTCCTTCGGTTGCCTCCATCGCGGATTTTTTTTATGTCCGCAGCGTTCCGCATGCTCACTTGCTCGTCCACGTGCGCCGCCATAAACGGCGATGGCGAAGCAGGCGCCGCGGTCCCGGCGCCGCCGGAACGGCCCGGCGTGCTATAGGCCTAGCGGATAGTTCTAGCACCGTTGGTAAAAATAGCGTTCCGGCGTCGCTCGCCGTTTCTCCCCCGATTAGCGAAATTCGCTCATCGGTCCTTTCGTCAAAGCCTGTCCTGGAGGTCATTGGCCCCGTGAAGTTGTCCGTATAAGCATTTGGGCGCATAAAATGTTCCACAAAATGGCCAAAACAGTCGATTTTTGCAGAGCTCCAGCGAAGGCGAACTCTCACCATCACTGCGGCTCCTCGTGGGACCCGATGCTAATAGCACGCGCTTACGATGAAAATACGAAGTAATCCTCGAAAACAAAATGTCGACGAGGACAGTCCGTGCCACAAGCGCGTGCAGGGACACGCTCTTTCACGCACTTCGGAGCAAAAAATAATAATAAGCGTTGAAAAAAAAAAAAAAAGGCCGAATGTCATCACCCTAACGGCTGGTTCACACATCTGCGTTGCTTGTGTTCACATGCAACCGAAACGCCCGTAACGACAAAGTCACCGGGACAGGTGTTTGCCATACTCGATCAGCATGGCAAGCGATGCAAGAAGTAGCTTCGCGATGTAATCCATGAGTGAGGGTTGTTGCGGTGTTTTGGTCATTACGGTTGTTTCGGCTGCATGCGAACGTAACTGTTGCAAATGTGTGAACCAGCCTTAAGCAAAGCGCACATGAAGGCAACCTACTTGCGACTGGGCCAGTCCTACGTTTTGCGGTACCGCAACACGAACTTTTCCTCACACGATGGCCATGCAGCTGATCCCAAGGGTTTCCATTGCACTCTATCCGGTAGGTTCGGTTTCGCCGTAGACCCCCGAAATAAAACTTTGAGATAAGATATCTACAAAACTACATAAGGCATCAAACAAAATGTGACGCCTTGTAATTCAGGGACACTTCCACCAGAGTAAACCTCAGCAACCCTAAAATCTAGAAAATGTTCTGGAGTTATACATTTAAAATGAATGCCTCAATTTACACAATATGACGCAATGTGAGAATTTTTCGGAAACTGACATATGTCGGCTAATATCAACCGGCCGCGGTTATTAATGTTCGGAACCATAGAATTATCATACTCTCGAACAGCGTGTTGCATCCGATGAACTAGTCAGTCCCCGGCCCTGAGCTTTTCGATCTGGATGAGCATCGTACCGGCGTGGGACCGGGTATTAATACTGCGTGATGCACGTTGAAGACCCCAGGCTAGCAGTCGTACCGCACCCTCATCTACAGCGGGCGCCACAGACGCCCATTGCGGATGACTACTTACCCGCTGTCTAAAAGCACACACAAAAACTTAATAAGTGGTCTGGCCTGGTAGTCTACGATCATCACCATATTGTCACGAATGAAGGGGACAAGAAGATGAACAGTGAAACGAAAAATAAAGGTTGAATAGGCAAACTTGTGCCAAACAAAATAAGTAAATAAAGAGCGTCAAGGCAGCGAAAAAGCGGGCGGCGATTGGGTGGCGTAACAGAGAGTGAGAGCGAGACTAACTCGACAAGGTCGCGGGCAGCTGCTTATCTACAGTGCGTCACTATTTCAAAAGTTCGGCAAAGAATGTTCCAACGTCGTGCGCTCGGGGCGAGGATGAAGTGGCACTTTCGAGAACAAGAAAGCAGGGGGAAAGCTACGTCTGGTGCGACAACGAACGCGAATCTTCCGAAAGTCCGCGTCCGAGCGCAGCTTTCTCGGCCCTGCGGGTGGCAATATTCGTTTCATTCGAGTTTTATTTTATGGGTTGGCCGACTCCAGTAGCTTACAGCCATTTAGCTGTTTGTCAGTATGTATACCCGCAGGCTATATGAAGGTGAACGCCGGACCGTGCTATCAGCACCATGAAGCGGCTGCCGTGGCGGCTCGCTTTCTTATCGCGCTCTTCACCGAGGTTAATCGAGCGCTCTACTCAGCTTCGCAGCTCTGCTGCTACTCCCCGCAGAAAGCGCGAGGATTGCGGAAGGAGCCTTTCAGACGCTATCGGTATACAATGTGATTTAGTAATGTTTTTTTTGGTGATTTGTGCTAAACCGGAAAGCTGCGGAACAAATCAAAATGTAACTTATCCTTTCCGTTCCTTAAGAAGAACAGTTATTATTAGCATTCGCAGTTATTATACTTCGTTTCAGCTTAAGTCCGAGCGCGGCCGATGTAATAAGCCGAAGGGCCAATCAAACAGCGAAAGAGGCACAACGTCATGGCGTGCTTTCTGCAGTTGATAGGACCAGCCGGTATTCGCCGTTTCTCTGTGCGTGCTCCACTGCCGGCTAGTTTTATAAAGCGCAAAGAGCACGCCATGAGGCAGCGCTTTTTACGCTGTATGATTGGCCCTTCGTCTCATAACATAGGCCGCGGTCGGATCTAAGCTGAAACGAAGTATAGCGTTCTCTCATGAATCAAAAAAGCGGTTGACTCACTAATAAACCATGCCAAACAACGTCCGCTCTAGTTCCCGTGCAATGTGCAAGTCATTTGCCGGCAATGACGGGGGCCCAGCGCACACAAAAGGCGATGCCGAAATCGAAACCCACTTCCAGATTTTCTGCAGGGAATAGCATCAGAGCTGAGAACGGCGCTCAATCTAAGCGCTCGGCGAAGCGAGCGATAAGAAAGCGAGCCGCCACGGCAGCCGCATCATGGCGCTGATAGCACGCACCGGTCGCCGGTCCGCCGTTTACCTTCATATCGCCTGCGAGTGTACAGTACAGCGATACGCCGATGAACATCTGCGGCGCGCACTAAACTCAGGACGCTGACATGGTTTGCTCCTGCAGGGCAGTGTGCAAAATATGACTTTTGATTTAGCACTTACATATTTCTGTTTGAGACGATAGTTATAATACCGATAATTTACATATCAGCAGTTTGTTCCTCTTCACTGAGTGCAAAAACGATCCGATTCGGAGTACATGGAAATTAAACGTATACCGTAATAAGACTGCTGTTTTATATGATTACTAACAGCAAGCCTAGCAGCACCTTCCCGCTGGTTATGAGCCTACATCTAAGACCTTAGAGGTAAATGAAGAATTTACTTTCAGGGTGAGTTCAATTTTAGATATTCGTAGTTCAATAGCAATGATGTATTGAACGAATGAACGTTGATAGCTTTCACTTAAACAGCCTCTCTTGCAGAAGACAGCGTAAGATTTGGTTCAAATCTGAAGATCTTTATTAATTTATCACGCTTACGCAAAAAGTTCCGCGAGTATTTTTGAAGAACGTACGATCTTAGGGAACAAAACTATAAACCTATACATTTAATCGCCTTTGCTCAAATGGCTTTCTGCAGAAGTCGCAGAAGCTTGCGAGATCAAGCCAAGACCGGCTAGGCCACGTCGACGTTGTCACTGTGTGCCGGCATGTTTTCCAAAAATTTCTCTTGCAAAAGGTGAGCCACAAGAAGCAATAGGGATTTCTTCTTAGCTGTTGGGTGCAGTCGACTGCGTTTCGAATTGACTGCATGTACAAGCTTTGCGCGAACGAACTCCGCAACGTTCGGCATCATGTAATTCGAGGCTGCGTTCGAAGTTTTCCCACAACCGCTTGCGATGATTTATTGTACAACAAGCAGGTATAGAAATCGGACTATTGTTCCTACAAATATGGTTTACTGCTCTGATTAATTACACAACTAACTTGACTGGGGACCAATTTTGCGACCGCTTCGGCCGATAATCCCCCAGATCGTCTCTTCTCTCTCCATCTCCGGCGGGGCCCCCTGGGGGGCTGCGATGTTACTTCTGCCACGCAGCCGGGGCTCTCGAATGGTGTCGGGTAACGTTTTTTTAAACGGCAAGGGACACTCGCTATGGAAACGCCGGTCGTTCCGGATTGGCTGCTGCTCGAAATGGACGCTGAGTGGTCACATGCAGCAACGCCGGCAGGCGTTACGCGTGTTCGGATATCAGCGGTGCTTGCGTGGCAGAGACTCCTTGCGCCACGACTCCGGCTTGCAGCTGGTTTCGTGGAAATAAGGACGCGATTACAGATGTAAATTCCACACCTGGTTAATACGCAGGTGTGCACATTCTATAAAAGCGCTCCCCTTCTCTTGTGGACGAACGGTGCCAGAGCGTTGTGGTGAGTGGCGTGTTTCTCTTTGCACTACGTAGTTCTTCGCAAGAGAAGAGCCCGCCCGTGGAGTTCTTTCGTAAACGTCGTTACAAGGCTATAGTGTCACTTTTTACAACAAACGCCACCGCCTAACTTGCATTTTCTCATTGTATTGCGTTTCTGTGCAAAAACGTACCTGTTTTAAACTAGAAACCACACTGAACAACTGAGCAACTAGATTCTTAATTATGTTCGAATCCCGACCGAGGTGCCCGCAATATGACGGAGGCTTATTGCGGAGAAGGCGCCGTGTAACCGAGCTTTCGGTTGCACGTCAAAAGATCCCCAGGTGGTCGAAATTAATCCTCAGTCCTCCGCTGGGGCGTGCCAGATGCCCGTCGTTGGTTTGGCACGTAAAACCCCCAAATTTGACTTTAAATTTGATTTAGATTCTTAATTATGTTATTCCATCGCAGTAGAATCATGAAGATAGGTTCTATAATTCCACTGCTTCTGCCCTAGTGAGCAATAAAGCCAATGACATTGTATTCTCTGTCATGTTTCTAGAAAAATATGTTCTAATGCCCCCATTTTGTACTTTTAGAAAACAAAAACCGCTAGGTATGGCCGCTCGAATTGTGAACCGAGTAATACACTCGCCTTTTCCGGACATCGAAATTGGAAACAGCTGCGCTCCCGAACTCATAGAGCAACGCTTGAGAACATTATCGAACAAGACAATCATTGTGAGTATTGGTTTCAATCTATACATTAGTGTGGGGTTCGAAACAAATTGCATACTTGTAGGGGCACAAAATGGTTAAAATGTCTGCTGTACATGGTGGTGATGCAAGAGTATCCGCTGATGTCAAAAGTGCTTCATGAGTAGGCTACTTACATTTTTTTAAATTCACCTGCTGTTTGACTTGGGGGTCAGCACTACCATGCTCAGTCTAACCATTCTCAGCTGCTGTCTGCAGCGCATTTTTCAGACAATATCTATATATACAATCAGGACCTCAGGCCGGGCTGCTATGTTAACATAACTCTTCGTTTAGAAGTAAGTTACTGAAATGCCGATGGCATTTAGCAACCTCGGATTTTTTTTATTTGGACCGCTAAACAGAAAAGGAGCAGCCAGCTCATAGGAATGAAAATATAAAAGAACTGCAATAAGCTCAAACTAAATTAAGGTTAAGAGGTCTGCAAAAAGAGGAAAGCATTCTGCGCTATATTGTTAAGCAAATACACACACATCGAGCGCTTTGAAATAATTAGCAAACTGGGGGTAGGGTAAAAAAAAAAACGGGTTTACTATATTTGTATAAGGCCGTATCTTTCTTTTTTTGTCCGGCTCTTGCGAAAGCGTGGCTCTGTCCGTGTAGAAATAAGAACAGGATGTTTGGGCACCCGACAGGAGCCTGTTCTAAACGTGCTCCGTTCCTCTGAACTGAGCTCCGTTCAGCCCTAAGCCGAAAGTACGGAGAATGGTAGACGCTCGCCGGGCAAATCAACAGTCCCCCTTTCGTCACCTCACTCCGCTCTTTGCTTGGGTATCAGCGACAGCGCGACCACGTGGCGAAAGCGAAATCGGCCTCCACCAACGTTACTAGAACAACTCAGTTGGGAAACTGCCATATAGCCTGCTCTGAGAAAGTGGCACCGATCCGTACTCGAGAACCGAGCTAATGGAGATCGCAACGCCGCCATTTCTTCCGCAGCGGACACTCGGGGAACTGCACGGCTGCTTACATTGGTACGGGGGTATCACATTCAATAGCTTCCCTCCCCTGTTACTGTTCTATTTTGGCTTTAATCGGCGATTTTGGCGCCAAAACACATATGGTGGATTGGGTTGCAGGGATGCCATCCGCGTCTTCCAAGCGGACGCGCCGCGAATTACTACCGAAGTTAGGACGCGCCCAGGTCAGGACGCGCTACCTGAAATCACCGGTGAGACATGGTTGTACGAAAATAATATTAATCGTGCCACAAAACCTTTCAAACTAAAGATTTTAAAAGGTATCACGCGCCTGACATTATGTACTAATCTCAAATCAAATCACATCAACTTTTTTTTTTATTTCATCACATGATGGGGGATACCAAGGGAAAAAGCTGCTTATATGCAGCTTGACGAGCCCCAATGAGAGTTCCCACAAAAAGAGCTTTTTCCGTCTGTTTTTATGCAAAAACATGCTTTCTAAAAGCTTATGGTGACCACAGTAAAGATAAAAAAATTGTGCCGCTATCTTGGCACCTCAAGCCTGGGAGTTTCTGTGCTCTGGGAACATTCTGTCACTCTTGCAGTAGGCATATAAAGCAACTTTCTTGTTTCAACTCGTCGCTAAAGGATGGCGCTGTTAGCGTATTTAGCTCGGTCTCGGTGGACGCCAGAGGTCAAGATTTCAAGGGTAAGTTTCCCAACTGAGTTTTCTAGTAACGTTGTCCTCCACGTACATACCTTCCACCGCACTGCCAGCTGATGGGTGAATGCACTATAGCGTTGATTCATGTATCCCAAGGGTGACATCATATATCAGTTAAATTGACAAAAATACCTGTCCGGAAAATTCCACTAGGTCGTTAAACATTTTTTTTTTATTTGTGGGGCCGCTCAATGTACGCTCGGGTCGGCCCAGTGTTGCCGAATCGCGGGAAATGTCCAACTTTGTATGGAAAGCCTAACGTCAAAGTGTAAACGTAAACTTAATTTGAACGGATGTAACATATAAATTTTAAAAAATAAAAGCATATCTTCTTTTACGAGCATTCAAGTTTAGTTCCCCGTTGTCCCCTGGAGCAATGTTAGAGAGAAACTTCCCGCGGTTCGGCAACACTGTCGTCGAGCCTTCGCTACTTTACTTACATGCTGAAAGCCGCATCTTTTCTTCTTACTTAAAACAATGAGTTCGCAACAAACAGGTAATAGAACGAACATATAACGAAGCCGATACGTACAGCATTTTATTAGCGTCCTGTTTTTTCGTGCGTTCCTAGATTCAAGATTTGTTAAAGGTTATGCTAAATTAGGGCTCACATATGAGAAAGCCGAAGGAATGAGATTTAACTATGGTCCCTAGATAAACTATTTGTTGGTCCGGAATCTCGGGCGGTTTCCGCCCGAGTAAATATTGTCACAAAAAAGAAGACAATTCAAATAGAAAAAAAAATTTAAAATCTTTAAACTTTTTTTAGTTTTGGAAGCAGCTAGTTGAATTCTTTGTTTTGTGTTTAATTTATTCCGAAACGACATGACGCATAGGTTTCAAGTATATAGGTGGCGTTATCCATCGTTCATATTTTCGACGGGTCTGTGGTTATAGTGGTGTTCTATTAAAGAGCAGACGCGTCCAATAACGTCTTTCCAGGTTGGCTTCCCGGAACATACGTCCATTCGTCAGGACTCTGCGAGCGATCTAATTGCTTGACTCCTAACGTCGGCAGCGTACCCATAGTGCTTCGATTTGTACTTCGGATAACTTTTCCGTAGCGTTATTAAAAGATTCCAGACAGGGTAATCTAAGGACTATGACGATACCCCCTGTTTTGTTTTATGCGATCAGGCAAGGTTAGAGAAACTTTTTTTTTAAACACCTGTCTTTTACCTTTTCTTCTAGGTTGACAACTATAAAACCTTGAGTGCGTGTCAGCTGTTGGAAAAAATACGCAGATACGCTGTAGGTTTCAAACAACACGGTGTGAAACCAGGGTCCAGGGTGTGTGCTCACATTGGCAACGGAGTTGAAAATGTAGCGGCAGCTTTTGGGGTTGTGTTCGCGGGCGGGACCCTCGTCATGGCAAAGCCAAGCTCTGTGGCAAGTGAGTGCTCATTAGACACCTCCGTTTCGGTAGAAGATAAGGTGCAGCCTTTTTGAAATCAAAGAATTTCCTAATGTAAGAGCGTTTTTACAGGGGAGCTGGTCTATATAATTGAAGACTCTCACTGCACTTTCCTACTTGTCGATCAACAAACGGCACCGAATGTTGCGAAGTATATAATACCCACGTGCGTTAAGGTAAGCAGATCATGCTTTATTTATTCAGAATAAGTATTGACGAGACAAAATTAAAAAAAAAACTCTTCTCTGGCATTTATTCGTTACATTAAAGTGCAACAACTAAAGTAATTTTTAAGTCCCACGAAAGAAAATGGTTGGCGCTGTTATCGTTTATTATCCCGAAGTCGACATATTATCACTCCATTTAGGTTTAGGAAATTTCACCTATATTGTCACGAGAAATATGTGGCCATCAGTTTGTTCTGCCTGGCAACAACCACAACAGGTAAGAGCATTTTGTATTACTTCGCAGGCGGTGTTCGCCGTCGGAAGCGTGCCCAGTTTCATTGATGTTCTCCAGTTTGAAGAACTGTCGGATGCCTCATTCAAGCCCCACGTGCCTTCTGACAACGAGGAAGAGGTTGTGGTGGTACTGTACACGTCAGGATCGACGGGACTTCCAAAGGGCGTGGAACTATCACACAAGGCGTTCTGTGCCGCGTTTCATGGATTCAGGTATGCCGATCGGAGTGGAAGAAAGCGACTTATTTTTAGAAGACTAGATCAAAGTTGTGTGGTACCTGGAGACTCCCTTCTGTTATGCTTCCGTATATATGTACGAAGACAGACAAATTCTGCCTGCCACATATATAAGGTCCAAGAAGAACGAAAATGCATTTAGTACGTCTCGCGTAAAATAGTCAGATATTCAAAAAAGTGTTCGACATGCAAACACTGAGAGCTATTTTGTTACAAGCCCTACATTATAAAAAGGTTTACATTAAAAAAAACGAAAAAAAAACCGCTCACTTTCTTAAAGTATACGAGGGGGGTCGCAAGTGACCCCCTCGTACAAAAAGTCACAAGTGACGTCACGAGTGACGTCACGAAGGTCTTCACTCGTGAAGGTTACGACCTTCACGAGGCCTCCACGAGTGACGTCACGAGGGAGGAGAGAGGGACGGGGAGGGGGAAGGGAGGAGCCTAATAAGGTACTAATTCAGAATGTTGGAAAACAAACAAAAACTTAGGTAACTCTTGGGTAGGGTGGAGTCTCCCGGCAGCCGGCAGAATTATTTCCCCGAAATTCTACGAGCAGTCGTCACTCATTGGCGGTCAAATCAGTTCATCGAACGACGTGTCATCGACAGATCGTTTCATCGGCACGCGATGTAATCGCATGAAATAGATTTTCTTCCGTTAGAGGTATATGCACATTAAACATTTGCACACCTTTATACATGTAAGTGGGGTGTCCCATAACTAACACCCCTAATAAGTGTGGCAAGAGACCTTATAAAAAAATGTAAACGTCACACCTTTAAAAATGTGTGATCTTTTAAACATGTTTTAAAAATGTGTGATAATGCACTACACGTTTTTATAAAGATGTAAAACTACAATAGCCCTCCTCGTCAGGCACGTAGCCGGGAAGGGGGGGGGGGGAATAAGGCCTGCCCCCCCCCCCCCCCCCCCGAAATCTTCAATTTTGCTGGGCCTCCTCTCCCCCCTCGCCCTCATAAAGCACATTGTCATGGGCGCCCCCCCCCCCCCCCCCCCCCCCCCCCACCCTCGAAACAAAATCCCGGCTACGTGCCTGCTTCTCGTCAAGGTGTAATTACCACACGACATTTCTTTTTTGGGGTGTACACAGTGGCCCGGGACCCAATAAAATGACTGAAAAAAAGAAATTACACACACGAGTCGCCGAAACAGCACGTTGCTTCTTGGCGAGTGTCGAGGCAATTTCAGCCGAAAACCGGCTTCAATATTGGCCGGATGTACGGTTTTGCGCCTCGTCCCGACATCCGGCAGGCATGGGTGTACCGATGCAAATAAACGATTTGTCTAATAGCACTGGCACCACTGATTCCTTAGGAGGCTAGATCGCGGATAGAGGCCTGTGTTGCTGGGGTCGAGCGGCACCACCGGCAGTCATCACTTGACACGATATAATGCATGCTATAGGAGAAACGGGAAATCTTAATTTTATTACGTTAGTAAGTTGTTCTCGATAATAAAATTTCTATCGTGTTTCCGCAAATAACAGTTATTATTGTGGGTTCCCGGAAATAACAGTTAATATTATGTATTAAACGCGTTAGAATATCAACCTTGTTTAAATGAATGTTGTGTGGTTGAAGGTCGAGGGCGACTTTGTTGGGCGTTAACTGTGATGTGTTTATGAGAGAAGGGCTACCGAGAATTATTGTGGAGTCATCCATGATCTCGGAGTCATCAGAGCTCAGCAAACGATAAGTTAGAAGGCCTTTACGGGGGACATTCGCATCGTTTTAACCGCGCGTACATAGTACTTCATGGTGAAAGCTTTTTCTTTGAACTGAAACTGAAACTCGGAGCATGCCGTTCAGTCGCTGAAAGTGCCATTTATTTAGCAACCGAAGCAAGCGACATCGGTAAAGCCGGTGGTGCTCAGGCCCATTTTTTCATTTTTTTAAATCGATGTTCGAACGTTTGACGAATGTCTATTTGATCTCCAAGCACCTGATATAATCATCGCAGCACGTCATAAAAGCTCGCCCTCGAGCACCGCGCACAAGCTTCTTATTCTTGCGTGTTTCTCCCTTAGACTTGCGTGTATTGCCTCATAATGTAATACGTCAAAACAACAAGGACGAAAACGAAGGGAGGACTAGACAGCTAGGACGCGGCGTATTGCCTGTTGTCAAGCTATGGCCGCCGGTGAGGCCAGTGACGGGCTCCCGATCCGCGATCCAGACTTGCACTGTGAGAGTTCTAATGCGTTGCACCCGCGGACTGCTGCACGGAGAACCGGCCCCGAACGAACTTGCCGAATGCACCGAGTGCAGACTGATGCTGTCGCCATAGGTGTTGTAGAAAAGTACCGACCTCAAACCAAAACTAGCGCCTTTTTGTTCGGCGTGATGGGTGGGAATGCGAGAGCGCCCAGTCGTTGCCATCGTTTATCTATAAACGTTGGTTGCTGCAACGTGTAACTTATATTGCGATGACTTCCAATTAAGGAACTCGGCTGTCAGAGATATCTACGGACGGCCTAAGTTTCTGAAACCAGCTGACTACAAAATAGCATACACTTGAGAAAATTGATGGCACTGTACGCGCAAGAACTTGCTTCGTTTTAAGCATAGTATTATGAGGGAACCATTGCAAGGATACGGCTTAAATCCAGTTCTTTGGAACATCTAGCAATGCGTTTTGTAAGACTTTTTATTTCCCTGGTGAGGGCATTGAGAACGAGAGCTTTCTCAGACAAAATACAACGGGGCAAGATAGCTGCCGTTCAAATATGACTTTGCTTGAGCCTCGGGCAACGTCTCCGTGTTTAGCCTTCCCGGACGCTGAGTGAATGCGTCACAGGTTTCTGTTGTGGGAGCTATGTCGAAAGATGTTCCACTTTTCACCCATACAGAAGTGATGCTAGATCTCGCGGCCTCTGTGGTTGTCCTTCGACTTTCATTACACACTGGTAGGTTTCAGCGTTTGTACGGCAACAACGCGACTCAAATTTTGCAAATAAAACACGGGTCGTCGATTCCTCCCATCGTGAAATATAAGACGCTTACAATTCAAGCTCGCTTTTGAGTTTGTGGCCCGCGGGACGCGATTTCGAGCAGAAAACTCGCTTTTTCTTTCAGTTCCGCTGTGCGAATGCCGCATCGTAGCAGACGAATTCTCGTCGTCCGCTCTCGCTCCTCGCCTGGGCGAGGCATGACGGGATTGTCGGCACTATACTCTGTTTCATACTTAGCGTGCAACGCCGTCAAAGCTACTGGCGCGAGCGCGTGGCTTCATCTATGCTTTTGTTTGCGCGAGAACGCGTGCAAATGATCAACGAGATCAAGCCTCACGCTCGCGCCAGTAACTTTGACAGCGTTGCACGCTAAGTATGAAACAGAGTATAGAGAGCTCAAAGACAACGTACAGCGAGCGGCGTGAACGCTCGCCTCCCCGCGCTGTCTCGTGCTCTCGTGCTCTCGTGCACCGCTTAGGGATCGCGGGGGATTTTTCGTCAAAAGTTGCGAAGTTAAGCGCGCGCAGGGAGGAGGAAACTTTGCGGCATTCTTTTGGTCACTCCCCCCGCTACGTCAGAAAGCGAAGAATGTTTTGCTCCGCAAGTTTAGCTACCTTGGAAGCCACGATTAGATCCTATTTTCTCACCCTTCATGCGATTCGTCAAAGGTATAGGCCCATTGCTCTCCGCCAGGGGGCGCGAGCGCATAAGACGCGACCATGTATTGCTTGCATCAAACATAAAGCGACACTGCAGCGTTCGATAGTGCACGTAACACGGTCGTTTAGAAGCGTACGTCAGCACCTTTCTAAGCGTGGTAACAGAGAATAGGAAATATTTAAAAAAAGTTTAAACAAGCAAAAGAGAGCTCGCGTTTTCACTGTCATATCCAAACAATACAAATATCTTCCCGTAGTTTTTTTCTTGTTATTTTTTACAAAGATAACAACGGTCGCGAGCACCGTGAAAATGTGTAATAAAATTCAATCTTAAAACGCGACTAAAAAAAAATATTCGATTTTGATCGCTAGAGGCGCTGCCAAAATTTTAGAATTACATGGCTATTGTCGCACCTGCATCTGTCTAGTACTTTACGTTGTGACAGTGGAAGTGTGCCACTCAGTGTTGTCAGCATTTGCGCGACAATTTGTTCGTCGCCGGAGCTGGTCGCCTGTGGGCCGAAGGCACAATGGACAACCAACAAGAAGAAAAACTTATCTTGGTAATCACAATCGCCACTAAAAAAACAAAAAAAAACCTGTAACGGGCACGCAGCAGTTTTCAAAAAAAAAAAAAAAATGACCGCCTTTCTATGTGGTCAGTGATGTTGATTGGGGCAAAGCTCTGGTGGTGCTGATGATACTGTCACGAATGACAATTGACGAGGCGATAAAGACTGACGAAACTAAACGTTTAATGGGGGCGAACTTGTGCCCAAAAATAAAAGGGTGCAAAAAATAATAACAGAGCGTCGCGGGCGTCGAAGTGACAGCAGAGTCAAACGCTGGGGCGAAACTGACTCCTGCTTGCCACGCGGAGCCGCTTTTGTACACGCGTTGGCTTCTGGAGAATTCGATGTAGAAGGTTTGACGCGTAGAACATTCTAACCTCGAATCATCCCCTAGACGGTTCTCGAATTCACCAGAACATCACATTAAAGTGTAATCAAAAATGCGAAGCCGCGGCCAGGAATCGAACCCTGGCCCTTCGCGTGGGAGGCAAGCGCGATAACCGTTAGGCTACGGCCGCGCTGCCTACTTGGCGCGCGGCATTACTCCCCCCTTAAAAAGTGCATCGCCCCGATCCAACACAAAACAAAACGAAGCACATAAAAAGAACGGCAAACTAAAGAGTCATTTGAAACACATTAGATCCACAGTCCTATCGAGCGTAGTACGGCTTCAGGCGCACGACGTGGACGACTTCAGGTCGTGGTGGGCGGCGTGATGATGTTCTTGTTCCGTCCGGCATCACCTCGTAGTTCAGCTCGCCGAGGCGACGAAGTACCTTGTATGGTCCAAAGTACCGTTTCAGCAGTTTCTCACTGAGGCCGCGGCGACGGATGGGCGTCCACACCCACACCCTGTCTCCGGGCTGGAAGTAAACGTCCCTGCGACGAAGCTTGTAGCGGCCCGCGTCGACGCGTTGCTGGTCCTGAATCATGAGTCGGGCGAGCTGGCGGACTTCTTCGGCGCGTTGAGCAACCGTCTGGGCGTCGTCGCTCTCATTGTCAGATGGCTCATGGGGCAGCATTGCGTCCAACATGGTCGTTACCTTCCGACCATGTACCAGCTGGATAGGGGTGAATCCAGTAGTCTCCTGAACCGCCGTATTGTAGGCGAACGTGACGTAGGGCAACACCTCGTCCCACGTCTTGTGCTCTACGTCGACGTACATAGAGATCATATCGGTGATTGTCTTGTTGAGTCGCTCGGTCAGCTCGTTGGTCTGCGGGTGGTATGCAGTGGTTCGACGATGGCCGGTGCCACTGAGACGAAGCATCTCTTGCGTCAGCTGGGCCATGAACCCGCGTGCCGCGCGCCAAGTAGGCAGCGCGGCCGGGTGGTCGATGGTACTGGCTGGCTCGGGCTTGCAGGGCACGCTCGATGTTCGTCGCCTCAGTGACAAAATCTTCGACTGTTGTCGGAGGGCTAAGAACAAGGCCGCCGAAGATGCTGTCTCTCACGCCCCTCATGAGGATTCGAACCTTCTTTTCTTCCGTAGCCTGAGGGTCGGCGCAGGCGCTCAGGCGCTGAACGTCCTCCACGAAGCCGGTGACGCTCTCGTTGGGGCCCTGGGTTCGGGTTCGAAGCAGGTCTTCGGCTCTCTCTCGGCGGTGTTGGTTGAGAAATGTTGCCTTCAGCTGGCTCTTGAACACATCCCACGATGTCAAAGAAGGCTCGTGATTTTCGTACCAGTACCTGGCAGTCCCAATTCGAGCGAAAAATACGCATTTTGCAGACTCTGCTCGTCGGTCCAGCCATTGTGGCGAGCGACACGTTCGTACGGGTCAATACAATCCTCGACGTCTTCGTAGAGTTCACCGTGGAAAGGGGCAGCCGTCCGCGGTGCGACGGGCATGAAGATGACGGGAGAAGCGGTGGGGGCTTGTGACTGGTTGGCCATCGTCGTCTTCTTCGGTTTGGGCATGTCTAGCAGCAAACCGTACTCAGGATCCTCTCCCTTGGTGTGGCAGCTGGTCCGAGTTTCAGGTTCCGCGGTGAGTGGTCTTCTCACCGAGCCGGGAATCGGACTTGCACTGCGGGCCCTTGGAGGGGAACGCTGCACGGGCATGCGGTACCCCGCACCTCCACCAAAATGTCACGAATGACAATTGATGAGGCGATAAAGACAGAAGAAACTAAACGTTTAATGGGGCGAACTTGTGCCCAAAAATAAAAGGGTACAAAAAATAATAACAGAGCGTCGCGGGCGTCGAAGTCGGCGTGACAGCAGAGTCAAACGCTGGGGCGAAACTTACTCCTGCTTGCCACGCGGAGCCGCTTTTGTACACGCGTTGGCTTCTGGAGCATTCGATGTAGAAGGTTCGACGCGTAGAACATTCTAACCTCGAATCATCCCCTAGACGGTTCTCGAATTCACCAGAACATCACATGAAAGTATAATAAAAAATGCGTAGCCGCGGCCAGGAATCGAACCCTGGCCCTTTGCGTGGGAGGCAAGCGCGATAACCGTTAGGCTACGGTTGCTTTTTTTTTTTTTTTTTGCCGATTTTGACAGTGAACACAAACTCAACAATCAATGATAATTACAATGATAAAAACACGTGCACAACACATAAGGCTCGAGCATGAATGTTAAAATTCTTTCAGGTTCTCTAGAGCGTCCAATATTGGCACCCAGTCGGGCGGACACTCTAACGTGGCGTACACAGATTTCAGGCGGCTAACAGATTCCGTAAAATACAATCGAACGGGACGCGCGTCCACATCAGCATGCCTTACAGCCATTCTGCTGCACCATATTGCATGCAGGCCCAGAAGCATAACAAGGTCAACCGGAATTTCGCTGTCTTTGTGAACAGGAAGGAACCTGATACCATACGGTGTTAAAGTAAAATCTTTTTTAATAGTTCTCTGAAGAACATCCCAAAAAAGGAAGGCGTCCCAGCAGTCTAAAAATACATGTTCTGTAGTTTCGGGCTTTTTGCACAGTAGACAGTCAACGCCCCAAGGGTCGAACAGTTTTTTCTCATGAAGCCAAGTTTTTACTGGGAGAGTGTTTGTATGTAACTTAAAGAAGGTTTTAACAGAAGGTGGGATAGACATTTTCTTAACTCTTGATAACACGTCCTGCCCTGGGCCAGCATGAAACATAGAACGGTAGACAGGAACAGGAAAGACAGCATCTATAATGTCTCGCGTAAGGCGTTTTCGGGTGACAGCTGACAAGTATTCAAAAGAGAACCGTACAGTCAAAAACCGGCAAGCGTCAATCACCTCGCGAAGAAAACTACCAATTCGCCTTTGCCTTTCGTAACATGTGGAAACAACGAACGAAGGAATTTCCTCCGCGAGTCTAGTCTGAATGACAGCACGAAGAAAAGGATTAGTTTGCTCTCTAAAAAACAAAAACCGCGATACAACTTGCTTAACGAATATATGTGATAGGGACAGCCCGCCTTTCTTGACGCAGCGAAACAGATTATCGCGATATACTCTTTCCCACCCAGACCGCCAAATGAATACAGCAAAAACACGGTATAATTTTTGTACATTTACTCTAGCGCAAGCCAAAACTTGAAGTACATACCAAAATTTTGCAATTAAGAAAATGTTGCAGACAGTGGCACGCGTAAAAATTGACATATCCCACCCACCCCATTTACCCGCTTTCTCTCGCGTCTCTTGAATCACCGTTGACCAGTATTCATTCGATCGTTTATAATGTTGCAATGGAACACCAATATACTCAGTTGGCGTTGACATAAAACAGATATCTTCAAAGACTTCGGGCTTCGTGGCCCATGTCCCATGCCAGAGGCCGCAGCATTTCTGCCAATTAACGGCAGCGCCGGTTAACTCGCAGTAGGACTTTACTTCACGCACCGCTTCGACAATACTTTTCTTATCTTTGCAAAAAACAGCAACATCATCGGCATAAGCTAGGAGTTTTACTTCTATATCTTGGAGAGAAAAACCATTTATAAGTCTATTTTTAATTATGTTTCTACAAAAGGGCTCGAGAAATAAACTGAATAGCAACGGGGACAGTGGGCAACCTTGCTTGACGGATGACTCTACACTAATACGCGTTGTAAGCTTCCCGCTAATTATTAGCTGGGTAGTACATCCTGTATATGCCAAGCGAACGAAATTCAATATTATTTTGCCTACTCTAACGTGATGTAATATTTTATACAATACACTGTGCTGTACACGATCGAAGGCCTTCTCTAGGTCGATCTGAATCATGGCAACTTGATCTAATTCCTCGTCACATACCTCTAATATACTTCTTGCAATGTGAACAATTGTCAGAATTGAACGACCTTTGATACCACAAGTCTGATGCTCACCCACAATCTTACAAATAACGTTCTGCAACCGCCGGGCTAAAACTTTCATTAGAAACTCAACATTACCAAGGGCTATTCGCCTGTAATTTTTTATATTTTTTAAATTCTCTTCATCATCAACTTTGGGTATGAGAACAGTGTGTGTGTTTAAGAAAGACGGTGGTATCGTATTTGTGTCACAAGCTTCAATTATTACAGCATGAAGGGGGCCTGAAATTACGTCTTTGTACTTTTTATAAAAAGCCGCCGTCACACCGTCGGGTCCAGGAGACTTTTTCGACGGAAGGTCATCGATTGCACGCACGATTTCTTCCACACTTATCGGAGCTTCCAGCCATTCCTTTATCTCATCGCTTAGACGGGGCATCGCCGCTAGATAATCTTTAAGCTGCGAGTCACTGCCGTGCTGCCGTCGCCGAAACAGACTGCTATAATATTCGATAAAAGACTTTTCAATAACTGCAGGGCGATTAGTCGATAGGCCATTGTATTCTATCATTGTGATATTTTTTGTTTTTGCATATTTGGCTTCTGCACTTAGTGCCCGTTTGGTTGGCTGTTCACCCAGAGTGTATTTCTCCGCTCGAGCTCTTACGAGTGCTCCTTTGTACTTTTCTGTTTCAAATTCAGCTATTTTTTGTTTCACATAACTCAGCTGATCTGTAAATTGTCCGGGATGTTCACATTCTAGTTTAGAAATGCGGTGAAGATCATCTAGCAGCAGCTTTTCTTCTGCTTTCTTCCAGTACGCGAGCGTACTAGCGCGTTCTATAGCAGTTAGCTTGACCTCCCGTTTAAACCATTCCCACTTCGTACTGGGGCTCTCTGTACGGTCATGCAGCATCACTAGTAATGCATCTATAGACTCATTAATCACGTCATCCTTGAGCAGGCTATTATTAAGTTTCCACAATTCCCATTGGAAGCCGGTATTTTTCTGTTTTCCCCCGACAAAGAAAGAAACCAGCGCATGGTCGGAGAAATAAACGGGTGACACACTGTAGTCATCGTAATCAGTTAAAAGTTCAATCGACACGTACGCTCTGTCGAGACGGGCATGACTTGTGCCCTGAAAATGCGTGTACCGCAACGCCAGGTCATTTCTTTGGTAATTCGCAACATCATATAAAGTGAATTCGGAAATCATCTCATTTAAAATACCCGTGCTAATATCACGTTGCCGTGTTTTACAAGAGCGATCTCTTACGTCACAAACGCAATTAAAATCACCCAACATAATGATGTTCCTTTGGCAGTCTAGATACGTATAAATCCTTTCAAAAAATATTTTCCTAGAATTAACATTGTTTGGCGCGTACAAATTTATTATTCTGTATTCAACATTGCTCAAGCTGCAATCACAAATAACAAATCTGCCCTCGCTATCAACAGTGAGGGAGAGGTCACGCGCGTTTAAAGACTTCTTTAAAAACAACATACATCCTCCGGACAGTCCGTTGGCACGAGAGACGCAAACCTCAAAGTAATGTAAAAAAGGGGCCAACAGGGAAGCGGTTGCCTCATCGCTTTCAACCTTTGTCTCCTGAATCGCTAGGACGTCTATGCCATTATCGATTTGCAGCCTTCTAACCTGGTACTGCTTGCGACGCGAGGCAAACCCGCGAACATTTAACGTCGCTACTTTCAGACTGTCGCTAAGGCTAGACGTCCCCGCGTGTCAGTGACTTGCGTATCCTCACCAGGAGCTGGCCCGGGGACGCTTCAACCGACCTGTTTGTCCGGTTCCCTGGGTTCGGGTGCAGGTTTCGGAGAGGGTCGAAGCGGTTTCCTTTTAGGCGGTGCCGCCTTCACCGGTGCCTCCGCCAGGGTCGGTCTGCCGTCAACTTGCTTAGAGTCGGAGTCTTCGGGATGCGGGTGTTTCGTAGCCAGTCCGCTGGCGTCGACCATGTGAACCTCGTTAACCGGTGGGACCGCAGTGTTTAACTCAGGCCCTTCATTCTTCGACGTCGATGGTTTATTTCCTGTCGCTGTCTCGTCTTTATTGGTCGACGCCTCTTCCCGGTTTCCCGTAGGTGTGTCGACCGATGAAGCAGCGACGACCTTCAGCGAATGCTCAGACGCGGCCCGGTCGACCTGCGTGCCTGTGCTCCCCGGTGACTTGGTGGCGGGGCCCGTCCCTTCCAGTGCTTCCTGGGCGTCTGCTTCATCCATGACATGCTCGGCGTTGGCGTCTTGTCCACTCGAACATGTGGCCGTAGCGTAGGTCTTGATGCAGTGATGCGCGTCATGGCCGAACCGGTGGCAGGTTGCGCACTTCGGCACACGGCAGTCCCGGCGGATGTGCCCGGTCCGCTGACAGCGCAGGCAAAGCGGGGGTCTGCCCGGCACCACGACGAGAGCCGGTCCTCCGGCTATACGCAGCTGGTGGGGCAGGTCTTCCAACCCTATCCCTGGCTTGAGCCGGATAACAGCGGTGCGTGTCATCAACCCGCAGCCCATGACTCCTTCAACCCGCCACTTCTCAGTTCCAACGTCAAACACCTGGCCATACGGTGCAAGTGCCACCCTCACCTCGTCGTCGGGAACGTAATGAAGCAGCCAATGCATCTTGACTCGGACGTCCCTATTCGCCGGGTCCACGACGACGCATCGCCGTCCCTTGACAACAAGGTCGCCCGCAGCGATGATTTTCCGTTTACCCTCGGGTGACCTGAAGAGCCCAGACGTGGTTCATCTGGTATGCCCCTAAGGTAAGAACCTCGGGGAGCAGTGCCAGACGATTCAGGGTGTCGCGGAAGTCCTCCACACGGTACGGGCGTCCCCGGACATCGGCGTGAAGAAACACGGTGTTGAGCACCGTAGGTCCAGTTGGCAGAGGCGGCAAAATTATCTGATACTCCGAAGACGCAGAGTCATTCCTGTCACCGCGGCCCGACTGGGCCGCTATCGCTACTCCGGCGGAGCCTGCCATCCCACGTCCGCACTCGGTGAAAGCCAGAAGTGGAATGCGTTAGGCTACGGCTGCGCTGCCTACTAGGCGCGCCAATACTGATTTTATTGTTCATAGGTAGTGCTGATGGTGCTGATTTGTTTTTATTGGTCATAGGTAGTGCCGAGTTCCGGGTTTCGTTTCGACTTCATTATTACTGCTTTATGTTCGGTGAAATGCAGAGCCAGTGGTTCTTCTAGCGGATCAGCTTGGATCCGCTAGAAGCCGTGGAAACGCATCTCCACCGCTTAAGTCAACGGTCCATGTCAGAAAGAGAATGTGTGGTATGGATCGTGGTTAAATACGCAGTGGAGCATTTGACCACAGCGCCCTCTCGTCTTTAAACGTTGAGCCAATGCATGCAAAGTTTAACGCGATTATATACGCATTTGACCGCAGCGCCCTCTCCTGTATAGACGTTGAGCGGCTACATGCAACGTTTCATCCATGACAGCCCCAGCTCTTGAGTTACTACCGCATCCCAGAGCCCCATACTCGTCCCGCAGTCGTGGCCGAGTGGTTAAGGCGATGGACTAGAAATCCATCGGGGTCTCCCCGCACAGGTTCGAATCTTATCGACTGCGCAAACCTTTTTTCTTTTTTTACGAAGACAGATGGGATGACAATCGATGTGAGCACGGATGCCGGACGAACAAGGCTAGACCATAAGGAGCTTCGCCCCTAAAAAAAGAATTCCGATGAAGCGAGCGATGCCGGAAAGTCCAGCGGATCGAAACGTGGTTGGGAAGCAAGGAGGCTAAATGCCGAAGCAGCTCAAGCGCTAAAAAACCGTGTCCGCAAAAAGACGAAAGAAAATAAAGGAAAGGTTGGTGTGTCGCTTTCATGAGCACTGGGATATGCGCAAAGAAACTGTGTGGACTACGCCACCAACATTTCACATGTGGCGATATCATGAATGGGTGGTTGCGTGGGTCCCGCAATTGATATATTCATGTTGCTAACGCGTCGTTTACAAAACAGTTATAGCAAATATGGACTTCAATTTACTGCTATAGCTGTTATGGGATCTTTTTAACACTACAAGTGACGTCCGTTGTTGATGTTGTAGTTATTGTCGTGGTTGATGTTGTGGTTGGCGTACAAGAGCGTGGGATGTCTGTCGTCGATGTCGCTTCACCCTCGAGAAAGATCTCTCGCCGCCCGCGGGAGTCGAATCTGGGCCCGCTGCGTGCGAAGCGGAGATGTTACCACTGAGCTACCCCACAGCATTACAAAAGCCCGCGTTATATACTCTGGGGGTTCTTAGTACACGATGCCCACTGCACGTGTTCTCTGGAAAATTAAAACAAGCAAACAAAAATAAACAGCCTTTCAACATTGGTGAAGATGGCAGACCAGCGAAGCTGTACTATTGTGGGTATGAAGTAATGGCCGGCCGCAAGTCGGCAAGCCAGAGGGGAAAGGAACTAGAGTCTCCCTATGAAAAGGCTGGAAAGAGTGCGGCATCTATGAGCGACGGCGACAACCAGACAACCGGCGAGCCGATTGTCTGGTTGCTGCCGTCGCTCATAGATGGCGGCAGCTGTCCACAGTTTCGTGCCATCATTTGTTTGCTCACGGGCACGATACTGGGGAAGATAGCCCTTAACAGCTCCGCTGTAAAATAGCTGATAAGAAAATATTTGCGTAGCACTGCCAAGGTCAAAAGCTCGTGCCGTGAGAACGCGCTATCACTCGCTCCGGAACAAAAAAAGAAACAAAAAAGGTTGAAACAAAATGGTCAGATGGCTATTTTCTTCCGAACGCTTTTGTTCACGCGTACGTGAACGCGTCGCCGATGCACAGCAGTCGATCTGACTTTGCTGTGGATTAACACAGCAATGCTCAATTTTTTCCGTGTGCCGTCCTCTTGTAGGATGTGTAAAATATTTAGGGTGCTTCGTTAGGAAAAAGTCGCGTCTGCAAAGAGGCAAGATAGTCTAAGAGTTTAAGGTGGAAGTAATTGGGAGGAAGGCATATTTGGATAATTTTTCTTTGAGCAAGCATCTTTTTTTTATTATTGTCCTAGCATTTATGGTATTTCTCCCGTATTTCGACTCCAGATCTACTGGAAGTTGCACTGAAGACGATGTTTTCCTTGCCTGGAATCCCATCACCCACGCTTCGGGCTTGGCATATGACATGAATTGTATGCTGATGGGCGCGAAGGCCGTCATCGCAGAACCCTGGATTTCATATGAAGAGTTTAAGGACATCCTCGAAACATTTCAGGTGATACATTTGGGGCGATATTATAACATATATTCAAAATCGCTCGACATACTGAACTGCCTAATGCCATGCAAATTTACTGCACAGGTGGACGCAGTGACAAACTACCATGGAACATTTTTAAGCAAACTGTTTTTTTTTATCGGACACATCTTCAATTGAGTTATATTCTTTCCTTAAGCCGCTGGGATTTCTGTTGCTGAGGCGTTTTCTTCTTTTCTTTTTTTGCAATCTAGAAAAACGAGGCCCAACTAAGAAATTCCTTTAAACAAAAAAAAAAAAAAAAAGAAAAGGTTCCAGTGAAACCTTGGCGGAACTCTCGTGTCCTTACTTCCGGCAAACGGTGAAGCAACACTGATGTGCAATCCTATACCCTGTCCTCGGTTAGGTTACCTAAACAAAATTCAACGCTATATCGGCATTTAACACATCACCATCATTACCGTATAGCTATTTTTCCTCGCTTGCTCTCTAAATTTTAGTCGAGTAGATTTGAGTTCAACCCGATAGTCAAATTACATCTTAAAGCATAGCGGAGGTCAGCGAAAGGCATAGATTAGTAACCAATCTGACGTCAGTCGTTGGGCTGAGATACGATCAACGAGAACACGCGTTCCAGCGGAACGCTGACACAGCACTCGTGTGACGGTCTTCCGGCAGGGGAGTGCGAAAGCGGAAACAGTTAGGTGCTAGGCATTTTGCCAAACGGTTAGCTGCCAGGCAATACTTTAACACGTTATGTGTTGAAGTTTTAAGGAACGAGCCACTTCGATGAGCCAGTACAATTCAGTGAAGACAAGTGACTAAACCTTTAAGAGGACAGCTTGTTTCTAGGGTTGACGCCTTATTTGCCTCACGCTGATTAGGGCAATCTGGAAAGGCGCTGCCGGCAAACAATTGCTTACGAACTTACGAGTTTCTCATTTTTGCGACGGGATATAATTGTAATAATCAAATTACGGAGGCTAACTTAACTAATCCAACCACCAATGGAACAACTCCCCCCCCCTCCCCCCCATCCCCCTTCCTTCTCAGACTCAACCCCTGTTTGATCACTGCTCATTTCTGTTGTGCTAGTTCAGCTGTTTTGTGTTTTTTATTGTAAAAATGCACTTCGATATTTTAGACACATGTTCCAGGGGATAAACACCGGCTGCCGGGTGGACAAATAAACACGAGTTTTGAGTCATAATCGTATTAGGTGCTGGAGAAAATCATACATATCTGTAAAGTCCTTATATCAAAGAGTGTTTTCTTAAAAACAAACAGCCGATACGAGCAACTAATCTCACCACACCGCCGTCTCTTTCTGTCCACACGATTAAGTCAGTCTGCCATGCTCGTCAGCGAAAAAAAAAAACACAAAAAACAGAGCGTCTGCTGACTAGGAAGGAGCACACGAGGAAGACAGCAGCTAGTGCCATTTTCAGAATACCGTCTGCTAATCCACATCAAAGCGACAACGCTAGCTTGGGGCTCCAAACTAGGCCTCCAAAATAGTTCGCGCAATGCCTCGCTCCATTTAGTTAGGTGAAAAAAACATTATTATCCAAGGCTCGAGCTTTCGCAAAATCTCGTTGGAGCCGTTGAGGGTTCGGCAGGCGACCGCTTTCAGCTCTCAGCGTCGACCCCCGCACCGGCACGTTCGGCTCTGGGTAGCGTCGCCCCAGTGACTTCGCAGATGGCATTAGGAAAGCGACATCGGTAGTTGCTTGCCTCATGCGCATCGTTCGCGTATGCGTTCATTTAGCAGACGATTTGTTGCCATAGTGACGGTGACTATTGGAAACGAATTTTATCTCGCGGAAGGACACGAATATGTTGCGAGGCGATGGGGTTCCTTGGGCTTCTGCCCGCGCTTTTCGATGGGTTGAAAGTGAACGCGAGTTAAAAAGAATAACCTAATTCACATGGCCTCTTTTTTTCAGCACCCATTATTCTGACGAGCCTTATTTAAGAAGCACCTTTTTAACTCGGAGTTTGAAATAAGCTTTTTTTTTCGGCAACACAGGACTAAAATAAACTACCGATGTGCGGAAAAAATCCTATCTACTTGCAGGACTCCTGCGGCACAGTAGCAAATTATGAATTCTGCAAGCATTATATACAAAGTGCTAAACTGTTTTTACATTTTGCAGGTGTCTCTTTTACTTGTCCATTGTGCTCGGATGCAACATGTCGTGAATGAAGCCAGAAAAAACAAGGATAGTGAATTTCCTGTAAAAAAAGTAATCGTGGGTGGATCAATGGTAACGAAATCGCTTGGAAGGGGCATTCGTGAAATATTCAACGCGGAATCAATTGCCAATTGCTACGGCTTAACTGAAACGTTTGGTGTCCTGAGCATCTCGCCTGTGGGACACCTCACTTTCGACGATTGCGGATTTCCTGTCGCCGGGAGCAAAGTCAAGGTATGCCTAAAATGCCTCAAATGGCATAAGTTATATACTTATATCTTTGTTTGGCACCGATCAAAAATTGCCCTAACCATCAAGTGTTCACTGTAGTACTTACTACAATAGAGTTAAAAATCGAATTTTTTTACGAGGACCGTCCAAGGTTTGTTCATAAGGAATCGCTGAGCAAGTGCTGCATTATGAAATTTTCGAAGGACGTTAACGCAATTATTCTTGATTACGTATTTGACGCATGTGCAGCAGTTCCAGCTATTATGAACGGCGAACATTGCGCCTGTAGCTCTGGAGCAGCGGTGCATGCGTTGTCAGATTTCTGATGAAGAATACAGGTAGACGGGCTGGGAAGTTTGAGAAGATTGTAAACAAAATGTGGGGAACAAACGATATCACCGAAAAGAGTGTAGAAATGTTGTCAACGGTTAGGCGAAGGTCGATAGCCGGTGACAAAGTAACTGCACAGACATGCTCGCCCGACTACACTTAAAAAAAAAAAAGGTGTAGTAGGTACACCTACAGGGGGTGTAAGTGCTGCTGATACACCCGACTACACCCGTTTTTTCTTAGAGTGTACAGTATATTTCCACGCCAAACAAAATCGAGAAAGTACCGAAACGACGGCACAGGTGCCTCGACGTGCACGGGGGATGCTTTGGAGGATTTACATGGTTTTGTGCTTGTCGAATTTTTCATTTGCACCGTAGAAATAATAGGTCCGGTGAACTTTCAGCGACCCATGTATATGCCGCTACGGTCGTTGTGGCAATGAATTATACTCTTTAAACCGACAGCAAAACTCCGTTTCTTACCCTATTGTATTCCGATTTTGTATAGCGTTGGCCAAAGGTGGTGCATTATCTTTATGAAATTCGCAAAGAGCGAGCTTACCTGAGGAAAACGAAAAAAAGAAAAAGGCTTAACTCCTATGGAAACGCAGCGAAGCCACATTTCTTCAAACCATACGGCGCCCTTTGGTTCGAAGACCGGTGGCTTTGCTGCGTTTTCGTAGGAGTTAAGCCTTTCTCTTCTTTTTTTTTTTAATTTTTACTCATGTAAGCTCGCTTTTTGCGAATTTTATAGAAAAAAATGCACCGCCTGTGGCCAACGCTGTAGATAATCGGTACTCGATAGGGTAAGAAATTGATTTCTGCGGTCGATTTCAAGAACCTAGCCGCTATTTGGGACACGCGGTAGTATGGTACATCGAGGATAATGTCGATTGGAATGTCTAGTTAAACCTTTTATACAATTAGAAGCTCGAGAATCGGAGAAGTGTGCGCCCTAATATGTAATAGAACTTACAGACGTCGCGTTTAACATCGTAACACCGGTCAACTCAGAGTTTCGAGCACAGTGTATTATACAACTTAGGTGGATTAGTCGTTTAACTTTCTTCCGCATTTCCCGCATAAACCACAAGATGGTGCCCCAGTCATCGAGGCTAGAGAGCTTAGATTGAAGAGTGGGTCCGTTTCAAACCATCGTTTGCAATTTAATGGCGGTTGCCTTCCGCTTCGATGGTTCGCGAGTGCGCATGCACTGAATTGTCGCGTGGCAAGAAGGAAAGCAGGCGGAAAGGAAAGTACGCTCGCAGATGATCAACGCGTTCGTCACCTCCTCGCAGCTCGTATTGCTAACGAGGCTTAAAAACCACGTGACCCCGATCGAGCAGTTGGGAAATGTTCATAATACAGGCTCTCTAAGGCCTATGCGATGCCGTCTGCTACGTGGAGAGTGAAACGTTCAGCGTCTGCACCGAAGCGTTATAAACACCCCCCAAGAAAGTTTTGTAATATTTTGCCTGGCTATCTATTATGGTGTCAGAAGTCTACCCAATTAACATTTTGCTACGGCGTCACCTATACTGCTAATAAAATGAGAAAAAAAAAAACGAAACTGCTCGAAACTGAAACTGGACTGGTCAGGAAGAAGGAATATAGAGGAGAAAGTTATCGGAAGTTACGTGACTTAGCAAATTCTTTTTAAAAACAAATATATACATATTTGCAGTTTTTTAGAAGCCACAAAAAAAGTGTATCAAATTTTGTGTCTATTTTAGTGTTGTGAGTCTGCCCTCAATGACCCACGACTTCGACTATCTTTCATGGTTGTGTCTACAGTCTAAACCATAGAAAAAGCCACGTGAGCACGGAGAAGGCAGTGAGCGCGACTCAAACCTGCCAGTTCTTGATCGGCGGTTATCGGAGCCAAAGAAAACGAATTTCGAGCCAAAAAATCGGCTTCTTGGTAGTTGTGGTCTCATATATGTCACGTACAAATAAAACCCTTGGCAAGTATAAATACCCTGTCAGTGTCCCTTTAAACCGAGTGTGTTATTCCTCAGTTCTAAAACCCGCCTTCAAAAAAAAAAAAAAAAATGGCTTCCAGGCATCAAACCTGGTGTGCGAAAGGAAAAATGTAAAAGTTTTAATATGAGAATCAATCAGCACAGATAGTCATACACCTGCATTTTCGGGAATGGTACCGCCAGTTGTCTACATGAGTGAACACTATTCTGAACACTATACAACTGGTAACCAAAAATTATTTCCCAGGTTATAGACCTAACCAGCGGAAACTCACTCGGCCCACATCAGAAAGGCGAGATTATGGTTCACAGCCAAAGCGTCATGAAAGGCTACATCGGGCATCCAGAAGCTACTGCTGAAGCATTGGGCGATGATGGCTGGTTGCGCACGGGTAAAAGGCCAAATCAAATTTATATTTGCAGTTATCACAGCGAGCTCTGAGTTATGCTAGACTGGAATATCTCTTTTGTACTCGGCTAATGCCGTAACTTCGAATGCAAATACTTTTATGATTGTTATTAACACGAAAGCCTTATATGTCTCATCGTTCAGTCGAACTTCAAAGTTCTTGAGCGAAAACACGTAGGCTACAGGAAAGGTACCAAACCGTTTACGTGACCACTCAGGCGAATTAGAGGCGATGAAATTCAGAAGGATGACAAAGCGAATTAAGAAGAATCAAAGTGAGTTACGAGGAAATAAAGTGCATTAACCGTAATGAAAGAGAAGCAAGAGTAATCAATGGGAATTAAGAAGGAGTATAAAGCGAATAATGTAAAAAAGAGAATGTGAAAAAAGAGAACGTGAAACAAAGTAAATCATGTGTCTGTCTGTAATGCATCGGCGCTTGGGCTCCCGCCTTCAAGTCGTCTTTGATATAACATAAGAGACCCTTTGAATTTTTTCCGCGTGCATAAACCGCGTTCGAAAGATACCTAGAGGCCCAGATAATAACTTCGACTTCCAGGCTTCGTGTATTAAATAACGATGATTAAAACCGTGGTAAATATTCTCGACAACACCCTTCCAACACTTGTGTAAGTTGTCACCGTTATGAAACCAAAGGAAGCACTTTCCAGCAATCACAAGTATTCTATTTTGAAATATACTTTATAGTCTCTCTATCTTATCACATTGAGAGTGCGCTTTCCTGGTGATAAAAGGCTCCTGGATGTGAAATAAATAGAATGATGTAAAGTATTCATTTTCTCCAGCGGGCTATGACGCATAAAAGGAAGTCAAGCTTAGGCACATGCAACGCTAGTACCTAAACTTTTTTTTACAGATGTTAAGAAAACATATTGAAAGACTTCGAAAACAGACGTATTCATCCGAGCGTTTTTATTGTATACAAGAGAATTTGCTCTGAGAATAAACATCGCTCGCACACATGCATAGAATACTTCATCAGCCCACACGTTCTTGCACCCGAAAGCACACTGCCAAAAAAGTACGCAGTAAAAAGAAAAAAAAAAAAAACTCGTGTCTCGTCTCTTGATCTCTAGCGAACGTCTATGCCGCACATTCGTGTCTTGCTTTTCATTGCTTCCGACCCGGCTGTCGTCTAAAACGTTGTAATGCCAACTCCTGTCATTTGTATAATTTTCTTTTTTCTTATATGCACTCGGTACAATTAACGATACACTTATAGCGCGTTCGATGTTGAGGACGGAAGAGATGTTGCGACCGACACCGAGCTTAGGTGAAAACGTTCTGTTTATTCTCTCGTGCCGACGGACTCGTATCGACGAGTAAAGTCGTCGTCGTCTTTTATCGGCGGCTTGGCAGGCCGATAGGCCGCAACATAGGTCCCCCCCCCCCCCCCCCCCCCCCCCCCTTTGCAGGTATGCATGCAGCTTGTGGGGGAGGGACCGATTGAGCTTTTGCGGTTGCAGCAAGTGAGTTGGGCTGTAGCCGTTGGCGTTACCTGTAGCGAGTAACGAGGCGGCAGGTGCCCAGTCACTCGTCTGCCGCCTGCCGCTGCCGCTCCTGTCTTCGCTGCATTGATCACGGACGAGAGGGATGACGATGCGTATAAAATAATTCGGCGGACCCTGGCAGTCTGAAAAATACCATCATAATTGTCGCTGGTGCTTGGCATTGAAAACTTCGGCTGGCTTTTGCGGCTGCATGGCCCAGAAGCGGTGACATTATGATTCCCAATACAGAGCAAGCAGGCTTTGTATAGTATTAGGCTTTGAAAGCAAAGAATAATACAACGTTTTCGAAGAAAAAGCAAGAAAAAAAAAACATTTGTAATATGCCCGCTCGTTTATAAACAAAGAAAACGAAAACAAATTCTCCTAATGGAGTTTTAGTATGACAGCACTTAATGACACCAATATCCATACACAGCCACCGCAAATTCCTTTGTCCTGGAGAGGGAACATTCGCCCAATGTGCTTTAACTTCTGCAGTGCGTTGACACACAAGCACTGTCTACTTAGGTCTAGAATACGTTTTTTTTAAGCAGCGCACTAAAGTAGAGTGTTTATACCCGCATTTTTTGTTTGCTTGAAAGTTAATGTGATGCAGGTGCTCTTGAACATCTTTATATCGAAAGAAAGTCTCATAATGGCCTCCCAAATCAGGGAAAATTGAATATTCATGTTGTAGAAGAAACTTGCCAGTGCTATCGACTTAACCATGACTTTGTATTCCTAAAAAAATTTCGTTTTTACAATATTGGTTGATATCTCGCAAAGGTGTAAGGTGTATTTCACACCCGAGAGTTAGAAACCCGCACAAAAAAGCCTTCAGAGCGGAATGCACATATTTCCATGCGTAATAAGTGACCACTTAAAAAGCCGATATGGGGAGAAACTGTTTTCATAAATACGGCCTAACCATGGTTAATGCACGAGCGCTAAAAACACAGATTTTTCTACGGCATAGCGTCTCATGCGCGCACTTCCGACGCGTGCATTTCTAAAACAATCGTTAAAATTGCGTACTTCAAATCGAAGGAACATGGGAATATAAACAGGGCAAATATTTCACTTTCAGGAGACTTAGGCTTATACGACGCTGATGGACGAATTCATATTATCGACAGATTAAAGGAGATGATAAAATGCATGGATAATGCCGTCACCCCTGCTGAACTGGAAGAACTTTTATTGACCCATGAGGCTGTTGCAGAGGCCGCAGTTGTGGGGGTTCCCAGCTCCAAGTATGGCGAGGCTCCAGCAGCCTGCGTCGTTGTCAAAGACGGTTTCGAGAAAAACCTCGAGAGTTTGTCGATAGAATTAAAGGAGCTCATTGCAGGCATGTGTCATGTTCTCGATATAAAAATTTCGTTTTATGTTGTATTTCAAGGATGACCTACATTGTATCTTGTTTTAGTTTAAGTCACACGTTAATTGCACCAGATGTATTTATTTAAACAACTACTAGGCTCGAAATATGTATGATGGTCACCTATAAAAATATTATTTGTTTTTTTGTGCACGAGACCGTAAAAGTGCCTACAAATTCGAGATAAAGAATTTCAGACAAAACTAAGGAAGATACTAGTAGGATATTTTGGCAGTCATATGCAAGCCACCCTTACTTAGAAACCATCTATTATTTCTTAGCAGTCACCTCGTTTAAAACGCTACGACTACCTTTCGTAACCAGAGGAAAGTCGCACCCCCGTGTTTATGGTGAATATAAAAGATATAGTACTTTTTTTGAGCATCATTCATGGTTGGTAATAGCTACGTTCAGAGTTTGAAGATTTTGAAGTTGCAATAAAATCTTGTGACCCGGAAACAAAGCTTTCAAAGAAGCTCTGCTCCAGTGCTGCAGCGTTCAATATTAATTTGTGCAGCACCTGGTGAAGTTTCACTACTTTGATTTTAAAGTTACAATGAAGAAAACATTGGTTAACTTACTTCTTACGAGCACGAGGGACGGCGAAAAACTACAAGATCTTAAACCACACTCTAAGAAATGAAGGGGTGACAACAGTTCGACGTTCAGTCCACAGGCGTCGAACCGACGATACCAACTTCCAAGAGCGGCTTGATTGTCGACCGATACCAGTTATTAAAATAGATAATGTACGCATTAAAGGCTACAGTAAGACAACCGAGGTTTTTTTGGCACTGCTAAACCTTAAAGTTTTTTTTCCTTCAATTCTTTGATACGCTCATTAGCTATTTAGTACGCTATACACAACAGCTATAATACCGCTCGTAAAAGTTGGTATCGCCACCTCGACGTCAGTGAATAGAACGTCCAAATGTAGTTTCGGGGCGTTTAATATGGGACAGGGAGTGTACCCCTGTGGACCCCTTATTTCGGAGAGTGCGAAGCGGCTTACTGATTTTTTATCTCCGCATTGAACCAAAACAGAGTTTAATATGAGATTTCTCCAATAAATATATCATTACCTAAATAAATTATACAGGGTGTTTTTTTTTTAAAGTTTAACAGATTTGTTTTAAAAAGCCGTGAAAGTTACACTTATGCCGCTTGTGGAGGTGGGTTAGACGGCCAGGGGGACGTATGATAGGGGCTAATTAATTAAAATTTGTTAATTAACTTTTTAATTAATGAAAATATACATATGGTTCCAATTATAAACTTGCTCAGCGTCATCTAAAACCACTAAATCAGTCATTTTCACAGAAACTTTCGAGGCGTGAGAAGCGTAGTAGTGCACTAAATTTACGACTCGTGGAGCAGGTACAAGGCTGGGGCTAGATAGAGACGGAAAAATCGAGCGGGCGCCTTACTGCAACCGCTAGCTTTCTACCTGCTCCACGAGTGGTAACTTTAGTGCACTACTGCGCTTCTCACGCGTTCAAAGTCTTTCTGAAAATTACTGATTTAGTGGTTTTCGATGACGCTGAGCAAGTTTATAATTGGAATAATATGTCTATTTTCATTAATTAAAAAGTTAAGGAACGAATTTTAGTTAATTAGTCGACTGATTGTTACGATTAGCCCCCTATAATATGTCCCCCGTGGCCGTATAACTCACCTCCAAAAACGACATAAGTGTAACTTTCACGGCCTTTCTTAAACAAATCTGTTAAGCTTAAAAAAAAAAACCCAGTATAAGATGTGTGTATAAGTTATATGCAAGTTACTGTATGATTTTATATTTTCCCATATGTTTATTGGAGACGTTCAAATAATTTTACACAAGAGCTGCTCAGAAATAATTGAAGGAATGGAGTGATGAGCTTGCGGTACAGTGTACTGATTTTTTTTTTTTGCATTGTTTCTGACCTTTCTTTCTGTTTCGCAGATCAAGCAGCTGTTTTCAAGCAGCTGTACGGCGGAGTTTTTTTCATGAAATCTCTTCCCAAGTCCCAGACCGGAAAGATCCTGAGACAAGACCTCAAGTCAAAGATTGCTCATAAAAAGTAAAATCGAAAAATAAGGGCAACTGAGAAACTGTATAAGCCTTGCGTACGTCATCACTAGAGGCCGGATGTTTAGGCCCTAAAAAAGCCACTTTTTAGCACCTATAAAAGGCACTAGAAACTTCGTAATAGGCACTCATAGGCACAATTCGTTTTTATGCACAGGGAGCTTTTGAAAGCATTTAGGGCCTCTGCTATTCAAGGAAATACAGAATAAAGTGGAACAATAGTAATCCCAATTTCATTTGTCCAACATTTAAAAAAATAAAAAAAAAGTTGACTCAAGCCCACACCGGTACGAGGCTGTCCCATGCTGTACATTGTCTAACTAGAAATGATGATAAAAATTATGAAAACAATAGCGAACAAGCACCACCTCAAGATTTTTGGGTTCAAACTTCTGCCTCTTGTCGCTTAGAACCAGTTTGTACGCTGAAAAAAGCGTTCCACGTCAGCTGATGTGTGTGGGGCGTACTTGTACTTAGGAATATTCAGTACTTCCACACCCTCTGGTACCCTATAGTGTTCCCCGGTGAGGACCTTCGAGACTTCTTTGAGTACAAAAAACCACTATTTTCGCTCAAGACAGACTGAAGCTTTGAACGAACTTGTACAGCAGCGGGGCCTAGGGGGCGGCGTCGACTCGTTCTTAAACGTTCGAAATGAACCCGATGTTCGGGGTCAGAGTTTCGCCAGCACTTTCGAGGCTCTTGACTGTGTCCGCCAGAGAGGTGAAATTGGAGCACAAATACGCCAGCTCACCTTCGAGAGTGTCCTCGCGCAGGACATTTTAAGCCTTTCTGACTGAGACACTATTGTCCGCTGGACACCCGTCAATGACCATCTTCACGCCAACAAAGTTAGTACTGTAATACTCTACAGCTTTAAGCCACGTTCCCCATCGCGAGCCACGATGAATTCTGGTGGAAGGGGCACCCCTTGTAGCTGTCCCTTAAACGCACAAACACGAGACGGTGATTTAAGGAACACAGCCGTCACAGCAGCAACAAGATCGTTTACATGCTTAAAGTGTTTTCATAGCTTTCCGCAAGTGCGGTGAATGCCGTGGGCAATGCAGCGGACGTGCAACATCCACGGGTAGAAAGCCTTCAGGATGAGGGCAGCTTTGTGCATATAAGTCGCCGCATCCGTGTAAAGTAGCAACACCCTGCTGTCTTCCAATTCAGTAGGGTATTGCACCTTCAAGGACGTGTTGACAAAGCACGCGACGGTCTCCCCATTTGTTCTATAAAGCGTCTTGGAGCACACAAGAAAAGGCGTTGTTCTCTCGTCTGCTACAAGCTTCCCAACTACAATGTGCGCGACAAAGCTTCCAGTCATATCTGTCGTTTTGTCTACGGAGACTCAAATGCACGAGTCCCCAAGTTCATCTCTGATTTTCTTCAGTGGTTCCTCGTACATGGGCCGCAGGTAGCTCTTGCGCGCAGTCGACTCCGACGGTACAGTATGGCTCGAGTATTTTTGTAAGAATTTGCTGAAAACTGGGTTTTCTACTTTCGCCCAAGGAATAAGAGCGGCGACTAAGGCTTCGCCCAAGTCTGCGTAGAATGCGTTCTTCTTCCCTTCCCTGAGGTTTTCTTTCACAAATGACTGCCTAGACGTTGAGGGCACGTTGCGTTCTGAGTTGGCTTGAGGTCTTGCTGTTTTTGTCCGTGTTGTGCCAGATGGCACTCCTTCTCACATGAAATCTGTGAAAAAAAAACAAAAAAAAACATTACGATATGCTGAAAAGCGTAGTGCGCCGTCCTGAGCGGGAATGGCTTTAAGCAATATCTTCCTCGTACCTATAAATATACCGACACTGAAAATATATAAGTGTTTTACAATACTGAAAAAGCCTACTCCTTGTGCAAGCTTGTTCAGGTTTTAGTTGAGCATCAGAGCACACTGCTGCTATACGCTCCGCATCCAAAGCTCAATCTCGCGAGACTATCTCCCGTTTAGGTAACAGGGAGCAGGGCTGTTAAGTGAACTACGACTCGTGTCCAAATTGGGTGCGTGCTGTTTAAGGGGGGGGGGGGCATCATGAAATGCTGTACGCTATTCATCTGGTTTGCCGATTCTGTCGCGCAAGATAAGGGGTATTTCAGTTGCCTCGCCCCCAACGTGAGATTTAACTGTACACGCCCATCCAAAGCACGACGGGAGGCAACAAGCACGTACTAGAGATCAGTAATCCGATAGAAAGACACTGTGCGTTTTGTCTTGTTACTGAGTATAGCTAATTTATTATTTAAAATTTCAATTAGGGTCAAGAAGTTTGGGTGGCTCCTTTTGGTTGTCCCTCTCCGGGACGTTACGGAATTTTTTCCTGAGTCCCCTTGCGAACGGCCCAGTAATATTCTTCGAATATTCTTTCTGCTTGGTCTTTGAAAACTGTGCGTACAGTTTAATTCGTGCGATCCTAATATCACGGGAACAACGTCGCTTTTCTCACTGTGACGTCACGGAGAGACGCAGCAGCCAATCAGCGCGCTGCGACTACAGCAACGGTTGTGTTCGTTCTCAGGGCTACCAGATTTCGAAAATATTGTGCTTGACTGGTATTCGTCGGAAAAAAAAATTACTTAATATGTGTTTGGAGGGTCATGCCAGGATTCAGGAAACTTCTGTATCACAAATGTATGTGCCTGTCTCGGCCGCGGGGGGGGGGGGGGGGGGGGGGGAGACACAAATTTGTAGAGGCTCGCGGACTTTTCGCAAGAAATTCTTCACCAACCCATAGTCGAGTAAAACTTTTCTAAATTAATACATCGATATAATTTCTTTAATAAAGATGCGAGTGTTTTTCTTGGTTCATATTATATGAGAGAATGACGTTTTAGCAATTAGAAAATATTTGAGCTGACGAACGTTTTTGCGAACACCATTTTAGCGAACAGGTTGTTTTTCGGCAATGAAGAGCTAGGCTTTTAAACCGGCGCGGTTATCGCTTGCTGTCGATCAAGGGAAACGAAGCTGCCATTCGCTACAGCGTCATTCGCTGAAACGTCGTGGTTTCGTATTCATTCGCTAAATCATCATTCGATCAATTTTTGGTTTTTCTCCGAAACAAGGCACCTAAGGATGTCTTCTTACCTGCTTCGCTCACGGTTGACAGAAGATCATATCGAGTAGAGTAGCAAAAGGAATGTTGGGTCCATTGCCGAATCAGCACGCTCTTTGGGACCGTCATTTTTGTCCTTGTTGAGAAGCTTCAGGCAGCGAAAGCGAAGAGAAACTACAGGCCAATGGACACAATAACGAGAGTCCGGCGCGCACGCGAAAGGAGCAAACAACGCGCTTCCTATTTCCTTCACCTCACATGTAGGCTGGCATGCACACGCACACGCACATACAGACATGCACACAATCAAATACGCTCGCTCACTTGAAAAAAGAAAAAAAAAAAGCTTTTTGGTGGGCATTACGCTTTGTTTCCCGATCTTCCAATGAACCGCAGCGAATAGGACAAGCCCCCCCCCCCCCCCCCCCCCCCTATCCCAGCCAATCCAGTACTACTTTAGCTGGGCGGAGCAACACGCTGAGACTCTCCCAGCGCTGGACTGGCTGGGACGCCTCCCAGCATCCACTAAGGTCCATTTAGGGTGAAACGGAGTACAGCAGCATCCAGATCCAGACTTCAAGCCTCCGGGCAGCTCCCGGGCTCCACACAGACATGTTAAGACAATAACCCGCTTCTCTCGGGCGAGGCGAGAGGGAGAGAAAGCAAAGAAGGACGATGCGTGGGGAAGGCCGGGAAGGGCCTTCTACTAGAAGAAAGGTGGCGCGTTAGCTTAAAGGCGTGAAAAAAAAAAAAAAAAAAAAAAAAACATGTTTGTGGTGGATCTTGGGACAGAGATAGGATCAGCCTGTTGCCATGCATTGCAGCAAGATGAAAAATAGTTCGCTTGAAATCGAAACTAAACAGAAGGAGTCATTTTGGGGTACCGAAGCAAAAAAAGTCGAAATAGGCATCTATAGGCGGGAAATGATAATTTAGGCTCAAACGTCGAAATAGGCATTTATAGGAACTATAAAACCACCCTTAAAGCACTTCTTAGCTCATGATTCGGGCTCATATATAGAAAAGGCATGATAGGGACCAGAAGAACGAAGTAGGCATTTGGCCTAAAGATCCGGCCTCTAGTCATCGCCAAGCAGGGAATCATGGCGAAATGTGTGCTTGAACACTTGCGAGATCTGTACCCGAATCCATCAGGGATGTCCTAGATAAGAGACAAATGGGAAGACGAAAAATCGATTCGTCAATGTTGGTGTCGATTTTTGTATGTAACTCGAAATAAAACAAACAGTACGTTTCTCCCAGATTCGTTGTATGGCTCCAGCTTCAAACAGTCGCATGCGCCACCAAGCCCAGGTTCGACAGAACTGCTGCTTCTAAACCCACTGGTAGTTTTTGCATGTCATAATGCGGCTTTCTGAATGCCCGTAAAAAGTGAAGAGGCTTATACTTACATCCCTGTTTTGACATGGTGGGGCGTCTCGAGTAGCGAAGATTTAGCAAAGTTGCCGAGCTGAAGTACTCGGCTCAGAATTGCACGGACAAATCTCTCATCGTAGAGGTGGCACCGAGAATGAGTATTGTGAGGCCGACAGATCGTTATAAATAATTCTTAATTAATATATGAAACAAACAATCATAATGACCCAATACATTGCCCCAACACCCAAATGAAGTGTTTGCAACGTGATACGACTCGCGTGCTTTTTTTCTTTCTGGCCAGTAATATAGCCCGTGAAACATGACAAAATTCACCGTGACGACACTCCCGCCCGAATATGGACTCAATTTCAAATGTCCAGGAATATTTTTCTAGGCCGAAAAGAAGAAAAAAAAAAGCACGCAAGACGCATGCCGCATCATTTATATTTGTCACATTAAAAATCCGATATGTCTCATACACTGGGTGTCGTTTTTTTAAACGACTACATATTTCTCTAAGAATAAAAACGTGAAAATTATGGACTTGCGGTATGTGCAGGTGAGTTATACGGCCAGGCTAAAACTATAACTTGGTCTCACTCTACAATGGACTAGAGGTCAAAGCTACGGGCCACAAGGTCTAATAACGAGCCATTCACACCCCAAAAACTTCACTTCGACGTACACCGCACTGACGTCCAACTGACGGCCCCAACTTTTACGAGAGGTTTTATACCGGTGAGATATAACATTGAAACAGCTAAAGTACGTATTAAAGACTACAACACACACACACACACACACAGACACACACACACACACACACACACACACACACACACACACGCACACGCACGCACGCACGCACGCACACACACACAGGTTTTGCATTCGAGCCAAGAAAACTCAAATTACTTTTTTTTGCAGTTCAGTCACACGTACCTTAACTATTTTAATAGCCAATGTACGTGTGTGTAATGTAATCTTTGCCCCGACGGCTGCCAGTTGGGACCTTCGGCTTTGTCAAGCTGTCTATTTGACAGCTTTTTCTGCAGGCCTCCTGCATCATGTATTTTTGGTGCAAAATAAAACATTATTATTATTATTATTATTATTATTATTATTATTATTATTATTATTATTATTATTATTATTATTATTATTATTATTATTATTATTATTATTATTATTATTATTATTATTATTATTATTATTATTATTATTATTATTATTATTATTATTATTATTATTATTATTATTATTATTATTATTATTATTATTATTATTATTATTATTATTATTATTATTATTATTATAAGTTGTACAAATAGGCTATCAAGCCGCTCGTGAAAGTTGGTACCGTCGTTTCAACGTTAGTGCGCTGTACTTCCAACCTTATCTATTTAGCTTTACTTTACCTATTTTGTAGAAAACAACGATGGGTTGCGCGGCCATGTATTTCCAGCTGAAGTTTTTGAGGTGTCTTATATGTGGCAAAGGGTGCAAAAGTATACCTTTTTTTTCTGTGTGTGGGCGGTTTCCACACGCATGATGATACCAACTAACTAGCAATTGACCATCTAACCGTTAAAAAACAAATGTGTCACACATTGTTCAGGCATTCGGGGGCGAGTTTCTACTGATCGAGAAAACCTCGGTTATCAAGTGGACGACACATGTAGCGTAGCCTTCGAAAATCAAAAGAGGTAAAATTATCACAGGGAGCTGACAACCATCGGTGGGTTGAGTGGCAGCCTGAATCACGAGTGTTGGCGATAACCCGTTACGTTTTTCTGTAACGTATTGACGTACTTCCAAACAGTAACGGGTAATTCACGTTACTATTTTAGTAATGTATATGCTTGCGTCACTCGCTAAGTTTTGTTGCCAAGATTTCCAAAAGTTAAAAATAAATTACATTTACATTTTTTTTTCATGTTTCGAGACATTGAGTCATGTGTCTGTATGCACAAATATGCAAACCCTAACACTTATCTTAAGTGCCTTTCAAGCCCTGAACAACGAGAAAAGGGCAATGAGGGTGGCATTTATGTATATATGTAACATAAAAATTGTCGAACACTTTTTTCGGGAATAAGAAAGTAATTACACCCGGTGTACGCTTTGTAAGGAAAACTGGGTATTAAACAAAAAAAAAAAAAATCGCATATAATTTGGGAAAGGGGTACTTAGTAATCTCAAACCAATATCTTCATGGTGCTCGACGTTTGGAAGCCGGCTCGCCTCCTTGTTCGCGGGTGATTGTATGTGGATCCAAAGGTTGCGACCTGTCGTTATCTTCTTTTAGAGCGCAGCTCTTGGGCGCCCGTTTCCGGGTTGAGCGGCGTCGGCGTAACTGCACCAAATTTAGCGGGATAATTGACGTCACGTGACCTCGAGACCACTTCAATTCCCCACTACGCGACTTCAACACCAATTCGATTCCCCACTAAATTTAGAGGAGGTATTTAGTTTCTTCGCTAGATTTGGCGAAGAAATTCAGTTTCTCTGCCAGATTTAGCGGGAAAATTGACGTCAATTTCCCGCTAAATCTAACAGAGAAACTGAATTTGTTCATGGGGGACGTGACACCAAGTCATATGACGTCATTTTTCGCGCTAAATTTAGCGGGGAAACTGAATTGGAGGAGGAGGGTAGGGGAGAGCCTAAAGGAGGAGGAGGAAGAACATACCCTCCCCTGCCTAACCCCCACCTCCACTCAGGAGCTGCGCTCTACTTTCGCCTTACAGATTTGTAAATGGCTTTTATTTCCCTTCTGTCAGTATTGTCAGTATAGTTATGTTCTTCTATCTGTCAGTACTCAACATGTAACTCAACATCTCAACAGAGCTCTCCATAAAAGTTAAATGGTTGTTGTTGTATATTTAGATTTAAAAAAAAAGCATTTGACACAGTTAATCATAATATCTTGCTTTATAAACTCCATCAGTATGGCTTTCGGGGGAAAACGTCGGAGTTGTTTAATAGCTATCTCTTTAACCGTAAACAGTGCGTAATAATAAATAATTGTATCTCTACCCCTCAAAAGGTGTTAACTGGTGTACCACAGGGCTCAGTTCTTGGGCCCATCCTCTTTTTCTCTTTATGTAAATGATTTTCCGACGATTTTAAAATACTCGGAAGCATTAATGTACGCCAACGTTACGGCACTGATTTTTGTTGGGGACACGATAGGAGAATTACAGGATAAAATCAATGAGGAATTGACTAGAGTACTGACATGGTTCACGAGCAATCAACTTACAATCAGCCTAAGAAATCTAAATATATAGTGCTTCATTCCAAGAAAAAGGCGATTAATTACGACGACATAGTTATACAATTAGATAATACGTAATTATAACATGTTACTTGTTATAAATATTTAGGTGTTCTGTTTGATTCTGATATGCACTGGAAAAGCCAAATTAAGCACATGTGTTCCAAAATTGCATATGGTTGTTATACATTATTAAAAGCACGCGAATGTCTTGATTTATTTATTTTGCGCATACTCTATTTTGCATTCGTCCACAGTCAGCTGGTTTATTGTATTGGATCCTGGGGTTATACTTACGCTACATACTTAGATCCGGTAACTCGCTTGCAAAAACCGGCGATAAGATTTATAACATTTTCGAGAAACACTAACCCTAGTAGACCTATTTTCCAATCGCTAAACGTGTTGCCATTCAGTTGTATTTACAAATTAAAAACAGCTCAAGCAGTTCGTAAAATCATAGAGTCTAATTACGAAATGCAGTTACGCTAAGTACTTTCTAGAACGTGACTTCTTTCTTTTCTTTTGCTTCTTTTGCACATTGTACGAGTCGATTGTATTCTGCCGCTTTTTGAATTTATATTACGATTGGACCCCGGACTATCCTTAAGGGCTATGGGTCTAAACAGTTTTTGTGTATTTTGAGAACAAATATGGAAATAAAGCATTGAATGAATGAATGAATGAGTAGAAATCTGAGCCGGCTTCAAAACGTCGGACAAGACAAAGAAACTGGTTAGAGTTTACTAAGTATCCCTTTCATACTGCTTACCTAATCAGGCGGAGTTCCGCCAAAACGTTTGCATATTTTTTTCGTAATAAACACATTAAAACTAATTTTACATTACAATTACATTTACAAACACTAATTTTACATATAAACGCATACATGAGTTATGTTCTCATGTACTTATTGGAGATATTTATATAATTTGCTTTTATTTGACATGTCGGCTGAAAAAAAGGCGTTTTTTCTCTTATAATCCGTCGCAACTCAAGATGGTAGGGCGAGAAAAGGGAACGCCCGGGAGGAGGAAGCAGACGGAACGCTGGAGAGGAGAGGGCATACCTCCTCCTCTCTCCGGCGTTCCCTTTTCGTCTTCCTCGCCGGCCTTCCTTTCCTTCGTCCTAGCTTCTTAAGTTGCAACGGACTATAGATAGTTTGCCTTTTGTGCTAAGACCCACACGTACTCTAGCTTAGTTATGCAGAGCGTTACCGAAGGTACCGGGACGACAACCTAAGAGTGGGAAGGAGGATTAGGGAAGTTAATGCAAGGGCCAGGCGAGCTGATTAAGAACTGATATTGTCGGACTTGAAGACTGGGGAAGCAGACGGACAGGACAACACGAATTTTTTTGGAGAATCAAGTTGTCCTGTCCTTTTGTTTCTTCACTCTCCGTGGTAAAAAAATGGGAAAGGAGGAACGTCTCCCTCACCCTCCTATGTGTGTCCTAGACTTTGCTTTTGTCCTCCTGGCATATTAGCCGGTCCATCAAAATTCGTACAAAAGTGCGTTCCAGGCTCCCTCCCGCCCGTCACTTCGACTCTACTGCGCGCAACTGGTGCGTCTGTTTAGACTATTCGTGCTTTCGTGTCAAACAAATAGTATTCAACTCTTACTAATAAAACAATAGAAAAATTAATCTGTATTTTTGATTTAGGTCTTATTCTTTTCATTATTTTATTCGCTGAAATTGAATCCAAAATACACGTGAACGCTTTTTTTTATTTCATACGCATCGGTACCGTAGTTCTTGCAAGACTCCACAGTCACTTGTCTGTTGTAATGATCTTTCAACGAAAGCGGTGGGTGTTTCTGATATCAATATCTAGTTTAATTCACATTGTGCGCGTGGGGGCAGCTATCTTGTGCGTCAACTGCAGGGAGTTGCGAAAGCAGCACTCTGATAGTGCGAGCATTTGTTTGTATAACAAAACCCCCCGTAATGTAACCTTATCCCGACAATCACACTAGACCAGTCTGCTGATAATAAACTGTCTTAAAAGAAATCCTTGTATATAGTCCACGCTAGAAGATAGTCCGTGCAAGGTAAATATAAAATTTTTAACATCTAATTATAGTCTGCTGTCTACAGTGGTCCCTGCCTGTAAGATTCATAATGTATGAAGAATAATCCTAAAACTATGCATGGTAAACACCGCTAATCGCTCGTGTTGGCCAAAGTGTTGGGTAGTTAAGTTATTCCCGCTTTGTGGCGTTTACTGAACCGTGAAGTCAAGGGCAACACGATATCGACCGGGTCACTGTGTACGCTCTGTCTAATACGTCTACTTTTTGCCGGTTAATGTAACCGGGGCCACCTACTGTGACCGCAACTGAGCGGCGGCATTCAGGCTTTGTAACGAAAAACACACGGGGTTTGCCGGTGGGAATTTCTTGAAGTCGAAAGTGGACTGACCTCTTTCAAGCAAATCACGAAGAGGAGGGGGGGGGGGGGGGGGGGGGAAGGGAGGTACACCGCCTATACCTCACTATAAAAGCAGACTGCGGAGTCGGGATAGACAGTCAGTCCTCCAGCAACCAAGCCACAATGAGTGCTACCAGGAAGCCCACGGTAAGGCAGCGTTCGTTAAGCATATCTAGCCACTCGGTATTTTTATCGTTGTTTCGTAACCTGAAAATCCAAGCTTGTTTGTTTGTTTTGACTATTAAATCTGCCCCTGCAAGACTCGTATCACTGAAGTAAGCACGAGCCTGGCACAACCCGGCGGATAGATTCCTGGACAGGATATTTTGGCTTGGACTTGCAGGAGTAGATTAATATATTAATGTATATAATTCAATTGTAATGAGAAGACAGTTTAAAAAGTTATTCTCATTCTTCCCCGTCTATTCGCCGTCTGGTCAATATGTTTCCAGTTCATACTCAACTTTAATGGGACTTTATTATTCTGAGCATTCTGGCTGGAACGCTTAATATATATTGCTAGGGAAATGTCGGGACAATTTGACCGCTTTCAGTAAGCGGTTTTTCCAATCGCTGGGCAAAATAATTATTTATAAAAGAACAGCCTAAATTAATAATAAAAAAAACCGCATCTCCACGTGGTGAATGATGTTGATTGGGGCGAAGCTCTGGTGGTGCTTGTCTGCGCAGATGCTGAGCCGCAGCATACCGAGCCTTTCGTTCTTTTTCATCCCTGTTAGCTGTGGTCAAATGCTCAAATGCGTGTATCACCACATAACCACGTTCCATACCACACATTCCCTTTTTCACATGGATGAAAACGAACGAAAGGCTCGGCATGCTGCGGCTCAGCGTCTATTAGCGCCGAGATGTTTCGGTGGCGCCCTCTTATGCTTTCCCTCCGTGACGTCACGACTGGGATTTGCCTCGCCGTGACGTCACCAGTTGTTATTCTGGCTACTTACCATCGGGTGCGACGACGAGTTCGATGGTGTGTTTAAAAAGCACAGTGGAAGCTAGGAGCCATTGCAATCCGAAACCAACACCGTCAAAGTTGACAATCTGACAATGCTCATATGCCCATGATTTGGCCAATCCTGGAAAGCTGACCGTAGCGACGCTTTTGGCGGCGCACATCACTAATACGCAGACAAGCACCACCAGAGCTTCGCCCCAATCAACGTCATTCACCACGTGGAGATGCGGTTGTTTTTTTTTTTTGTTCTGCCCTACATGAGCACGGGAGCACGTGCTCACGTGGTCGTGAGCACGAGCACCCGACGCCGGACATCGGACGGACATACGGAGATGGCTAGCCCCTAACACCGTGGCCCCTAAGGAGTACTAGATAACAGAAAGTATAAAACAGAGAGAGGACGAAACACAGACGAGTACATTCTTTCAACTCTCAACAAAGTTTATTCCATGGGGTGCGAACGTATGTTCCCCTGCGCAGACTTAGGGAAAGGGGGAAAAGGGCAGAGGCAGAGGGGGAAGTAAGAGGAAGGAAGGGAGGGTGGGAGAGGCGGCTGGGTGCGTGGACTCGTTGGGGTCGGGCCGCTCACCGAGGTCGTCTAATCACCCCGGACAGCTCTTGGCTCAGATAATCTATCTCTCTATCGGAGAGGGCTAGCGAGGGGGAAGAGACATTGACGACGGAGTTTTTTATCGCAAAAGATTCGATAACTTCCCTGCCGAATCTCTGAGGATGGCGACCTAGCACGCGCGTTTTTTTGAACCTTGACTTACATCCTCCGCATGTGCGACGATGTGCTGCAATCGGGTGCACCGTCTCCTCGCTGGGATCGGCGACCTCTCGGAAGTGCTCCCTCAGGCGGTCATTTAGGCACCGGCCCGTTTGCCCGATATATTCTCCCCCGCAAGAGAAAGGAATGGAATAGATTCTCTCTCTCCGGCAAGGGACGAACTGCTTTTCATGTTTCTTGGGACAGGGATTTGGAGGGGAAGGATTATTGACCTGACGGCACATCTGCTTCAGTTTGAATTTGCACTTGAAGACGACTCCTACGTCGAAACGTGAGGCGAGCGCCTTGAGGCGATGGGAAGTGTTGTGCGTGTACGGAATGACGGCGAATTGTTTTCGGCGGGGTCGGGGTGTAGTGGGAGGTGTGTTGGAGGAGGTAATAAGCCTCTTTAGAGTATTTGTCGGAAGGTCTTCTGGATATCCAGTTTTCCGCAACCTATCTATTTGCAGGATAACGCTGTTTTTGCCTAGATGAGGGCAGGACCTAGATCGCGCAGTCTTCAGGAGGGACTTAACCAGGCCTAGCTTGACTGTTTTTGAGTGAGCGCTGGTGAAGGGGAGAACTGCTTTTTCTGATCTTTGTTTGAATTCCCAGCACAACCCCCCGGGTCGGAGACTAAGTTGTAGTTCTAAAAATTGAAGGGTACCCCCTACCGGGTCCTCTCTTTTGAACGTGAGGCCGGCGGGGTTTGATGTGAAGGCTTTGAGAATGATCAGAGGCTCTGTCTGTTCCTAGTGCAGCACAAGATAATCGTCTACGTACCTGAATACCTGGCACCCGGGTGCCGTCGACTCCAGTTTCGCCTTTATATCCCGATCCACATACATTAGGAAGATTTCATTAAGAATGGGCGCCAGGCAAGACCCGATGCAGACACCTGCCTTCTGGATGTAAATTTTTCCTTCGTACTCAACGAGCGTAGAGCGGAGGTAAGGGTCTAGCAGAGAAAGGAACCCTTTAACGGAGACTCCCGACGCGTTTTGGAACTTGCACATGCCGTGCTCATCTATGGCGTTGCTCACAGACCCGAGCAGGTAATTGACATCTAGATTATAATACATATCCTCGATATCTAACGAAAACAGACCGAGGGGGACAGGCGAATCGTGGAGAGGGGTGAGGTGTGAGATCAGGTCAGAGGAGTTGGTGATGCGGAAAGGTTGAGGGAGATTGAGAGCGGTTAGGTGCTTGAGTAGGAAAGATGCCAGGCGCTTTTGCCAACAGCCGTTTTCTGATATGATGCTGCGGAGCGGAACATCGGGTTTGTGAGTTTTTGCGGAGAAAAAGACAGTCAGGTACTGTTTTGAGGGGGCGGCTATCGCGTTCCTCAAGGCTGGCAGGTCAAGGTTTGTGCACAGGTCTTTAACCTTGGATCTCAAAGATCCCGAAGGTCTTTTTTTGAGCAAGATAAAGTTTTTATCTAGGGCAGCTCCCACCTTAACGCCGAAGAGGTCTTCTTCCATGATGACGAAAACGCCTGTTTTGTCAGATTCCAAAAGTTTCAGTCGGGCGCCGCGCAGCTCCTCCACGACAGAAGGCACCAGAGACCCACCCGAGGAGGGCGGGGGAGGGTGGGCACACGCTGAGCGATCCGCTGAGCCCACGAAGTCTTGACGATCCTGTTCTGGGATGGAGGCTGCAACCTGGTAGACAGAGGCCAGCTGGTCGACTCTTGAACCGGGCAGGTCTGGGGCAAACTTAGGTCCATAGGAGAGTAGCCGCACGGCGTCCGGGGAATGTTCCAAAACGCGTCGGGAGTCTCCGTTAAAGGGTTCCTTTCTCTGCTAGACCTTTACCTCCGCTCTACGCTCGTTGAGTACGAAGGAAAAATTTACATCCAGAAGGCAGGTGTCTGCATCGGGTCTTGCCTGGCGCCCATTCTTAGTGAAATCTTCCTAATGTATGTGGATCGGGATATAAAGGCGAAACTGGAGTCGACGGCACCCGGGTGCCAGGTATTCAGGTACGTAGACGATTATCTTGTACTGCACCAGGAACAGACAGAGCCTGAGATCATTCTCAAAGCCTTCACATCAAACCCCGCCGGCCTCACGTTCAAAAGAGAGGACCCGGTAGGGGGTACCCTTCAATTTCTAGAACTACAACTTAGTCTCCGACCCGGGGGGTTGTGCTGGGAATTCAAACAAAGATCAGAAAAAGCAGTTCTCCCCTTCACCAGCGCCCACTCAAAAACAGTCAAGCTAGGCCTGGTTAAGTCCCTCCTGAAGACTGCGCGATCTAGGTCCTGCCCTCATCTAGGCAAAAACAGCGTTATCCTGCAAATAGATAGGTTGCGGAAAGCTGGATATCCAGAAGACCTTCTGACAAATACTCTAAAGAGGCTTATTACCTCCTCCAACAGACCTCCCTCTACACCCCGACCCCACCGAAAACTATTCGCCGTCATTCCGTACACGCACAACACTTCACATCGCCTCAAGGCGCTCGCCTCACGTTTCGACGTAGGAGTTGTCTTCAAGTGCAAATTCAAACTGAAGCAGATGTGCCGTCAGGTCAATAATCCTTCCCCTCCAAATCCCTGTCCCAAGAAACATGAAAAGCAGTTCGTCCCTTGCCGGAGAGAGAGAATCTATTCCATTCCTTTCTCTTGCGGGGGAGAATATATCGGGCAAACGGGCCGGTGCCTAAATGACCGCCTGAGGGAGCACTTCCGAGAGGTCGCCGATCCCAGCGAGGAAACGGTGCACCCGATTGCAGCACATCGTCGCACATGCGGAGGATGTAAGCCAAGGTTCAAAAAAACGCGCGTGCTAGGTCGCCATCCTCAGAGATTCGGCAGGGAAGTTATCGAATCTTTTGCGATAAAAAAACTCCGTCGTCAATGTCTCTTCCCCCTCGCTAGCCCTCTCCGATAGAGAGATAGATTATCTGAGCCAAGAGCTGTCCGGGGTGATTAGACGACCTCGGTGAGCGGCCCGACCCCAACGAGTCCACGCACCCAGCCGCCTCTCCCACCCTCCCTTCCTTCCTCTTACTTGCCCCTCTGCCTCTGCCCTTTTCCCCCTTTCCCTAAGTCTGCGCAGGGGAACATACGTTCGCACCCCATGGAATAAACTTTGTTGAGAGTTGAAAGAATGTACTCGTCTGTGTTTCGTCCTCTCTCTGTTTTATACTTTCTGTTATCTAGTACATCGCACCAACACGCTCGTTAGGAATATAATACCCCTAAGGAGCTTCGCCCCTAAAAACGATTTCCTAGGTGGAATTGAACTGACATTTCTATCACACTGGTAAATGGTAATGGCGCCGTCGTGCACTGTGCGTATCGGTACTGCATAAAAGTATCGTTATAACTGTGGAAAGCAAAAACATCTATTTAAATACTTATAGAAGCGTTGCCGCTGTAGTCTCTAATAAAATACCCGAATTTCAAGCAGCTGCCTAAATACTTTATCAGATCGAAAATTAAAATTAATTGGGATCCATTTTTGTTTTCAGGTCGCCGTTATCTTCTTTGCCCTACTGGCCACAGCTACGGCCGGCTACCTCGGAGGTTACGGTGGCTACGGCGGATATGGCGGCTATGGAGGCTACGGTGGCTACGGCGGATACGGCGGCTACGGAGGCTACGGTGGTTATGGAGGCTATGGTGGCTATGGCGGCCACGGTGGCTACGGAGGCTATGGCGGCTACGGCGGCTACGGCTACCCGGTCGGGCGGGCCTTCGCCTACCACACGCACATCAACCACGGTTACGGAGGATACGGAGGATACGGCCTGGGCGGCTACGGCTACGGAGGACACGGATACTACGGTTGAGCCCAGGACTGGCCATTAGGTTGAACGGGGATCGGATTGTCTCAGGCTTTCTCTTGGTTCTAAAAAACTTTTTGTACAGAAAATAAAGAGCCTATTTGTACATTTCACCACTGTACACGTCGAGGGTCCTGACTTGATGTTTTACATAGGTATACATCGCCTGATGTTGGTTTAGGCCATTTTGTTCCCACTTTTACATTTATGTTTTGTTCAGAAGCGCGTGAAAGGGCGTGTCCCTGCACGCGTCTGTGGCGCTGACTGTGCTATGGCGACATTTTGTTTTCGTCAATTTCTTTGTATTTTCCCCGTGAGCGCGTGCTGTCGGCATCGGGTACTACAATGGATGCAGCAATCAAGCAATGCCGATCAAAGAGTACACCTGGACCTGATGGGATCACCGCCCCCATGCTTAAGAACGCTCCGGAGTCAGCCAGGCGAGCAATGTTGCAATGGTTCAACCAAATCTGGGACACTGGCGATTTCCCGGAAGAATGGAGGATATCCGTGGTGACGCCGATTCCGAAAGCTGGGAAACCCGCGACAGATCCGGCGAACGTACGGCCGATCTCCCTCACCTCTATCATGGGAAAGCTCATGAAGAGAATGGTCCTGGCCAGAATCCAGCACAACATACGCCACAAAGGAATACTCCCCCCCGCGCAGACTGGGTTTCGGGCTAACCTAAGTACCCACGACAGCCTGCTTATGATCTACAACGATGTTATCGATCGGCCGCGAAGCGATGGAAGTCTGAGAGTAATCGTATCAATTGACATCAAGAAAGCGTTTGACAGCGTCCCCCACGAATCTGTCGTCGGCAAGATGGAAGAGCAGGGGCTCACTGGCAAACAACTGGATTTTGTGAAATCTTTCCTTGCAAACCGCAAGTACAGAATAAAGGCAGGTTACGGAAAGGAAGCGCGAGAAGGCCCGGCTAGCGAAAACAACATCGGCGTGCCGCAAGGAGCAGTTCTCTCGCCAACGCTATTTAACATAGTTATGGCACCACTGCTCTGGCGGCTCTACAAGATCGAGAAGCTGAAAGCGACGGCGTACGCAGACGACGTCACTATATGGACGCATGAAGGTACGCCAGAGCAACAGGAGGCAGCACTGCAAGAAGGACTAAATACCATCGGCGACTTTTTGAAAGAAGTAGGGATGAGACCATCCCCAGAAAAGACTAAATACACCGTGTTCGGGGCCGGTAACGTCCAAAGAAACCTGCAGCTCACCTTCGCCGGGGACCCAATCGTTCGAGAAGAGAGCATCAAGCTTTTAGGGGTCACCTTCGGAAACTCACCCAGCATCACTGACAAGTGGATGGCCGAGATGAGAAAGAAGTGGAAGCAAGGCCTCAACCTGGTCAGAAGAATCACCCATCGACTTGGAGGAGCCGGAGAAACAACGGCAAGGAAGTTAGTAATGGCCACACTGGTCTCGAAAATCACATATGCGGCGCGATTTTATTCATTACGGTCGTGTCACAAGAACCAGTTCCGAGCTATGCTCAATGACGCACGAAGAGCCATCTTGGGGCTACCAAGAAGTACAGCTGCAACGGAAAAAGAGTAGCACAAGTGACCGACGACCGGAGCGGCAAAATCGCGACGCGCGGCGCTATTGTTCCCGAGCGCGCCGATAGCGAGAGTGCCAGTCACGTTCTATGTCTCAACGGGGGGGGGAGGGGGGGGGGGGGGGGGGGGGGGCCGGCAGAAAGCAGCCCATTCTAAAGCCCTCATTTTAACAGCTATCTTATCTCTCAATTTTCTGCCGGCCACCCCCGCGTTGAGAGATGCAACGTGACTGGCACTCTCGCTATCGGCACGCTTGGGAACAAGAGCGCCGCGTGTCGCGATTTTGCCGCTCCGGTCATCGGTCACTTGTGCTACTCTTTTTCCGTTGAGGCTGTACAAAAACGGAGAGGATGAGGCAACTCATCTTTTTGCCAGAAATTGAGGACCTACTGGTGCAGCAGACAGTGACGCACACGGCGCGTGTGCATCACACAGAGGAAGGCCGAGCAGTGGCAAGCTACATAGGCATCAAGCTCCCGGAGACCCTAGACCTCCCCCCAAGCAGGGCACCGTGGGATGTGATTAGCGTCACGCAAGGTGCGAAACCCCTTCCAAGAAATATGGACCCGGAGCGACACAAAGCCCGCAGGAAAAGGTACGCCCAACAGCACAAGAAGGAGGTCAAGGAGCTGTTGGCAAGCCAGCACAACACAGTGGTGTACGTCGATGGAGCAACAAAAGGGAAGGAGTATGCCGCAGGAGCAGTCTTCTACAGAGGCGAGGGGGCAACTCCCTTTGAAATTGCCACTAGCTGCGGACTGGGCACGGAGGTCACATCAGACACGGTAGAAGAAGTGGCTCTTCTGTTCACGTTGGGAGTATACGGGCACCTCCCCGGCAAGACGAGAAACCTCGTTATCTATACGGACTCCCAGGAGGCGGTACAAAGCATGAACAAGCTCAAGGCAACTGCAAGCCCGACGGTACACGCCTTCTTCGACACGGCGCTCAGCCTATACCGGGAGCACGGCACAAGAATCAGTGTACGATGGGTCCCGGGACACCAGGAGATCTCAGGAAACGACATGGCTCACGCAGCGGCACAGTGCGGGATGAGAAAAATTCATCAGTTGCCATCCCAACAGGCGTCCAACTGCGAAGAGTCAGTCGAACAGCCAGAAAATACGGCATGCTACGACCTCGTCGAAGAGCTGCGTAGATGTCGCAAGATGCGAAAGATTCAGCTAGCGGAAAAGTGGCAACCCGAGGACTACCCGCTTCCGGCGAAAACCTTCAAGCGAAAGGAAACGGTTCAACTTCGGCGCATCCGTACCGAAGGCGCGGTCACGCCAAGGCTCAAGTACCACATCAACCTCTCGCAATTGCGACGGACGCAGCCGTACGCGGTCCCTCCGGACCCGCGATGTCAGAGATGCAAGGATCCAGAAGCCATTCCCAGGCTCGACCATCTCCTATGGGAATGCCAAGCTCTAGCCTTGTGCAGAGTGGAAGCCATCGAGACGCTACCTAAGGAAGAAAGACCTAAGAGACTCGTGGATTGGACGGACCCGCAGGGCGAAGCCCAACGCCGGACGAGGATCCTCCAGTCGCTTCTGGACTTCGTAGCCAAGTCAGATCTTGGGGACTCCATATGAAAACACCCCTCATGACACATCGCACAGTCATCCCTCATCACCCATAATCACGCAAGAACGAGGCTGCCAGATCCGAGGATCACCGCGGCGCGGATAATCTTTCTATTCGTAGTTCTTGGTTTCCAATAAACGTTTTCTACCTACCTACCTATCGGGTACTACAAAGGGTGGCATCAGTCTAAACAGAAGGTCATTGAGGCATCCTAGTTTAGACTCTTGACTTCGCCATGTACTGTAAGCGCTCATTTTGCCTACCACCATATCTATACGTCAAGGAACAGGGAACTTTCGAGGTTTCGTGCAAAGCAAATCACATTTTTCAAATGCTTCGATGGCCGAATGACCAATGCCTTTTTTTTTGGCGCGTCTTAATTTTATGGTTAACATACAGGTGCGGTAAATAATATATCGATTTAATCTCAGAGTGTGTGATGTCATTCGAGACGGGACTGATTATGAAAATATTTTTTCGCAAATTTATGGTTTCTGCGGATGAATTCAGCTATGAACATACAGATCGATGCCAACAATCATGATCAATATCTTAACGAATAATAATAGTCCCCCACCTAAAAAATGAACACAGATTATGTTCAAGGTCAATGCTGTGATGTCGGCGAATGTTGAGAGAAGTCTTCGGCATCAAATATACATATACTTAACTAGCTATCAGGAGGGTAGCGGTTTAAATAGACGAATGCACAGAATTTTCGAAACATAGCGACCATACTTCCACACTGTGCATGTGTTTGGAGGCGGGCTGAGGGCCGAGGCTGGTAGAATGAACCAGGCTAAAGGTTGACTGCCAAAGCTCTTCACCCGGAAGAAAGAACCGGGCCCTATCAGGCCTCTGATTGCCATGGGAGCCATGAACTACAAATGACTGGAACGTCGCTGATTCGGGCGTTTATTCCTAGGTAAACTCCCGAAGCAAGTGCAATTATGTCAGCTCCGTTCGGGCAGTACGTCAATTCTTCGGCACCGTCATATTTATTAAGCGCATCGTTATACTTCTCAGGTGCATTTTTGAATGATATGGAATCTGGAAGCTACGAACGCTTTATCACGTCGTCTTCGCGAAGAGTGATAATGTTCTCTCCTTATTTAGTATCGATAATTCTGTAGTGAATAAATATGTTAGACCTTTGAAACTAAAAACTTTCATCGGGTACCAGCGTTTATTGTTAATTTTGATGCTTTTGTGCCGGTCTTGACTTACCTTTATAATTTGTCAATTAAAGGCTGTATATTTTTTTTCTCGGAAAAGTGGAAGTCAGCCATTGTAGAGCATATTTTCAAATCAGGGTACTCGGCAAATGTTAGAAATTATAGACCCGTTTCCTTACTGACCATATTTTCAAAACTGTTTGAGAGCATGGTAGAAGCGCCCCTTTCTACAGGGTGATTCATGGAGAGGCCAGGCTTGTGCAGCGTTGCCCACAGATGATGCATTTTTTGTTGTAAAATTTGCAAAGAGCGAACTTACCTGAGGAAAAAGTAAAGAAAGAAAAAGTCTTAGCTCCTATGGAAACGCAGCGAAGCCACCTGTCTTCAAACAACACGGCACCGTTTCGCATGGGAGACGAGAGATGGCGCAAGCAGTCGCGATGCCAACTGCCGCCAACGAACGAGCATGCGACGCCGAGAGGCGTCTGTAGCAGAAAAGAAACTGCAGTTCCTTGTTTTTACCGCGCCTGTTTTTGTTTCTGCGAATGTCGCTGCCTGCGGAACGCGCGCCGCTTTTGAGTCGAAAAGGTTGTCTGCTAAAGACGCCGGTTCTCGGTGCCGTATGCTCGTTCGTTGGCGGCGTTCGTTGCGCCATCTCGTGTCTCCTGTGCGAAACGGCGCCGTGTTGTTTGAAGACCGGTGGCGTCGCTGCGTTTCCATAGGAGCTAAGCCTTTTTTCTTTCTTTACTTTTTCGTCAGGTAAGTTCGCTCTTTGCAAATTTTACTAAAATTTAAAAAAAGAGAAAAAAGCACCATCTGTGGGCAACGCTGCACAAAGTCGTAGCGCGATAGGTTAAGAAACCGAATTTTGCGGTTGATTTAAAGAGTCTGGCCTCTCCTTGAATCACCCTGTAATTATTTTAAAGAAACATTAAATGAATCAATCCCCGTTTTTATTAAGGCCACGGTCCCACTGAATGTGGCAGTTTAGGTACTTTTTGGCAGGTCATTACTCATCTCCTTTTAAATACTGTTTTGTGGGGCTGATGTCATTCGAAAGGCAATGCAATCCTCTTTCATTTGATATTATGTGTGTGTTGGTTTTTCCTGTTCATGCGCATTTATAGCGATGCGAATATGATGGCGCGGACCCTCACTTGCTCCACTAGTTCATGTTTCATGAACGATCCATTAAAGATAACACGGTTCCAATATAGCAGTTTTGATAAGATGATGTCGGAGCAGAATTTAACGATACACTTTTTTGGTATTTGCACTACTTTGTTTTTTTCATCCATCCAAATATTGCCCTAAAATTGACATTTTTCAGCACAAATATGTTTTTATTGACAAGCGCTAGGACAATGAAATTAGCTACAGATGTAGTGCTTATAATTGGTAATATTCAGAAAAAAACTTAATGTTGTGTAAAATATTTTTGTTTAGATATTTTATATCAAACGTAGCACCTTTTTGTGCTTCGAGTCATGGTACTTCAAATGCCGCTGAGGAAATAATTAAACTATTATAAAATCTTCTATAACATTTAGAGCTACAATGGTTGCCCAAGAGGTGGACGATGGCTTTTTTTCATTTTAAAAGTCATAACGCTCCAGGAGCCCTTCAAACTTACCTTTTTTTGACGCATATCTGCTCTGGACATCAAACAGATTTATTGGCATCTAATAACATTTATTGTTTGGAATAGATATACATTGCGATGTATTAAATCTTCACAGTTATCTTGCTTTGGTTTTTGAATAGGTGTAGAGCTTAGCTAATTTTAAAAACAATTAAAAACTGTTTGGGTGTTTTATTGCGCTACCTGGCGGATGGCAGACAAACTGCTAATTTCTAGTGTTCAAAAAATTTCCGAGGGCGGCGTTGGCGTCTGTATCATCATCAATCTCCGTGTCTTTTTACCTTCACATTTAAAAAATATATTGGAAGATTTACTATCGATAAATGAATGGTTTAAGTACTGGGTCAGGTTAATAAATCTATGACAAAAATTACAGAAGCGTAGCGTGATATAATGTGTTCATTATTCGATATGATTGAAGTCAATAAACAATGAAGACGAAGAGGAAAAGAATACACCCGAGTTCACTTCGTGCCTAGAGTCACTAAATGAGCTTTAAAGTATCGGCACTCCGTCCCCCAAAATTGTTTTGGGTGCCGCCATTTCGGGTCTTGTTCAGAGCAAACGCAACTGCCGATCGTCATGATTCAAAAGTACGACTTCCTCAGCATTAGATGCGGTGCTAGGAAGCTGGTGCAATATTGCAGTGCTCTGTCGCGGGTTGTTTGAACATGTGGAAGACGGAAAAGCGTTTCCTGTGATATTAGATAAAGCTTCAGGTAACTGGCAACCATGATTTTAAGCCACAATATGGCCAAGTGTCGTTACCTGAACCGTAGCTAATTTACTGGCACAAGCGGGAACAATGAGGAAGAGGCAAATGTCAAAAGGTAGTGGCTTGTGGAATCCACGGGGCTTACGTCATGGCCCCTCCAGGTATTACAAGCCTCTTGAACAAGAGCATGAATAGTGTCATTAAATAAGCCACGCTTCAGAGTAGCGACACTTGGCCATATTGTGGCTTAAAATCATGGTTGAATTTTATTTGAAGCTTTATCTGAAATCACAAGAAACGCTTTTTCGTCCTCCACTTTTAACAGTGTGCGACAGAGCAAAGTAACCTTACATGAGCTTCCTAACACCGAATCTAATGCTGAGGATGTCGCACTTTTGAATCATGACGATCGGCAGTTGCGCCTGCTCTGCACAAGCACCAAAATGGCGGTGTACAGAACACTGTCGGGGAAAAGAGTGCCGATACTCTAAGCGCAGCTCATTTATTGGCTCTAGTTCCCGCGAAACTCCCTTTCCCTAACTGAAACTGAAAGTAAATATGAATAATACACCATTATTATAGCTTATTTAGTTATCACCAACTACACATAATGAAAGGAGGAAGCGGCCGGGTAGGAGAAACGCGGGTTTTATGTGCGACCGTTCTAACCGTCTCAAAAGAGAGAACGCGCGAGCTTTCGCTGCTTTAAAAAAGGAACCCAAAGAAAAGAGGCGGCACGCTGTGTTCTTTGTTATTAGGCGTCTAATTGCAAATTGTTGTGTGTATGCCTATAGAGCCGGAAGTTAGTCTGCCTTAGTGGGCGTCTGGTGTCTCAGCTGTAGATGAGCAATTTAGCCAGTGCGATACAACCGCAAACCTGGGGTTTTAATGTGCACCACGCAGTAGGGATACGCGACCGCACTCCGGTACGATGCTCTTCCAGATCAAAACGGGCAGGGGCGGGGTGGGTTCTGCAGCGCGAGCTTTCGCTCCAAGTGCTCCGAGCTGGTGTGCGCTAGACCATGCACTCGGCCACGGACCCCCCCCCCCCCCCCCCCCCCCTTGTGCGTCTAATTTACATACAGGTATAAGTATTTGAAGATCAACGATGGACGTTGATTGTCTCGAGGTAATGTAACGTAATAACATTATATAAATAACAAATTTGTTGAAGGACTGAACGACTCAATTTTTCAATTCTTGGATTGTAATATGGCGGTACCCTATTGTACTTACTGTTGATGAAGAGCAATATGAGGGGGGGGGGGGGGGCTGGAGGTAATGATTAAATGATGAGGCTCTATAAGGACGACGACATTAGTGGGTGTCGAACCACAACGTACAGTGCCAGACTTGTTTCAAGTATCGTGTACCCAAAAACTTTCTTCACCCGCAACAGAATATGGTAGAATCAATGAGGATGCTGCTTTACAACTGTACGTGGAACAGGAAAACTGCACTGTGCAGAAGTGCGGCTTATTTGTTAATATGAGGGACGGATTTCTAGCAAAATTCCCTGATTGACTACTTCGAACAAATGGCCTCGTTGACGTAAAGTGTCCCCGTTCCAAAAGATTTTTGAAGCATACTTAAACCGCAAAGGAGTATGAGGCGAAAAATAAGAAAAAGGAGCCTGGTGCGAAAGGTCCAAATCACCACCATAGCTTCTACTATCAAATACAAGGGCAGTTACACAATACACAAAGAGAGTTTTGTGATTTAGTTATATCTACACTCAAAGGCATTCGTATTCAGAGGGATGACACCTTCTGGTCAACCAACATAGAGCTTATTCTACTCAAGTTTTACATGGAAGACCGGTTTCCGCTGAAATTCCGCACGTAGAAGAGTTGTCCGACCGAATAAACTGCCTTTACTCCCGATCTGGGAATCTCTCGATCTTCGTTCGTAGGACATAGCATCATGAGATCGAGGGGTGTGGCTCTTCGTCCGCCGAATATTGCTTCGGCGGGTGCTTTTACCGTCTAATATGAGACAGTCGCGTGCTGCTGGAACAAGAACCTGGCAATTCTTCACTGAACTGCTTCTTCCGTAAGCTTCAAAAGGGCATTTTTTTGTTTCGCACACCATCTGTTCTGCTTGCCCGTTAGTTGCAGGATGGTATGGTGCACTAATGTGATGCCCGATGCCGGTTCTTTTTTTCTTCAAAAACTTGTTTATTTTATTTTAAACAAGATTTGGCGCGTTATTAGAGAAAAGTATTTTCGGTAGGGCAAAAGTAGGTCAAAGAGACCGTAGAACGTCAATGACGTGTTCGGACGTCGTGGCAGGCATCGTGTAAACTTCCAGCCACTTACAGTACGCATCGATCATGACTCCGTAGATGCGGATACGTTTCGCCACCCACCGACTGAATAGTGGATCGTTTTCAGTTACTGTTCATGATGGCGTTGGCCTCAAGGAAGACTTCGAGCCTTTCCACAAGGTTTCTGGGAACCCCCCCTATAATGTAACAACCTTTACAACACCTTCCGGACCACGTGAAACACAATATTTCGTGACGTTATTTTAGTTGTCATTAAAATGGTGAGGTAAGTACCGTAAATCGCGAAGCAGTTTACTTGACGTCCGCTTCCACTGGTGTCTTGGAAGATTGAGTCTACTGAGCGTGCATTCCTGCAGAAGAAATTTTCATTGATAGAATATTAACACGTCAATCAACATTTGATTCCTTCTTGGTAAGATTTATTGCGAAAGTCCGTTACAAACGCCGAACCGCATCTCCCTATATCAGAGAACAATCTATACCCAGCCTGACATTCTCGCATACATCCGTTTGCTGGGCCACGCTACTTGAGCTAGCTGAGCACAGCTGGCAGCGGCGCGAGCAAGTCCACGAGGGGAACGTGATGGTGCTCGAGCCATCCCACCGTGACCCAATGTTTCGCCCACCCCACGGGTGCGTGTCGCCATCTATTGGTTGAACTAACGCCTTGTTCAAGATGGCTGCCGTGGGACCGCGGCCTTAAGGATATTCTTCTCTATCTGTGTACAATATTTTGAGTCACCGGCGAGCATCATCCCCAACAAGAGAACGAAACGGCGTTGACGAACAGATTGCACGCTTTGTTCACGTGACCGCTGGATCCTTGCGTGGTAACACAAAGAACTTCCACGAACAGGAGTGAATACCGGCTTGACTTGGCGACGTAACCTTTGGCAAGTTAAAGAGCTGTAGATTAACTGCGAGAAACCAGCTCTGCTCGCGAATCCCCACGTCATCGACAACCGCACTGGCTGCCATACATATATACATATATAAAAGAAATAATGAATCATTTCATGATGTGAAAGTTGATGACCGTCGAAGCTGCTTAGCACACGACACAGACATGACAGAATTATGAACAAAGGTACGAACAAATTTTTTTTTGTCGTGATCGGTGGTCATCATTTTGCGTGGACGACTATCGCCGCCCGGAGGAGCCGGAGAAAACCACACACGCGCTACAGGACCGCCATCTGGCGAAAAGTAGACACGCGCGACGGGACCGCCACCTCGGGAGAGCGGAAGGAAAGGAAACTAGGCACGCAAGCGGCTCGGAACGACGACAAAACGAGGGCGGTGCAAATGTAGACTTGCCCGACGCGGGGTGCACAGCGGAAAATCATTTAGAAACCTTGATCTACCTGAGAGCCTACTGATCTTAAAAATGGTGAATATTCAAAACTAATCTGCTGAATACATATTAACCAAGCATCAAGGATAATGCAGTGAATGGTATTCCACGCGCTGCACGTGCCGGCGTCGGCAGAAGTAACAGTTCTAAAGCAACAGCCTAAAACAAATGACATCTTGCACGCGCGTTCGTCAGCGCTTTATTTTGGTTCTTTACTTCGAATCTTTTATACGGGGAAGGCGCGCGCGTGCGGCGCGTGCGGTGGTGCGAGCATAAAGATTTGTTGACGCACATGAAAAATCCACGGAACCCTAGCTATTAGCGGCGAGATGTTTTGGTGGCGCCCTCCTATGGTTCCCCCTTGTGACGTCATTACCTTGCGAACAACAGGTTCGATGGTGTTTGTAAATAGCATGGTGGAAGCCTGAAATCATTGCGCTCTCAAAGCAACACTGCCAACACCGTCGAAATTAAAGTTCTTTCATTCCTCTTATTTCCGTCGATGCTATACCCTTTCCGACGTCAAAGTCAGCTTTTGGGCCAATGGTGGAAGGCCGACAACAGCGACGCTTTCGGTCGCGCACGTCGCCAATAAACAGCTTCGCTGTAAAAATATAGTTTATCAAGCATAGACGTCAGTGACGCGAAGAAAATAAGAGGAGACGATTGACTGGCGAATCGATAAGAGTCTCTTTGAGGAGCATTCGTCTCTGGCTTCATAGCTTATCGCCAACCATAGGCAGATGTCACGGTGGTAAAAAATTATGCTGATCCTAGCCAGGCACCATAGCATTACGCCGAATTATCATCATATGCAGCCGAAATTCGCAAAGTGATGAATGGGTCGTGCCGACACCATCTAACATACCGTATCCTCCACCTTCTCTTCTTGAGTCATTTGAGTGTCTCTCGTTAATCGGCTATAATGGCGAGGTGTTCCCCATCCTCTGTCGTACCCAACACCAATGTTGAAAGAAAGAAATAAAAACAGTATGAAAAATAGCATGCGCTTTCTGTTTATCCGAGAAGAAAGTTTAGCTGATTCATTGATCCCTCTCTGACCAAACCCTTTTTTACTGCATCCTACCTTCCTTTTTGTCTTCGTGTGGTAGTCAGCGAACGTGTCGCTGGCTTTAAGAAAACCGAGGGGGGGGGGGGGGGGGGGGGGGGGAGGGACGGAGCGACACACGTGACTACTCTTCGCATGACAAGGGAGCTTGGACAAAAATTTGCCACGTGACTCACTTTGTCGCGTCTGGGCTGGGGCCATTGCTTCGCCATTTTCCAAGTTTTGATAAAAGTAGGGAGACAACGTAGCGGTCTTCGGCACGCCTTTTTTTTTTATGTTCTCCCGCTTTCGTGCGTTGCAGTCGCGACCGTGCTTTTTTGACGTAGACGAAATTCCGTTCATGCCAATTTGCTTGAACTTCAAGCCCCAGATGCGTTCGCCATTTTAAATTGCCGCTCTTCAAAATAGACGCTCGATATAAAATATTTTGCGCTTTCCAACTCCGTCTCTTCAAATGCAGGTTTACTGCACCACACCACCAGGATCCAAGGAACTTTGGACGCTTTGCGATAATGGCCGTTTCGTTTTATATGGACGTGCCTCGAGAATGTACTGCTCATAGTCGCCAGCGAGATTTCTGTTCAGTGTAGACGATCTTCATCATTTCCGACCTCTTTGGAGTTGTTTTGTTCTGCCTGAGGCGGCTTATGAATATATCACGGATTACAGAAGTTTGTTGGTTTCTTCTCAAGTACGTTGCAAACATGCTTCTTGAAAGTATTCCTGCTTCCCTCTCAATCTCCGCGCTCCTTCGTGTTTGATTTTGGAGTTTTGCTTGGCTTGATATTGGGATATTTGTATTTATAAATATATTTCACATTGAAGAAAAAAAAAGTACTTTCGGAAATCTGTCGAGAAAAGACTGAGTAATGACAGAGGTGTTATAAACTTCTCGTTGAGATAGAGAGTAAATTCGTTTATCCGTATTTGCGAGTGCGCTCTAAACAAAAAGGTGTGGCCTTAAGCCCTTTTGTCCAATATGATATACCACAAAACTACAATTCGACATAGAGCGCACTGACGTCGAACGAACGGCCCCAGCTTTTAAAAGGGCTTGATAACGTGCGATATGACTCATAAAACAGCTAAATTACTTATAAAATACTACAAAAAAAAAACACGGAAGTTTTGTAGCTTGGTCAAGAAAACCCCAATTTTTGTAGTAAGTAGCACGCACATTCTACTTTAATAAGTTGTACCACTTGTCTACCAAGACTCTGGTGGAAGTTGGTACTGCCGGCTTGACGTCAGTGCGCTGTATGACGAACTAAACTTTTGGTGGTTTCCTATATGAGACAGGAGATGTAAGAATTTACCCCTTTTTTAGAATGTGATTTGAAACGACTTATATTCAACCGCCGATACAAAGAAGTCGTGTTTGAAACGTCCGGTAGATACCCGAGTGATAGTTCGATTCGAAGTTGAGTAAAGTACTCTCATGATATGGGGCCGATACTAGGCCGGGGCCGAAACGACATTTCACCAATATCTGCCGGATATGACGCTATACTGCAAGCCTGGACATTCGTTCGGAATTAAAAACAGCGCGTAAAGACGAGGACCAGACAAAGAAGTGACACGGACGTAGCGCTGCGCGTACAGCGCTACGTCCGTGTCACTGCTTTGTCTGGTCCTCGTCTTCCCTTGCTGTTTTTAGTTCCGAGGTATGTGCCAACTCGCCCAAGCCTCAACTTTAGCATCGTTCATTTCTAGTACAATGGGCCCTTTTAATTGTTTCACTGTTTAGCCTTGTTTCATCGTCGCCGTCTACGCCATCGCCGTCTGCAACGCACGAAGATTCTCATTTCACGTTCGCGACCGGCAGCTTCCCTTCAGACTCCAGACATCATCCTACTCTTCGGCGGCTTCAAACCCTCGCAGGGGCACGGAGTCAGGATGTGCAAGGTCCTCAGTTTGGAATGCCATTGACAGGCCCGCTTCTACAGGGAGTGCTTTTTTCTCATGCTTCAAGGCACGACTTCTAACGGTCACAGAGGCAGGAGGTAGTGTGAGTACCGCGAACTCGCTGATGCTACTGCTGAGTTCTATTGGCGACGCATGCTTTCGGTGCTACATGCTTCGGCTCCCAAGAAGGCTGCGCAAAGCAGGTCCATCGTCCGCACGCTGGGTCAGGTCTCCTTGCCTGAGAGCATACGTCGTGTTTTGGACCGGGGTCCAAAGTTTGCCGTGGAGCCGAAGAAATCACGGCCGGAACTTCTGAGCCTTCTCCGGGATGTTGCCAGGAAAGTTCTGGAAGCGTAGGCCGAGAGGTGTGTCTCGGAGGGACTGGATATGTTGACCAGACGCACGCCTGGCGTTAGCAAGATCCCAGTTAAGAAGGTGTCAACCTTTTTGAAAGATATCTCGTTGTCTTTATTAGCCTCATATAAAGAAGGGGGGTTCCTCGTCCTTCCAGTTGGCCTTTATAAATCCAAGGCACTTGTGGCTATTTCGTCTGTGTTCCTGCCTAAGGACAGCGTTTACCTAACTAAGCAAAAATCTGAGACGAAAAAGCTGTGTAAGAGGCTGAACCTCGAACACCTGGTCAAGAAAACTGACGCTGGGAAACACCTTAGTTTGGAGCTTTTCTTTGCAGCAACGCCGCACAAGATAGATTACCCTATGCGTGTCATTGTTACGGAGGCTGGTACTTGGCAGAAGTCGGTTGCCTTGTTTCTGCAAAAAAGTTTGAAGCTGTTTGAGATTCACGATCCTTTTCTCGTGAAGAGTTCCGGTAATGTCATTTCTTTTCTTAAAGACAACCAGCAGACGAGCTTTATGACCTGTTCGTTCGATATTAAGGATTTGTATTACTCCTTGCCACATAATGGACTCCTTACCTACATTCGTGACTGCATCGATGTGTGTGGTGCAGTCACCTTTCAAAATGCCGCGGGACTTTCAGTTGAAGGCTTCATGGAGCTCCTTGATATGTATCTGAGGTCGACCTTTGCGACTTGGGAGGGTAAAATCTATTTGCAACGGCTAGGGGTATGTACTGGTTCTTGCATTGCCCCCGAGCTTAGCGACTTGTTTTTAGCGAGCCTTGACTGCATCATTTTTGAACGGCTTGGGGGAACCAAAGTTGCAAAGGTTTTCCGGTATGTAGATGATTTTCTGATTTTGTTTCATTCCGTTGCCTTATCCTTTCTTTCGTCAATGACTCAAGCTTTAGGCATTTTTAGCGATTGCCCTTCGCCACTTGTTCTGACTCATGAAGTGCCTGAGGCAGGATGCATCCGTTTTTTGGATTTGAATTTAACTATTTGTCCAGGTCATGTTTGTTGGAGCTATGAACCCCGAGCTGGGAGAAAGCCATTGTTGCCATTCGAGTCCGCTCACTCCAAAACTGTCAAGCGGGCGATTGCAAAGACTTGCAATACACATACGCTGCGTAGGTCTTGTTATCATAAACATAAACATAGCTTTGACAGGCAAACTGAACGCCTCGCAGATGCTGGATTTCCCTCCCACGTGTTAACAACGGTCGCCGAGTCTTTGCTGAAAAATATTAAGAGCAGGCCTATGACAAGTGAAGAAGAGGAAAACAACAGAAAGGGAAGGGAGAAAAGAAAGTTTGTGGTCATTCCCTACATACACGGCTTGTCCCACAACCTAAAACGCATTCCTGGCAGGTGTGACGTTGACGTTTTATTCTCTGCCCCGGACAAGTTGTCCAGGTTGTGCAGAGCTGTTAACCCTTCTTCGAGGGCGGCCACGGCTTGCAGTACGAGGCATTGAGATCGCTTCGTCTCGTGATCTGAGGGGGTTGTTTATTCTCTCCCTCTGACGTGGGGCAGGCGCTACGTTGGCCAGACGGGCCGCTGTCTCAATGACAGGTTAAGAGAGCACGCTTACAGTGTCTCCACAACCGTGTATGATCATCTGGGCTTTCAATGCCGCGACTGTGGTTGCCTACCCGACTTCCAACGGTGTGAGGTTGTTGAGCGTCATAAGGACCAGCTTACTCGGGAAATTCTAGGGGCTCTTGAGATAGCGAGGTTGGATGCAGCATGTGTAAGCAGTCCTTCTGTGGCCCTATCAGGCAAAGAGATGAATTTTCTGGTTCCCTGACTTGCTTCTTTTTTAGCATTTACTCTGTACGGCTGTGTCATGGCGCATTTTTATTTATATATAAATATACATATATATATATATATATATATATATATATATATATATATATATATATATATATATATATTATATATATATATATTATTGTTTTATTTTTTTTGGGGTGATGCATCACAACAGCGCTACGTCCCTGTCACTTCTTTGTCTGGTCCACGCCTTTCCGCGCTGTCTTTAATTCCGAAGTATGTACTATCGCGGACAATATGAGCCCAAACAGCGCTCCGGCCTGTGCACGGTACTACCTGCGCCGCCTGTCGCATCGCTCCCGAAACACGGCGCACGCTGAGGCCGAGATAAATTATCACTTGCGCTCACTGCGCCACTGCGCGCTTCCGGCCGTCTGCTAGCCCAATGTTCACGTCTTCAGCTACCATGCATTGCAGTTCAATTCAAGAAAGCGCCGAAGTGAAAAATGCGCTGTCACGCTCGTATTTCCTCGAGGAGCGCTGCCTGACGAAGCTACCTTGGCCCCTAAAAGGAACCGATCTGAATATCATCGAAAACATTTGGAGCCGCATCAAGGTAGCCATGTCACGGCGTCCCCTCCTCGCGCCTACAAATCGTGGAAAGCAATGGGAGGTGAATGGGAGTGGCTTCGGGGCTGAGCCAGACTTCGTGGCCGCGCTCTATGATTTCTTTTACCAGACAGAATGAGAGCCGTGGTCGGGATTCAAGGGAGAATGACGCGGTATTAAAATATTTTGCAAGTTTTACTGCGCCTCGGGACCCCCTGAACTGGACTTCTGCCGGTTGGAACAAAGCTTGATGCTACGGTTGCGACACCCTGTTTGATGCCGTTAACCACGCATACTTTTTGAGGGTGCCTCCTTCATCCCAATATTCTTGTAGAGTGCAGTTGAACTTCCACGCCGACTATTGATCTTTTGTGTCTGACAATGTCCTCTGCAAATATTTTTTCGATTAAGTTTCGAACTCCTTCTCTTGACAAGTATATGACTGTTTGTCCCACCTTATTAAGACTAGGCATTCGTAAACAAAAAACTGGTGTCTCGTCAGCAACTTGTTTTGCTTGAAACAAACACGTGGGCCCAGTAATGAAGAAGTAATATTTTTATACCTCTTCATACTAATCAAGGTTACAAAACCTTCTCAGTAACTTGTATGCTTACCGTTTCTTGAACATATGTGATCAGTGAAAGAGAAAAAAAAAAGAATAAATACATTGGAGCCGGACTAAATGCGGCATACAGATTTTGGCCTGTATTTTACGAAGTCCCCTTTCGTGAATGCACCTATAATCAAACACAAACAACCTGCAGCGTATTTTGATATGACTTTCAAAAACGGTAATCGCAGTTGAAATTTAAGACACTTCACTATTTTTTCTTCACCAGTCAGCGTTTTTTCTACGGGATTTTACGGGATACAGTAAATCAATACCAAAAGGGGAACGACAAGTGTAATCTTTTGTTCCCCCCGCCGCCATACTACACATGCCCGCTGTCGCGCCCACCCTCTCGCTTGCAGACAGCCGGAAGAGCGCAGTGGCGCAGCGAGCGCAATTGAGAAAATATCTCGGACTCAGGGTGCGCCATGTGTGCGGAGCAAGGCGACAGGCAGCGCAGGTAGCACCGTCCACCGGCCGGAGCGCTGTTTCAAAACAGCGCATATTGTCCGCGATAGTACCAACTCACCCAAGCCTCAACTTTAGCTGGACATTCGGCCGCTATTTGGACCGATTTATGGACGACACTGGTACGACACTGGCGAAGTATCAGCATGCTGCTGACATCATGACATCACGTGACATGATGACGTCACATCACATCACAACAATCTTGACGTCATCAGTTATTGTTCCATCACGTGACATCTTTACGTCAGGTGACACTACGATGTCACGTGACAGTGTGAAATCATAGGGTCACGTGATAAGTCATGACTACGTTGCGATATGACTCCAAGTAAACACACCAATGTTACGTTACACCGTAACGTCATATAACGTAATGACGTCCCGGGACTTTATGACGACACGGTGTCGCTTGACGACATTGACGACAAACGCTCAACATCATCATCATGCCCACAAAGGGAGGGGGGGCCGCTATCGCTGTAAAAGCCACGTCATGCGTTGAATAACTTGTCAAGACTCAAAAGATAAGCATCGTGGACTTTTCACAAAGAAAACAATTTGTTAAAGGGCAGTGACGTTTCCTTGGCCTGCTTTCAAAGGTAGTGTGCGGTTGGTGATTACCAAGGGTTCCCCGTTCTTGCCCATGAGCGCGTATTCGGACACTCTGAGGTGAGCGTCGACGCCGTAGACGCTCGAAAAGGTTCCATTGGTGGTGAACTGCATCACCCCCCGTCCGACGCGCTTAAAAAGCGGATCCCGCAGTTTTGTCACGTGGTAGTACCACAGGAATGCGCCATTGACTCGCCTCTCGTATCGAACCGCGAACCATCCGGTCACTGTTATGTCGGCCGTCCAAGGGATTTCCTGGAAGAAGACATTGTAAATTGACCTTTTTCAGAGTTCGTTGAAGCGACCGTGGCGCACCCTCGTGGAGATAATTCAAAACGTTTGCGGGCTCAGTCCGTCCTCCCGTCACCCCGTTCGCTTCCTAGACGCGATCGTTTTGGTGCGTTCGTTCTAGAAAGTTTTTCTCGCTGTGTTCCGGCTGTCGTTCTCTACAAATGGCTGATGACGATCCCGGAGGATCGAGTAAAGCAACCGTCTTCGACACTTCAGACTTTATCCGTCTGTACGCTTTTCAAGACGGATGGAGTGCCGATGCTGCATCGGTACCGGTCGTTAACACAGCGTACGTCGATCGGTACTTGGCGAAAGACTGCAGACAACTCCGGAAAGGATCGCCTTCAAAAAAGCCTACGCCAAGAAGGTCATGGTGAGCAACTTTGATCCCGACCACACCGTTCACCTTGTAAGGTGCACCTGTGCACCGTCTATGAAGCCGGGACATTACAGGCAACTGATATCGCTTTCCAAGAGCGCCGATATCGTTCAAGCGTCTTGCGACTGCGTTGCAGTGTGAGTTTATTTCTTCGGTAAAACCCGTGGCGATGTAATAATGTGTCTTAAGGATTACAGGATGCGTCAATATTTGTAAGGCGTGAGCCCCATAGTCGCTATCCTTTCGGCAGATTTGTATCAAGATCCGTGTGTGCCAGTCCTTTGATCATATTTTATGCGTGACGCGATAAGTTATTTAAAAAAAAACAAATAAAAAAAACAAGATTTGTGGTCTTCGTCTTTTTTGTGGTACTTCAGCATGCAACTAAAAAGGGCCAAGCTATTTCATCGATCTACTTATCGAACTAGGTGACGTGTTGATATAAAACTATGTAGTAGGACATTTTTTTATTCAATATTTTAATGAGCTTCATGCGTAAATATATACTTTTATGGTTGAGCGGAACATGCCATCACATAGCTGGCCTGCTCTTTACACTATGCGACAGTGTAAAGGTCTGTTTTCCGTGACAACGGCTTGGCTTCCCGCCTCTTCGCTGCCCTGCTGTACCGTGCAAGCAAACTCGGTGGGGAGGCAGGTGTCGGCTTCTATGTAAACAAGGAGGGAGCGAAGTCTGGGTGATTCTGGTCTCGTGAAGATACCCCTGCATCGTAAAAATCAGGAACAAAAACCTTGCTATGTATGATTAGCCTGCACGGAGTATGACGGGTATATCCTGAGTTCAAACAAATATGAATGAACTAACCTCCAATGAAGTGGACGCTGCAAACACGCGAGTTCGCAGATGGCTGCCAAGGCGTCCCGTCGGAGTTCTGGCGTCGCAGCGCTTGAATCCATTTTTCTCTCTTCTTGAGGTGCGCGGTAGCTTTCGGGAATCTAAAGAAGCTCACGTTCGGCGTGTTTTTCTTGCTGTTTGTACATCCAACAGCCGGGCAGCGGTGAGGCATCGCGACAGCGCCGGACAGACGCGCCTAGCAATGCGAGCGAAGCCAGGCAGCGTACGAGGAGAGCCCGCAAAGATGGCGCCTTTCCCTTTCCTACTCTCTCCTCAAGTTCGGGCATGCGCACAAAATTCTCCGAAAAAGGTCAATTATAGACATGAACAGCTTTAGGGACGCAGTGCCAGTTATGATTCTTCCTTGGTGATTCGTCCCTAGGCATTGATATCGGCGAGTACCGCAGTCTTACTAGGTACGAAGCAATCTTCAGACAACTCGGGAGTCTCCACGCTCTGTTTCTATCAACCTTTCTGAGATAATATGGCGGAAAAAGTTAAAGCGAATTCATTTTTCGAATAAAAATTTCCCAATTTTCTCTACTAAAACAAAACAAAAAAAAAAAAATTCATTTCTTTAAATTATCATAATCTCGCTAGTATGTCTAAAATCAAATTCAAAGTTGTATTACCAAAACGACAAAGGATACCTGACCAGTCCCAGCGAACGATTGAGGATCAATATCAACCACCTTCTTTTGTCACTCGACCCAAAGCTTGGTCACACGGCGTCCTCTCGACCTTTCTTTAGAATGAAACCAGCCGATTAGGCGCAGCATTTAACTTTGACTTTGCGGACACGCTTTTAGGAGCCATAATTTGGAAGGATTCGAAACCAACACTATTTTTTACTTTGCTAAACACCCGTGATACGCAATACCTGATGCAAGACACGGGGTCATGCATGTTTTCGCCGGTGACACACTTGGAAAAGCTCTGGATATACTAGGTCAGGCCTAATACCCCGAGCTTGTGAAAGTACAACATTTGGCAGGAATAGCTTTTCTTCTTTTTTTTTTCTTTTGTGGAAAGGGGGAGGGGGGGGGGGGGCGGGTTAACTTGAGCTGCATTCCCGGCATGGCATTTTCTCAAATTAGTCTCCTATTTACACTGTATGGGCTGTGCTTATTTTCATATTCCTGGACCTTCGTCGATCCAGGAGCATATGAATATATGATGCGGCAGGGTATAATAATGATGATAATAATGTTGTTTTTTTTTAAGCTTTCGGAGCCTAGTGACTAGCGAACCAATATGGAACGCGACAGCTGTTGCACCCCTCGCCATACAGTCAGCTCAACAAGACGTTGGCACTATCTGAATATTTTTTTTATATGTCAGTGTTCAACACCAGGGTTCGCTTCCCAGCCTCGCGCCTAACTTAAGAACATTTCTATACCTTGCCGGTTTTCAATACGACCGTTCGAGTTAAGAAAATAAATAAAATATCATTCTTTGCTTACGCGTGTGTCGGGCTTTGTGCAACACACAAGTAGGAAATCGACTGAGCGAATGATACACTGACATCACTATGAAATACCAGAAATAATAGTATTTTATGAAATAACTGTAAGCTCTATGCGAAATCCCCCTCCATGCTGTCATTCGTTTGTATTAGTAGCGTGTAAACATCTTGCACAGGACACGGCGGAGTTCTTGTACTTTCCCGGCACTTTTAATAAACTAACGCTGTCCGATTAGCTGTTATTCTTAATCCTACCCTAGCATCAACTGACGAGTGCAGACTTGTGCCTGTCTCAAATACTCCACTCAAGATACTGTATCTTAAATACTTTCTGGGTTATCTTGGTATCTTGCAAATGCCTTTGATGGAGAGTATTTAATACTCTATTTTAATTACAATTCCGAGTATCTTGTACTCATTATCTTAAATACATCTCTGACATTCCGCGATTTTCCGAGTTTTTCGGTATGAAGTGGGGTGGGCGTGGCACGGGCAAACCTGAACATTCTTTCGAGCAACCGAATCCTGTTGCTAGCTCCAATTAGCTACGGTGACTTTAATTGAGCTCGTGAAAATATCGCTTTTTTGCCGACTGTGACTCATATTTCAGCCCTAAGTTCGTACAAGGAAAGTTCTCCCCTCGCCTTCCAAAATCCCCTTTTGTTTCTATATAGTTTCCCCCAAAGAAATCCTCAAACCAAAGGCATCTTTATGGAAGTAAAGATGCCACGCTGAGGCGCAAGCAGACCGGGAAACGACCTACGAAAACAGTGCAGACGTAAGTGTCAAGAAATAACAAATAGAAGAAAATGAGAAGTGAACACACACAAAAAAGTATACATTTTTGTTTTGTTTTTGTATATTTGACCCCGCTAAGGCAAAGCATCGAGTTTTTTTTTGTGTGTGTGTGCTGTCAGTTCGGCACTTACTGCTCTCGCGAACACTGTCTGTAAGTGAACATTGATAAGCAGGGAACAGTACAGGAAACGAAATAGGAGCTCGGTGACCTCTCAAAATGCCAACAAAGTGTCCCCCAACGTTGAGCGCTTTTCTGAACGCAACCTATTTGAAGAAGGTGAGACCACTGCCGTGGCTATTAAGTGTGTTCTCTTTGTTATCCATTCGCTCATATCCGTGTCCTAAGTTTGTTTATAGTGAAGTATATGGAATATGGATTGTAGTTAAACGATGCGTCTAAGGTGCGCCGCAGGATGTGATATTCAGCGATGTCACTATAGGCGAAGCGCTCTGACCCGTTTGTCACCCCCACGCCTCGGTGTTTACCGAACACAAGACCTCTGCACATGCCCACAGGTCTTGTGGGCATGTTCGTGTCATATTTTTTGAATAGAGCGCGGGGCATTGTGTAATGAAAAAATACCAACAGTTAGTGAAGTGACGTTATATGCCGGATCTCCCCCGAAAGCAGTAGTCAGAGGATGCGAACTTGACCCACTTGGGCTTTTGTGCTGAGCTGGGTAGGCTGCATGCTGCATTGTTCATGCAGGCCGGAGTGGGAACAAAAGAGCCCCCTCCTTCCCCTCAACGGAAAACACGAACTCCAGCCGAACGTTGAGGCCGCGTTCGGTTAAGTCAGCCGAGCGCTGAGCCATTCTATTTGTTCTCCCCTTCAATCTAGTTCTAAAGTTAATCGATTGGGGCGCCACGGTCTGATCTCCTCCCCAATACCTAAAGCGGCCTTTTTCTTGTTGCCCTAGAAATGTTTTGTAACATCTCTCAGTGATATTGCCACGTGCGTTTCCCACTGCGCGTCGCCGAATGGTTACCGCACTTGGCTCTCGCGCGGAATCGCCGGGTTCGATACCAGAAAGCGGACGTTTCTTTTATTTATTTTTTCAACTTGACATTCTGGTAAGTTCGAGAATGTTGTCGTCTGTTCGAGTTACGAATGTTCTACGCGCCGAACTTTCTACGCCGAATGTTCCAGAAACACACGCGGGTACAAAAGGTGCACCGAGTGGCAGTCCGGAGTCAGTCTCGCCCCAGCGGTTGATCCTGCTCCTTTCTCTCTTTTTTGTTTTGGGAACAAGTTCGCCCCATTAAACGTTTAGTTTTTCCAGTTATTCGCCGCCTCATCGTTTATAATTCGTTGCAATATTTTGCTCTTTATAGTCGGACTACATAAAATAGCCCTACGATACTTTTTTTTTTTCGTTTTGCGTTCTTGCGTGCTAGTAAACCATTCTGATAACTTAGGTTTGCGTAACTGCATAATTGTCGTTGTCAATGACGTCGACACAAATTAAGCAATGCGGAAGTATCTTCAAAAGTAACTGAAATACAATTCTAAGTATTTGGACTCTACTCAAGATACTTTACAGTGAAAGTAGCTTGAGTAGTATTTTAAATACTTTATGACGCAGGTATTTAGTAACTTAACTTAAATACTTTTATCGAGTGTTTTGTCCAACACTGGATGATTGTCACCAACACGATGAGGACGGCACGCAGGTCGTAGAGTCGTCCTGCCTCCAGCGTGAAGCTTCGTGTTTTTTCGATAACGCGTGGGCGTCTCCTAAACCTCCCTTACAAACACTAATTCTGGAAGTGGAGAGAAATCATATCTAAAATTTAACGACTTTCTCAACTTCCTATCTAGTCGCGTCGTATCGAAAATTTATTAGACTTTCTATAGGCTTATTTACAAACGAAATCTATTTAGTACAGATGTTAGAAGTATTTTAGAATGTCTATTGTCACGTCTAAATAGACTTTCCGCCATATATTATCAAAAACGTTATAGACTAAATTCGATAGAATAATAAAATGGGGTGCGGTTAAGCGAAATCATACCCAGCTGGAGCCTCCTTGCGGAGGCTCTTTTTGTTTCGACTGAAGCAAATAATTATTACCTTTCGCAATGCTTTATAGTTGTACGTGCAGTTCACCCACGCTTGTAAACTACTTTCCGTATAAATTATTGGCGAAACAAAGAGCGACCTACTTCTAATCTGTTTTTACATTCTGGGATGGTCGTCGGTCAAATGAATGACTTTAAAGTTGAGGGTACATATCAAGGTGGAGCAGCGAAAAACACCAAATTAATAGTGTTGTGAGTAATCCGTGTCATGCGTATTTGTGATACCTGCGTGTTTCCACACGGCAAACGCCAGTGCATGTTTCTATGGATATATTATTCCAACCCTCAAATGAATGTTGAAATTATGTTTTTGTTTTTTGTTGCAAAAACTGACCTATCGGCGTTCGTCATTCGTTGTCGTTGGAATCTCTATCCGCGTTCTAAACAATTTATATATCCTATCTCTATACACTAAGATCTATAGGAATTTCAAACGATAGAGACAGTGTATAGAAAAATGGATTAATTTTCTTGATATCTATAACCACCATACATAATTTTCTGTAAATATAATGTATAAAGTGGATGAATATCTTTTATGAGGGCTCGATCGTGGATGAACAGCCCAATCACGACGAAAGTCAATGAGATCTAGCTGAACGCCGGGCATCTGAAGGAGGTGCCCGGCTGTTTTCATTCATTCAGTGACCATAGTGACGTAAACGGTAGGCAAGCCAGACCAGAAACTACGCGACAACTCTCAATCTTTGTTCACGCACCCTGAAAACGTCGGTGATCAGCCACTCGATCTTCACGGATCTCAGTGGCGGCACAGTGACGACCTGCTTGACGGAGTACTTCTCGGTCTCAGTGTGAGATTCGCTGTTGAGGTTTCTCAGAGTGAAATTTGTGAATGCGTTGCCAGGGATGCCCACAGATTTGTTGAGCTTGGCGTTCACGGATAACTCAAAGCCGCAATTGAACGCCCTCTCAGTGCTGAGCGCGTGCGTCGTGTTGTGCATCGTGGATCTCTTCACCGTGGTCGTCATTGAGTTGAAGGGTTGTTCATTGTGGGCCCAGTTCGTATAGATCACCTTTGGTTGGAGTGAATTGATCTTCGCCTCACCATACTTGATGGGACTCGCACGGACGAGTATCTTGCTGCTGCAACATGACACGTTGCAATGTGTGAATAATTTGCAGGTGGTCAAGGTTGGACTTTTCATTAAAGTAAAATCAGTATAAAAGCCATTTCTAAATATTCAGGTGAATCTCCGCGCTATTACTTTCAAAGTGAACACAGGATATTTCTGTCAAACACGAAAAAAAAGGAGTCTGGCAGCCTCCATCATTTCAAATAGGCCGTATTCAAAGGAGAAAAGATGGTAAGTGTCGCGTCCGCAGAGACTGAGTTCACAATTAAACCCATGGTGACATAAACAACATGAAGTATTTGTTGGACTTATCTACGCGTCGACCGGCTCAATTTGCGACAGTGTTCACCTGAGGATCTCGCTGAGTCAGTGAATCACCTTTTCACAAAACTTCGTCTCAGCTCAAGTCCAAACGCAGCCTACGCTATGAGCTCATGAGGCCAACCAAGCAGCGTCAAAAGCGAAACACACTGGGTGCATTTTGTTTGTGATTGGTTCAGCCATGATAAAAACACGTACAGAAACATGACAAACACCGCCATGGCGCGCTTTTGGCGGTGTCTGATTAATGTCCCTGAGCAGGGTTGCCAGGTGTTTGTACTCTGACCGGCCAAATTTCTCCGAGATATAGCTTAAAATAGCCAAATGATGTTTTAAAAAAAATAGCCCAAAATAGCCACAAAAAATTGACCATTTGAAAAGCATGTTTTAAACATAAGAGACACCTAATAAATTTTTATATATCAAATAGAAATATTCACACCGCTAGCATCACTAGCTCGAAGAACCAATGGCAGAGAATGGGTACATCACAACGGACAAAACGGGACACGTGTCGACCCGTTTTTCTCTGTTCCCAGTGTGAAGGATTTCAGAACATAAAAGTGAACACCTTGTTGTGTGCTCTGCAACAATGCCGAAATATCTCAGAAATGGCATCCCTTGCACGTTCGGCGAACTTCCTGAAACGCTCGTACAAGCGCATGACAACATACCTTCCACTGTATTAATGGGACGCTTAGTATCGGGGCACGGTGACCTCAATGACGTCACGGGAAAATTATGCATAACTAAACACAAGGTATAGGTCCACGCCAATCAACAGGCAACCTAAAGAGTGCGCAAAACGGATGCTGGTGGGGCCGTAAGGAATTGCGCCGTCACTGATTGAGATGGAGAAGTAACAGCACACGCTCGCATTTGGACAATATTGAAGCGTGAACAATTGCACAAGGTGCACAAAGAGCTGACAAATTTGCTTGCTGTCGCATACTTATCAAAGTTAAAAGACTGAAGCGCCAAATGCTCACGTAACTTATTCTATAAATACCATATTTCAGCCTATAAACCCATGTGCTTTGAGTCATTTCGACTTTAGGTGTGCCCAGCACAGATCAGAAATAGCCCAATACTAGCCAAATAGCCAACTACCACTTTTTAATGCCAACTTCAAATAAAACTAGCCCAATTTGGCTAATTATAGCCCAACCTGGCAACCCTGTCCCTGAATAAAAAGGTACCGACATCTCCTCCCTCCTCCTCTGACGCGCACACCTTTTATTTTTATGTTTTGCTTTTTTACACCCGCGTGTCGACTGCAGCGCCACCTGGATACGCCCAAGATAGAAGACGGCCTTATACTTGAGTCAGAGGGCAGTCAAAAGCTGAAAGACACGCAGATACATACACACAGGCTAAAAGAGCATTGTCATGGTCTACCAGACTCGAAGGATGTGCTCAAATAAAGACGATGAATGTCGCGACGTTGCACAGTCGGTGCAATTTGATTGGCGACACTGAGCTTATGTCGTGCACTGCACTCCGACATCATAGCATTCCTTTTCCCTCCTCGCCCTTCAGGCACACTCTTATTGTTATATTTTGCTTTTTGCGCTCGTGCGTCCGCGGTAGCGCGGCCTGGAACGGCCCAAGATATCAGGCAGAATTCTTCAAAGGTTTTCGCTATTTTTTTGTATGAAGGGGCATTATGTCTGATTAGTCCCACCAGCTCGCAGCTTCGGCTGTGTCTGAAATTCAGGAAAACCGAAGTACACAAGTGGAAGCTGAAAGCCTGACAGAGCATTCTTTTTCAACTTGCAATCTGAGTTTGATTGAGAAGATGACGTCAAGGATTCGATCTACAGGCCTTTCGTTGGATAAACTAAACACCATGTAGGGTGCTGGAAAGCAGCTGGACAAAGCGCCTTGTATAGTTCAATTCTCTCCCCAAAGGGAGTATTCGGGAGCTCGAGATTGTACCCTTGCAGGAAAGGTCATGCGGGACAAAAGACAAACATATGAAAACCAATGTGTAAAGGTGTTAAACGTAGGCCGAACTCACCCATAAGATTGACTACGCCGCCGCCACAAAAAGGAATTGATGGAACATTAGTCTTTCGTAGACGCGCAACAACCTCGCAACAACGTGTAGAGCGTAAGATGGCACGAACCCTCTCGTGCACTTCTGTCTACCTCCTGTGAACTAAAACGTCACGTGGGCCTGGTGGCATCGCTACCAACATGAGTACTAACTCGCCCTTCGTCTTGTTTGTACAGATTCTGATCTTCAACGCTTCCTTCGCTGAGCCCGCGGCTGTGTCTGGCTTTTGCCCGGCACGTGCGTGGTATGCTCCATCTGATTGCTCGTGGGATGACGGTGCTATCAACTCCCCTGGCCTGTTTTTCGGCGTTTCCAACGGTGCAACTATCTTCAGCCAGTTTACAAGCCAAGCGGCATCGACAGCAACGGACTCGCATATATAAACGAGGAAGCATTGACCGCACCGGACTGTGGGCCTGGTGGCATCGCTACCAAGATGAGTACTAACTCGCCCTTCGTCTAGTTCATACAGGTGCGTAATTCCTGCTGCCTTTATACAAAAAAGAGTAGTAATAGGTGTTTGCTCTTGCTACCAGGCCCCCAGTGTTGTCTTGCTATTGTGTCTGAGTGTACTGCCGTGGTACGGCACTTGTTGCTCCTCTGTGGAGATGTAGAGCTAAATCCCGGCCCTGTCACCACAGAAGCTATGATGGCGTTGCTGACTAAACTTGACGCCGGCCAAACAACTGTACTCGACGAGCTGAAAGCAATCAAAAACAAACTTACACTCACTGACCAGCCGGTCAACGCTTTGTCTGACAGAATGACGCGAATAGAGCAGGAGTTTTCTCATTTTAATTCGATCCGAAATGATCTTGATGAACTCCGCGGTGTCACGACGACCCTTACTGATAGTTCAGCGACTCTGGTTGAACGCGTAGATGACTCGGAAAATAGATCGCGGCGCTCGAACCATCTTTTTTGGCCTCCCTGACTCTGGTAAGGAAACGTGGGCACCAATCGGAACAGAAAATAATAAACCTTTGTTCACAACATCTTGACATAAACATCATGCCAGACGGCATCGAGCGTGCCGACCGACTAGGTCGATATCGTCCCGATCAGAACCGCCCGATAATTGTAAAATTTGCTCTTCATAAAACCAAAGAACGAATATTTTCTCAAGGTAAAACGTTCAAAGACACTAGCTTCGCTGTAAGTGAAGATTTCTCGCCTTCGGTTCAGCTTGCTAGGAGGAATTTGTTAACTTTCGCGCGTAACCAAGCTATGCCCTTTTCCTTACGTTTCAAAACGCTCCTCATTGGACAAAAACGGTACTTTTTTTATGACGCGTCAAACACCATAAAAGAGTGTCCTCCTTAACTAACCCGATCTTGTCGCCGCGGTCATGAACACACATTCCCAAAGCCACTGGCCTTTATTTATACAAATATAAGAAGCGTGATTTCTAAACAAGACGAGATGTGTAGCCTAATTGCATCCACCGATTGTTACATTATTGCGCTTACTGGAACATGGCTGTCATCATCAGTAACTGATACAGAAATTTTTACGGGCACTTCTGGGTTCAATATATTCCGCAAAGATAGGGCAAGTGGCCGGGGAGGGTGGGTCTTGATTGCGATAAGAGATAGTTTTGTGCTGAACCTAGTAAATTTCTCTTCACCGTTGGAAATGCTTTGGCTTTCTTGCAAGGTTCAACATGCTTCGCTCCTTATCGGTGTATGTTACCGACCCCCTCACAGCGACCCATCTTTTCTAATTAACCTTAATGAAGCTATCAACGAATTGTACCTTAATTATCCCAAATACAGTATTCTGCTATTCGGTGATTTTAATTACCCTTCTATCGACTGGTCCGCCTTATCCGTTTCAGTCCCCCTTGATACGAGAGAAGCGACTGGTTTCGTTGACCTTTGCCTCAATTTCGATCTTTCACAGCTTGTAACTAAACCCACACGATCAAGCACTCACTCTTCTAATATCCTTGACCTCATTCTTGTTTCTGATCCTGACTCTTTAAAGTCGATACACTACCTACACGAAATAAGTGATCATAAGGTGATTTACTGCACATTTTCTTTAAATATTCGATCAAAATCGAAGCGGAAGAAAACCGTAAAACTATACGAGAAGGGGGAATTACCAATGAATACTGAGCTAAGAAAATTCCTAGATGTCCCTATGATAGACTTTGATAATCGGTCTGTCTGCGAAAATTGGACAATGTACAAATCTAAAATGCAACAACTAGCTGAAAGTTTCATCCCAACTGTGACATTTTTCGAAAGCGCTTCTGCTCCATGGTTTAATGGCACCCTGAAACGTTTAAGCACAAAAAAAAGAGACTCTTTCGTAAAGCCAAAACTACGGAGTGCAACTCGGATATGGAGAAGTTTTATAGTGCCGACAGACAATTCAGAAGCGCAATCAGAACACAAAAACGAGCATTTTATAATGCTGATCTCCCATGCATGCTGCAGAGCAACCCAAAAAAAGTTTTGGAAAGTTGTTAATCCTAAACCTGATATTGCAATCAATCTTAAAAACGACGATGAGTCTTCGGTTCCTAATGGCGAATGTGCAGAAAAATTCAATGATGTTTTTTGTTCACTGTTTACACAAGAGTGCAATGATATGTTTTCTATGGCTCCTCCTGCCTTTCCTACATCCATGGTTTTGATCACGTTTGAACCGGCTGGAATTGTGAAAATCATCGACACCCTTAAGATTTCTTCATCAGCGGGTATTGAAGAAATAAATGTAAAAGTGTTAAAGGATACTAAAGATATATCTAGCGTAATATTGACAAAGCTTTTTTCACAGTCACTTTCTACTGGTTCCCTGCCATACGACTGGAAGGTCGGGAAGATCGTTCCAATCTACAAAAACGGAAACAAGTGCTCCACTTCTAACTACCGTCCCATCTCCCTAACATGCGTGTTTTGTAAACTAATGGAACATATAATCTACTCAAAAATCATTCATTACTTGTTAGAGAACAACTATATCCATTCCTCCCAACACGGCTTCCGAAAAAACTTCTCCTGTGAAACTCAACTCACGTCTTTCGTTCATGACCTGCATGTGAACCTCGACTCTAACATTCAAACTGACGCCATCATTCTAGACTTTACTAAAGCCTTCGATAATGTCCCTCACAGACGTCTCATATACAAGCTTACTCTACTTAACTTAGATCCCGCGATTTTGAACTGATCATTAGCTTTCTTACGCATAGACATCAATTTGTTACCGTTAACCAGTCATCATCCTCTATTGCCGAAGTCTCCTCAAGCGCTCCTCAGGGATCGGTCCTTGGACCACTTCTATTTCTAAGACACATCAACGACTTACCCATATCAATCACGTCGCATATTCGCCTCTTCGCTGACGACTGCGTCATCTACCACCAAGTAACTAACCCTTCGGACCACCAACTCATTCAAGACGACCTCATACGCATTCAAGCATGGTGCGAAGAATGGCAGATGTCTCTTAACGTTCACAAATGCCACCTCGTGTCATTTACACGTCGTGTAAACCCCTTCGTGTTTTCCTACTCACTTAATAACGTACAGTCTCCGGCGATATGAAAGACCCACTGGGAGCGCGTGGCCGAGGCGGTGGCTGGCGGGGGCGCTGCGAGCGCTCCGGGCAGTTCCATTCTGGTTCGAGGGGAGGACGCTCACTCGGGACTCGGCACAAACTGATAAGCGCGTTTCGCTTTATCTGAGCCCCGAGTGAGCGTCCTCCCCTCGAAGCAGAATGGAATTGCCCGGAGCGCTCGCAGCGCCCCCGCCAGCCACCGCCTCGGCCACGCGCTCCCATTGGGTCTTTCATATTGCCGGAGAGTGTACCTCTGCAGAAAAGCCTTTCCTATAAGTATCGGGAGTCCACCTCTCATCTGATCTTTCATGGGCCACTCATATCAGTCACGTTATCTCCACTGCTAATCGCTCTCTAGGCTCCTTAAAACGTAACCTTAAACTAGCCCCTCCTCATCTAAAGCTACTTGCTTACTCATCCCTTGTCCGTCCTAAACTGGAGTACGCATCTCCCATCTGGGACCCGCATCAGGCCTATCTCATCAATAACCTCGAATCACTGCAGAATCGTGCAGTACGTTTTATCTACTCAGATTACTCTTCCTTTTCTAGCGTAACTAATCTTAAAATCCGTGCAAACCTTCCTGTCCTTTCTGTCCGTCGGAAACCGGCTAGGTTATCTCTTTTCCACAAATTTTACTAGAGCCAGTGCCTCCAATCATCATACATCATATCTTCAGAACACCGGCTTCCTCGCACGGGACATAACCTCGGCGTAAGGCGCCCCAAAGCAAGAACCGTCACCTTCCAGAATTCATTTTTTTCACGCACTGCCATTGATTGGAACGATCTTCCCGAGAACGTCGTCATCACTCATGACCCGATGGAATTTAAAGAACGCTTTCTAGAGTCCCCACTTTAGGTTTGTACGAACCATCTATATGGGTATATTTCGCCTTTTACGTTTGTGTGTATTTGCTCTTTGTATGCGAGCTGCTTTTGGCGTGTTTTTTACCCTTTTGTTTTACGCTGTGTACCCACCCCTTATGTAATACCCCCAAGGGGGTCCTTAAGGTATATAAATAAATAAGGAAATAAATACGGCGAACGTGTTGTGAGATCGGCTTTTTTAAATACGGTCCGAAGGTTCTTAAGATTACTACAAGGTCCCAACAATTATGCTCGCCGCATAATAAGGACTTTCTGATTTAATTATGAGCGTCCGTTTGTAAGAATTGTAAAAAAGCCTACCGAGCTTTTTCTTTCTTCTTTAATCCAATCCTCTCCAGAACAATTAGGCGAACTTCTAACATGAGCACTGTAGTTATTTTCAGTTCGCATTTTACATTGGAAACTTTCCGAGGAGCTTCCGACCAGTGCCTCGTCAGTAAATAAATCTGATACAAATAAAAAAATTAGACCTGCGTAAATCCAGCGACACCTTATCGGACCTTAATGTATCCCTTCGCTGATGTATAAGCCCGACGTTCTCGCTACAGCGGCAAGTCAGGCTTCGCGCTTCGCTTTTTCTGCCGTTGAGGGCACCTTGCGTGGAATAGCCATCACGAATGTCCGCTCGGGGAGTGACACTGGTGATGCCATTCTCCCGAAATCGCTGCTTTATTTCGATTGCTCAAACCGTCAAGTGCGTAATTATGTTTAATGAGAAACACAATTACAACGAAAAGCAGCTGGTGTTCAAGAACTGCAGGGAGCTGAAAAATACCCTCGTGAGCGTGTCCGATGACTATTCAAAGGAGACAGTGGAAAAGCGACGGCAACTTTGGAACCCGGCACGACAAGAGAAATGGAACGGAGATTAAGTGCGACTTGTGTTTCACAAACTTTGTGTAAATGACGTAGTCTACGTCTGGGATTCAGTAACGAACACGCGCGTTCAACAGAATGCGCGCGTCATGCCAATAGCCTCTCAACAAAATTGACATAAAAGGAAGAAAGAGGTACGAATAATCACAATAAACGCACAAATCATACTAAACAAAGCACCGGAATTGGAATATATTATTATTCAGCATGATCCACATGTTATTGTTGTAACCGAGACTTGGCTACATAGTAACATTGCCGACTGCAAGGTGTTTCCAAGGGACTATAGCGTGCTACGAGGGAAGGACAGAGAAACTAGAGGAGGAGGCGTTGCCATTCTTATAAAGGACACTCTAAAATATGAGGCGTTACCTGGTATTAACGACCATGAGAGCGTATGGTGTAAACTACTCCTGAAGAGATGGTCTTCTTAATTGGTGGGGTGTATAGGGCCCCGGGCACTAGAATTCATTTCCTCGAGAAAATAGACGATTATTTAACAACTCTAGTGAAAAACAGAACTAAAATTATCCTAACGGGCGACTTTAAGCTGCCACATATCGGATGGCACGAATTAAGCCCAGGCAGAGCGGATAGATTACATGGAGAATATTTGTTTGATATAATGCTTAAATATGGACTGACGCTGGTAGTTAACGAACCAACCAGAATTCAGGGATCATGCCAATCTGTATTAGATATATGCCTGGTATCTGATTACTTTTTGAATTACAAAGTGTGTGTAGAGCACGGAATTTCAGATCATAAAATGGTTATCTTGACTCTAGAGTTAAGCAGTCTACGCTTTCAGAAAACGGACCCTAAATTTGTTTATGATTTTTCACGGGCAGACAACACATCAATATTAGGTTATCTCGAACTATCTTTAGACCACATAGATAAAAATAATGACGTAGATTGTTTGTGGGGCTATTTCTCAAAAGCAGTCGCCTACTGTCTTGCAAGATTTGTTCCGAAAAAAAAAAACAATAAAAAGAAACAAGTCTAATCCATGGATAACACGGGACATAATTCACCTTAAACGTAAACTAAAACGAAAAAGAAAGCAGAAAAATAAGAACGCTTTAGAAATTGCTAATCTAGGCCGTGAAGTACGATCAAAGGTCAAGACTGCTAGAACAGAGTTCCTTTCGACTACCTTGAACGATTACTTAAGGGACTCGCCACGCAGATTCTGGCAGTATCTGTCATGTAAGGAACATATAGTAAACGAAATCATGAAGGATGGAAAAGTATGCAGCAATCCAGCATTTGTGGCGACTGAATATAATATTTTTTTTTCATTCTGTTTTTACCGAAGATAATGATCGTGAAAGTGTCATAACTAATGTTACTGATTTGCCTGAAACAGAGATTGTTGTCTTATATGAGGGTGTTCTTTTCTATGCTACTGAATATCGATGTAAAAAAGCACCGGGTCCAGATAACATTCCAAATGAATTTTTGAGGCGCTGCTGTCTAAGAGCTGCTGAGTTTCTAGTAGTTATTTTTCAAGCGTCATTGACCCAGGGGAGGCTACCTAAGGGCTGGTTACTTGCGCGAGTAGTCCCTATTCATAAATCCGGGAGTCGGCTTGATGTTGGAAATTATCGGCCGATATCCCTTAATTCTACTGCCTGCAAAGTCCTCGAACATATTATTTGTAAACATCTCACAGACTTCATCGAACACGATGATCTGTTTTACGAAAAACAACATGGTTTTAGAAGGAAGTTATCAACTGTCACCCAGTTATTTGAGGCGACTCATTATTTTGCATCTGTTTTAAATGAGCGTGGTCAAGTAGATGTGATGTCAATTGATCTGTCAAAAGCATTTGACCGAGTCACGCACTCGAAGCTGCTAAAAAAATTTTTAGATTTAGGGGTAAGTACGCCTATTGTTTCTTGGATCAAATCTTACTTGTCAAACAGATTTCAATTTGTTGAGATCGCGGGGGAAACTTCCACGCTGCTGCCAGTCACTTCCGGTGTGCCTCAGGGCCCGGTTTTGGGGCCAATTTTGTTTCTTGCGTATATAAATGACATTGCAACTGAAATTCATCCATCTGTTGAAGTCCGCCCTTTTGCAGACGATTGTATAATGTACATCAAAGTTAATTCACAACAGAACCAAATGCTATTAAATGACTCGTTAATGGTTATGCACGAGTGGTGTCACAAATGGGATATGAAGATAAATTTTGAAAATAACTTTTGTAACAATCAAAAAAGATGTCGCCTAATACATCTCCGTATTCCTATAATGGTGCACTTGTGAAACAATCAGACACTTTTAAATACTTAGGGGGTCACAATTTCTAACGATCTAAACTGGAGGGTACATAAAAAAAATGTCTGTAGTGCGGCTTTGCGAAAATTTGGGTTTTTAAGACGGGCGCTCAAAAATACAACGCCTGAAGTTAAATTGTTTGCGTATAAGACTCTAGTTCGATCATCTCTTGAATACGCGTACGTGATCTGGGATCCATATGTCAAATATCAAATAGAACAACTTGAGCGTATCCAGCGGCGGGCAGTAAGATTTGTTTATTCAGAGTATCGCCGCACGGAATCGGTAACAGAACTATTAAAAAAAGCGGGGCCGCCAACCTTGGGTCAGCGGAGAAAAATTGGAAGGTTAAAATGTTTTTATCAACTTTACAATGGGCATTAGAACATCAGTTCGAGTGACTATATACAGCTTCCTGGTAGAAGGTCCCCGAGAGTTAATAATCAGTTTGGAGTCAAGCCGTATTTACCAAATCTCGATGTTTTTAAGTACTCTTTTCTGATAAGAACAATTTAGGAGTGGAATAGTTTGGATGGCGACCTCTTTGTTGGGATTGGCAGTGCCGATAAGTTTGAAGCTGTATTATTTGATTTATATGCAGAGCCATACCAGTATTCCTCGGTGGTGGTGACTTTCGGTGGTGTGGTTCAACCGATATTGTACTCAAATGATTGTATTGCGGTGATTGTTCTTGATCTTTGGTTCTTATTTCTGTTGTTTTATTGCTGTACACTCCTGAAACAGCCCGAAAGGGCTTTCAGTATTGTAAATAAATAAATAAAATAAATAAATAAAAAACAGCGGATTCCAAATCCAGTCTCTTTTTTACTGTTATTTTTCCTTGGAGAACGGGGCGTGTTGTGGTGTGTATGTGTGCGTGCGTGTGTGTGTGCGTGCGTGCGTGCGTGCGTGTGTGTGTGTGTGCGTGCGTGCGTGTGTGTGAGAGTGTGTGGGTGTCCGTGATGTCACATGGCGTCATAAGGTCACGCGATCGGCGTCACGTGGCATCACGATGTCCAGTGCGGACCCGACGTGACCTAATGGCCTCATGTGACATCGCGTGAAGTGACACCGTGGCACCTCGTGACGACCCGTGACTCCGACATCGTATGACGTGTTGTGACATGAGACCATGATATCACGCAACGGCCGCCATACTCCGCCCTACACTATCATATTAAGGGGGGGGGGGGAGTAGCCGATTAAAGCTATATCGATGTAAACGTTAATGTGCTGTTACAAAGCCGCAAGTTAGTCAGCCCCGGTGGGTGTCTGGTGTCACCGTTGCATCAGATAGATTTAGGCAGTGAACTACGACCGGCGGCATTATGTAACTAGCAATGCACGTGCTTTAGGCAGTAGCATAGCCTTCTATATACTGACAAAGTTTGGCAGATCGCCACGAGAAATGGCCGCCGAAATGGAAAAGTTGGAGCGGCAGACAACGCATGAAAGGACAGCCAGGTGACTAGCACCCCGCTGCTGCGAGACGCCGAAACACACTTCTCCCGAGCGACCAAGTGTGTTTCGGGTCCTCGCCGCTGCAAAAGCTGTGCGCTGATGTCCAGGCTCCCCGAGAAATTGCTCTCTGATGCTCGTTGCTACAAGATCTTCGCGCTCCGAATCTGCGACCGCGCAGTCTATGGCTCCGTCGTCGAACTGCCAGGTTTTGTGAGTATAAAAGAGGCTATGGCCGTAGCATACACGACCGCACTCAGGTACGATGTTCTTCCAGATATAAATGGGCACCCTGCATCGTCTTGATCTCCAAGTTTCGCAGCGCCAGCTTTTTCATTTTGTACTTTGAGCTCGGGTGCGTTAAAAAGTATTGGCTCCAGTGAAAATAAATCTAAGCGTCGGAATGTCGAAATGCCTGATTAATTATCGAAATGCCTGATTAATTATAAGACACAGAAACAGACGTAAGGCTCACACAACAAATCGAACCAACAAATGCAAGATGAATGGGTTGTCAACTTACGGACGTGTTCTGACCTTGAACCACTTAAGTTCCAAGTTGTTCCCGTATATGTCCCACCAGGACACTTTGACCCCGTGCTTCACCGACAGTGCGTCCACAAACTCTTGAATCTTTTCCTCGAGGTCGAATAGGAGTTGGTTAGTCGCTGTTGGTTACGTGCAATGCGAACAAATACACAAGAAAAACGAAACAAAAAATTACCACGCACTCTGACGTAATTTTCATGATAGTTCTCGAGGAAAACGAAGCGTAAGTCACGTTCATTGGACGCAGTAAACACGTTCAACTAAACAATGTCGCTCAGTGATATGACTAAACTTGCGTCCTACCGATCCGAGCAATTCCCGCAGTATAGCTGCTTCATAAACCATTTGGTTTTGTGAACAGGTGCTGCTACGTTTTGGCATCTCAGCGAACAGTGTGTTGTGTTCATTTGGGTAAAGAAATAATACAAATATATATTCAAATATCCGCAACTATTTTTTTCTTTTACTTTAGAATTCTGTTTGGTGTCAAAGAAAGAGTGCCGCCTTTTCTCTTCTGTCTTGAGGTATCTAGCTCAGCTTGAGGCACTATTTAAAACAGACGGTGACGGCGGATTATTTTGTCTTCAATTTAACGAAATTGTATAAAGTTCTACTTAAGAGGATCACCTCGAAAACTTGGCCATTTGCTACCAAACATACCCCCCAAAAACATATTTTTAGAGTATTAAATTAACTTCTTAAAATGGATAGCACATAGACAGATTTATATCGTCACTGATTCGATGCGTCGATTAATGCTAAAGCGTATGAGAACTGTAAAGGTGTGTCCAAACATTGATACTTTCAGAATGTGTGAAGCGACACTTTTCCGCATTGGAAGTGAAATTTGAAGTTCGAATGTCTGTCTCCTCTTCGGACATCCACCAGGAAAACACCATGGCTTTCCTTCTCGCCTCCTCTGCCTTTCTTTGACGTCGGTGCTCGCCAGACATGAAGTCACACGCGACCTGCCGAAGGTGTGCCTGGTGTGCCCGTTGCCAGTCCACCTGTTCTGCCGCTGCTCGCATTCTTTCTACCCCCCCCCCCCCCCCCCCCCCCCCCCAATGCAGGAATGCCTCGTATCCTTCCTTTTGCCGTTTTCGGGACTTGAACACAACAGCGGAGGCCTTCAGCGATTGACTGAATGTAAACCCAAATACTCCAGGCCTTCGTGAAGAACACGAGTGGACATTAAAGGAAATGCTTTCTACCCGAAAAAAAAAAATAAAACGGCGAAAGAGGAATATTGCATTTCATAAGGTGGACAAGTGTCGCATCCTGAAGAGTACTGTCTGGACAACCATTAAGACGTATACGCCTTACAAACAGGTTGTAAAAACACTGATTAACAATGGAAATCTAAGTTTTTTTTTGAAAATTCATTTTATTTATTCATTGTAAAAATTGCACTTTCACCAACCCACTTTCTCCCGCCTAAGTTCTCTGTACTGACTCATGCAGCCCCCGACCCAAATGCTTACCTCACAAGGTTTCTCCAGAAGCTTCGAACACATCGTGCATTTCGCACTGCCAGGTTGCTGTCCGTCCCATGCACCTTCTCTACCTTCATCGCTCATCTTCTGAACTCCGAAAATAAATTTATTTTAATTATGCCAATCAATTAAAGGTTTATTTTGCTCGTAACCACATACAAACGTATGCCGAATGGAACTGTTATGCCACAAAACGTACATTCGCTGAAAAAGGCAAATTGGGGTTATATATGCGTACATTGTTAAGTACAATATAAATAGTGTAAACATTGCTTTGGAATTATTTCTAGGGGGATTCTTTATTTCATGACAGACGTTTCCCACCCAGAGAGTTAATTTATTTTCTTTTTTTGTTTGGGATTGGGGGGGGGGGGGGGGGGGCGTGCTTTTAAAGCTTTTTACTCGAGGCTCAGAAGTCTCAAATAAAAACCTGTTTCGCAGTCGGTTCTAATTCAAAAATTTGGCTCGGGATGTACCAAATGCGTTAACCATTTTTGAACGATTTTTTTTTAAATTACACATATAAAGTCTTATGCCAGAGATACGGCTACCTTGGAACAAGCCTGGCCCTCCTTTGGGTGTAACCTGGGCCTACTACAATCTTGCACTAAGGCGTAAGTTAGTGGCATAATTAGTTCCTTTGCCGTTTCTCTGGCTCATCACGTAACTGGCAAAGTGTCAGATTTCAGCTGAAATTGTGAACCGAAGAACCACTAGTGAAGCCCAACTTTGGCGATTGTTTGGCGAATTAAGGCCAAGATACCCAGGCACTTGTCAACAAAATTTGGTTCTACCTTGACGCCTTCGGGATTTTAAAACCCTAAATTGGAAGACAAAAATATAAATTTGGACTGAAATAATTTTGATAGTACAGTACTTGTGCTATCAATGAACTTAAAAACGAACTTTGGGGGGTTCGCTGTCTCTTTGAGTGTTTAGATGCCCCTTCACTGTGAGCATAGATGGCCCAAAACATTCACCACTTTCCTTGTGTTGTCTCTTCTCTCATTTTGTATAGCTGTAGTTTTGGAGAAAAGGAAGTTAGCGTGATCTTTCTTTCAGAAAACCGACATTGGACTTCTGACCTATTAGTGAGTGGGCTATTCACGAGGGGACGAGGCATGGATTCGTCTGCTTACCAGCGCCCTGAAGCACCTGTGGGGCGAAGTTAAACATCACAATTAGACGCATTTATGCAAAAACAAATAATACGCGTTTTCGTAAATAAAAACTCTATTTCGCAAAAACTATAGTATCAATACTCTACCCTTCAATGTTCCCCATATTGCTACTTTGAGCAAAGAAGATGATCGTAAGCTGACATGCGAGATATGGTTAGCAATTCCATTTAAGCTTTGCACACATTTAAGTGTCACATTGTCTCCGAAGGCAAAATGTCTATAAAAAGCTGGCACTGACGTGACTTGATCAGATATATAGGAGGAAAAGGCGCTTGAGAGGTGGCCTTAGCTGCATTAGAGAGATGCGTCTTGCCACTAGGGGAAAAGGGCGCATGAGAGCGTAGCTTTCGCTGCATTAACAAGGCGCTTCTGGCCACCAGAAAGAAGGGAAGACTGACGACACGTGCAAGTCATGTATTGAATCGTTTTAGGGTAGCTAAACAACAGGTAACAAAATTACTGAAGCCTGATAATCAATGCTGCCGCGTGCTTGGCGCAGGTGGCAGCGCACACGGCTGCCGCACTGTGGAATGGGGTTCAAACCCTGTTTGAGTGGGTTTTTTCTCCTGCACTTTTAGAAAAAAGGGTCAGTATAGTCCTCCCTAAAGGGAGGAACGCTCTTGACACATATGTTCCTTCAGAAAGGGAGAAACTTTCGTCCCTTAAGCAGGGGAGGAAAAGTTCCTCCGTCGACTGCATCTCATTATGGCGGCCACGAATCGAGCAAATCGAGCTCGGTAAGGCTTAACGAGAACGCTAAGTCTATTGCACGAAGCGAGAGGAGCAGGAAATAAAAACGTAACACGAGCTTTCCGCGAACTGTATTTATTTCCGAAGTTTCTTTACCCCTGCAGGTAAAGAAACTTACGTTTCGAAAGCATGCAGTCACTCAGTCTTCTCATCATAAGCACTGCGATGTTCAACGGAGACAACCGGCACTCAGTTCGCGCACTTTATGTCCTACCTTTGCTATTCCTCGAGCCACAATTCCTTCGTCAACGGTTGCGTCAACCGCACATCACGGAGGAGTGAAAAACATTCGCCCGCAAAACCAAAAGCCGCTCTCAAAAAAAAAGCAAATCCGAAGCAACCTCTTGGCTTATCTCAGCACGGTAACACGAAATTATGGCGTAGCCGCGTAGCGTAAAAGGATGTTAAATCGCTTGCCACCAGATGGCAGGGTCAAGCAGAGTAATCGCACGTAGCTAGGCTAGGTGGCGCTAGGTACCGCCCAATTCATGTTTTACAAAAAAAAATATTTTTATTTCCTTACGCCACAATTGCGTTTCCTTTCCTACGGAATCTCTAACACATGTAGACACGTTGCGCACACTACAAACATCAGGTCAACATATATTGAACGCATACACAGGCATCGCACATCACTACTACCGAGCCCTGCGTTTCCGTCTTTTATAGTGGTCGTTTTGAACGTACGGAATTTTTCGGTGACTCCCTAAGCAAAAAAAAAATATTCCGAACATGTTCATTTTTTTCCAGCAATGTCATACATCTGGGGCTATTTTTAATGGCTCAAGGGATGAATCTCTTATTAAAAAGAAGACGCTCGATCATGCCATAATTATTTGAAAGCCAATAAATCGAGCCGCTTCAATGTGGTTCCAAGCCATGAGTTTGTTTTCCCGCACGGCCCTTCGTAGCCAGTATTTATATTGTGGTGTTCGTTTTTCTATTTGTGCTGTTCGCGCAAAGCTGCAACTGCCGTCTTGAATTAATCTCTCTAGAGCGGATATCCACTCAGCTGGAAGTGATGCTTCACGGGCACAGAAATCGCTTTTCGATCAACTTGAATGCAGTCAAAGCCGCGACTTGCGACAACTGTTAAGTGTACGGAGCTGCGCCGTTGCGAGCTCGAAAACTTCTAGCGCTCATCCCAGCGCGCCACTTAGAGGGCAGTTTCTACAGGAACCGTAATATATTTAAACAGTAAATTAAAGGATAGCGTTTTTTTTTTTTTTTCGATTTTGCCTGTCTTTTTTTTTTCTGCTAAACTTCCATTATAAATATACGTACTTTCCGTCATACTTTCGTAGTGTTGTCTTTTCCCCAGAGCGCAATCGCTCTCGGGGACCGAGTCACATTGGCCACTGTACGATAGGAGCTTACCGTTCAGACCAGCGTTCCAACATGACTATCCACACGTCGATCGACTGCACGTAATCCCTCAAGTGGTTTTAAACTCTTTAATGTAAAGCGAAATGTCATCCTGCGACACCCCGGCCCCTCCGATAACGGCCCGACCAGCGGCATCAATGCCCGACAGTTTACGTCATCTCATCTTGTTGTTACAGCACTGATACGCGAACACACGGTCACATCGGCGATAATTCCAGTCTTCTGTTCACAACCCACAACACTGCCATCACAATGTCGCTGACACGAAGAAATACAGAACCACGTTGACGATGTTGCTGACACGCAGAAGAATCACGTTGAACGCCGGTTGGCACTCGGCACGGGACGACGGAACCGAACTCAGCGCGGAAGGCACCCAGGCAGCCGGCAGGAAAACCTGCCTTCCTTGGACGCAGTTCCCGCGATTTCCATAACGTCGAAAACGTAGACACAGTTCCTCGTGGTTTCGCTGCTGTAGCAGGCTGTAGTTCCGCATGTGTCCCGCAAATTGGAGACGGCCGTCTTACCCAGTGTATGTAGCGCTGCTGGCACTGCTCCGGAACTTCGCTGTTTCTAGCGGCTTCGTTAGCTCGTTTGATAAAATTAGTGGTAAAAACGTCAATGCAACCGAAATGTTCTGCACGTTTGGACTAGAAGACGGAATTACAGGCGGCCTTCGCTGCCGCTGAAGCTCAATCAACTCAACATTAATTTATTAAACAACGTGCGCGATGTGCTCGAAAAACGAAACCGAAAGAAGATGGGTCGGGAGGGCGAAAGCTTTCTCCGGTCTGCCTGGAGGAGGAAAACGTCTCGGAGAATAATAAGGACTTTAATTTTCCTTTCATCGGTCTGGGTTTGTTTATATGTGTTTTGGTAAACAAAAATAAAAAAAAAACTTAAAAAAAAAAACACTTTTCTGGGGATCGAACCGTTGACCACTTGGTCAGTAGCGCGATGTTCTACCCCTGCGCCAACTGAACAAGGAGGAACTCGCCCTCCTCCTTTCATCTGAACTGCCGTTCCTCCCTTCTCTGGGCAACTTGTCGGCAACAAGGAGGAACAGTCGCTTTTGCTACCTTTCTCCTCCCTTTTTTCTTAGAGTGTGATCTTTGCTCTTCAATACAGTTCCAGATCCTCCTCGGCTGACACCGTGCGTTCTGGTTCAGAACTTTCCTGATCGTACAGCAAGTACAAAAAGAGCGCTAAAGCGCTCCTTCGGAACAGTCGCCCTTGTTTCGCCGACGTAGAATGTAGGTTCTTTTTTGCTTTAGTTTGAGGCGCCTGTTCACATCGTTACACTTTTATTTTTAATTTTATATTTATCGGTTGATTTATTTAGTGAAAATATTTACTCTTTATAGAAATATTTCGTTGGAGCTCGCCTTTCCAGATCCATTTATTTGTATAACCTTGATGTATTACTAAACGCCACTCTAGGTTTGAATTGTAGCGTCGCTCATGACGTCCATCGGCGTTCGCCTAGAAACTTCTTGCTTCATGCGCAGTCAGACTAATCTATGTTGAGGTCCGTCTTTTCTTGTGCTGTGTTTTTTCCTTTGAGGTTAGCTACAAAATAGTCCCTTGCCGCAGCTGAACATTATTTGCATCTATTTCCGAGAACGCGTAGCGTTCATTATAAGCATTTCCAAGAAAAAAATGCTGTACATTCTTAGGAGCCATAGTTTGAGAAGACAAGATATAGATAAGGCAAACTTACGATTTTGGAGGTGCAGCATATTGCCAGAAGAAGCAAGATGTAGGGAGTCATTTCTGATACCTAGGACCACGAGATTCGCGTGTAAAATCGGCACAAGCGATAGTCCCTTTTATACCGGGGATCGCGCGTCAATGCAGACGATAAGTATATAGACGTCATCGACAGATAAACTGAAAACGTGGGACGTATTTGGACCTCGGTTATTGCTAGGCCTCGTATAGGAAATACTTTACTTTGTATACCTAGTGTTCCTACGAAGACTGTCATGCGATGTAGGCCACTGTTATGCGAAAGGGGACATTCCAAGAAACTTGTGATTATGCCAAAATCCAAACTTTTAAGTAACTGGATGCTTGTAGGGTTTTACATGTGTGTAGCTAATTTTTCCGGTATTAAAGAAAAATTTAATTTGGTTTTGTGAAAGGAACGAATAGCATATTTTTATAACTTTTTGATGAAGTAGCAAGTAACAACAATGAGTTATTTCTGGAGTGGAACATGCAGAACGCAAGTATCGAACCTGGTTTTCATCCAAGCTCGCGAATGTGACATTTACGAATAAAAAAACCCAAATGTAAAAAAAAAAGATGTGCACATTCTAATACTACATCATCGTTGAGTATGTTCCTTCAACCCAATATCGGAGAATAGTCCCCTCTATACGCATGAGCCCAAAGAACGAGCACAAAGTGACTCGCTTCCTTAATCGATTGGAACATTCTCTTCAATTCTTTGGGCATCTCCCCTATCTACATTTATTTCAGATGGATAATCGTACACTTAGATGCGTTAGGAAATATGGAAAAGCCGGCGTCGGCTGTGACAGCGAAAAACCGGTATCTCAATAAACGGCAGTTAAAATGGCGCCTCAGAAAAGAACTCGTAGAAAAGTGTTACAGCAACGCAGATGCACCGTCACCGAAGGCGTGGAGCCGGCAGAGTTGGCCGCGCCTGCGCAGTCGGGGAGCGCGATGTCACCGCCGGAGCGCCGTGTGCGGTGGGAAGACGTGGCGCGGTGCTTGTAGGAATACGCTTCATGTAGGAATGCTATCGCATTCCTTTACGTAAAAAATTTTAAGTGTCCTCCTGAATTTTTTTTGAGACTGCGTCCACAAATGTATCACTCTCTGAAGGTAACATCATCGTATTCTTGCCAATGTTACGAACATCTGACGCCAAAGTCAACTGCGAGATTTTTGTTCGTCTGTTTTTCGCAAACGCACCCGATCACACCGTTTTCTATCTCCAGGGCTGCTCTGCGTCAAGGTAGAAAATCAAGAGATATCACGTGATCTCTACTCAACTCAGGGCTCGAAAATATAGTCAGGCTACATATTCATAGAGTACTATTGGATAAAACGCGAAGCAACACGCGCCATTACTCGCTTCGGGAAGAAGCCGATGTGGGATCGTCCAATTTGCTCCTCCTTGGGTCGTTGTTCGCGCAATCTCGCCTCGCTGGTCCGGGGGAAAACAATGGAGGGGGAACGACTTAGAGGGGAAGGAGGGTGCAAGATGCAAGTTTGGACGATTAATTTCAACGAGCGCTGATTAGCGAAGGGAACGCCGTGGATGGGCTTCTGCTAGGTAAGTGAACTAGCAAGCCTTCGTAGCTTCATGACGTTTGTTCATTCGCTTGTGTTCCATACAAGCCGCTACATAAAAAAAACTGATGTTGATTATTTAACTTTTACTTCGCGATGACTCAGTTGAGTTTTCAAAAAAAATTCTACTTCATTGTGCACCATGGCCTTCAGAACATCTCGATGCTACAGAAACGAATGAGGTGAGGACAACGTTTATTTAAACCTGGGAAAAACGCCAATCCTCAAAGCGGGGGCCACAGCGGTCAGACACAACACAAAAGACAGTCTCCAGACAATTTGATCGCGAGCCACCGCAAAATCCGTGCCCCGAATGGGGCGGGGCATCAGGTTCAAAGAGAAACTCGGCACGCGCCACCCGAACCACGACCACCGTGGCGACTCGCGTCCGCAAACCGCCCCCTGCACGGTGCACGAGCAGCGCGACCCCGGCCCAAGGGACCAACGCGGCGTGGTCGCTCTCAAGCGGGGCGTCTACGTCCTTGGCGGCGTGTAATGATGACGTCTATCATTATAACGATGGCCCAAGTCCGCTCCGCCACACAAAGCCGAGGGTGGAAGTCAGGACCCTCTTCCGGCGCTCGGAGTCGCCGGCAGGATGGGCCCATTCTTGCATGGTCGTCGGAAGGTCTTTTGGAAGAAGAGTAGACCAGGCTGGCTTGACGCTGGGCAAACAAAGCTGCGCACTCCCAAATGAGATGGTGAAGTTTCGGTAGGGAATCTGGGTCTTTGCATCGCTGGCAGCGAGGGTCTGGTGGGACATAGTAAGGGTCAAGTTTACGTTGCCGGGTCAGCTCGAAGCGATAGACGTGATAAAGCGTGACCGCTCCACCTTTCCTAATGCGTCGAAGCAGGGCCATCTGGTGAATACGGAACGTGTGTTCGGGTATTGTGAACTGTTCTGTGGTCCAAGAGTCGTCGAGTTGGCGCTTCCTGTCTCGAAGGACGAGGCGAACAGCATCGACTAGGTCGTACATGTAGGCTTCGTCTTCGGAAACTGATCATCGTTAGGCGACGTGGGAGACACCGGTAAGGTCCGCTGGGAGAAGGCGAAATCTCTAGACAGCTCCTCCAACGCAGCCTTGTGGGCCTTCTCGTTGCCGGCAATGCCCGCATGTCTGGGAACCCAGCGTATACTGACTCGGACGTTCGATGGCGGTACAGACGAAGTGCAGTCTCGTAAATAGCGGTGATTGTCGGACTCGATGTGAGTAGATGCGTTTTAACCGCGCGAACCGTGTTCTGAGAGTCTGTGAACACCATAAGCGTGCCGGGTTTTGGATTCCTGACCTCACACGTCTGGAATGCGAGGAGGACGGTCCGGGCTTTGGCTTGTTCGGGCGATGAAAGGGTAATATTGGTGTGTGCAACAACGATAGCATCGCACTCTACAGGATCACGGGACGGGAACACCGCAGCTGTCGCATACCGACTGGATGTGTACAGGGCAGCATCCGTATACGCTATGAGACAGGGTCCCGAGATAATGGGGCGACCTCGGCTTGGTGTTGACCGGCATAATGCTCCCGACGCTTGGCATTCCTATTTCGCGGGACAGGCCGGGCATGTTTCGTGAGATCAATGAGATCCCATGGAGGCTTGGTAGGCAGCAGGTCGTTTATGTTCGTTACCGCTACTCCGATGAAACGAGCGACTGCCCTCCCTTGAAGCGTATGCTCAAGTCGGGCCATGTGGATGTCGAGTTGCTGCTCCAGTGTCTCTCGAAGGTCGACGAGGTGCAGGCACTTGCGAAGCTCTGACGTTCGTGTGTGTCAAGGGAGCCGGAGGATGGTTCGGCGGGCCTCGTTATACAGCGTTGCAATCTTGTCGAAGTGACTCGTTTGAAGGAGTAGAAACGCTCTGCATAGGCCACCTTCGAAGCCAGTTCGGACGCGACCAGAATTTTGGTTATAAGTTCTCCCACGCCACCCAGACGATGGGAGATGCGATGGACGTGGTGTAGGCCGTGTATCCATTGCCGCGAAACAGATTTAACCCATTCGGCTTCTACTTGAGAGCTGTACCCATAATTCACGCCAAGGAACTTTATGAGAGGCTCTTTGCTTATGTGAGTACCGTAAAAAGTGAGGCCCAAGTCCAGGGTGGAATGCCCATGGCCGTGCAACATGTACTTCATTTTTTTCCCGGGACAGAAACATGCTGACGTGGCGAAGGTGGGAGTGGATGGCATCTAGACCCGCTTGCAGCACTGCCTTCTGCGTCGAAACCGAGCTTTAGCACGTCCAGATGGTAATGTTGTCGGCGTAGGCAGTAGCTCGTTGGTTCGGAGTACGATGGAGGGATTAGAATAGCGGCGCCACGACAATGTTAGATAATGTCGGTCACAATACGGCTCCTCGAGGGACTTCAGTGTTGTTCTCTTTGGCAGTACTGCTACGCGCGTCAGGGGTGTAGCCCGAAATGACGAGGTATCGGCGGCGGGCCAGAAATGACCGGACAAAATCTAGTTGTTTCCCATCTAAACCCTGCTCGTACATCGAGCAAACAACGGCTTCGTGTGGGACCGTGTCAAAGGCCTTCTTGATATCCACCGTAACCACGACCCGGAGCTGCTGGCTGTTGAAATGCCAGCCAGCGACATCATGGTGAGTCATGACCAGACTATCGTGGGCAGGGTATCGAACCAAAATTTTTATCGGTTCGGTTCTGGTTCGGGTTCAGGGCTTCCGGTTCGGCTCCGGTTCAGCTCCGGGGAGCGAAAAATAACGGTTCGAACCGGTTTGAACCGGTTTGAACCGCAAAATTGAGACTGTATTTTCCGCGTTTTTTTGGCGACAGGCACTATTTCAACAGTAAAACAAGTATCTATATAACTTTTTATCATTCGTAGAACGATGAAATTGCCTTATTTAATTTAAATGAAACAGTAAAATACTCCTAGATTAACATATATGACTCAACATCTATTTTTTTTTTTACCACAGCCGCATATATTTTGCCTGAGTCTGTAGGTTATCCGTCTGGTAGGTCGCCTAGAATACCCGTTAATGCTACAACTTTTCGTCGCAGTATTAAACGTCGAATCTTTCTATGCTCTTGAACTTACGAATTAATTACGTGCATAAAATTCTGAAATGGGAACATTCTCGCCTTACACTGTATATTCCAAAATCTAGTTTACAAACTACGTTTTCCAATATATATGATGACGACGCAACTGAGCTAAAAACAATTATATTTTCAAAATGCCAGGAATGTTTTAGGACAAATCCTTTCAGTCTACCTTTTATAGAAACACAGAGCGCGGCAATCAGAACGCCTGCTTTCCTGACCAATATTTGTTACACTTAGCCCAGTGATGCAGGAAAATTCATGCAGAAAAAAGTGACCCTCCTACTCAGATCAGATCTGGCCTAAAATAGGGCCTACCGAAGTGAACATTCTTGACATTGCTTGGCGCTTGAGGTTTGTTCTTGGGAAGATGCAGGTCAATTTAATTTGCAAATAAACATCACACTTGCTATTTTTTATACTTTTGTTAAATAAAACAAAGTATTATATTATACTCTGCTCGACATTCAAGCTACTTAATTTGTCACTTTCTGACGGTCTGCGTGAGCAATCGTCATATAGTTCTGCCAAGCGCCACACGGTACTTTGTTTTCGTCCAGCCCACAGACACATACAACACTTGTTCATCACATAAAATGAGCAACATAGTTCTATATGTTTGAGAGATTGAATATGGTGTCAGGAACACATATGTTATTTAAATCAGCTTCAAAATAAGGCATTTGTTTAAGGTTCTCCCAAATAACTTATAAACGTGCCTATCGATGATAAAAACTCCGGAAAAGATTTGCAGAGCATATTGCAGATAATTTAGAAGTGCATTTACTTATGCCTGATGTATATCCTTAGGGGGATTGACCCTTTATACATGATGTCAAGCCTTCAAACAGCAATAAAATATATTTTTATTGTCATCAATAAATTTTACTGTATGAAGTTCACATAACCGCTTGAGACGGACACGGGACGATAATGTTCGAGAATACGCCATCTGTTCAGTCTGCAGAACGCGCTTTTTTGTTTGTTGTTTGGCAGTGTAAAACACCGGGTCGCGGGCTACGCCAAAAAGGACTGTGTGATCCCATTATAGATCTGAAGGCAAATACACGAAATGTGCAGAAAGAGATATAATAAATGTTACTCTTCTAAATAATCCCATACAGGACGCCTTACTGCAAAAATAAAAATATAGTGTTGCAGGTTTTAAACGGAAACACGCTCAGCGGAACTTCGTCTGGTTGGGTCAAAATTTTGAGAAATACAGACCATCACCAACCAACTCCTAAACATTTAGGAGCCCGACGTTTATATAGATCGGGCTGAGTAGGTCGACAGCCACTTAACCATCGGCGTACGTCAACAGACTAGGGCGCTTGAAGAACAAAGAAGTTTGAGGACACCTAAGCACTTCTTATGAGTTGTGAAAACAAAATTATGAATGCCGTTCTTCTGACCCTTAGTTCGTCTGCTGCGTAGTGGCGTGGACACTCTTAAAAAGAAAGGGCGAGCAAAGGAACCAATCGCCATCCTTCATCCCCACGACCCCAGCTGCCTCTATTCAGAAGCGGTAACTCGAGCAGTTCGTCGCGCGGGCATTTTGTTGCTCCCACCGGAGTTGCTCCTCTAATGAATATTTTAGTCCCCCCGTCAATAATGGCTGCCGCAAGCTTTCGATGACGTGGACAAAGCATCACTCGAGTATCTATTTTGGAAAGAAGCCTTGGAAAAACAAGATTTTGGCCCCGGGATTCAGAAATTGTGGCTACACGCGCATATTTGGTGAATTTTTCCGGCCGTGAAAAAAAGGAGGACGGTATCCCAGTGACGCGGAGGCGCCGGTAACGAGGCTACCTACTCTCCGACTGCCACTCCCGCGCCCGATTTTGAACTAGAGGTGGCGGCTAACCCAGTTGACCTGAGGTGGTGCGGTGGTTGCCTCGTCGGATGCAGTCGGAGTGGCGACCGATTGAATGGTGAGTTTTGATTGCTTTGGCTACTTGTAGAGCTGCAGAAATGTTATAGGCATTTCAGATCGTACTTGATAAAGTCGCAGAATTACCCTGCACGATAGGCGCTCTCTCTCTGACGCGGCCGGGCGTGTACTCGCCCATGTTGGCGTGCAAACGAGGCCTAGCACTTCAAAACCATGCCCGGAGGCATCAGTTCATCAAACAAACGATGTTACACCGGCAGATCGTTTCGTCGACGCAGCAGCGTTTTAATGCAACTTAGGTTCATCGAAAAGTTCCCGTGTCCGTTTCATCGATCAACCGTGCGACGCTTCATCGAAAGCGTCTTTCCGCACAAATCGCCTCGGTCGGCGAGCAAGCCGATGCGAGCTTGGCGAAACCGTTGCGGTTCGTAATCGTATGGGGTCTGTTTCGAGTTCGCGCCTCGAGAGTAAAGTTTCGCCCTTACGCTCTTAGGCGAAAGGTATGGTCGTATCCGGTATGCGTGACTAAACATGTTCTCAATCAATATTAAAGTTTCCCCGAGTGGAGCGAGGGGTTTCAGCGCGTAGTGCGGACTGTTTGAAAGCGGTGACCGCGAATTCGTTTGTGGGGTATCAGAGTCGTCTGGGCAGGTCCGCTTTAGTTAAGGTAGGCTTGCGGCGAACGAAATTAAAGCAATAATGCAATCCCCGTGGTAAAAAAAAAAAAAAAGAAAGTCGACGAAACGTTGTAGGAGCACGTGTCCACGAAATTGAGTGGTGCCGGGAAGTCGTGCTCGCGCGTGTTTAGTTAAGCATCACTTTATGTTTTTACTTTCTCTGCGGTTTCCAAGTGTCTTTCGGCCCTCCATGTTTCGGCCGATGCTGGTCGGCTCTGCTGCACGGTTTATAGTTTGAACCATGGTCGGGAATCACCAGATTGGAAGTGAACTTCAACGCTCTAACGATACACTTGTTTAGAGCCCAGCGCGTAGGTGTTTTGTCTTGTAATACTTTTGCTTTTGAGATCCTCACTTCAAAGTTTGGTTTCGCCCTGTGTATAACTTATCTTGTGCTCGTGGCTTCGAAGTGCGTTTTGTATTGTTCAAAGCTGCTCTTGTAAACTTCGTTTTATATGTCTTTTTTTTTGTTTTTTTTTGCTTTTTTGTTTTAAGTGTGTATGCTTGCCATTTGATAGTTGTGTTTGCTTTGGGCTCTGAGCATTTCAAAAGTTTGGTTAGGACACGCGTGTCAAAAAAATTAATTTTACCCGAATAAAAACATTTTTTTACAACAATATTTATTTATTTACTGAAAGTACCCTCAGGGCCCAAAGACTTTACAGAGGGAGAAAGGCACTAACAAGTCAGTAATATTAAATATGCAACATGCAAAGACAAACAACAGGTCATGGATCACTGCTAAAATAGTTAGGGATTGCGCGAGACGCGATTGAGTCCGTAGTCACGTCCTTTCCACTTCGTTTCTCTCGGCATTTCGGGTGCAGGGAGTAGAGGTGAAGAAATTGTATGACAGCCTTATTGAGGGGGAAATTGCGCATTACCATTCCGTGACGTCATGGACTTTGCGCGCAAAATTTGAAATTAATCTCGCGCCGTCAATATTGCTAAAAAAATGTTTTTGCGTAAAATTTATTTTTTGACATGTGTCCCTTAGAAACTGTTTAAAGCAACTATGTTTTTTTCAGGGGCCCTTTAGCGTGCAATTGTCTCGTCTTAGCTGTCATTCAATTTCGCATTAATAAATTCTAGTTATGACAGACACTATGCTTTATGATAGTATTTTACATAACGCATAGGGTTATACCACGTAGCATCGTCATTTTGGAACAGAAGTAGCCGTAAACAAAAATAAAAAAGTCACGTAACAATAAATTTGCACATGCCATGAACAGTTGTCATCACGACACAAAATGTTGCTATAGCTTCATTTAAAGGACACTTTAATTTTGAGTTGGCCTAGCACCTCCTAAATACCAAATCCTTAATACTTGATCTTCTTTGTCGATTATCTTATTTCACTGCAGGGTACAAAGTGGACAGTGCTATGTTAGCATTGGCCTAGAACTCGTGTTCAGTTGGTGAGAATACGAGTCCCAGCTGAATGCTGATGCAGAACTTTTCCCAGTCTGCCTTGCGATGACCTATGAGAGGGGGTAGAATCCAGCAACACTAAGGCCTTGCGATTAGGAGCCTAAGCCGCGCGTATTTCGGCCAAGAAACGGCCAATAGCTGGGGATGGTCTTGTTGCCAAAGAGTGGCCATTCATTGGCCAATGCTTTGCCAATGGCAAGTGGCCATTCGCCACTGGCCAGAGGAAGGCCAGTCATCGGCCAATCCCTGGCCACTCTGTGTCCACTGGCCAAAGGTTCATTGTCGGCCATTGGCCAATGCTTGGCCAAATCTGTGCTATTTGGGAGGTGTTGAACTGAGTAGTATCTGAATACTGAGCTCTTTAAACTATTTATTTCGGGTTTGTAGGCTTCTTTGTCTCTTGAATGTTATCAGGGAAATACTTGTGACGTAGAAAAAATATTTGACCACAGGTGGAGAGCAGACACATGGAAAAGGGTTGATTTATGAAGAGAAGTTAAGGGCGAAAACGAGCTGGTGCTAGTTAATTAAGACTGTGTCTGCCTGTCCTTTCTTTTTCGCAATCTCGGAGTGTTTTCGCTATGTTCGAAGTTGGTTTACTTCGTTCCTTCTAATTTTCGGAAGCTGCAAGCATCCTGGCTCACGACTGAAGATCGAAATTTCATAGCCGGCCACATGGACGCAATGAGAAGAGAAAGGAAGGAAACGGTTACGTATATGGAAATGGTGAAAGATGCCATGGAGAGGACTTTCTGGGCAAAGAGGGTACATCAGCATACACTCTACAATCTCCAACATCTTAGACGACTATCCAGCCTTAAAGCTCACAGACCAGGTAATATGTTGCTTACTAACGACGTTGCTCATGCTTTTAGCAGCAGTAAGTACCCTTATAAGACCACGACCACCCCCATTATGGTGCAATCGCGCTGCTAGCGAATGGGAGCTCCCGCAGGGAGATATCATTGGCTCGGTGACGCGGTTGGGGAAAATGTTCCCCAACGCGCAGATCTGCTTTGCGGTTGCGCAGATCTGCTTTGCGGTTGTGGCTCCAATCCTGGCATAAGCGCGCCGTTCGTCCTGTCATGGTGAAGCCTGGCACCATGATGGGTCTCTTTTTTTATCCCGCTGACATCAATTACGATTTTTTTTCAACTTATAAATAATGATTTTTTTTCGCTTTTTTTTTAAAAAGAAGTTTACAAATATCTTCAAGTGGATTGAAGATGTGAAAATAAATTTTCTTGGAGATCTTTGCAGTTTTTTTTCGTATTAGTACTGGCGTCAAGGCAAAGTAGCGATTTATGTATGTTGCCTCAGAAAAGGTGCCAACTGTTCTCATGGTGACTGAGGGAAAACCAAGACCGGCCCTGTTCTGCGAGCTCATTCAGAAGCTTCATCATGCAGAAGATATAGAAAAAAGGTGCACTTTACCCTTTATTGTATTACACTTCTCCTTTTTAAGCACGTTTGCAGTAAATGAAGCCGTTGTTCGTCTTTTGCTATTAATTTCCTTCCAAACTCTCAGCTTACGGGTTGGCAGAAACTATGGGCGCTCTGGACAAGTATTTCATTACTTGACCCTGCCCTCATGCACATGAGTATTTGCAGAAAGCATGGTCAAAATTTTTATGATCCACGGCTGGCTGGATCTGAGAGCATACCCAATGTGATAACAAAGTTTAAAATGGCACTGTCCTGCCCACCTGTTACAAGTGTTAAACAAAACAAGAGAGCAAGCACACTCTCCTTGCCCTGATGCTCAATTCAGTGGAAATTATTCAAGTTCAAGATGCGTTTAAAAAAAAATTATCTTCATAGGACACTTCTTGCTTGCCTTTCTTATAGCAGCATGATAAAAAAATACTTGCGTTTAAGTTATATTTTGGCTACAAAACCGAGCAAATAGTTTTATATTTTGGGATGTTTCTCCCGCTGAGCGAGATTTGGTGCAACTGAGATGCGTCTGATCGAAACTGGCCAAACAAAAACACTACGCATTCTGCATTAGTCGGCTTATGTGGAAAATTGGGGTACTTCATACTTATTTTTATTTCTTTGTTTATTTTAAAATAAGTATTAACCGCGTTTGTCAAAGCACGGGCAAAACTAAATGTGATCACAAGCATAATGAAATCTGTTTGGAACAAATTAGTCTCAGAAAACTGATAACAATACCATAGCCTTATTAACTGGCAATTCCCTCCATGCCAAAAGCAAACACCACGACTCTTTTTTTTTATCCCATTGCCATTTTTGCCATTACGATTCTGTTTCTCATAATAAAATGGGAATATTTTCTGCCTCCTGCTTTTTTACAGGGTAGTTTACGGTTTATAGGTTGCCTAAAGGTCAACAATTTTTATTTCAGATTTTCGCTGAGTTGCATTACATCACAAGCATTGATGCCAAGCAACGCTTTCTTTTTTTAAATTGCCCCAGCAAACCTGGCGACCGTGCTTGAACTAACAGGGGGTAAGCCAAAGCCAGACATTTTCTACCAGACTGTTGAAAGGATGCACGATGTTAAAGAATCGGAGAAACAAGGTATACCTGCTTTAGAATTTAGCTTTCAATGACTGTTAGCGGAAGTCCCAATCCAGCTAGCTTTCTATGGCAACGAAATTGGTGCCGACTCAGTTCATGTGATAGGTGGATGCAAACTATGTAAATTAACTTTGAGATATCTAACAGTTAGCTGTACGGCATCTGAAATTTGAATTGCTTCTGTACATTAATTTTAAATTGTGAGTGACCGTCTGGTGATGAGTGAGATTAAAAAAATTGGTGAATGGCTGCAGTTAAAAAGAAATATATAAATTTGCATTACAGATGTGATGCTAAAATACAGCCTTCATATTTTGTGTTGCATCGCCGTGACACTTGGCAATGAGCACAATTGAATGGATTAGTTTAAAAAATAGCATGGATGATTAATCTGTTCATTAAGTGTGTGCATATGAGGAAACAAAATCAGGCCCTTATTTTTCAGCTGGTAGGCTTTGGCTGCATGGTATTACTGTTTCACCCTATGTCCGGATGCAGCGGATGCGAAGAGAAATCCCAGCCAATCGTTCTCTTAGAACATAGCACATAACACGTGTCGCTGCGCCCGCTTTCTAAGGACACACGACACTCGCACGGCTTTGGATTTGCTTTGATGGCTCGTAGCATCCGCTGCGCCCTGACTAAGGTGAAACGGAGTATGTGTAGAGACGGTGGTTGGACGAAACAATTCTGAAGTGTCGGTGCTATGTGGTAGGGAAATATTTTAAAGGAATACTTCAACAAATTTGAAATATCCCCGTCGTGTTCAGAAATAGGTTGAATATTATCAACAATATCCGTAAATGACAATCTGGCGTTTGTATTTTGAGGCTGAAGGCTGCATTTTTCGTTATAAACGAAATGCCTTTCTGGCTTTATAGCAAGGCATTATTGTATCCGTTTTAAGAGCCTTTGCACATACAGGAACCACATCTAGGAGTTTTAGATGGCACAGTGCTCTCGAAACTTAATGCTGCCCGGAGTTGGTCCATTTTTTGCGATGTTTGTGCTACTCCTTGGCTTACCAGTCGAACCACGTGGTGAGGTTTGGGTACCCGATGATGACCTAGCCTGGAGAAGATAGTCCAGCTCCCCCAATGTCCAATTTAGCTTTGATTTCCCAGGAACTATGTTTGTGTAACTGGTTTGGGGTGTTAGGTTTAGGGAGTATGTACTGGTACCTGCTTCGGCTAGTCCGTTATCAGTTACCTGCGGCTGCTGTAAGGGTAAGCCCTTTTTAGAGCGCAGCTCTTAGGGGCCCCTTCCCGGCTTGAGCGGCGTCGGCGTCGCCGTTGGCGTCGGCGTAACCAAGGTCACCCCAAGGTCACGTGACCCCCCCCCCTCCCGAGGACTAGTGACCCCTCCCCCCGAGGTCACGTGACCCCCCTCCTTCAAGGTCACGTGACCCCCCCCCCCCTCCCGAGGTCACGTGACCCCCCTCCTTCAAGGTCACGTGACACCCCCCAAGGTCACGTGACCTCCCCGATGACGTCATCGTCACTGATGACGTCACCGGCATCCGCATCGTCATCATCATCACTGATGACGTCCCCAGTGACGTCACTGATAACGTCACCGGCATCGTCATCGTCATCATCACTGATGGCGTCCCCGGCATCGTCATCGCCATCATCACTGATGACGTCATCAGTGACGTCACTGATGACGTCACCGGCATCCGCATCGTCATCGTCATCATCACGGATGACGATGAGGATGCCGGTGACGTCATCATCACTGATGACGTTACCGGCATCCGCATCGTCATCGCCATCATCACTGATGACGTCATCAGTGACGTCACTGATGACGTCACCGGCATCCGCATCGTCATCATCATGGATGACGTCATCAGTGACGTCATCGGAATCCGCATCGTCATCGTCACTGATGGCATCATCGGCATCGTCACGTGACCCCCCAAGGTCACGTGACCCCCCCCAGGTCACTTGACCCCCCCCCCCCCAGTACCCTTCCCTCCTCCTCCTCAAGAGCTGTGCTCTAATTCGGTGTTACTGGGAGTTGTAAACGGCTTTCACTTTTTTTGTTAGAAAGACTGCGATTTTATGAAATGTCTGAATTCCCAACCTTTGTTTCAGAGGCGCCCTGCAGTCTATTCCATCGCAGTGTGTCCCAGGACATCAGCAGAGCGCTGCAGTGTGCTTTTTTTTGTAAATCAGGCCCATGAGACAGGGCCTTCTGGAAGCTGTGGCACTTTGTTTCTGCCTGGCATGGGTTTTAGACGTTCAGTACTTCGTTAAATATCGTTGCACATTTGTTTGTTTTGAGAGACTTGTAGGTCTCAAGCATTCAAAGCTTGGCTGGATAGACACAAGGCTGCTGACCTCCCACGCATGCTGTTAAAATAAAGTTTTTATGTGCTTGTGCAATGCATTGAAAGAATGCATTCGCATTTAAGTGAACATTATTTTTTCTTTCTTGAGCCCATATATTTGTGAAGGTCAGAAACCCGTGCCAGGTTTTTTGTTCTGTTTTTTTTTTTAATTTATAAATTTAGGGTCACCAAGTCACCAGGCTCTATCTAAAGTGGACCGTAAAAATCGCCGTCTTCACGTAGCAATCTAACCTTTTCGTCAAAGGTGTATTTAACCGTGTCGGTTTTAGAGCGCAGCTCTTAGGGACTTACAAGGAAACAGCGCACCCTCAAAACAAGCACTCTAAGCTTTCATGCACACAAAAAAGAGCCACTTACACAGCGCTGACTGACAACTCTACGTTACATTTACAATTTCCGTTTTTGTCTTTCTTTGGGACTAGGGTTTCTATGGCATAGAATTGCCCTTTTCTTCTTCCTTCTTTTTCCTGTGTTTTTGTAATAGGAAGCTAAACCATAAAATTATTGTATGGCTAAGTACTCTAATTCTTTGTTGGATAACATTATGGAAGGAGTGCTGACACATCTCTCCTTTTGCCTGGCAATGTTCTCTGCTTCCATGATTTCTCTTGTCAGCTTGTCATAGTTCCTGCCTAACACTGTGCATTTCTCCAGCTGCGCTGTGCAGCCACAGTCTCGGCAGTGTATTCCTAGGTGTCCGGAGTTTTTGTTGGTGATAGTGCAGTTGTGCTCACGAAGGCGATCGTTGACGCACCGTCCGGTCTGTCCTATGTATTCTCGTCCACAAGAGAGAGGGAAGGAGTAGACCACCTTTTCGGTACACTGTACAAAGTTGTTTTTATGTTTCTTCGTGCACTTGACTGTGGTTCTTGTGGGCGTGTTTACTCTCTTGCACAGGCTATGAAGTTTGTTCGGGGCTGAAAGGACGATGTCCATGTTAACTCTATTAGCTATTTTCTTTAGACCGTGGGAAAAGTTGTGAATATATGGCACAATGATCGGTTTTTTGGCCCTGTCTTTTTCTTTTTGTATAATGTGGTCCTCTTGCTTGATGTCTTTGATGTCAAATAAGATGTTGATACCTTATCATGTGTGCTGGTCCTATGAGCCCAGGGGGGAAAAGCCACTTCTACCTTTCAACTCGGCGCACTCAAAACTTGTTAAGCGGAGCATTGTGCGGTTAAGTCTCAACAACGCACTTACAAAATCATGCTGCCATTCCATGCAAGCAAGCTTCAACGGACAAGTCTCTCGATTAAAATGCGCAGGATTTCCAACCTCATTACTAACATCAGTGGCCGAAAGACTCATCAAAGACATCAAGCGAGGGGACCACATTATAGAAAAAGAAAAAGACAGGGCCAAAAAACCGATCATTGTGCCATATATTCACAACTTTTTCTACGGTCTAAAGAAAATAGCTAATAGAGTTAACCTGGACATCGTCTTCTCAGCCTCTAACAAACTTCATAGCCTGTGCAAGAGAGTAAACACACCCACAAGAACCACAGTCAAGTGCACGAAGAAACATAAAAACAACTTTGTACAGTGTACCGAAAAGGTGGTCTACTCCTTCCCTCTATCCTGTGGACGAGAAAACATAGGACAGACCGGACGGTGCGTCAACGATCGCCTTCGTGAGCACAACGGCACTATCACCAACAAAACCTCCGGACACCTAGGAATACACTACCGAGACTGTGGCTGCACAGCGCAGCTGGAGAAATGCACAGTGTTAGGCAGGAACTATAACAAGCTGACAAGAGAAATCATGGAAGCAGAGAACATTGCCAGGCAAAAGGAGAGATGTGTCAGCACTCCTTCCATAATGTTATCCAACAAAGAATTAGAGTACTTAGCCATACAATAATTTTATGGTTTAGCTTCCTATTACAAAAACACAGGAAAAAGAAGGAAGAAGAAAAGGGCAATTCTATGCCATAGAAACCCTAGTCCCAAAGAAAGACAAAAACGGAAATTGTAAATGTAACGTAGAGTTGTCAGTCAGCGCTGTGTAAGTGGCTCTTTTTTGTGTGCATGAAAGCTTAGAGTGCTTGTTTTGAGGGTGCGCTGTTTCCTTGTAAGTTATGAACAACCAACTCGCCCGAACCTCCGTTTTAACAGCTCTTAGGGGCCCGTTTCCAGCCTGAGCGGCGTCGGCATAACCGGGGGGGGGGGGGGGGTCACGTGACCCCCCCCCCCCCCCCGAAGTCACGTGATCCCCCGAGGTCACGTGACCCCCCTCAGTACCCTTCCCTACTCCTCCTCAAGAGCTGCGCTCCAATTCGGCGTTACAGGGATTTGTAAACGGCTTTCATTTTTTTTCTTGTAAAATTACAAAGCGCAGCTCTCTTTCCGTAAAAAATAGGGCCAAGAAACTTGCCGGGGAGTACAACGGGTGGTTCGTATTGATAAATCGCGCTACCTCCTTATCGGGAAGGCTCGCGACCACCGTGGCTTATTAAAATGAACATAATATTTTTGAAATGTACCTTTGGTTAAAAAATAAATCCGGGAAATGGAAGCAAAAACTTCAAGTTAAAAAAAAAATGCGTCTGCATAACGACGGCGCTTTTGCTGCCCACGGATTTCGTCTGCGTGTCGCCTGCTTTCTTCCGCTGGTCGGCTGCACCTTCGGACGCTTGCTTTTTTTTCCAAATAAAGGTGTGCGACTTTTCAGATGTACTGCCATATTTCCACCTTTTAGCTGTGATTGGGAGTGAAAGGTCTGCGGTATTGAATACCTCCCTGTTCTGAAAAGACACTGTGCAATTTTTGAGAAGAGATACCTTTTCAAACAAGTTGCACAATTTGCCTTTTCTGAAAAGGACGCTGTTCAATGCCGCAAACCTTTCACTCCTCATCACAGCTTAAGGGTCTCATTACTAGCAAATTCGTCTCTAAAAGTGTCAAAATTCGTCCACAAAAGGACAAAAGTTACTCCCTCATTACTATGAAATTCAACTCTAAAAGGATCAAAATTGAAGGGACGCATTTTACTACCTTATTACTGTAAAAGTAATCCCTAAAAAGGTCACAATTGATCCTCAAATGGACGAAAGTTACTCCCCCGTCACTCTAAATATCATCACTTTAAATGCAAAATTAATCCGTAAAGCGACGAACTTTAGTCCCCAATCAAAAGAATGTTAGTCCCCAATCACCATTGTTGATCCTCAAAGGGATCAAAGTTACGCCCCCAATTATGGGCACGACGGCGCACAAGGGACCATAATTAATCCCCTGAAGATTTAAACTTAGTCCCAGATGCCCTGCTATAGGGATCAAAAACACTCCTTTTAACGGATCAAAACTTTGGCCTCAAGGGATCAATGCAAAGGGACTAAACCATGGTTTCGCCGTTTTTAGGGGATCACTCTCAGTGACATCGATTTAGTCCCCAAAAAGGACGAAGTACTAGTCCTTTTTTAAGAGTGTGTGGGGAATGGTCTCTTCCCCACGCGTCGGGAAGCACAGTCCACGCGAGAAGGGCGGGCGGTCGACGCGGGTGCGAGAGTGAGATCTGTAACACTCTCCGATTGGCGTGCTGATGTGCCATAACGCGTCGCGCAATCTAAATTATTGACGATTGTTAGGTTGGTTAGTTCGAGAACAGTGCACAAGTTCCCCTGCGCGCGGGGTGTGCGGCGCAGAACTTCACTATTCAAAGCGAGCTTTCAAGTCTCCTCCAAAGATTACATTGTCCGAGGGGTACTTATCGCGGAGCGTTATGATCCACGAAAAGTCGTAAGCTGCGTGGAGGGGCCAAACGTATGTGGAGACAATCAAGAGGCGTTTAGTCGTTCCGTCGAGAGCGACGAGGACCGCGACTACCTCCTGTGTGGTAGTACACCAGTTCATCGTGTCTATCTTGATATGCGAAACACCGCGACGAACATATATATTGGCCTGAGCACTACTAAGGCAGGTTTGGCATGAACGCGCCGAGCATTCTATCCTAGGGTTGTCGTGCCCTTCAAAACCTGACAATGTAATGTTCGTGGCGCGAGATTCCTGCAGTAAAAGAACGTCACAGGTATATTGTGGGTCCGACAGCTGCGTAAAGAGTTCGGTCTTTCTTGTTGCTAGCCAACGACAGTTTCACTACAGGATCCGAACGACGCGTTATTCAGGAGTCTGGAAGCCATTACGGTTTTGAACCTGGATCGGCGGAGTTTGGGGGACGACCATGAACATTGCAGAATGCTCTGCTTGGGGCGCCGCAGCATCTGTTGGAATTGTTTCAACTGCTGCTGCATTTATTTATTTATTTAAAATACCCTCAAGGCCATTGGCATTACAGAGGTGAGTGGGGTTTAGTGGCAGTAGTACACTTCGCAGCTCAATCTGAGCAGTATAGATTATTTATGGCAGTCCTAAATATATGATCAGGATCAATTGGTGGAATAGATGCGGGAAGGTGGTTCCAATCCACTGAAGTTTTTGGAATGAATGACTCTTGGAATGCAATAGTGTTGCATTTTAGAATGTCTACTTTATACATATGATCAATGCGAGGTGAAATATAAGATGGTTGATTCAATAGTCGGCTGTGGAGTAATGAGTTAGTATGTTATATCTTATGAAAAAGACATAAGCGAGCTATGTTACGACGCAAATTGAGGTTAGGCAGCAATAGGCTAGTTTTCATTGAGCTCACGCTTGCGGTACGATGAAAGTTACTAATGGTATATTCGTCTGGTCACTTTCGAGCGCTCCAATCATCCGAGTCGGAGCTACCAGAACCCGGAGCGCCTCCGCATCGGAGCGAGAGAATCGGCGCGCCCAGCCAGCCGAACGCTCCTCAACTTTTCGGAGCTGCAAGCCGAGCGGATAGAGGGTGGCCTGCGCCACTAGAGGACGACGCGAGCCGCCGTCTAGCGGAACTTTTGCTTCTCGAATTCAATGGGTTCAGCAGTATTCAGTCATCCATCCGTCCGTCAATCCTTGAAAAATGGCAGCCGTCAACGCGGACGCTAATAAGGTCATCGCAAGCCAGCCGTGCCAAGCGGAAGTTCTTGCGAAACTATAAAAAAAGACAGCATTACAGCTTGAAAACTCTCGTACTTTTGTTCTTACCGCTTTATGCGAGTAGGTTCGCACTATAGAAACATAGGCCTTGACCTTGGGCACCATACAATTAAGGTGCGTCAAACAACTCGGCAAACTTCGCTTCGTAAACACGGCCCTCGTCGTCGTCGTCGTCGGAGCTGCTGGTGTTGTCGCTGTCAGCTAGCTTCGCCAGCAGCACTGACGGTGCCACCCCTAACATTAAACGTCTTCGTTTCAACAACATGTCACCTCAATTCGGGCAGCACAACACAACGGTGACGGCGTCGAGACTGACGGCTTTTTTTCGCAGACCTTTTTCTGCGGAGTAGTTGCGTTCTCGCCGTCCGCTTCCGACAGGAAAGCAAAATGGCGGAATGGCTGGAGTCACGTGACCGGTCGGCAGCCACATCTCTCGCGCGCTCCCACTTCCAAGTCAGAGCGCCTCAAACCGCTCCGATTCGGAGGACGGCGAGAGTCCGAGCTTCAAGAGCGCTCCGAAAGAACCAGCTGAATATACTTGGAGCGCCTGGCATTGACCAGGCGAATGCACACCGGCTTTTCAGAGCGCTCCAAGAGGCTGAAAAGCGACCAGCGAATATACCATAAGAATAAAACGAGCAGAGCGATTCTGCACTGATTCCAGGGCGTTGGATCGTTTGGAATGACCGGGGTCCCAGATAGAAGAAGCATATTGTAATTTAGAGCGTACAAGCGTTTTGTACAGGGTTAGTTTCAGAGATGAAGGGGCAAGTTGAAAGTTCCGTTTTAGATAACTCAGCATTCGGTTAGTGTCATTAATAACATACTCAACATGCATTTGCCAGGAAATATCTGAGGTTATATACACGCCTAAGCATTTATAAGAAGAGACAGAATGTTAGGGGACATCTTCGAAGAAATAAGAAGAAGGAAAATTACATTTACGCGATACTGTCATGGCCTTGCATTTAGTCGTGTTAAGTTCCATCCCCCATAAATCACTCCACTTTGAAACATGGTTGATGACAGCTTGTAAATTCAGAACATCCCAGGCGTTAGTAACTTCTCTGTAAATAACACAATCATGTGCGAATAAACTAATTGAAGAAGAGATCGAATTCGGCAAATCGTTAATATAGATAAGGAACAATAGCGGACCTAATGCAGGACCTTGCGGTACTCCAGAATTGACGGAGGCGAGTGGGGATGTTTCATCGTTAGCGGTTACAAACTGGGAACGATTACTGAGAAAACAAGTTATCCAGGACAGAACATTTGCGTCAATGTTAAGACTGTTCAGTTTTAATAGCAGCAGCTTGTGTGAAACTTTATCGAATGCTTTGAAAAAGTAAAAAAAAAAAAAAAAAAAAAAAAATGCAGTCTACCTGGGACTTTCGGTCAAGCGCTAGGTGCGAATCATGGGTGAATGACAAAAGCTGCGTTTCGCAAGAGAAGGATTTACGAAAACCATGCTGAACGGTGCTGAAGAAAAGGTTAGATTCTAAAAATTGAACTAGTTGTGAGTAGATGATATGTTCTAGTATCTTGCATCGAATGCTAGTAAGCGAAATTGGTCGATAGTTCTCCGGGCAATATTTATCACCTCCTTTTGTGGAGTGGCATTACCTTCCCTATCTTCCAATCAGCAGGCAACTCTCCGAATGAAATCAACTAGGAAAAAAATTGAGATAATATCAAAGAGCAATATATTTTTGTGTTTTTGAGGAACTTTGAGTTAATGTTGTCGGTGCCAGCAGAGGAAGAAATTTTTAAGTTATCAATTATTTTAACAATACCAAATGGGTCGACAAGAACGGGTCCCATAGGCAAAAAATAGGCAAAAAATCACTCGCGTCAAATCTACAAATCGGTGTGGTAATAACAGTCTGAAAGGACTTAATAAAAACATAATTTCAAACGCGAGCACATTCGTCGCTAGTAATTACGTATCCATTCGCGGCTTTGAGTGAAATTACGATTTTTTTTTTTTTACTAGCAACATTCTAAAACTGCTTTGGGTTAGTGGCTAACCTAGACGGTAGCTTAAAGCTAAAATACTCGTTTTTTGCATCTTGAATAGCACTTTTGGAAACTGCATTGGCGTTGTGATAAGATTCCCACCGGTTACAGGTACTGGAAAATTTAGCGGCACGAAACAATCTCTTCTTCTTGTTCGATAGCCTCCTCAGTGACGGGTTATACGATGGCGATTGATTGTGAGACGTTACAGATCACAGTGGAATGTACTTGTCGGTGAGAACGGCGACTTGACCCATAAACATATTCCAGTTCTGCTCAACGGAACGCTCGGAGCAGTTAACAAAATAGTGATCAACGAACTGGCTCAGGGCATCGTTTATAGCGTCGAAATTAGCATTTCGGTAGTCTCGGATAATTAAGTTTTATCTGTTTTCTACTATTACACTTTGGTATGCTCAGAGAGATAAGTAACAAGCAGTGATCACTTAGTCCTGGTAGGTGAGATATTAGGGATACAAGGTCAGGTGTGGAAGTTAGAACAAGGTCAAGAACATTTGCTGACGTGGCTGCAATTCTTGTGGGTTCTGTAACTAGCTGTGACAAGTTAAAATCGGAACACATGTTCAAGAAATCAAAACACTCCGACGAAAATGGATTAGGAAACGGGCTCTCACGTGACCAACAGATGTTTGGGTAATCGAAATAACCTAGAGTAAATATTGGACTGTTTGGCAACCTTGTTACAACCATGAAGCATCATGAAGTTCGTTTACAAAACTAGAGGTGCATTTCGGCGGACGATAGCAAACACAAAGAATAACTTTTCTTTTATAACGTTTCTTTAGAATGTGTGACTACATGTAAATACCTCGGTGTGCATATTACTTCTAACCTCTCCTGGCATATTCATATTAACCACATCATTGCGAATGCCAATTCTATGTTAGGCTACCTAAAACGTAACTTTTCTCTAACGCCAGTTTCTCTCAAACTAATATTATTCAAATCTTTGGTTCGCTCAAAATTAGAGTGTGCAGTTTCAATCTGGGATCCTGGTCAGACGACGCTCACTTCTCATCTCGAGTGAGTTCAGAACCGCGGCGCTCGTTTCATACTTAATAATTATCCCCGGACAGCTAGTGTATCATCCATGAAATCTCTTCTCTCTTTGCCACTGCTTTCTTTGCGCCGTAAGTGTTCTCGTCTATGTTTTTTCTATAAAATATACAATTCTAACCCCATTCATAAAGAGAAGCTCTTCCTCGTCCCACCTTACGTTTCTCCACGCATCGATCACCAGTACAAAGTCGGCGTTCCTCATTCTCGAACCTCAGCCTATCACGATTCTTTCATTTCTAAGACATCACCCGAGCGGAACCACCTTCCGGCGTCATTAATATTATTACCCTCGTTAGATGTGTTTAAAAGTGCTGTTACTAATTATTTTTGCGAAAGTGACTCGTGACCTATTCCATGTCTTGTATTACTGTTTGTTGTTGTTGTTGTTGTTTTTTTTTCACTCACTCCCCTTTGTAACGCCCCCAAGGCCTTGAGGGTATGTAAATAAATAAATAAATAAATATTTCACCTGAAGACAAACGTAGAGAAACTCAATATTTAACGCCAAGTTTACACAATAGGAAACAATATAGTCGGCAACTGCAATTAGTACACCACCTCCAGATCCAAACTGCCTATCGGAATGATACACGTTAAACCGCATTTGACAATCGAATATTTCACTATTCCGTACTGTAGCGGAAAGCCACGTCTCGGTGAGTACCACAACGTCAGCTGATGACGAGTCAAGCACAGCGCATAACTCATCTCGGTTTTTTAGCACGCTCCTTATGTTAGTAAAAAAGATAGACATATTTTCGGAAGAATGACAGTGATCGTTTCTTGGTTGCTATGACGGAGGGGGTTAACTCGCTGAGTCAGCAAGGGCGCTAGCGGCTGTATCGGCGAGTGTCAACTCAGAAGGAGGCCCGAACTCGCGCACAGATGTGTTCATTTTTCTGGTTCGCCTAAAAATTAAACTTCAGTTGACAGTCAACGCTTTGTCCGTGCACTTCTTTCACTTGTCCTTTGTTCCATTTTTTGCGCTGTTTTCACGTTTGACGATGTTAAACCAACTAGCCCAACTTACCGCCTTGCTGACGTGTAGCTGGTGAAAAATCCTTATTAATAGAAACGCCACTGCCTTTTGCCTTAGTTCTAACTAACGACAAGTTGCTCTCTCTAGATTTCAAGTTGTTGTTGTTGATGCATCTGTTGCTGGCATTTGTTATGGCTGCTGCTGCAACTGCTGCTGCATTTCGGCGAGTGCGGCATGAAGATATTCCTGTGTTGCCGTCGTTGTGACGACGGAGCTAGCTGGTTGTTCAGGTCCAGTGGATTGGAAAACCGATGCTGCTTTGCATGATTGCTGCACATCGTGGGCCGTGGGCTGGTGTTGCTGTGATACACAATGCTGCTGTTTCCTGACTGCTTCTTTTGCTTTGAGGCGCCTTTGAAGTTCGCTTTCCCTGAGTGCTTGCCGTTTCTCTACTTCTACTTCGTTCTTTCTAATTTCAGCGTGCTTATTTGCCATTTTCTTTGCGTGAACTTCAAGATCTTGAAATCGTTTTGCACTTTTTTTTTCTCTTGCGGGTTTCGCCGTTACACTCTAAAAAAAAGGGAGTAGTACTTCCTCCCTTAAAGGAGGAACTCGCGTGTCCCTTATATTGCTCCATAAAGGGAGGACATTTCCTCCTACAAAACGGGGAGGAAATTCGCTCCCCTAAGAAAGGAGGAAAATTGCCACCTTTTTTCTCTCAATGGAGGAAACTTCCTCCCCTCGTGTAACAGATATAGCTTCCAATAGATGGCGCTTAAAACGGCAAAAAAAGAAAATCGGAAAGGCGTTTTTTTTTGTTTTTTTTTAGGTTCTGCCGACTTTCGAACGCTACATGGTAGAGATGCACATACATCACTGAACACACAGAATACACGGAACAAAAGCAGATCAACCCCACGTATACAACAGCAACAACGCAGCGACCACGGTGAATACGTACAATTTCTTCCCGTGAAATACTAAACTAAGCTGAATCTGAAAGTAGACGAATAACCATATCTTCTGCCTGGGCCCACGTTTCACCAGCGCAGTCGTCCACCCCATGAAACACAAGATTGTCTCTGCGTGTCTGGTCTTCCATTTCGTCTAAGCCGGTGCGCAAAAGATAATTTCCCCTTTCAACGCGCTGAACGGCTTGAATGCTACGGGCCAGCTCGCAGTGTAGTTCGTCGGTTGATGCAGCCTTCACGTCAATCGCGGAAACCCTCTTACCGATATTTGTAACCGTAGGAGGTAGCTGCTCCTAGTTTGTTTTCATATTCTTAATCGGACTTAGAATATTATTTTGCCGTTGCTCAACCCTCTGAGTACTCGCATTTATATCTTGCATTAACCGCATCATTTCATCAAGCTGCTTAGCTAGTTCAGCATTAGTTGGATCGGGGTTGGTCTCGACACCACCACAAAGCAGCAATAACAATACTCTAAATAACTTCACCAAAGCTTCTGGGCATGGAAGCACTACAGTACAAACGTCATTTGATTTATAATAACAATCGTCATTTTTACCAACCTGCAGGGTAAGAAGCAAGTAGTTGACGATGTGCATCCTCGGCGTGCTTCCATGCCCACTTTGGACCGCAGAGCGTTCGCTAAAGTGTCCGAAGTCTCTCCGCGGTCGCTGCCGTGCACCACGCTGCGTACCGTGTCCTTTAGATGAATCTCGTGGGTCACCATCGACACGACTCTATCCAGAGTGGTGAGAGTGCAGCGCCAAAAGCTTTTCTGCGGCGTCCCTCGAATGTACCACGACTGAGATTGTGTTGGTGTCCCTATTCAACCTGAACGTAAGTTCTTCATTGATTAAGCCGGTTATTTGGCTTAAAGTTCTCTACAGCTAGCCCTTCGGAATGCTCGTAAGATCATAAGGTTCCTTCGACGGAAACACCTTTGACGAGACGACAGAAACGAATGAGCTTCTATAGTCTTGGACGTCGCCAGGTGATGTGGCCGAATACTCGAGCCACCGCTACGAAAGGATCACATACAGTCTTCGAGAAGGAGTGTGTGTTTCTCGGAAGACAACGCGCGTGCGAACATTTGGGCATGTATTGAACGAGACCTTCGGTAAACGATTTTCCGATTATCTGCAATATTTTCTGTGCTAATGCGTTCACATTTTTGTTTGCTTGAATTTTGTGCAAAGTTCGAAACGCCGCGTTACTAATTGATTTAGTGAACTTGTTATGAAGTCTTCCTGGAATAAAATAATGATGTCTAAATACAATTGGGTTTATTTTCAGTCGTTCGGAGCGGTCCTGGGAACCAGCATACCCCATTCAATGGGTGTTGCCCGTATGACTTTTACTCCTATCATTGCTCAATTTCTGACGCGTGTTGCGAAGAATCACGCAATATTGTAGCACTTTGCAAGATGACCTAATCGGAATCGAGTTTTGTGGCCAAAAATGGAAGATGGAGGTTAACGTTAAAAAGAACTAAATCCATTGTTTTTATTATAAACGTGTTCCGGCTACATTTAATTATACTTTTTTCAAGAATCACATAGAGCAAGTGACGCACTATAAATACCTCAGGTTTTCCTAAGCAGCAACGTTTCTTGGGAAAACATAACAGCGAAGTCTAACAAATCACTCAGTTTTCTCTGGCGTACCCTCTCCCTCGCATCTGATAAAAGTAGCAGCCTATACCTCATTAACACCACCCCGTTTGGAATATGTTTCAGCCATCTGGAACCCCCACCAAGCCTTCTTAGAAAATGAATAAGAGTCAATCCAAAATAAAGCAGCTGGTTTAATTTTGCAAATCTAGCACTACTCAATAAGTGTGACCTCTTTAAAATCCGTCCTTCAGCTTCCTTTTTAACACGCAGTAGAACAATAATCCAGACTTGTACAAATTACTCAAAAAAGGCAGTTAAGTTAAGTTACTGAGTATCAACGCCAAAAGTAATTGGACTAGAGTAGAAATTACGGATTTGTAATAGTAATTGAGTAAACTTCTAACTACTGTAAAAAGCAGCGAGTTACTTTGAAGTTACTTTCGAAGTTACTTTTTTATATTTTTTTGGTAGCAAAATGAACAGCAGTTTTGATCAATGAAAAACCCTGCGAGCCTAAAATAAATGCCGTCTATTTATGGCTTGCGTTTTCGCCAAGGACGTCCCCAGCCAAGCTAAACAGACGTTCCACCGACGGGCTGGATGCAACGGCAGCGTGGAATTAGAGAAACAGGCTGTGCAGGGCCGGGTAAGTGAGTGCCGGCATCTTAGGTATTCATGACTAAACATGTGAGTTTTGCCTCGGGTAGAGGATCTTTTATAACAAACTTTCCTCCTTTTTCCTTTTTTTTTCGTCAAGTTGAGATTGTTATGATTGGCCCCTCTTTACTCCGACGTCGTTCTGAGAGTACGCTGAGCGAGTGCATCAGACCGTCAAGGGTTCAAGTCTCGCGCCACGACGATGAGATCATCCGGACGACTGCGCGTCCCGTTGTGGTGCTAGCGCTACGCTACTGAAAAAAATTGTTTTGGTTTAAAGACCGACCAACGAAACCATTTTCCGCAAGGTAGGAAAATGCCCCACGCGCCCTCCTCTTTTCACCCTCTCCCAAAAATCAGGTGACGGCAGGGGCTTCTTTTGTGTCGGCTTTTTCTATAGGGATAATCCTCAAGAAGCGCGAAATAAGCGGCTAGCTGCGAGCGCCACAACGACCTTGAGACGTCCAGGTGTCTTCCCCTCGTTGACGCGGGCACGCTCAATCCGCGAGATTGAGGAAGCCAGCGCGACAGAACGCTTTTTCCCATCATGAGCTGCAGGTCCGAGGCCGCTCGGTCGGTGGAGATCGAGGGGTCGTGGTATGCTGGGTTCGTTCCAGCAGCCGCTCTCTGGCATCGCGCGGCTGCTGGAACCGTTCCCGTGTCTGCACAAGGATTGGCTTGCACAATAAAGGGTTCATTCAGGTCGTTGATAATACATTTATTTCTGAAACTTATAATCAAGTGGGTTTCCCTAATCTCTTCATTACTGTTTGAAACACATTTCCTCTCATAGGCTGTTCATCCCATTTTTGACTCTTTTGCGCATTGATTCGTCCTTACCTCTGCTTCATGACTGTTTTATAACTTGATAAAGACCTTTAAATATTGGAGCGGTCTTGCGCGATCAACGCTGTCCTGGATTTATCCAAAATTGGAAACATTGACGTCAGGAGGGGTTGAAGAAGCAAACCGAAATTCTTGCTTCTAATGAAGACGGCACAGTCGTAAGATGGGTCTTTGCTTCACTTGCCTCAGCAACGCCCCATCGTTCGCACTATCGCAACTTCTCAGTAACATAGCTCTATACCACATTTTACTCATGGTTACTATATATATGTGGCCCCACAGGCTTTCCCGTTATCAGCGAGTCGACTTTTTAACGGCCGGCGACTCTCCTGAGTGAGAATAAATATTATCACCTTCCCACAACCATCCACCCCTTTTTCTCTCCCCCCCCCTCCCTTTCCCGAGTTGGGGAAATATCAGTCCACTCCAGGAAGCAGCCTGCAGACTGTGCTTTTTGGCTACTCATTCTCAACACATTCGAACATGGAAGTAAACACATCGCACGGACGACGCCATATTATTTGCAACCAAAATAATGTGGCTCTACTGTTGAGACCCAATCAATTTCATTATCAATCATTATTTCTTACGATTTCATGGTGAAAGTGTGTTCGTCGTGATGCCACAAAAGTGATCGATTCAAGGAGACGATTTGTAATTTTCCCAAGCGCCCCTGCCCGTGCGCGAGGAATTGCGGGGAGACTGTCCCTCGCCTGGCCGCTCTGCCTTGAAATCGCATCGCCTATTCGCTTGCCTCCTCTTAATCCTCTGTTTTTCGATTCCATAGCCTATATTTATCTATTCCAGAGTATGTTTTATTGCTTCTAAGTGTTTCTATTCTCTTCTGCGCGCGATATTTCTTGTATATCTGGTATTTGTGTCTTTATTTCGCGTTTTTCGACGGGAGTGCCGACAGACAACACGCCGATTCGCGCGTCGTTCCCGGGGTGAGTGCTACCATTGCTACCGATTCCTATCACGCTGTTAGGTGTTCATTTTGGTTTATTTGACCCGCGTGCAGTCGAGAGGAGCCGTTTATGAACGCCGCAGCGTTGCATAAGGAATATGCAACGCCGCAGCGTTGCATATGCCTCAGCCTCGCAAACATTCGGACAAATGGTTCGCGGCAACAAAGCGGCGTGCTGTATCTTAGTCAAGTAAGCGGCACTCGAAGGCACAGGCTACAGTGCGAGTCAACGGAGCGAGAGCGGGGGCCAAATCCCAGCGCTGCCGCGGCTCTCGCGTCGCGATTGTTGATTCAGAGCTCTGCGTATCCCTATGTGATGTGCGCGGGTGTTCATAAACGGCTCCTCTCGACTGCACGCGGGTCAAATGAACCAAAATGAACAGCTAACAGAGCGATATGAATCGGTAGCAACGGTACTCAACCGGGGAACGACGCGCGAAGCGGCGTGTTGCCCGTCGGCACTAACGTCGAAAAACGCAAAATAAAGACACAAACACTATATATATATATATATATACAAGAAATATCGCGCGCAGAAGAAAATGGAAACACCGAAAAGCAATAAAAATGCACTGTAATAGATAAAAACAGGTAATGGGATCGAAAAACAGAGGATTAGGGGAGGAAGGGACAAGGCAATGCGATCTCAAGGCAGAGCGGCTAGGCGAGGTACAATCTCTCCCACAATTCCTCGCGCGCGGGCCGGGGCGCTTGCGGGGATTTTGCAAAAGGTCTAATATACTCGCTCCTGTGATGCTTTAGTGCGCAAGGTCAAAGCACTCGAGGCAGTGCGTAGTACTTTACAACTGTCGTTGACGATGAAATATTTGTGGGAAGTGCGTAAAATTGTTTACACCACAAAAGCATACCTAAAAGCAAAAAAAAAATATCGCAATAGCAAAAACAAATAAATAATAAAAAAAAAAACTGCTTTCGAAAACCGTTGCTTTCCTCTCTCTCTCACTTTCCTTTTTCGCGCCACTACAAAAAAATAGCGGCCGAGCAATGAAATTCAATCAAAACCTCGCTTCTTGGAGAAAGGACAGCGGGCTATATGGTAGTGAATCTGCCAGGGAGTTTTTCCAGAAATAATAGGCGACCATTGAACCTAGCCTTCTGAACAAATCATGCCCAGGATCTTTCCATTTTCCTTCCACGCGATTAGAAGGCAAGACGCTGGGAGAATTCATGTGCACTAACATGCTGCTTCTAAAAGAAAGTACCAGATCTATAGTGCATGTCAATTTAGATGTAAATAGTTTAATCACTGTGCACAAACATTCGTGGCCTGGAGATTGACATGGAAGCATGGCGGAAGGCAGCTTGCTGGAAATAGAAGTCTCTATTGCATTGTACTGGTGTGAAGAATTATAACGTATTTTGGCTTATTTCCGTTCCAAAAAAAAACAGCGTTTAGAAACCGAACACTGTGCGTTTTGATGAGCGCCGAAAGGACATAAAAAACCGGGACAACCAGAGCTTGTCCTGGTTCCTTGTTTCCTCGGAGCCTTTCAAAAGGGGATGAAAAATTATGAAGAGAGTGACCCGACTTACCACATTAGAGCGGTTCATTTCCGTTGCGACAGGCTGTCTTCAAGCGTCTCGCATATAGTCTAGCTTGTTCTGGTCCGTTTTTATTTTCGGTTCCTTTCAAAACGTGAGCTCTAAGCCACTGGACCAAACCACCACATTCATAATCTGCGGAAGCGGAGAAGTGGAAATGCAACAAAATGAATTATTCGCCCACGTTATCTGAGGCCTATAGAAAAGCGGACCGGAGAGGAGGGGGCCGAAATCTTATTCAAGAAACACATAATCTTTTCTTCAATTCTGTCTAAGAATTTGATGTGAAGGTGTACTTGGCTATGGCATTACTCGTTTAGGCATCAAGTGAAACTTTGTATCGGATCATTATATGTCTACGTTCCCTCCCATTCGACGCTTATCATGTTTTCGACTGTGTACACGAGGTGGTTTTCAGCGGTAGTTTTTTAATCTGATTGCCCACCAGAGCGCGAGCCAGAACGCACTACGGCCGCGGGCCGTCGCGCTCTTCTCTTTCTTCTCCGTATCAGTATACAATCAAAGACGCGGGCGAAGTCAATTATGCTGGTGTCGGGAACCAGTAAATCTGACCCTTGAAAGGCACGCGTGACGCAAAACCCAGAGGCGTCTTGTTCGCTCACTTTTGCACGTGTCCCACTAGAGCGACAGACAGAAACAAAAGACAGCGACAAGCCTCAAACCCATGCAGCATGCTCGCGATGGTACCTTTGGCAGGCGTTTAGTCGTTCGGTGCTCGTGAGTAAGTACGAGCGATTGCAAGCCAAAGATACCCTTGCGTGCATGATGCTCGTGTCTGAGCATAGCCTCCTTTATTCTGCGAAGCCTCTCAAATCGCGAAAGACTTTGGTTTGAGGCTTTTCGCTGTCGTTTGTTTCTGTCTGTCACTCTAGTGGGACACGGGCATGGCGGAGATTGTCGTTTAGAGGGCATTATCTTCTGAACGGATCCAAGTTACTCGAGCAAGCTCGTATTCTGCTTGCCAAGCCCAGCCACTAAGCCAAGGTAACGGACGGTGGTTCGAGAGGCGTGCAACCTTTGCCCGCTTGGCCCTCCCAACCACTTCTCCGCTTCCGTAAATTTTGAATGTTGTAGGTTGGTCCAGTGGCTTAGAGCTCACTTTTTGAAAGGAACCGAAAAAAAAAACAAAAAAAAAACGGACCAGTACAAGCTGAACTATAGAAGACGCTCCTGTCGTAATGAAAATGAACTGCTCTAATGAGGCAAGTCGGGTCAATCGGATCATAATTTTTCATTTCCTTTTGAACGGCTCCGGAAAAACAAGAAACCGGGAAAAGCTGAGTGACGCAAGGCGCCTCGTATTGTTCAGGTTGTCCCGGTTTTTTATGTCCTTTCGGCGCTCCTCAAAACGCAAAGTGTTCGGTTTCTAAACGCTGTTTTTATTTTCGCACGGAAATAAAACAAAAATACGTAATAATTTTACACTCCAGTGCAATGCAATAGAGACTTCTATTTCCAACAAGCTGCTTTCCGCCATGCTTCCATGTCATCCTCCAGGCCGCGAATGTTTGTGAACACTGATTAAACTATTTACATATAGGTTGGCATGCACTAGAAATCTGGTACTTTCTTTTAGAAGCAGCATGTTAGTGCACATAAAGTCCCCCAGCGTCTTGCCTTCTAGTCACGTGGAAGGAAAAAGGAAATATCCCGGGCATGATTCGTGTAGAATGCTAGGTTCAGTGGGCGCCCATTATTTCTACAAACTCCCTGGCAGATTCACTACCATATAGCCTGCTGTCCTTTCCCCAAGAAGCGAGGTTTTGATAGAATTTCGTTGCTTGGCCGCTATTTTTTCTAGTAGCGCGAAAAAAAAGAAAGAGAGGGGGGGGGGGGGGAAGCAACGGTATTCGCAGGTTGATTTTTTTTTTTGCAATTGCGATATTTTGTTTGTTTAGGTATGCTTTTGTGGTGTAAACAATTTTACACACTTCCCACAAATATTTCATCCTCAACGACAGTTGTAAAGTATTACGCACTGCCTCGGGTGCGTTTACCTTACAGTGACTAGAGCGTCACAGGAACGAGTATTTCCACAAAATAAATACGAGGACCTGTTTCTCCCTTTAAATCGACCACTTTTGTGGCATTACGACGAACTGACTTTCACCATGAAATCGTAAGAAATAATGACTGATGATGAAATGATTGGGTCCCAGCAGTAAAGCCATATTATTTAGGTTGCAAATAAACAGGGAGTCGTCCATGCGATGTGTTTACTTCCACGTTCGAATGTGTTGAGAATGAGTAACCGAAAAGCACAGTCTGCAGGCTGCTTCCTGGAGTGAACTGATATCTCCCCAACTCGGGAAAGGGAGGGGGGGGGGGGGGTGCAGGGAGAAAGGGGTGGATGGTTGTGGGAAGGTGAAAATATTTATTCTCACTCAGGAGAGTCGCCGGTCGTTAAAATGTCGACTCGCTGATAACGGGAAAGCCTGTGGGGCCACTTTTATAGTAACCATGAGTAAAATGTGGTATACAGCTAAGTTGCAATAGTGCAAACGATGGGGCGTTGTGGAGGCAAGTGAAGAAAAGACCTATATTACGATTGTGCCGTCTCCATTAGAAGCAAGAATTTCAGTTTGCTTCTTCGACCCCTTCTGACGCCAATCTTTCCAATTTTGAATAAATCCGAGACAGCGTTGATTGCGCAAGCCCGCGCCAATATTTAAAGGTCTTTATCAAGTTATAAAACAGTCATCAAGCAGAGGTAAGGACGAATGAATACGCAAAAGAGTCCAAAATGGGAGGATCAACCTATGAGAAGAGATGTGTTTCAAACAGCAATAAAGATATTAGGGAATGCCACTTGATTTATAAGTTTCGGAAATAAATGTATTATCGTATCGACACTTTATTGTGCAAGCCAATCCTTGTGCAGACAGGGGAATGGTTCCAGCAGCCGCGCGATGCCAGAGAGCGGCTGCTGGAACGAACCCAGCATACCACGACCCCTCGATCTCCACCGACCGAGCGGCCTCGGACCTGCAGCTCATGATGGGAAAAAGCGTTCTGTCGCGCTGGCTTCCTCAATCTCGCGGATTGAGCGTGCCCGCGTCAACGAGGGGAAGACACCTGGACGTCTCAAGGTCGTTGTGGCGCTCGCAGCTAGCCGCTCATTTCGCGCTTCTTGAGGATTATCCCTACAGAAAAAGCCGACACAAAAGAAGCCCCTGCCGTCACCTGATTTTTGGGAGAGGGTGAAAAGAGGAGGGCGCGAGGGGCATTTTTTCTACCTTGCGGAAAATGGTTTCGTTGGTCGGTCTTTAACAGATGATGAACCGAAGTATACTTCGCCGCTGACGCCGGGTCCAACAAAATGATCTCCCAAGGGTAACTCGCAATCCTCCCCGGCGACTACAATATTCTGATGCGCCTGACACGCCTGACAATTGTAAATCGTTTTTAACAAAGAGGAGGTCTCCCAAGCATGGATGGTCGGAAGGACGCGAAGGATTACGTGAACAAGCATCGTCGGTCGTATACAGTTGCAGCTGGAAGCGGGAACGTGCGCCCATGAACGGATTATCCGTGCCAGGGTTTGTGCGCGGGGGAGTCCGGCTTTGCAAAGGCGTATGCGCTGACAACAAGGCGACCATGGGAACAGGCGCCCAGCTGCGAGGTCATTCTAGTGGCGCCTCCCGTGGAACCTACCGCTTGAGTCAGAACTCACTAAAGACGGATAACACGAAAACAATAAAAGCTCTCGGAGTGTCCCCGTCTTTCATGGTTGCAGCTGGAAACGCGGCGCCTGCGTGCATTACCGGATTAGGTCAATACCCGACCAAGGCTTGTTAAGCATCTCTTCCTGCGTTCGTGCGTGCCGGTGTTATGTTTTGGCTGCTCGTCGCCACCTTGGCCCAAGGACGCCTTCCCAAACAAGGGGCCCCCTTGTTCGGGAATGCCACTTTATCTGCCGGCGTCTTATTCATTTCTGCGCTCAAACTTTCGTGATGGACAAAATTAGCACTATATAATTTCGAAATTAGTTAGTAATTGGAGTAGAAGTTACCTGAAAAAGTAGTTAAATTAAACTACTAATTACCCAAATCAAGTTGTAATTGAAAGTTACCAAGTTACTCAAAAAAGTAGTTAAACTACAGTAGTTTGAGTAGAGTAGTTGAACTACGTCCAAGTCTGCAAGCAAGGAACTTTTCCTCCTCAATTCAGAGTCGATCAGCGACATCACTGTGTAAACATTACAGTGGGTTGGTGTGACGTCACAAACGTGATGCGTGAATAACGTGTACTTTGGGCAAATGCCGCTCCCCCGGAGGTTACCGGTTCCCAAAATTTGTTTCAGAAATAAAGGTTAATACAAGGCGGTTACGCGAACGTTCGGAGACCACATTTCCCACGACATAGTCACAAAACGTTCCCTGAACACTTCCGCAGCGGTGAGACTGCCAGACATATAAAGGCTTGGAATTGCGGATTATCTTTACTATTCATGGCAATGCTCGGCTACAGATACCATTAGAAACATAGACAGCCTCGGCAATCCTTTTCGCAAAGGTGTGGTAACTCCTTACAAAAAATGATATGTCAATCTGAGGAACGTACGGAGAGTTGCTCCATGCTCACGGCCATCTTGGAATAAAAGTCACTTTTTTTTTTCTTGTTGCTATGACAAGGAACTCTATTGAACTCAGAACAACGTAAAATAGAGTATAAGAAGAAATAAAATACAAAGCACTCATCGAAGAACATATTTCAACGCCCGCGTTCATGAAGTGCCTGCCTAGCCGACGAACTTATGCCTTATGTTACGCAGAGGTCGGCATTTTAGGTCGCCCTCACTCACCCTCACCCTCACAGTCACACTGACCTAAGCCCCTCACTCACCCTCACCCTCACAGCTACACTCACCTTCAGCCCCTCACTCACCCTCACCCTCACAGTCACACTCACCTTCAACCCCTCACTCAACCTCACCCTCACAGTCACACTCACCTTCAGCCCTTCACTCACCCTCACTGAACCTCACGGCCCTCACGCACTCACCGCCCTCACGGCCCTCACGCCCCTCACTCACTCATGGCCCTCACGCCACTCACCGCCCTCAAGGCCCTCACCGCCCTCACCGCCCTCACGGCCCTCACCGCTCTCACGGCCCTCACGCACTCATAGCCCTCACGCCACTCACCGTTCTCACCGCCCTCACGGCCCTCACCGCCCTCACGGCCCTCACGCCACTCACCGCCCTCACGCCACTCACCGCCCTCACGCCACTCGCCTCCCTCACGCCACTCACCGCCCTCATGCAACTCACCGCCCTCACGCCCCTCACCGCCCTTGCGGCCCTCACACCCCTCACGCCGCTCACGCACTCACGGCCCTCACGCCACTCAGGCCAGCTTCAGATGGGGCGATTTCGCCCAGAAAATTTACGTCGCAACACCAGCAACACGGGCCACCCGCGATCACACGCAGCAAACAATTGCTGCAATTTGCCATCGTCATCATAAAATTTTATTTTTCTTGCACTATTTAGACACAATTACGCGTTATAAACGTGTTTTTATGCATTTAAACCTCGTTAAGAATACTAATGCACCTTTCTGAAACAGTTTATTTCGGAAAAACGATCGATTTCAAACCAGAACCAAGTCTTTCGGTGTCATCATCACCGGCACGAGGTATCACGTGAAAATTTTGCATCCCTGATTGGATGCAGCCGCTTCAAACGTATTCGAATTGCTCCGAGTTGCTTGCTTATTTCGAGCCGGACCCGATCTCAGCAATTCGTGTCGATCTAGGGAAAGCTAGAGAACAACCCGCCATTAACATCAAAATTGCTGAGAAAGATGCTCGATCTGAAGGGGGCCTCACGCACTCACGGCTCTCACGACCCTCACCGCCCTCACCGCCCTCACGGCCCTCACCGCCCTCACGGACTCATAGCCCTCACGCCACTCACCGCCCTCACCGCCCTCACGGCCCTCACCGCCCTCACGCCACTCACCGCCCTCACGCCACTCACCGCCCTCACGCCCCTCACCACCCTTGCGGCCCTCACGCCCCTCACGCACTCATGGCCCTCACGGCCCTCACGGCCCTCATGGCCCTCACCGCCTTCACGGCCCTCACGGCCCTCACCGCCCTCACAGCCCTCACGGCCCTCACCGCCCTCACAGCCCTCACGGCCCTCACTCACCCTCACACTCATGAATTTTCCTGGTTCAGAAACTCACTCACCCTCACCTCACCTGTGAAGATGAGGGTGAGTGAGGGTGAGTGAGGGCCCTCATGAGTGAGGTTTGGCGAGGTATGATGTTACGTCACGCCTAGTGGCAGGATGTCAACCATTGACAATGGCGTGATTCGGTGTGCAGTTTCGTAAACACGCTCCGGACTAGTTTAATCAATATCCGGACATTATATATCAAAATAAAAATGACGTTTGTCTGTATGAAGTCTCCCTAGACCTAACGAGCGCAAATACTTAAGCACTTCCGGGTTAGACCAGACAATTCCTTTAAGGATGTTTTTTTGTCTGTGTACAATTTCATGAGTAACGGGTCAGCATCAAACCTATGAAGAGAAGGCATCGTTGTTGACGAACACATTGCACGCTTCGTTGTCGATACGACCTTGGATCCTCACGTGGTCGCACAAAAAAACTAGAACGATGAAAAGCGAATACCGGTGGAACTTCTCGACGTAAACTTATCAAGGCAAAGAGCTGTAAATTAATTACGAGAAACCTGCTATGCTCCCGAGTCCCCTCGTCATCCGTAACCGCACTAGCTGCCAAATTAAACACACACACACACACATATATATATATATATATGTATATATATATATACAGTTTTTCAAGCATTGACTTCAGTGACGCGAAGAATATAAGAGACGATTGGCTGGCGAAGGGATAAGAGTCCCTTTGAGGAACATTCGTCGCTGGCTTCATAGCTCCTCACCAACCATAGGTAGATGTCACGGTGATGATGAATGATGCCGATCCTAGCCAGGCAGCATAGTATTACGCTGATGTTGGCATCATTTCGGAGAGCTTGTGCCGATACCATTTTGATGCAGCCGACATTTGTGATGTGATGGATAGGTCGCGCCGACGCCATCTGACATGCAGTATCCTCAGCCTTTTTTGTTGAGTCACCTGAGTGGCTCTTGAGACTCGGTTATACGGGTGAGGTATTCCCATTGCCCGTCAGACTCAAAACCAAAGTTGAATAAATGAAGAAAAAAAAAAAGAGTAGGAAAACCAACATGCGCTTACTTTTAGTCCGAGAAGGGCAGACAAAGCAACCAGAGGACGTTCAGCTGTTTTGTTCATCCCTCTCCGGCCTTGCCCCTTTTTTTACTGCGCCCCATCATTTGTATCTTCGTGTGGAAGTGAGTGAGCGTGACGCTCGTTGTGAGGAAATCAGAGGGACAAAGCGACACACGTGGCAGCTATTCACACTACATACAGCTTGGGTGAATATTGGTCACGTGACTCCCTTCGTCGCATTGGGGCTGTGACTGTAGTCTTCGCCATTTGCCAAGTTTCGGTAAAAAGCAGAGAGAGACATAAGCGCGGTCTTCGGCATGCGTTGTTTAATGTTCTCCTGCTTTCGTGCGTTGCAGTCGCGACCGTGCCTTTTTCGTCATAAAGGAAGTTCCGTTCATTCCAATTTCTTTGAAGTTCGCCATTCTAAATTGCGGCTCTTCAAAATCGGCGCTCGATATAAAATATTTCGTGCTTTACAGCTCCGTAATCTCAAGTGCAAGTTTACTGCACCAAGCCACCTCGATCCAAGTAACTTTGAACGCTTTCGGGTAATGACAGTTTTCTTTTATATATGAACGTGCTTCAACAAAGAGCTGCTCATAGTCGCCAGTGAGATTCCTGTTGAGAGTGAACGACCTTTTTAATTTTTTTACCATTTGTTTTCGTTTTTTTTTACTGTCTGAGTCGGCTACTGAATCTATCACGGATTACAGAACATCGCCGGTTTCTTGTTAACTACTTTGCAAACATGCTTGTTGAAGGTATACCTGCTTACCTCGCAATCTCCGCGGTACTTGGTGTTTCATTCATGAGCTTTGCTTTGCTTGAGATTGGTGTAATTGTAATCAATAATATGCTTTCCGTTCCACAGAACAGTATTACTTCCGTAAATCTATCGAGAAATGACTGTGCTTAATGATTGTAGTCTAATAAACGGTTCGTTGCGATGGAAAACAAATTCGTTTGTCCGTTCTTGCGATTGATATGCAACGATTAATATGTAACCGCAGATGCATATAAGTTGTATATGCAACGTCCGGTCGATACGTGAGCGGCAGTCCGATCCGAAGTTACGTAAAGTACTCGCATGATATCGGGCCGATACTAGGCCGGGCCGGGGCCGAAGCGACGGTTCGCCAATACCTGCCGGATATCAGGCTGCAGTGCAAACCTGGACATTGAGCCGGAATTTTTACCAATTTATGGACAGCACTGGTACGATACTCGCCAAGCGTCGCCGTGCTGTTGACATCATGACACCGCGCGACATGATGACGTCACATCCCATCGCAGCAACCTTGACGTTATCGGACATCATAACAACACTGGACAACATGACGCCAAGAAACACTACGAGGACACTTGACAGCCTGAAGTCGTATGACAGCGTGACACCGTTTAGTCACGTAACAACGTGACATCACGTGACAGTGGGATGGCACGTGACACACTAATGTTACGTTACACCGCGACGTCATAAAGGTAACGACGTCACTTGACTTTATGACGTCACGGTGTCACTTGAGGCCTTCGATGATAAACGCCTACGTCATCATAATGAGGGGAAGGAGGAGCCCGATTTCGCTGTAAAAACCACGCCATGCGTTTATTAACTTGTCCATGACTCAAAAGATAACCATCGTCGACATCTCAAAAATAAAACAATTTATTGGGGTGCAGCGGCGTTTCCTTGGCGTGCATTCAGAGGTAGTGTTCGGTTGGTGATTACCAAGGGTTCGCCGTTCTTGTCCATCAGCTCGTATTCGGACACTCTGAGGTGAGCGTCGACGCCGTAGACGCTGGCGAAGGTTCCGTTGGCGGTGAATTGCATCACCTTCGGTCCTACGCGCTTAAAGAGCGGATCCCGCAGTCTGGTCACGGGGTAGTACCACAGGAACTCGCCATTGACTCGCCTCTCGAATCGAACCCCGAAAGATCCGGTCACTTTGATGTCGGCCGTCCAGGGGATTTCCTGGAAGGAGAAGACATTGTATATTATAGACATAAACAGCTTTAGGAACGCAGGGTCAGTTTTGATTCTTCCACGGTGATTCGTCTCTGGGCATTCTCATCGGCGAGTGCCGCAGTTTTACTCAATACGAAGCAGTCTTCAGACAACTCGGGACTCACCACGTCCCGCTTTTCTCAAGCTGTCAGTTACTTTGTCACGGAAAAAGTTAGAAGCGAATTAATTTTGCAAATAAAAATTTCTGAATGATCCTAATTAAAGCCAAAAAACAAGTATTTAAAATGTGTTTCCGATCATCGTAATCACGCTAGTATGTCAAAACTCAAACATTCGTTCTCATCAGTCGTGACTAACTAGCGTTGTTTTAAAGTTAGTATCGCGACTAATTAGTCGCGAACTAAGAGAAAAAATCAGCGACTAAGGATTGACTAGTTCTGTGGTATTCAAGAGCGCGAAGCGAGCGGGTGACTATCTAGTCAGAACTCACAAGCGGAAATGACATAAAAACAGATGTCACGCGCACGCGTACTTGAACGTCGCTGCGCAAATGGGTATTTTATCGTATAAAAGCCAATATATAAATGTTCATCAGGAAGAAAAAAGTTACAATGAGAGCCTAATTGCCCGAGACAGAGTTTTACAAAGAAAAGTTAAAAGAAACGCAAGAATGAAATACGGAAGGCGCATTGCCAGCGACATAAACAAGCATGGAAGCTCCCGTAAATGCGTTTTTTCTCGCCGTCCAGCGCCCTGCTGAGATCGCTTTAGTGGTATCTCTGGCAGTTGAACATGGCTAGTTACACAATATTGGCTCCTCCAATTCTTTGTACATGTGTCCCCCAGCGTTCAGAAACAGTAAGTGCTTCGTTAGCGCTGGCGGTCAGCGGTGATACGAGGCGGCCATGGCGCTGAGCGGCTAGTCACCCGCGCAACACCGGCTAAACTAGCCCTGTTCCAAGACTAAAATTTGTTAGTCGACTTCTTAGTCTCGCTGGGCGACTAGGACCTAAACATGACCGGTGAATACCAAGCGCTCACTTAGCGGCGACTATCGCACGCCACGTGATCATTTTAGTCGACGAGGTCGTTAGTTGGTGGTTAAACAGGCCCTACTCGCGCCTGGTGAATACGGGTGAAAGTCGAAGTTTTGTGGCCAAAACGACGAAGGACATCTGACCAGTCGCAGCGAAGGATTGACTATCAATATCGACTACCATGTGGGGTGGCTTGACCGTAAAGTCGGTTACACGGCTTCCTTTTCACATTTCGTTAAATTGATACCAGCCGACTGGGCAAAACAATGAACATTTGAGTTTCGAACCTGCTTTTAGGAGTGACCATAGTAGGATTAGAAACATTTTTTAAACTTTGCTAAACACTAATCATACGAAATTTCTTATGTAAGTTAAATATATACCTAAGACACGGGGTCATGCATGCTTTCGCCGGCTAAATGTCAGAGAAAACTATGGATATAATGGGTGAGCCTTCATACGCCGATTTTCTGGAAATGCAAAGAACTATCAGAAATATTCTTTTTTACTTTTCTTTTGGGGGAAAAGGGGGGCGGGGGCGGGGGGGGGGGGGGTAAGCTCAGCCTTATTCTCGACTTGGCATTCACTCTAATTACTGTCCCCTTTATTCTATATGGGTTGTGCTGATTTGCATATTCCTGAACCGTCGCTGATCGACGAGCATATGAATATAGGATGCGGCAGGGTAATAATAATACTAGTATTATTAATGTTTTCTTAAAGTTTTAGAGCCTACGAACTAGCCAATAGAGATGGCACGCAACAGCTGTTGATACAGTTGCCTCGTGATACAGTCAGCTTAACAGGACGTCAGCGAATGATTCTATATATTTTTATAAGCCAGTGTTCGACACCAAAGTTTGCTTCCCAGGCTCTCGCACAATGTAAGATCATTACTATACCTTACACGTTCTCAATGCAATCTCTCACGTTAAAGAAAAGATCTTCCTTTGTTTACGCGTGTGTCGCGCTTTGTGCCAAACACAACTGAAAAATCGACTCAGCAAACCACACACTGAGAGCAACATAAAATTCCAGAAATATGATCATTTTGTTAAATAAATGTAAGCTGTTTTTGCAAAATGCCCCTCCATGCTGTCATTCGTTTGAATTAGTAGCGTGCAAAATTCTTCCACAATGCGCGTCGGAGTTCTGGTACCTCCCTGGCACTTTTATTAAACTTTGACTGACCGATTAGTTGTTATTCTTAATCTGCCACTGGCATCGACTGACGATTGTCGCCGAAAGGGTGGGGACGATTGTCGCCGAAAGGGTGGGGACAACATGCAGGTCATCCCTTACAAAAAAAAAATATTTCTGGCAGCCTATATACATCCTATTCACATTTTAACAACTCTTTCAACTTCCTATCCAGTCGCGTCGTACCGACAAATTTCTAAACACTTTCTATAGGCTTACTTTCAACCCAAATCTATCGAGTACAGAAGATAAAAAAAATTGTGTCGAATTTCTATCGCCACGACTAAGTACACTTTTCGTCATACTTTTATAGAATTATTATAGACTAAACTCGACAGAATAATAAAATACAGTACGGTGAAGACAGGTCGCACCCTGTTCGAGCCTCCTTGCGGAGGCTGTTTTTGTTTCGACTGTGTCAAATAATTATCACCTCTCGCAATGCTTTACATTTGTACGTCCAGTTCAACAACACTTAAAATTACTTTTCGTATAAATTATTGGCAAAAAAAAAAAAAAGAGCAATCTACATGTAATCGTTTTTTTTTCTTTAAATTCCGGGATGGTCGTCGGTCAAATGATTACTTTTAAAGCTGAGTACATACAAACGCGGAGCAGTCAAAGCCACCGAATTACCAGTGTTATTAGTGCTTCGTGGCGTGCCTATTTGTGATCTCTGGGTACTTTCACGCGGCAAGTGGCGAGTGCATATTTCTATATATGTATCATGACAAAACTCGAATGATTGTTCAGTGTTTGTTTATGGTTTTTGTCGTAACAAAACTGACCTGTTTCCGTTTTTCGTTAGTTGCCATTGGAATCTCTATTTACGTTCTATACAATTTATATATTCAATCTTCGCACATACACTAATTTCCATACAAGCGCCAGAACGCTACAGACAGTGGATAGGAGAATGGATCCACTTTCTTTATATCTATAACTTGTACACACTATTTGTTATAGAAATTCTGTAGAAAGTGGGTAAATATTTTTGTAAGGACTCGATCGTGGATGCAGAGCCCAATCACGGCGAAAGACGACGTGAGCTTGCTGAAGGCCGGGCATCTCAAAAAGACGCCCGGGTCTTTTCAATATGTCAGTGACATATTGAAAAGACATATTGACACTAGGCACGCGAGACCAAAAACTACGCGACAAGTCTCAAACTTCGTTCACTCACCCTGGAAACATCGGTGATCAGCCACTCGATCTTCACGGACCTCATCGGAGGCACAGTGACAACCTGCTTGACGGAGTACTTCTCGGTCTCGGTGTGAGATTCGCTGTTGAGGTTTCTCAGGTTGAAATTTGTGAATACGTTGGCGGTGATGCCCGCAGATGCGGGGAGTTTGGCGTCGACGGACAACTTAAAGCCGCAACTGAACGCCCTCTCAGTGCTCTGCATGTGGGTCGTGTTGTGCATCGTGGATCTCTTCACCGTGGTTGTCGTTGAGGTGTTGGGCTGTTCGTTGTGGGCCCAGTTTGTGTAGATCACCTTTGGTTGGAGGGAATTTATCTTCACCTCGCCATACTTGATGGCACTGGCTCGGACGAGTATCTTGTTCCTGCAACATGGCACCGACCAATGTGTCAAGAACTTTGCAGGTGGTCGAGGGTAGACTTCATTAAAGTAAGGTCAGTAAAAAAAAAGCCTCTAAATATTCATATAAATCTCCGCGCTATTTATTTCAATACAAAAGCATAATATGTCTGGCAAGTTCATAACAAAGGGGAGTCTGGCAACCTCCTTCTTTTAAGATAGACCGTATTCAAGGAAGAAAATCTCTAACCGTCGCGTTCCTAGAGGCCAAGTTCAGAACCAAAGCCATGGGGACATCAACAACATAAACTGCTTGTTCGACTTGTCTACGCATCACCCCGCTGAAGTTGCGACAGCGTTCAACTGAGGATCATGTTGAGTGAGTGAAGCACTTTTTTAGAAAACTTCGCTTCAGCTTAAGTGCAGGCCCAGCCCGCGCTACGGGCTAATGGGACCAATCAAGCAGCGTCAGAAGCGAAATTCACTAGGTGTGCTTTGTTTGTGATTAGTTCGGCCATTATATATCCCGTGTAGAAACATGACGAGCACCATGCTGGTGCACTTTTGACGCTGAAGAGTTCCATCAGCATCAGCGGCGGCTGCATCTGAACTTAAGGTGAACCAAAGTACACGAGTGGCAGCAGAAAGCTCACAGAGCATCCTTTGTCAATTTGTATTGTGAGTTTGATCGTGAAGATGACGTCAAGAGTCTGGTCTACAGGCCTTTCGTTGGATATACTAAACACCATGTACTGTGGGCAAACAGCTGGTCAAAGAGTCTTGTATAGTTACATTTTCTCGCTAAAGAGAGTATTCGGGAGGTCGAGATTGTAGCCTTGCAGCAAAGGGCACGCGGGTCCAAAGAAAGACTCAAAAATGCTACGGGGAATGGTTTTGAAGATTTGTAAGTTTTTAATAGGCCGATCTCACCCGCCAGTTTGACTACGCCACAGTGTTGTACGGAACGGCGTTCCTTAAGGAACGGCGTTCCTGGAACGCGTTCCTTTTAGGAGGAACGAAGGAACGCCGCCGTTCCATTATGCATCGCTGGAACTGGAACGGGAACGCGTTACATTTATACTGGAACGGAAGAAGTAACAACGTTCCTTTTTTCGTCCAGTGGGGTAATTTTTTATTTTATTTCTCACAGGGAAAGTCTGAAAGTACGAACACAATATCTTTACGATGTGCAGGATCTCTTTAACTTTTTGGCTACTAATATTCTGGATTATTTTGTGTGGTCCTCGCTTGCTAACAGTGTCGGGTGCAGGAGAACTGGTGGGCATTGATACTTTTCTGAGTGCCCGAAACTGCGGTACAAAAAGCAAAACTTTTAGTCGTAGGAAAAGAGAAAGAAAGAGGGTTGTTTCAAACTCAGCTACTTTTTTTGGTTCCACGAATCCTCATACACCTAGAAATCTTATTCCGACTACAGCCATTTTTGAACTTCAATAACGAGACCTACAATTACAGCAAGATCACAGATTACCAGATTTCGGACTCACCCTTGTATCCCGAACATTATTCACTTAAAAGATACACAAAAAAATAACCTTTATTCCTTCTCTTGTCCCCTACCTTCAAAAACAAATCCAACATTCACAACGAAGTATTTGTAGCTTTGAAGACTGACTTTCCAAAAGCCCTACCCTCGCCTTCACTTGCTCGTCTTGCGGACAGCAACATCGGGAAGCAACTGTTATTAAGTTCTAACTCGGGACTCTGTTAAATTGAACCGTGTGAGGTTGTTGTAAAACGCTTGTACAATCTTGGGTAAAAGTACATTTGGCTCGCCTGAATTGTTCACTACAAACATGGACATGGTTAATAGCTGAGATTTTTAACATGGATATATCAAGAATTGAAATCCTACTTCCGCGTGTTTTCTACTCCTGGTGCCCTTCCATCACGACAGACAAACTCGTATGTTTGTTCTTAATGAATAGATAAAATAAAAACTCTGCTTGATTTAACTAAATATGGTAATTAGCAAAAAATACAAATGTAACGTATATGTAACGATACGTTCCATTTTTTAAACTGTAACGGGAACGAGTTCCTTTTTCACAAATGGAACTTGTAACGGGAACGCGTTCCAAAAATCAGAAGGAACGAGGAACGAGCTTCCGTTCCTTTTTTTTAGGAACGTGTACAACACTGCTACGCCACCACTACCGCAATGAATCGGGGAACTTTAGTTTTTCTTAGACGCGCCGCAACTTCTCCGGAGCTCTGCACGTGTAGAGCATGAGACAACAGGAAGCCTCCCTTGCACTTCTGTCAACCTCCTGTGAACTAAACCGTCACGAATACAGCGAACGCTTAATGAGATCGGCCTATTCAAATACGGTCCGAAGGTTCTTAAGATGACTACAACGTCCCAACAACTATTCTCGCCGACTAATGGTGACTTTCTGATCTGATTATGTGCGTTCATTCGCAACATTGTTGAAAATATTACCGAGCTTCTTTCTTTTTATTCCTGTCCGCTGCAGTACAATTAGGCGAACTTATAGCATGGGCACTGTAGTTAATTTTCAGTCGACATTGGACTAGAAAATTTCTGAGGAGCGTCTGTGCGGTGCCGCGTCAATTCAGCAAATCTGATACAAAAAAAAAAAAAAAAACAGGTGAGACCTGTGTGAATCCACCGACACCTTATCCGACTTCTAAGTATGTATCCTTTCACTGATGTATAAGCCCGACGCTATCGCTGCAGCGGCAAGTCAGGCTTCGCGCTTCGCTTTTTCTGCCGCTGAGGGCACCTTGCGAGGAAAAGCCGTCAAGAATGTCCGCTCGGAGAGTGACACTGGCGATGTCATTCTCCCGAAATTGCTGCTTTTTTGCGATTGCTCAAACCGTCATCTGCCTAATTGTATTTAATGAGAAACACAGCGGACTCCAAATCCAGTCTCTTTCTTACTGTTGTTGTTTTCCGTTGCTAACGGATTGTGCGCGTGTTGTGGTGTGGGTGCGCGTGATGTCGCATGGCATCATAATGTCACGGGATCTCATGGCGTCACGTGACATCACGGTCTCGCGTGGGAGCCTGACGTGACACCGTGGCCTCCTGGGACATCGTAGCGTGAAGTGACACCGTGGCGCCTCGTGACGACCCGTGACTCCGACGTCAGGCGACGTGTTGTGACCTGAGGCCGTGATATCACGCAACGGACGCCCTACTTCTTCCTACATCGGCATGTTGAGTGGGGGAAGAGCCCATAAAAGATATATTGATGTAAACGTACATTTGCTGTTACACAGCGGCAAGTTAGTCAGCCTCAATGTGCGTCTGGTGTCACCGTTGCATCAGATAGATTTAGACAGTGAACTACGACTGGCAGCATTACTGCACTAGCAATGGACGTGCATTAGGCAGTAGCATAGCCTCTTATATACTGACAAAGCCTGCCAGATCGCCACGAGAAGCGGCCGCCGAAAAGGAAAGGTGGAGCGGCAGACAACGGATGAGAGGAGAGCCACATGGCTGGCGCCTCGCTGCGGCGAGACGCCGAAACACACGTGTCCCGAGCGTACAAGTGTGTTTCGGGTCCTCGCCGGTGCAAAAGCTGTGCGCTGACGTCCAGGCTCCCCGAGAAATGGCTCTTTGATGCTCGTTCCTCCAAGACCCTCGCTCTCAGAATTTGCGACCGCACACTCTATGCATATATATGGCTCCGTCGTCGACCTGCCAGGTTTGGTGAGTATAGAGGAGGCTATGGCAGTAGCATATACAATCGCACTCCGGTACGATCTTCGTCCAGATTAAAACGGGTGCTCTGCACCGTTTTTGATATCTGAGTTCTGCAGCGCGAGCGTTTTCATTTTGTCCGCTGAGCTGGATTACGATGAAAAGTATCGCCTATAGTAAAAGTAAATCGAAGCGTCGGGGTGTCGAAATGCCTGATTAATTATCTTTAAGTACGTAGAGACAGACGTAATGCTCAATCAATAAATTGAACAAACAAATGCAAGATAGGCGTGTTGTCAACTTACGGATACGTTCTAACGTTGAACCACTTGAGTTCCGAGTTGTTCCCGTATACGTCCCACCAGGACACCTTGACGCCGTGCTTCACCGAAAGTGCGTCCACAAACGCCTGAATCTTTTCCTCGAGGTCGAATAGGAGTGGGTTAGCCGCTGTTGGTTGCGTGCAATGCAAACAAATACACAAGAAAAAACAAAACAAGAAATTATCACGCACTCTGACATCATTTAAATGAGAGTTCCTGAGGAAAGCGAAGCGTAAGTATCGTTCATTGGACGCAGTAGACACGTTCAACTAAATAAGTTCGCTCAGTGATATAACTAAACGTACGTGCGTCTTACCGATCCGAGCAGTTCTCCGCAGTGCACCTTCTTCACGAACACTTTGGTTTTGTGAACAGATGCTGCTACGTTTTGGCACCTCAGCGAACAGTGTGTTGTGTTCGATCGTGCAAAGGACTAACACAAAAATATAATCAAATATCTGCAACTTGTTATTTATATTTTTTTTACTTTACAACTTTTTCCGGTGTGAACCGGTAAGGTATCTAGCTCACATTGAGGCACTATTTAAAACAAACGGCGACGGCTGAATATTTTTCTTTAAGTTAAAGCAATTGGTATAAGGTTCTTCTTAATAGGGGGTCACCTCGTAAGCCTGGCCAGGCACGACCAAACATAAGCGCCGGAAACAAATATTTGTACTATTCAATACTTCTCAACATGATTCGCTCATGTTTATATTGGCAGATTTATACTTTCAGTGATTCGATTAATGCTAAAACTTATAACGATTGTAAAGGTGTGGCCAAACATTGATACTCTCAAAATGCGTGAAGCGACACTTTTCCCCATTGGAAGTGAAATTTGAAGTCCGAATGTCTGTCGCCTGTTCGGACATCCACCAGGAAAACAGCACGGTTTTCCTCCTCGCCTCCACTGCCTTCTTTCCTTGACGTCGGTGCTCCTCAAACTTGAGGTCGCATGACACCTGCGATGGTGTGCCCGGCGTGCACGTTGCCTGTCCCCCACCCCTTCCCAGGAATTCCTCGTATCCTTCCCTTTGCCGTTTTCGGGACTTGAACACAGCAGCGGACGTCTTCAGCGATTGAGTGAATGTAAACCCGAATGGTCCAGGCCTTCGTAAAAACAACGAGTGGGCGTAAATAAAAAAAAATGCTTTCCTTCAAGGGGGACTCCGCGACGAACATGTACACGCTGGGCTGGGAACTAACACATGTAGACTGTGATTCTCATAAACAATGAACTGTATAGGACGAAGTTAACTGAATTTGTGTGGACCAGAGGGAACGTGACGGGTAATGAAGATCGTGTTACAATGACAATTAAAGAACTCCGGAACCATCAAGCCAAACGTCAAGCTGCAATTGAATGCGTGTAAAATACAGAAATACACCCTTCATCTTCCAATAAAGAATATTTGCTTGAAGATACAATAGTGCGTAAGGTACAGAAAGACGTCAATATACTTTTAATTCAAAATCATTCAGTTAACAAAAGTTAGCAAAGAAAAATATGTACCCGCATTTTTTTTTACCTTTTTATTCTTGAAATATAACGCAACGCGTTCAAACACCCATCCACGAGGGCATATGGGAAGGGGGTAATTTTATGTCAGATTTCTTTTTAATTAAGTTTTGGCATAGCACAGTTTTCATCAGCCGTAAAATGCATTCCTCCCTTCAACCACATCAATATGTTCAGCCCTATATTAAATTTCTCCGCAGTTCAATAAATTAAAGGCGTTATCATCACTTCTTCTGGAGAGAACATTGCACGCCAACCATTTTACAAACCAGGCAAAGGATCTATAATATATTTATCGAGCTCAACATCTGCTTCATAAACGTCTGTAATAGCAGAAAGGAATAGCAATTTGTCGACAATGTCAAAATTCAGATTTGAACCCTGTTTAGACGTTTCAATTCTCGTCTTTAACATATCGGCTGCGCGAGTGCAACTCCGAGAGTAGCACAAGCTAGACTTCGTTTCAGCTTCGGTCCGAGCGCGGCCGATGTCATGAGCCGAAGGGCCAATCAAACAGCCAAAGAGGCACAACGTCATGGCGTGCTTTCTGCAGTTGATAGGACCAGCTGGTATTCGCCGTCTCTCTGTGCACTGCTCCTCCGCCAGCTAGTCAAGCGCAGAGAGCACGCCATGACGTTGCGCTTTTTGCGCTGTTTGATTGGCCCTTCGGCGCATAACATCGGCCGCGCTCAGACCGAAACTGAAACGAAGTATAGACTCAACGTCCGAAACAGATAGTGTTTATAAAAAAAAATTAAAAATAAAAATCACTGAACCAATACCCCTCGCAAGTGGGCTCATTTTCGTCTTCTGCGCATGAGAAAGGAAGTAGCAGTGACGTCAGAACGCCGAGCCCTCATTGGCTGATCACGACTCCCTATCTGAGCGTCGTCTGCTACTTCGCAACGTCGTCTGCTCGCAGCATCGTCTGCATCTGTCTTACCTTTCTTGCGACTTTCGGAAGTCGAGCGAGCTCGACTTCGCCTTTTAGAGAGGGCAGACGAAATAACTCGAGCGGTACGTTGTTTTTGTCTAACAACTAGCAGACGCGCATTAAGGGGGGAAGTTAAAGGACTCACTGGCGAGGTGTCCCGAGGCACCGAGGTTTGTTTGCTAAGAACCGAGAGTGAGCGTGTTAGTGTCCGCAAGTTCCCTCCCAAATGCTTTTTCTCGCCTTTCGTGTGCGGCGAGACTCCTCACTGTTTAACGGCGTCGGCGGGTTGGCGCAGTTAACGTCGTCTGCTTTACGTCTGCTAGTCAAAGCGACGGCTGCTTTACCCTTCCTGCGTCTGTCGGAGCTTCACCGCTTTTTTACCGGCAAGAGTCACCGTTGCCTCGGAAAACAAGGAGATGACAAGAGGAAGAGATTGACCTCTTAATCTAAAATTGAGGTCAGCGATCAAAGTATAAGATGGGAAGGGTTCACAAGGGTCGCGCGAGCATATTTCATTCAGCACGCCAGCCGGTCGTGGGCAGACGGTCACCGAGTCGGAGTGCCTGCTAGGCCTATCTGCCGAGCTCACTTGGTCGTTGCCGTTGGAGCTTTTCCCGGGTGTTTGTGGGTCCAGCGTTCTTGTTCGTCGTGGTTTGTTTCAAGTACTTTTTGCTTTTTTGTTGCTGCTTGAAGTCGGAACGCGTGAGAAGCGCGCGTAGAAAAATAAACGTTCGTTGGTCGTCGCGACCGCGACACTGTCGGTCATGCTGATTTGATCGTAAGAAGTGCGTAAGACAGCTTCGGAGCTGTCGTAGGGTTTCGTCGTAACCTGCGCAAAACTTACGAAAATTTTGTTTCGTGAATACGAATTTGTTCTCAAGTTTTGTCTTACGCATATTTTTGGCGTAAGATCGTTTTGTGAACCTGGCCTCTGGCCTCTGCACTTTCGAAAGTCGCAGGAAAGGTAAGACAGACGCAGACGACGTTGCGAGCAGACGACGTTGCAAAGGAGCAGCTCAGGTAGGGGGTCGCGATCAGCCAATCAGGGCTCGGCGTTCTGACGTCACCGCTACCCCCTGCGCAAGAAGCAGACGAACTTGCCCTCCGCATTACGAATAACAAAAATGACTGCGCAAAGTGTTGACTATAATGCTACATTGTGTACTATTTTTCTCGATATTATTAGCGCTCTTTGGACGGATGTCGTAGCGGTCACAACCGGCTTGAGTTTGCGCTTGCCGCTCTTGAAGCTGTTCCCGTTGCTGTGGGATACTCAACTCGCAGCACGCGGCTATAAAGTATTCCGAGCATAAGTGAAAATGTTTCACGTGACACTAGTTGTCTCGGCACACTGCCCGCCCAAAAGCACCTTGATGTGGCTGGCCTCCATTGCTGCGGGGAACGCATTTTTTTTTGTTCTTCAACGAAAACAAGGCTAAAAAAAAAAAAAGCTTTTTCCCGGCACTATTTCTACACCCTATCGCGGACCACAGATTGCTACCCATTGCAAAGGAACTTTCAACCTTGAAACTGCGAAGAAAAAAAAACAAATCTCTGGCCCCCGGAAAGCTACTTCGCGGCTGCCCGAGTCGCTCGTCCGCCTGCCCACCGGTGACGTACACGGGGAGGGAAAAGTAGGGACTTTTCATTGTTGCCAGTAGAGAGTCGCCTCCTGGAACCCTCGCGGCCGGCGTTACTTGAAAATTCAATAACTTCGCGCAAAAGTTTCATTTTTATAAAATATTTTGGTTATCAGTTGAGAAAGGGCCTATTGATGCGGTCTGCAAATTTGTAGCAAAATCAAAGTCCACCAAAAAATCGGCGGAGTTCTTCTTTACGACGAATACGTGTCACAAAACTGTTTTAAGAACACTGATGGACTATGGCAATCTAAGTTTTTTTTTTTTTGCGAATTCCATATATTTTTATTGTTAAAAAAATGTCCTTACGACAAGTAAGAACAAAAGGTGAGTCCAATAGTGTGAATTTTCACAAAGTAACTGATGTCTCAGTCCGATCTCTTCCACAATAAGAAAAAATAAAAAGTGGTTAAGATGCAAGAACCACGATGAAGTAAATGAACCCGAATCATGTTTACATCTTTATGAGATGCAAGCAGCGTTTAAACTTTTTGGAATAGCATCTGAATGTTTCCAAACGTCGCATGCCATTGTATATTGATGCGGGATATACTCCATAGTTTATTGCCCAGTAACCTACAGGCAAATTACTAGCCTCCGCTCATGTGATCGCTTTTTTTTAATGAAACCAACTGGTGTGTAATTTTGACGAAAACGAAAAGTAAGAAAGGACTGTTATTTTTCGGCTATATCTAAAATTAGTCCTCAAATTTAATTTACATTCAGGCGATGATAATGCGCTAAGAAATATTTTTGGTATTTTGTGAAAAAAAACAAAAAAAAAAACAAAGGTTTACGGAAAATACGGTCGATTCCATAAATTAACCTGACCATCTCGCAAGTAACACCAACAAATGTCATTTAGCATTGTTCTCTATAAAAAATAAATTGAGCTGACTTTCCTGCAGAACACGTATACAGCCAATCACTGCGAGTAATAAACGAACCTGAGCGAATGACGAAGCTTTGAATACGATTAAACTTGGAAGAAAGCGTGATCATGCTCAAAGCTACTGGTAAGCATAGAATGTGGGTAGGCCTTTCAAATGAGAATGGAATGACCTCTGATCGGCAGCGCCAAAGAACAATGCGCTTTTATTTCTGAAACACGCCGTGAGATAGCGCAGCGTGACAGGAAAGGCCGCAAAACGCAAGATTGCGTGCTCGCGCGAACTACTTATCTTATATATGCCCGGATCCCCGACACCAGATAGCTGAATCGGCGAAGCACTCGGCTCACAACCTGAAGCTAAAATCCTGCCGGGGCACTGAGGTGGCTTTGTATGGTTCCCTGTGGGCATAGCCCTTTTCGGTGTCGCTTTTTTGTTGCAGCTCGATGCTAAAGCCATAGGTTACAGAACTTCATGAAAATCGGCTGATAAAACAAATTATGTCCTAAAATTGCGATGTGCCCCATGGATGATAAGCAATACCTTTGACTTGCTCATTGTCCCTGCGCGCATATGGCATTTTTCAGATTCAATCGAATTCTAAGCTTCGTGTTTTGCCGGGACCCTTCATTGCTCGCTCTGGTGTGTCTTCCTCCGCGTCCAGTAAGAAAGGCTACTTGCGGAATTTGTTTAGAGTCTGGTTTTTAAACCCGCACTCCTTCCGTGCCGCCTCGTTCGCTCTGACTTTCTTTTTCTGTTGTCTTTCTTCAAAAGGTCTCTGTTCCTGGCCCCCTTTCTCCTTTTAATAAAAATGTCCCGAGAAACGAATTAGTAGATAGTTTCACGACTGCGAATCTTCAGAAAAAAATCTGGAAACACTGGAGCTGAAAGCAACTCGATTGTGGAACTGTCCATAGACGCTGGCGCTCTATACTTCCCGTTCCCATTGCCCCTTCTTATATTTGTCAATCAGTAAATGGCCTGCTATCGCTAAAAGTGCCAGAGCAGAGGAGGTTTGCCTCTTGGTGCTAGTTGTCATTGACTTGGTCTATTAGAACGTTGCCGAGAGACAACCGAGTGTTGGCCTCCTCGGTGGTCAGAGAAAGAAAAGCTTGGTTTGTATTATGCTCCTAAACATGTAGAGTGGCCTTGATATGACGAAAGATCATCGCGAGAATACCTTAACTTCAAGAAAGCAGGCTAAGTTCCTTCACAAAGGAATATTCATATACGACGCACAAAGGGTGACTGATTTATTCTACCTTCATCGTGTGCGGGCCAAGCCTCCCTTTAGTAAAAAGTAATGCACTAAACGTATATAGATTTAGTTAAATTACTAAGAGTGTATGAGGATAACGTTCTCTTCTGCATTGTTAGCAAGGTATCAGCTGTTTCCGTGCGCGAAAACAAAAACAATTAGTTAATTAAACACTAGATTGTACAATACTTCTTTGTTTAGAGGTTTTTTGCGCGACACAAGGGACAATCACAAGCGAGAAGACACGGACGCGCGGACCCTTGCGTTAAAATACAAAATAGTCTAATGCTATGTTAAGCTTATACTTCAGATACTTAATCTATACTTAAAATATACTTTTACTCTAATAGAACTAGAAAATTTGTATACTTAATTTCTGTAATTTGTAATGTACGGGGGTACCGATAACCCGGAGGCACGCCTTCCTCGATACGCACTCCGATGCAGGTGGTGTTCCGACTATCGGCCTGCTTGCAATTCTTCTAGCGTAACCATTGTCATGTTTATCAGACAACGTTGTCGGTCCATAGCTTGTATGTAAGTTGCCTAACGTTTCCTCTTCGGGTCAGTCGGTTCACTGAACTACAAGGACCGCTCCGCTAGATAATGTCGACTAGTTCAGTAGACCCTTTGCACAATCGCCTTCGGCGCTTTGAAATATTCGTCTACTGAGCCCTGGAACGCGTTCTGCGCATGCGCTGTAGCTCTCTTGCGCTGAATATCGAACGTAAAAGTATTGAGACACGAGGAAATTAAAAAAAACATGGCGCTTCGTGTCACCGCCACAAAAATAACTTTGGCAAGCGCAGTAGTTCTGCTCACGCGACGACTTTCAGGAGCACCATTCAGTGGTCATTGCAATGATTAATGTTGTTACAAGCGCAGTCGTGATTGAAGCCGATCTGTGCATCTGCATTGGGCGCTTCCGCTCCGCTCCTATACGAGAATCAATGACAGAATAAAAAACACTTAGGGGCAAGGACCGAGAGCAAGAGAGCTCAGTTCTTTCAAATATTTGTGCTGTTTCTTCTGAAAGAACTGGCTTTTGAAAGAACTGGTTTGCATCGTCTTGACCACACGTGTTTTTATTCTTTCATTGATTTTTTGTATTTTCACCAACCCGCTCTTTTCCGCCTAAGCGCTTTGGATTAAAGCATGCAGCCGTTGACCCAAATGCCTAATTTAGAAGGTTTCTCCCCAAGCTACGAACACATCGTGCATTTCGCATTCCCAAGTTGGCGTTCGTCCCATTTACCTTCTCTTCCTTCATCCCTCGGCTACTGAACTCCAAAAATAAATTTATTTTAATAATGCCAATAAATTAAAAGTTTGTTTTGCTCGTGTCCACATATAAACGTATGCCGAATAAAACTGTTATGCCACAAAAAGTACAACCCCTGAAACAACACAATTTGGCGTTATGTATTCATACACTGTTAAGGAAAGAATAAAAAAAATGTAAACATTGTTTTGCAATTATTTTTAGGGCAATTCTTTATTGCGTGACAGACGTGTCCCATCCAAGTAGTTATTTTTCTTTCTGGGAGAGGGGGCAGTCCTCTGCTTCAAGAGCGATTCGGAAACGTGCTTCTTTCTCGAGGCCCAGGGTCTCAAAATAGAAACTTGTTTCGGAATCGGTTCTTATTCAAAATGTAGCTCGCGAAGTAAAAAAATGGGTTTATTTTTTTTATCTTTCCTTTAGACATGTTTTTTTATTACATGTCCAAGCCATCACGCCAGAGAAACGGCTAACTTGGCTCAAGCGTAGCCCTCCATTGGATGTAACTTAGAGTAACACGATTTTGCAGTAAGGCGTTAATTAGTGGCAGAATAATTTCCTTCGGCGTTTCTCTGGATTTTCTCTGGCCCATCATATACTTTGCAAGGTGGCAGACTTGAGCCAAAAACGTCAACCGAAGAAACAGCGGTGAAGCCCAACTTTGGCGACTGTCTGGCACATTGAGGCCAATATACCAAGACTCTGGTCAAAGAAGTTTTTTTCTACCTTGACACTTTCGGGATTTTTAAAACTCTAAATTTGAAGACAAATATAAAACTTTGGAATAAAAAAAATGTGATAGTATAGGACTTGTGCTATCTCGGAAGTTAAAATTTTGGGGGATTCGCTGTTCCTTCAAGTGTTTCTATGCCCTTTCCATGGGAGCATAGATGGCCCAAAGCATTCACCACCTTCCTTAGGTTGCTCCTCATTTTCTAATTTTTCGTCGCTGTAGTTTTGAAGAGAAGTACGCTAACGTGATTTTTCTTTAAGAAAACCGACATTGCACTTCTGACTCTTTAGCGAACAAGGTGACTAGATATGGGATTCTTATGCTTACCAGCGCCCTGAAGCACCTGTGGGGGCGAAAGGAAACAACAGAATTAGACGCACCATATGGAACAACAAATAATATGCGTTTTTTTGCAAATAAGAACTCTATTTTGATAAGACTTTATTACCCTTACTCCACATTTAAAGTTGCCCACTTTGCTGCGTTGAGCAAAAAAGATGAACGTAATCTGTTACACGAGATGTGGTCAGCAATTCCAGGGAAGCTCTACAAATCTCCACGTAGCACATTGTCTCCGAAGGCAAAACGTCTATACAAGCTTGCACTGACGTCACTTGATCAGATATATTGGGATAAACGGCGCGTGACAGGGTAGCTTCTGCTGCACTATACTTCGTTTCAGCTTCGGTCCGAGCGCGGCCAATGTTATGAACCGAAGGGCCAATCAAACAGCGAAAGAGGCACAACGTCATGGCGTGCTTTCTGCAGTTGATAGGACCAGCCGGTATTCGCCGTCTCTCTGTGCGTGCTCCTCCGCCGGCTAGTCTTATCAAGCGCACAGAGCACGCCATGACGCTGCGCTTTTTGCGGTGTTTGATTGGCCCTTGGGCTGATAACATCGGCCGCGCTCGGACCGAAGCTGAAACGAAGTATAGCGATACGCGTCTTGCCACTGGGGGAAAAGGGCGCATGAAAGGGCACCTTTCGCTGCGTTATCGAGGTGCTTCTGACCACCAGAAAGAAGGGAAGACCGGCGTCACGTGCAAGTCATATACTGAATCGTTATCAGGTAGCTAAAAACAGGTGACAAAAGCACGAAACTTGATAATCAATACTGCCGCGTTGCTTGGCGCAGTCGGCAACCCACACGGCTGCCACACACCGTAGAATAAAGTTCAAACCCGGTTTTGTTGGTATTTTTTCTTCACAGCGAAGCTGTTTATGGTTTGGGTTTCGTTGTTTTTTGGTGTTCGTATCCAAAATTTCTACGCTCGTACCGCCGCACGCGCACGCGGTCCCTGTAAAAAATATTTGAAGTAAATAACCAAAATAAAGCTTTGACAAACGCGCGTGCAAGCTGTCATTTATTTTGTGCTTTCGCTTTAGAACAGTTACTCGTGCAGACGCCGGCAACTTCGGTGCGTATAACACCATTCCCTGCATTCTAATTTATTTTAGAAGTTGGTGTTTTCACTGGATCTATCAATCGGCACTATTTTCATGTTCAGTAGACTCTTACGCAGATAATCGAGTTTTTTCAAAGATTTTGCGCAGCGCGACCCGTGTCCGCTATGTCTACGCTCGCACCGCCCTCTCTTTATCGTCATTCCAAGCGCTTGAGTCGCTAGTTTCCTCTCCTTCCGCTTTCCCATGGTAACGGTCCAGTCGCGCGTGTCTAGTCTCCTCCGGCTCCTCGGTGCGGGTCTGTGTCGTGTGCTAAACAGCATCGCTGCTCATCCACCTTCAGAGAGTTCAATGGCTCATCATCCCCCCCCCCCCCCCCACCCCCCCCGATCTTTTCTCCTCAGTAAAGTTCCAGATCCTTCTCGGTTGACACCGTGCTTTCCAGTTCAGAACTTCCCTGAACGTACTATCGCAAACAATATGAGCGTGAACGCGCCTCCGCGTGTCGCCGCTACCTGAGGCGCCGCCCTGTGGCGCCGTTGTGAAGTTATGCGCATGCGTGCAGAAAGTCTGTCGCTGTTCTCGCTTTGACTGTCAACCCCCACCTGTCGTCTGCTATGCGCGCGCTGGCGGCCGCTCGTGCTGTCGTCTCCTATGCGACTCGTGTTCGCGCTGGCGTCCGCTCGTGCTGTCGTCTGCTATGCGACTCCTGTGTGCGCTGGTGGCCGCTCACGCTGTCGTCTCCTAGGCGACTCGTATTCGCGCTGGCGTCCGCACGTGTTGTCGTCTGCCGCACAACATTGCGTGCTCCGGCGGACACACGCGCTTTCTACGCGAGTTGTGTTTGCTCTGGACAGCTCGTCCCTATATGCTTGTATTATCCGGTTCACCGTTTTCAGCGGTCTTCCAGCCATGCTAGATATAGCCCTCTGAGAGTAGCCTCGGAGGGACAGCTCAACTATGTTGATCTGTTCGTCGTCGGGAACTCTAGCCATTTTTCACTCAACGGAATGTTTTCCGGGCTCAGCGTAGTTGAATGCTAAGCTTTGCAGATATTATGTTTTTCTTCCATTTGTCTGTTGTCGCTGTATCTCGACCCAATGAAAGAAGCCAGCTACTTATCACGTATCAAATGTGGGCATTGCGTTATCGCACAGGAAACTCGTGAATCATGTTAAGTTGTTTCTCTAAGTTGTGACGGAAATACACGAGTCGCATAGCAGACGACAGCGCGAGCGGCCGCCAGCGCGCGCATAGCAGACGACAAACGGGGGTTAACAGTCAAAAGCGAGAAGAGCGACAGGATTTCTACACGCATGCGCAAAACTTCACAACGGCACCGCAGGACGGCGCCTCAGGTTAGCGGCGACACGCGGAGGCGTGTTCACGCTCATATTGTTTGCGATAGTACAGCAAGTACAAACCAGTCGCCCTTTTATCGCCGACGTAGAATGTACTGTTGTTCTTTGTTCTAGTTCGAGGCGCCCCTTCACCTCAATAAACATTTATCTTTTATCTTGCATTCATCTGCTAATTCTATTCGTAAACATATTCGCTCTGCATAAAATTATGTCTTTGGAGTTTGCATTTCCAGATGCATTTATTTGTATAATGTTGATGTATTTCTATATATCACTTTAAGCTTGAATCGTAGCATCGCGCATGGCGCCCATCGACGTTCGCTTTGGAACTTCTAACATCATGCGCAATCAGACTGATCTATGTTGCGGTCTGTCTTTTCTTGTGTTGCATTTGTTCTTTGAGGCTAGCGACAAAATAGTCCGTTACCGCCGTTGAAACGTAACTGCATCTTTTTGCGAGAACGCGTAGCGTACGATTATAAGCTTTAACAAGAAAATATTTCTGGGTTTTTTTAGGAGACATAGTGCGAGAAGACAATATATAGAGAAGTGTGAGAAGACAAGATATAGAGAGGGCAAACTTACTAAACGGGAGTAGCAGCATGTTGCCAGAAGAAGCAAGATGTAGGGAGTCATATCTGATACCTTGGAGCATGAGATTCGCGTCTAAACCCTGCAGATAGGATAGTCCCTTTTATACCGGGGATTGCTCGCCAATGCAGAAGATAAGTATATTGGCGCCACTGACAGATAAACTTAAAACGTGGAACGCATTTTGACCTCGGTTATTGCTAAGCGTCGTTTCGGAAATATAGCAGCGTAGAAATTTGGGCCAGTTGGTGACGCATCGGAACACGAATACACCTCAAACAGACGACGGATCGGAAGAAGAGTGTGTACACAGAGAAGGCGCTGACTTGCAACTGAAATTTAATAAGAAATAACATGAAGGCCGCGAAAAAAAAAAAAACACCACGTTCCCATTAGCCGATATATTGTATCTCTTTTGGATGAAGGGTCACAAAGGGAGCACTGACACACGTGGCCTCCTTACATCGTAATATGTAAAATGCTTCCGTTATCTTCCTCGTCCTTTTGTCGTTGTGTCGCATTATTATTAAGTGCTGTCTCTTGAAACATAGGGGTGCACCCTCTCCTGTCGCAATTAATCGCCAAATGACCGGCAGGGGACGATCTCACAGATAATGCACGCTCCCTTAGTCTATCATTGACGCATCGACCAGACTGTCCAATATACCTGTTTGCCACACGATAGCCGTATTCTATACACTATTCCCAACTCGCACGCTACGAAATACTTTTTATGCTTCTTTTCGCATCACGTGGCGTGTGCTGCTCTTCTACCAGTTCTACCACACAACATCTTCAGTTTCATGGGAGCGGAGAAAATAACCAGGAGTTGGTGTCTTTCCGACACCTTCGTACTCCTATGGCTGACCTTGTGTACGTAGGGCACCACTATCTTTACCTGTCTCAGAGAGTCCTTGGCGAAGTCTGTTCCACACAGGATGATGGAGTGTTTCCCATTCCAGGAGAAGACGCTGAAGAAAGGGTCTAGCCATTTGCACTCTTTACAGGAGTGGGTGAATCACTGATGCAAGGTCTTCGGGAGACTGCTGTTGTCCCAGAGAAGTGCAAACCAAGAGTGAGACTGGTAGTGGTGCCCCACGTACACACGAAAAGGAACGAATAGCTTATTTTCGTAACTTTTTGATTAATTAACAAGTAACAACATGGAGTTATTTCAGGAGAGGAACGTGCACAACACAAGTATCAAACTTGGTTCTCATGCCAGCTCGCGACTGTGACATTCACGAAGGAAACGCCCAGATATAAAAAAAAGATGTGCGCAAGGTAATTCTAAATTATCGTTAATCATGTCCATTTAACGCCATATCGTGGAGTAGTTCTTTCGAACCCGATAAACCCCAAGAACGAACACAACGTGACTCGCTTGCTTAATCCCTTGGAATCTTTTCTTTAGTTCCTTGTACATGCCTCCTATCTAGATTTATTTAAGAGAGATAACTGTGCACTTAAATGCGCTTGAAATTATGACAAAGCAGTGTAAAACGTAAAACATCTTAACTCAAGTATTCGGAGATAGCGGGGACAAGCACAAATTTCAAGATTCCTGCTTGTGATAAACCTTATGCCCCTGCGTCCCGCGGTCCAAACCACGACCTAGACTTTGAGAACATGATAGGGAAATTATAGAGGCAGACCTGATAAAAAACTACGAGGATCGATGTTTCACCATGGCGTCGATCAATTTGGGCGACAAAGAGACACAGTTCTTGCGAACATTGGCGTGGCGTAAGATCGGTTGAATGGTACAATGATGCAAAGTATTTATACCCTTGATTTTCTGACGATTAAACCAGTTGAAGTTAGCGCAATGTGTTGTCTCGTTCCTACTCTCGTCCCTGTCTTGAAACGCTATTATGTTCTCAAAGTTACGGTACCAAATCGCCCGTGAATCAGCATTACTCAGCTGTACCTAGAGCTGGGTCGCTCCCAATTGTCCCCGTAATGTGGGCGAGGCATTGACAAAGTTTATCCCCACGCACGGGAGTACAAAATGTACCAAATATTCAGAGGTCAGCAACCACACTGAGTCTACTTTAACGGTAATCAGTGCACTCGGACAAGCCCGAAGAACACGGGCTCAACGCGATTGCAACAAATAGCTTTTTTAAAGAGACTTTAGATTTCTCGTGTCCTCAAACAAAGCGGCGTAGCCTCAGTGGCGTGGAAAGGGAATTACTGATTGGTCGCTAGGGTCCTGACGTCACAACGAAATGACCTCTGGCGGGAATTTCAGACAACCCACAATGCTCACGTGAAATGTGACGTCACGCGTGGAATGAAAGTGATAAATTGTGACATGTACAGCGAAATAAAAGTCGCCACATGTCTCAAATGGTTTCCCCTGATAAAGTAATTCATTTGCCTTCACGAAACAATTCAAAGAATTTTAGGCGGTATTTGAATCCACGATCATTCAGTTGCGAGTCCTACACGCTACCGACTAGGCCACTCAGACACGCTTGTACGGCTTGGGAACGAGCGGGGGTTTATATGTTTAGCATTCGCGTTTTACTCCTAAAGACGAAGTTTAGAAGTCGTCCTCTAATTTTTTTTAATTATTACAAAAAAAAACACAAAAAACTTGACTACTCAAGCGCCACGGAAAGCCTTGACGGTGCCATCAACACATGTCATTTATTAATATTGGGCCCCACAGGCAAGTCGTCAATAGAATTTCACTCGAATGTTGATAATGTAATGTCGGCGGCTCCTGCCACTTCCTTCTTTCTAGTTACGAGAGGCGAAAACACAATGTCAGAAATACGTTTGAAGTCCTGTGTTATAGGGGGGACATAGCCATAAGTACAAATAAAAGAATACCATACAGTGACCGCGGCGATTCTGGTGTCGTTTCATCCTATGCCCTTTTAGTTTGATGCAATCGTTGTTCTTTTTCCTCTTTTTTGTTTTTCTTCCAGCCTTTGGCATAGATAGTCGCAAAGCTGAAATTGACCAAACAAGATAATATAGGATTCCACCAAGTTCAAGTGCTAATCTGCTTTATCGCTCAATATGCGCACATTGCGCGTTCTATGACGATGAATTATCTTTGCTATGTGCGTCCGATGGTTCGATGGGTTAACGTCAGCGGAGGCTGCACGCCTTCAAATGATATGACGGCCAACGCCGTGTATTGGCAGTTCAAGTTGCTTATCACGCATCTAATGTGATATGTATCGTGAAATAGACTTTGATAATCACAATCCGGGCACAAATGTTCTGCCGACGGCCCCCGCTAACGAGCGCGAGCCTTAGTAGAGGCAGCGGAACTGCTTGTAGAAGGCGAGTCAGCGTTTCTGCAACTGAGGTCGCAGCAATGGAACTACTGTAGCAAATTACAGTAATTCAATTATTTTCTTTCCTGCGATATAGCAATGCAATTCTTTTGTTTTTGTGTAGCTTGCTTCGTAATGCAATTCGTCACTCTGCAATCGTAAGGGCAATGAAAAGACTGAATTAAGATTTTGGTTTCAGATATTTTTCCGAGTGCATACAAACTTCAACGTCGATTAAAAGGACACAATTGGGGGGGGGGGGGGGGGGGGGGAATCCTCTAATAAGAAATATCACCATGCTAGTCATGGACGCGCCTCAGCGAATTAAAAATTTTGAAGTTGATTGAAGCGTGCAATACCTAGATGAGAATCACTCCAACGCTACGACTATAATGAAAGAAAAACCTCAAAAGGAGGCAGGAATTGTTTTCCCGAAACAATTATGGTGCTTTCCTTGTGAGGTTGGTCTTCTTAAAGGTGTACTCCGGCTTTTTTGAGCTACCTAAACAAATTGAATTTCCTGACTACCCGGACTTCAGTCGTCATGGTATACTATTTAGTTTCTCTAAATTCAAAATAGCAGTTGAGAAAACCGTAAATGAAGATGATGCCGAAACCAGCATTGAAATTTTCACGCGCTCTTCAGTGGTGCGACGTCACGCATGATACAGACTTTCAGGTCGTGTATGTAGTCTTAAACAAAGTTAAACAAAGTATGTCGAGTGTTTTTTGCGTGCTTCTCAGTGAATCAGTTACCAAACATTCTCTTTCCACAATCAAACTTCTTGTAATCAGGTGAGAACATGGCTTACTGCCCACTTTGCACCATTTCTGTCGTCACACTTCAATGTTGCCAGTAGGGACTCCCGGTTTGAAAAACACGATGAAAACGAAATTCGAAAACTCAATAACTTCGCGAATATTGTTTTTTCTTTTCAGAAAATACTTGGGGAACTCCTAGAGCCATGTCTATCGGTGTGTTGAGCCAATTTTGAGGCAAACCAGCGACCATGAAAAAATCGCCGGAGTACGCCTTTAATATAATGAAACATTTGCGCATTCTCTTCCCAGAACATGATCAACCGTTCACAAGACGATTAGTAAGGTGCAGCATGAGAGGTTGCAGATAAAAATTCTTCAGAATTGGGCAACAACCAACCAGACATGTGGTCGATTGTGGCGCTAAAACGTCCACTCTTGCTTTAGTAATAGCGCGACTTGTAAATTTGTTGTTTCTTTTATTCAGACATGTACAAATTACTCAAAAAAGGTAGTTAAGTTAAGTTACTGAGTATCGACGCCAAAAGTAATTGGAGTAGAGTAGAAATTACGCGTTTGTAAAAGTAATTGAGTAAACTACTAACTATTCTAAAAAGTAGCGAGTTACTTTGAAGTTACTTTCGAAGTTACCTTTTATATTTTAGAGCGCAGCTCTTAGGGGCCCGTTTCCAGCCTGAGCGGCGTCGCCGTTGGCGTCGGCGTCGCCGTTGGCGTCGGCGTCGCCGTTGGCGTCGGCGTCGCCGTCGGCGTCGGCGTCGGCGTAACCGCGCCCCTCCCTCTCCTCCTCCTCCCTCTCCTTCTCCCCCTCCTCCTCCCCTCCTCCTCCTCCCCCTTCTCCTCCTCCCCTCCTCCTCTCCCTCTTCCTCCTCCCCCTCCTCCTCCTCCTCCTCCCCTCATTGTCCGGCTTGAGCGGCAAGGAGGAAAGCAGTACGAAGGTGGAGGAGGGGGGGAGGAGAGACGAGGAGGCGGAGGCGAGGGGAGGGGAGGAGCTTGAAGGACGAGGAGGTGGTAAAGGAGAGGGAGGGGGAGCAGGAGGGGAGGAGGACTAGCAGGCATGATCACGAGGGAGGAGGAGGAATATACCCTCCACTCCTCCTCCTCAAGAGCTGCGCTCCAATTCGGCGTTACAGGAAGTTGTAAACGGCTTTTTGTGGAAGCAAAATGAACAGCAGTTTTGATGAATGAAAAATCCTGCGAGCCTAAAATAAATGCAGTCTATTTATAGCTTGCGTTTTCGCCAAAATAGTTTATTCGCTCGCAGAAGCAATTGACTTTCAAAGTTCTTGATATGAGAATTTTCCCCTTTTCCTTCTAAAGACGTCCCCAGCCAAGCTAAATAGACGTTCCACCGTGGCACTGAAGGGAACGCAAGTGTTGAATTTGAGAAACAGGCTATGCAGGGTCGGGTAAGCGAGTGTCGGCATCTTAGGTGTCCATGACGAAACATGTGAGGTTTGTCTCGGCTAGGAGGGTCTTTTATAAGAAAATCTTCTACTTTTTTCTTCGTCAAGTTAAGATTGTTATGACTGGCCCCTCCTTATTCCGACGTCGTTCTGAGAGTACGCTGAGAGAGTGCACCAGACCGTCAAGGGTTCAAGTCTCGCGCCACGACGATGAGACCATCCGGACGACTGCGCGTTCCGTTGTAATGCTAGTGCTACGCTACTAAAAAAAAAATGTTTTGGTTTAACAGAAGATGAACCGAAGTATACTACTTCGCCGCTGACGCCGGTCCAACAGAAGGATCTCCCAAGGGTAACTCGCAATGACGCGCCTGATACGCCTGAGAAGTAAATCGTTTTTAACAAAGAGGAGGTCTCCCAGGCATGGATGGTCGGAAGGACGCGAAGGATTAAACGTGCTCCCATGAACAGATTATCCGTGCCAGGGTTTGTGCGCGGTGGAGTCCGGCTTTGCAAAGGCGTATGCGCTGACGACAAGGCGACCATGGGAACAGGCGCCCAGCTGCGAGGTCATTCCAGTGGCACCTCCTGTGGAACCTACCGCTTGAGTCAGAACTCAATAAAGACAGACAACAACTCTCGGAGTGTCCCCGTCTTTCACGGTTGCAGCTGGAAACGCGGCACCTGCGTGCATTACCGGATTAGGTCAATACCCGACCAAGGCTTGTTAAGCATCTCTTTCTGCGTTCGTGCGTGCGGGTGTTATGTTTTGGCTGCTCGTCGCCACCTTGACCCAAGGACGCCTTCCCGAACAAATGAGCCCTTGTTAGGGAATGCCACTTCATCTCCCGGCATCTTAGTCATTTCTGCGCTCAAACTTTCGTAATGGGCAAAATTAGCACTATTAAATTTCGAAAGTAGTTAGTAATTTGAGTAGAAGTCACCTGAAAAGTAGTTAAATTAAACTACTAATTACCCAAATCAAGTTGTAATTGAAAGTTACCAAGTTACTCGAAAAAGTAGTTAAACTACAGTAGTTTGAGTAAAGTAGTTGAACTACGTCCAAGTCTGCTTTCATTGAAGGGAGAATCGTGGGGAATGGAAAAAAAGACCAAGGCAAGCGCCCCTACTCTACAAATTTTAAACATCATATATTTTTAACACGTGGATCAATTACCGAAAAAGCTGAACTCCGACATTTCTGTCCTGTGAAACTCACTTTTTTTTCTTCACAATCAACCTCGCAATGCTTCGGGAGCGGTATGGTATACTTCAAACAACGTCTGATGCTTTGAAAGTATTTCCAATACAAATAAACCTTTTTATATCAAGACCATATTTTAATGTCTTAGCGTAGGTTTACATGACAGGGAAAATGTGACAGCGCCCGTTTGTGTACAAACCGTTGGAAAGGAAAGCGCACCGTATAGAGAGGAGTAGATGAGTGAAGGTCAATGGCGAGAGAGAGGAGACTTTACGGTGCGGAAGCCAATGTGCGAGCGGGTGCTGGGACGAGTTTGAACTTGCAGGTGTGCTGAGCGTGTCTGCCGTCTTTTGTGCTACAAGATGGAGTGTGAACCGAGCATTTGCCCTATACCCCAGGTACGCGAAAAGATCTCCTGGTGGATTTTCAGGGAATGCGCTAGCGTGGCCCTTTCGAACGCCAAAACGTCCCGCTTTGGGAAGCGTTGACACTGACCCCATAACGAAGGGAAAAAGAGGCAGCAAGGAATAAATGAAGCCAAAAAAAAAAAATATCCAAAAGTGAAAGCCACAACAGAAAAGTGAAGGGGTCAACGTTAGCGTTTCCTAAAGGGGGACGTGTGTGGCGTTTATCGAGGGTCTTGCTAACGCATTCCTTAAGGATCCGCCAAGGAATCTTCCTTTAATTTTTTTATTCCATTTTATATAAAGTAATATATAGTTATTTCGTAACTTTATGAGTACTTCGGAATGGTAATTAATTACTTTTTCGAAGTAAGTTGCAGTGGTAAGTTAATTAATTACTTTTTCGAAGTAATTTGCAGTGGTAAGTAATTACGTTTTTTCGGTGGTAATTTCTAATATAACTTAGTAATATTTTTACCGTATCAGGCAATGCAAGAGAAGTTTATTTGATGACAAATTAACTGTAATTTCGTCACCCTGAGACAGTAGCGGCTCGGACAAGAGGCCGACACCCCGACACCCCAAACATGCCATATCAGCTGCCCACCTCAGCATCATGCTCACGCGGGCAGAGTTAAAGCTGTAGAGAAACAAACCGACATTACCACAATGTAAAACGAGTGCAAAAGCTGGGAGACGTCGTAACTGCAATAATTACGCCGAATTTACGTAACATTACATGTTAAGTAAAATCGGCGTAGTTATATTAGTTCGAGCAACAGAGTAGAAAGGCGACCAGCGGGCGAGCGCTTTGAAAGGCGCCAACGAGAGCTGCAGATGAGCTGGCCTAAAAAAAAAGGGTTCCAATGCCAACATTGTTTCTATGACTCAGAAAATATTTCCAGAAAAATATCTTCGTGTTGCCATCTATAGTAACAGAAAAACGTTGATAATAAAACATTTACGGCAAAGTTGCTAGGCAAGTGTGTTGCACACCTGAAGCGTTCTAGCCTCACAAATGTTTAGCGATAGTCCACATTTACAGACGCCAACGTCTACGGCGATCTTCATCGGATAGTTTACCGCGCACCACGGGTACACTTTAAACACCACCACAGCACAATTTTTACGAAGGAATCCCGCTTTGCCCGCACCAGGTGTGGCCACTGCGCGTGCGCAGAAACCAAATTTGGGAGGAGTGAAGCCTCTGCGCATGCGCGCAGCGCCACCTCAGTGGCAGGACGTCAGTGTCGTCAGTTGGTCTATACTTGTTCCAAGAATAAAGCGATAGCACCGTTAACAGGGTCGTTAAACCTGGCGATCTTCCAGAGCCTTCCATACTTTTGAGTTCCACTCCCTCATTGTGCACCGGTGGTCGATGTCCTCCTCGCTACTTCACTCCCTTTCGCCAACCTCTCTGGTCACTTGACCTCCCCGTTAACCGACCAGCGTCTAGGCAATGCGATAAGGAGGCCTCATTGCTGATTTTTCTGCGTCACTAAAGAAGGCCATCTTTGCCCAAAGATTCGACACGGCTACACACTAAACATCGTAACACCCTTGTGGGTGTAAATGGCTTGTCCTATAACTAACACCCATCTGGGTGTAGCAAAACGCCCTAAGAAAGGGCGTTATTCCTAACACTCCTAAAATAGGGCGTTATACCTAACACTCCTAAAATAGGGCGTTTCGCCCTAACACCCTTAAAGGACGGCGTTATTCTAAACTACCTTAAATTAGGGTGTGATTCCACTGTACACCTTTTTATTAGGGTGTTATGACTGCTCAGTACGCCCTCTAAATTGGGTTTATCACCACCAGAAAGGGAAATAAAAAAAGGCGCGATTACCAGCATCCATAAAGTAGGGCGCAATAACCCAAAAGAGTGCACGGAAAAATGACTGCAAATGCCTGGTTCACTTTTTATTTTTAATCAAGGTTCTAACAGGTTTTACCAAATTCTCTATAAACGACTGCAAGCAGCTCATCTGGCCGCAGCCATGTCTCTGCTTATGCGGGCAAGTTCGTGCAATTAAAAGCGTGTCAAATGGCAAAGCTACGTTCCCACACACGTCATCAAACTTGGCGAAGGCAAGACTGAAAGAAATAGTTCTCTTTTATCCTCGCGATTCCACCACGACCAAGACGCTTCTAAACCAGTGGCGGTGCGTGCGTGTAAGGTTATGAATATTTCAACCGGATCTTGTTTTATAACCCCTTCATACTGTACAGCCGAAGGCCCTTGTTGAATCTCCGACTGTACTTTTCTTGTGACGTTTATGCTTTCTTGCACTGGTGACGTGGACAAAACTGGTAGGCTTGCAAAGACGGTACGACCGGGAGTTGCTTGGGACGTAAGCGGCAGTTCATGTTTGTAAACCGTAAAATGGTCTATTGAAACTGAAGCAGGGAGGCTATGTTCGACAAATGTTTCGTTACTCCTAAAAATAAACGGAAGTGACGATATCGCGTTCGATTGGTTAGAGGTTCAAATGACGAAAGTTCCCTATTTTCGCCATTTGTCCTTCTAACCAATTAAACGCGATATCGTCACTTCCGTCACTTCCGTTTCTTTTTAGGAGAAACGAAACATTTGTCGAACATAGCCCCCTTGGACTGCTATCAGAAGCATGCTTGCAGAGTACTTACAAATAAAACAGCGATCTCATGTAATCCGTGATAGATGCATAATCCGATTCGGGCAGCACAGAACAATCCACAAATACAATGTCGAGGATGAAGGCGGTCGCTCACATTCAGCAGAAGTTTCGCGGTCACCGATGAGCACCTCTCTGTCGTCATAGATGCGTAATCCGATTCGGGCAGCACAAAGCAACGCAAACACAATCCCGAGGTACGAGGCGGTCGATCACATTCAACGGAAGTCTCGCGGCCGTCGATGAGCAGCTCTTTGTCGAAACGCGTCCAACAAATTCAGCACAATAATTCCATGGACTCCGACGAAATAAACGACCATTTCCGAAAAGTTGTCATGGATGTATTCCGGCCGTTCACGACGAAAAATACTGCCGCGACTGAAACGCACGAAAAACAGGAATACACTGACGAGCGCCCCCCTTTTTGTAAACCGGATTTACGTGGCCCCTACAACTCACCATAACTTGGCATACGGCAAAGACTACGGTCCCAGTAGCCCATCAGCGCATCAGAGCGAGTCACGTGACAAATTTTCGTCCCAGCGTTCCTGTCCTACGGAGAACGGTCACGTGTTTCGCGCCACCCCTCTGATTTGCTAGACGTGGCCTTTGCACTCGCTCACAGCAACACGAAGACACAAAAGAAGGTTTCGAGGCTTATCAGAAGACGAGGTCAAAGGGGGTTGGACAAAGCAGCTAATCTCCCTCTGCTGCTTCGTATTGTCACCTGCCCTGCCCAGGGAAGGTCGCGAAATCGGACTCGTCAGGACTTGCTTTGCGTAGTACTACCTTGAGCGTCTAAAATTGCCACTCCTGTAGACGCGCATGCCCTGGTGCGGACCGCGAGATCACAAAATAAATACGAAAAACAATTTTGAACGCCGTCGAAAACGCGGTTTCACGTGTACCAAAGAAAAACCGGAAAAACAAAAGCGTCGGGAAGCTAGATATTTTGGTGTCAATACGCAGAGATAAGAGTCGCGTCCCTGGGGGTGTCATTATTTTGGCACTTTCGATTGTCTTGCGACATTGTTTCTTCATAGCTACACTCCAAAATAAAGTCTCAGTGAAGGTGCTATAAGTAGTGCGAAACCCAGTCAGTTGAGTTTGTCATATCCGAAATGAGGGCGCCGCAGTTTGTTCAAGTCTTCAGCTTAAAATGTCTTTCTTGGGTTAAAAGTAAGAAGATTCTATTTCGTTTAATCTTGCTTTCTTTTGTTTTTTAACGTCAGATTTTTGGCAGTCAAGAAATAGAAATACCTCGCCGGCATAGCCGATTCACGCAGGACACTGTTGACAGTCAACCAAAAACGGCGCCACGTACGGTATGTCAGGATAGCGTCGGCGCGACCTATCTCATTGTTCACAGATATTGGCTAGACAAAAATAATATCGGCACAATCTTTCCGATTTAATTCTATAACAGCGCAATACTGTGTGCTGCCTAGGTTGTATATTTACACGTCCTCGTTCACTTTTTTTTTTGCGAGCGGAGATGATTTTTTAAATTTTTTATCAAGGTTGAACCGATAAAACTGATGCACGCGCGAAACGTAATTTTAGGCACGTGTCGGACGAAGAGTTCAACAGAAGTTGCAAAAACTATTCTCTAGCACTTCCTAATCATACGCGACTCCGTGTGGCGATTAATTATATTCGATGTTTGTACCGCCGTGCATCAACAACAGTTTCACCAAAGCAATAAATATGAACGGCTATGAAATCGTGGGTGTATTTGACAGCATCACCATTACGCCCCTTTAACACCGGGTGCATGAAGGGCGTAAAATTCGCCCATACACCCTTTTTACACGATTTCAGACACCATCGCTGCAAGTGGGGCGTAAAGAGGGCGTGTAAAGGGTGTAAAATGTCAGCACACCCTTTTTATACCCGCCGGTATTAAGGAATCGTTTAAAAAAGGTGTAAAAAAGGTGTGAAAAGGATGTTTTTCCTAAACTACACCCTTCTTACACAATTTTTACGCGATTATGGGTGTTACAATGTTTAGTGTGTACGCCATCAGCGTTCGGCTACGAGTCATGCGCAAATCAGGAGCTTCGTTCGATTTACCTGCACCTCCTGCACCGGTGCAGAAAAGTGTAGAGCGGTGCACTTCCGGTTGTACCTTAATACATATGCCGGAAGTACTCCGCCCTACACTTTTCTGTACCGATGCAGGAGGTGCAGGTAAATGGAACCAAGCTTCTGATTGGACATGACTCCTAGCCGAACGCTGATGGCGTAGTCATGTCCAACCTATGGGCGAAAGTGACCTTCTTTATTGACGAAAAAAAATTTCTTCATTTAGGCTTTCTTATCAAGGAGCTGTTTCTTGGTCGAGCACCTAGCACCTCACTCCTTCTCTCCCACCCGTCAACCAATCAGTGACGAGCCTCGCGGCCACGCTTTCATCCAGGCTTCGCATTTATCTAGGCTTAACGAAATGCCCTACATCTAGCCAGGAAATATTTCACGCTAAAAGTTTATCCCCGAAAACACACTTTAATCTTGGTTTACGTCAGGCTTGTATATTCATTTTCATAGTAGCGTGGACGATTTCCTCTTGGAAATCGCGGTTTAGTACACTCGCCTGGTGCAGAGCTCCAGTTGTGGGTTTGGTAGAATAAAACTGCTTCGGTCTACTTAGCTCATGTAATTTAAAAGGTTATAAGCGGGAACTGAAACGCGGACGAAAAAAGGAGTATGTACGACCAGGAGAGGCGCTATACTTACAGTTGGCTTTACTGAAAAAACCTACATACTCAGCCAGTCTGTTGTTCTCCATACCGATAACAAGCCATAAATCGATGATATATCTACAGTCATATATGAAGCCACTTTAAGAATGCATTTACTTTTAAGCAGAAAGGTTGATGGCGTTCTTACACACTTTTAACCCGCGTTTCAATAGAGAAGGTTTCAGCGATTTCTCTCTCTGTCGTTTGATTCGCGATTTTTCCAAACTTCGTTGATTGTTGAAGCGCTTCGCAACCGCAACGCTGACAATGGTCCGTGAGATACCTTCCCTAATTGTTACGTACAACGAGCCTCTGCTTCCTCGCCATATACGGCACTGCTAGTATGGACAGGCGAAAAATTTGAAACCTAAAGCGGGCTGATAAATACACACTCCTGATTTTATGGTTACGACAGATTCAGTAGTAGCTATTAGCAAGTGCGTTCTAAAATTGGGGGATAATTCGTTAACACACCTATTGTGAAAGAGCGGTATAAATATCTTGGGCAGTTATTAAAGACTGCTGATATTCGCGAAATTGGGTTTATAAGAGGTCCCACACTTTGGACGTTATGAATGGTAACAATTAAAATATCTGCAGCGTTTCCACATAGCTGAGTTGTGGAACAGATTGTCCCCGTCGCGGCAACACAAAATTTTATTTCAGGAAAAAGAACCGCCTGACTTTTGGAGATAAAATATGTTATAAAAGGTCGTTTATATATATATATATATATATATATATATATATATATATATATATATATATATATATATATATATAAAACTGAGAAGCCTTCGGCCTCCCGCCACCATGCCCGTTATATATATATATATATATATATATATATATATATATATATATATATATATATATATATATATATATATATATTGCTGTGAGTAGAATAAAGCGAGGACCGAGGTAGCTAAGCCAAGGCACCAAGTGGATGATATTGGCTAAATGGGCGTGTTGTAGTTTTCTAGTACTTAAAATTAAAAAAAAAACCTAACATTCACAGATATTCACACTGTTTCAGTTACAACCAATCTGGATTCTGCTTGACGCGAAAATGTGTCATGCAGGAGAAGAAACATTCGTCATTACTAAATGAACGAGCGCGGTTGTCTGTGAACGTCCTCTGCGTTTTTATTCTCTATTTAATGTATATAACGTTACTGGAAACATAATGAGGCGGTCCTGTAGGCGCAACCAGATGTGTTACACGTCACTGAAACAAAGCGACTGAACACCATTAGTCGCTACATGCACAATAAGTAAGTACCTTACTTGTTACCGAGATTCAAAAAGAACGCGTTACTTCAGCTTAAAAGTAATATGTTATTTCTTCACTAGTATGAATGTGTCTTTTTTATGGATGAGTAGACACTTTCAATATATGTCGACGTTAATACTTCCTTGCTTTTTAACACGTTCATTCAGGGATATCTGTGGCTGTACTGACATACATTCTGCACATATGTTTACGGTTTATATAGAATTTCAGTTGTTGCGCTCGTTCCCCTACATGAGGAAATAAATACTGTTCACCTTTACTCCATCAATAAGCATCAAATGTACGTTAGTCGTTCCTTCTCTTAAAAAAGTAACCATAGCAAAACAAGTAACTAGATACAAGTAACGCGTCACATACAAGTTTGGGCACAACTTCAAGGCATGCTTTTCAAGAAGTACTAGAAATGTCCATGTGTATTCCGGTAAGGGACACACCCCCGATATACATAGATCTATCTAGCAGATTTTATGCAAGAGGCCAAGCGCCGATCACCTATGTCTGGTTCGTCTGATAGTGCATTTATAGTGATGCTGGACCAAAATTTAGATTTCGCAAAATAAGGCCGCAGAAGAGCGTTGAACGGGGCGCTACGAACGCCAAAACAACACGCACACGTCGATATCTCAAACGGATTGCCGTAGTTTTAGAAAAGAAGGGCGCGATCAAGTCGACGACTGTGACTTCACAATCCTCCTGGAACAGTTGAGAATAAGGAGAAGCGGCTTTGCTGCTGTCCTCCTCGCTTCTGTTCACCTCCTCGAGGAGACGAAGCAAAGAGGGGAGGGAATGAGAATCGTGACTTCACAAGTTGTCGGCCTTGTCGGCCGAGTTAATCGCGCGCTTCTTTGCCAGAAAAATACGGTCAGCCGTTAGAGATATCGCAGCATCACTGATGCTTTTGGGTTTTGCATCCCCCTGCCTATCCCTACGACCTTTTTTTTTTGTGAGCTCCAAAATTTCGGTCCAGTATCCCGTTAAGGAGTCAACCAACAGCCTCTGTGCCTAGAGTGGCTACTTGTTCGATATGTTGGTTACACGTAGTTCGTTCATCACTCCCAAGTACCTAAGATGCTTGCCTCGGAGATCAATAGTTGAGATAGTATCGCTCTATCGTTATGTCAGAATTTACCGAGAAAGCAAAGAAATTGCACATTCCGAAGCATTGAAAGTGGGGTGCAAGTACGATACTTATCCAAATATTACGTTAAGATATAGCTCTAGTTTCGAACAGGCGCCTGAATGTAGTTGTCAGGTGCAAAATTGCGTTCTAATTTGCGTATATAAACGTTCTTATCTCTGTCTATAGTGCAATCGATCTTAACATAACGTTAAAAATCAGCACGAATAATACCGATTCTCGGTTAAATCTCTATATTTTTATAAGGCGGCGTTAGAACAATGGAATGAGCTATTTGGCAAAAATATTTAAGGCCCGTTTACACTCTTGCAACCGAGTACGACCGAAAGAGACGAGACTTGTTAAAACCTTTTAAATTTCTTAGGACGAGAGAACACACTGGCACGCTGGCGCCATCCATGCGGTGACCCTAGAACTGCATTTCAGAAGAGCGAAGGTTTTGCGGGATTTCCGAGGTGAAATGTGCGTAACACCTATAAGAAACTCTCGTTTATAACTGTCACGATCCTTCTAGAACGTGGACGAAGGGGGGCCGAAGCACCCGCCGAGAAGAGACGACACGCAGCCTGGTTGTGAGGGTGGACGATGACTGGCACGAGCGGCTGTGCTCAACGGCGTTTATTGGGCGAGGTGATCAATGTTGCCCGCCGAGCCTGGCGGCCGAAGACGGGCGGACTGGAGGGGGCGCTACATACTTGTTACATCCCTCCCCGCCAGTTTGTTTTCTCTAAAACAAAATAAAAGAATAACCAGTGAACACGGCCAACACTGACTCGGTGTCTGGTCGTGACAAGACCTGGCCGGTCGACGATGAAGGTCACCCCGGCGAGTAGCGGTCAGGTGGCCTTCGCTGCCGCGTACTCCGCCGGACCACTGGTGTCGACGGGCCAGGTGTGGCAACGCCGGGCGCTGGCTCTTACGGTCGCGCTCTATCTGGTGGAGCCGCAAGGACCGGATTTGGGAGTGGCACTGGTGCCACAGGAGTAGCGACGCTTGTTATCTCCGGGGTGGGTGGCGCTCCGCTGGCCACGACTGGTGCTGTTGGGCCCCCTGCAGGCTGGTCCTCTGAAGCGACGGCCGAGGGTGCAAGCCAGGTCCCGGAGCGAGGCCCGACATGGTCGGCGTGCCGGTGCCAGGTGGTGCCGTCGGGCATGCGGAAGAGCAGCGATGAGGCACTCGCTGGTGAAACCACACGCCCGGCAGACCAGCGTGGGCCAGGACGGAAGTTCCTGGCGTAGACCGACACTCCCGGCTCCGGCAAAGGCCCGGGACAGCAGCCTCGGTCAGCAGCCAGCTTCTGCTTCAGCTGCTTCAGGAGCGCCGTGGACCGGAGGTCTGTATGCAAGACGTCCAAGGGTGTCTTGACCATCAGGCCCAGCAGAAGCTCGCAGGGGGCACGGCCAGTGACCTCATGCGGTGTGGTTCGGTACTGAAACAGTACCCGGGCCACCTGAGTACGGAAATCCCCGGGCTGGCTCTTCTTGAGCTTGTCCTTGATGGTCTGTACCACCCGCTCTGCTGCACCATTGGAAGTGGGGTGGTACGGCGGAACCAGCATCCGGCGGATTCCATTCCTCTGCAGCCAGTCGAAGTACTCGGCGCTGGCGAAAGCGGGACCATTGTCGGACACAATAATGTCTGGCAATCCCTGCGCCGCGAAGACCTGCCGCAGAGCCGCAATGGTCGCGCTTACCGAGGGACTGGTGACTGGCAGTGCCTCCACCCACTTGGAAAAGGCGTCCACTACCACCAGGAAGTAGTGGCCCTTGAAGGGTCCCGCATAGTCCACGTGCAAGCGGGACCACGGCCTCTGTGGGAACGGCCAGGGGGTGATCTCCACGTGGCGCGAGGCTCGCTGGTTCTCCTGGCAGACCTGGCAACCTTGCACCTGGTGCACGATGTCCTGGTCCAAGCCAGGCCACCAAACGTGCGACCGTGCCACCATCTTGGTCTTTTCCACGCCAGGATGCCCCGCATGCAGCAACTGCAGCACCTTGGCCCGCAGACTTTGTGGAATCACCACCCTGGAACCCCACAGCAGGTAGCCCTGCTCCAAGCTCAGCTCGGCAGTCTTGTGGCTGTACGCCTGGTGACGCAGCTCCTCCCCTCGGGCAACCGCCTTGACCACCTGAGACAGGACCGGGTCCCGGCTGGTCGCCTGCGCCACCGCAGTCCTGGTAAGAACCCCCGGGTAGGCCCGCTCCAGCAGGAACACGTCAGCTGGCTCTGGAACGGCAGCAGGCACCTCGGGCAGGGGCAGGCGGCTCAGGGCGTCGGCAGGTCCCAGGTCCTTCCCAGGGCGGTGGACCAGCTTGTAACTGTAGGCCGCCAGCGTCAAGGCCCAGCGTACCACACGAGGCGAGGCTTGCACTGGGACCGCCTTGTCAGGCCCCAGCAGTGGCTTGTGGTCCGTGACCGCCTCGAATTGCCGGCCCCACAGGTACTGATGGAAGCGCTGGACCCCGAAGATGAGGGCCAAGCCTTCCTTGTCGAGCTGGCTGTAGCGTTGTTCCGGCACATGTAGTCGACGAGAAGCAAACGCCACAGGGCGTTCCTGACCATCCTGACCCCGGTGCGACAGGACGGCTCCTACCCCATACGGCGACGCATCCACGGTAAGGACCACAGGCTTGGCCGGGTCGAAGTGCACCAGCACTGGAGCCTTAATGACGAGCTCCTTGCTGCGCTGGAAGGCCAAGTCCTGCTCCTTCTTCCAGGCCCACTGCTGCCCATCACGAAGCAGGCGATGCAGCGGCTCCAGATGCGTCGGCAGGTTGGGCAGGAACCTCCTGTAGAAGTTGATGAGGCCGAGATAGCTCTGAAGCTCCTTCTTGCTCTTGGGCTTCGGCGCCTTGAGCACGGCCTCAATCTTGCGGGGGCCGGGGCCAGGCCAGCCTGGGAGATGATGTGTCCCAGGTACTCTACGCTGGGGGTCAGGAACATGCACATGTCCAGCCTCAGCTTGAGACGGGCGTCCTGTAGTCGTGTCATGACTTTGCGCAGGTTCTGCAGGTGGTCCGCGTCGTCGGTACCGGTAACCAGGATGTCGTCCAAGTACACCGCCCCGTGCCTCATGCCCCTGAAGAGGTTGTCCATCTCTCTCTGGAAGATGACTGGGGCTCAGGCCACGCCGAACGGTAGGCGCGTGTACTGGAAGAGTCCCATGGTTGTTGTAATGGTGACATACTTCCGGGCGGCATCCTGGAGCACCAGCTGCTGGTAGGCATCTCGAAGGTCGAGCTTAGAGAACTTCTGTCCCCCGGACAGAGCCGACCAGAGATCTTCGACCCGAGGCAGCGGGTACTTCTCGACGGTAGCGACGGGGTTGATGGTGACCTTGAAGTCCCCGCAGGTCCTGACGCGGCCGTCTTGCTTGAGGACTGGAACGATCGGTGCAGCCCACTCTGAAGTCTCGACGGGCACCATGATACCCTCTTGCTGCAGCCGTTGCAGCTCCTGGGTGACCCCGTCCTTCAGGGCGAACGGCAGCGGACGCGGCTTGAAGAACCGAGGCCGGGCTCCCTCGGGAACGTGGATGCCGACCGTCGTGCCGGCAAAGGTGCCCACCCCTGGCTGGAACAGGGACTGGAAGTCCGTCAGGGGGCTCGGGACGTCCTTCACCACGTGCAGCGCAGCTTCTTGGTACTCCGGCAGCCGAACACCGAGCGAGTGAATCCAGTTCCGGCCCAGCAGCGTCGGCGACGACCCCTTGGTTAGATAAAGGGGAAGGATTGCCTCCCTGTCGCCAAGGCGAACGCTGACTTGGGCCCGACCCTGGACCTGGGAAAGCTGCCCAAAGTAGCTGCGCAGCATGACGTCAGACGCCTCGATGGACACGCCGGGGAAGGTCCGCTTGAACAGCTTCCCGGGCATGACCCACACGCTGGCCCCTGTGTGCAGCTCCATGGTGATGGGGTGGCCGCAGATTTCGACAGACACCATGTATGGTGGCACAGACGATGAAATTCTCCTGGTGTGCCACACGTCGAAAATCTGCGGGTCCTCGGCCACGACGTGAACCCTGGCTGAAGACGAACGCGGACCTGGTGCCGCTCGTCCCCGCCGCGTTCTTTTGCGACGACCACCCCGGCCGCGGGCTTGGCTGGAACCCGGGCTTGAACCAGGCTGCTGCTGCTGCTGCTGCTGGCCGCCGCTCGACCTCCCCCCTCGGCAGACACGTGCGAGGTGCCCAGTTCTCCCGCACGTGAAGCATTGTGCTTGGACGAACTGGCACTGTGAGGGGGAGTGGGCAGCACCGCAGCGGCTGCAGGCACCGCTCCTTGCCGCCATCTTGTTCACCACCGCTTCCGTCGACGGTGTGCCGCCCGCACGCGCTATCTCGCTGGCGTCCTTCGCTGCTGCTTCCATCGCCAGCGCTGCCTTCACCGCGTCGTCCAGCGAGGGGTCGGGGAGCTCCAAAAGTCGCGTCTGCATGGCAGGGTTGTTGATGCCGCAGACGAACCGGTCCCGGAGTAGCGAGTCCAACTGGTCGCCGAAGGCGCAGGTGCTCGCTAACCCTCGTAGCGCAGCGACGAACTGCCCGAGGGTCACCCCGTCCTGGCGGCTCTGGTTGTTGAAGCGGAACCGCTTCATAAGCGTGGACGGCGCCAGGCTGAAGTGCGAGCGCAGCGTGGCGAGCAGCTCACCCAGCGTTTTGACGTGCAGCGTGGCCGGCTTGAGTAGGTCGAGCAGGAGGCTGAAGACGCGGGTCCCGCAGCTGGCCAAGAAGATGTCCCGTTGTTTCGCCTCCGGCGTGTCGTTCGCCCGGAAGAGCACGTGGACCTGTTCTTCGTAGACAGGACAGGCGGACCCACCTCCCTCGAACGGCTCGAGCCTCCCGTACAGCGGCATGGCGACAGGAGCGGGGGGCGGTGTAGCGACTCTCTCGGCGGCGTGGGCCGAACCGTGCATCTTGAAGGGCCGAACCGTGCATCCTCGTCGCCAGTGTCACGATCCTTCTAGAACGTGGACGAAGGGGGGCCGAAGCACCCGCCGAGAAGAGACGACACGCAGCCTGGTTGTGAGGGTGGACGATGACTGGCCCGAGCGGCTGCGCTCAACGGCGTTTATTGGGCGAGGTGATCAATGTTGCCCACCGAGCCTGGCGGCCGACGACGGGCGGACTGGAGGGGGGCGCTACATACTTGTTACAATAACGTTGACAAATTTTTCGAGCCAAGAAAGAAAGGATAATGCGCGAGAGAAATAAAAAATATGCCGGACTGGCCAAGTATACACTGCTACCCAATAGAGGTCGCCAATGTGTCCTCTCGTTTCTAGAGGTTCTAAAGGGTAAATGCAAAAAGAAAGACACGTTTTTTTTTTTGAACAGACTAATTGGTACAAGCATGTCAAAAAGCAAGTTTTCCTCGAGAAAAAAAAAATTTTAATGCAATATTTATTACGTGAAACTGATTTTGGTTTGAGGCTATTTCGTCCATTTTAAATCAAGCGCCACGAAGGTGGGGTTTCGTGACGTTTAGCCCAAATTGGCTGCTATATATCTCATTGGCTGAGAGTTTGATTGACAGCTTAGATCTTGGTTGTTAAACCTTTGTTATACGTTACAGTTTCCTTTTGAGCGCATATTTTTACGTTTAAAGAATAACCCGTGTAATCAATCATCATTTTTTGCAAAAGATTTACAAGACGGGCACTGCGGTTTGAATTCCATACCACAACAAACAAAAGCTTCGCCATTCTTTTCGTGGCCGCCGAAGCAGCCGAAGTTTACTCCCGGCTGTCGCGCCTACTTCGTTCGTTTCGTCTAAGTGAGTGTTTTTTGTTGACCCACGTGCTTGAGCGAGACTTCCTGACGTGAAGTAGTATGTGTTTAGCAGCCGTCGAAAGTGTTAGTGATAAAAAGCGACGCAGGATTTTTGCTTTTATAGCGCAGTTTGTTACTTTCGTTTTGTTTTCTTGTGTCAACTTTGCTTAATTAGCGTGTTTTTTTTTTTTTTGCTTGTACGTGCAAATGCCGGCTCTTTTGAGATGTCAGCTTCTGCAAACTGGCGTCGTTACCGGGTTAGTGGTCGTTCAGCAGCCATGCCGCCCTAAAAGATGACAAGCTGAATGTTAATTGGCTGGAGGCAATCGGGCGTTCGCGTAGCGACAAACGTGTCCAGGTATGTTCTCGTCATTTTGCTCCGGGGGCCTTCGAGATTCGCACCGGGTGTGCCGAACGTCCACGACTGAGACGCGGGGCGGTCCCGACGCTAATCCTACCGAGTGCAACAGCACCAAGTGCAGCATCATCGGCAAGTCAAATTTCTAGGGATAATTTTTCACTATGCTATGCTTAGGTTTCTGGTGGCGCATTGTATCGTTTAAGAACTGTTCTATTTTAACTGAAAATTGTTGTAACGCTGGTAAGCGAGTTCCAGCTCATAAGTTAATATTTTGCATCCAGCAATTACAAACATCCTGCATCACTTTGGCCAGTGATTAGCACTTACGGGTATGGGCCACTTGCCTTCAGTTTTGTCCACCCACGCCACCAAGAATTGAATGAAGAAATGTCAAACATTTAGAACGCATTCTCTTCTGTGCAATCCAACCAGCTGATAACCGGACCAACAAGGCCAGCACCTGTGCCTATCTGTGTCAGCCGAGTTGGAAACCCCTATGCAGCGAGTTTTCTGCTGCCGCTATTTTGGTCCCCAGTGCGCATGTACATTAGGTGTAAATTGCGTATTTCACTATAATGTCCTCTGCACTTAGCAACTGGCAGAACCAAACAAAGACCAAGCGGCTGCACCTGTGGATGACTATGTCAGGCAGGAAGCACATTCAAGTGCTTGAAACCATGGCATTTGTTTGTAGGCTGTCGGATGCTCTCCTGTTGAGCTGACTATGTGTACAGTTGCCACTGCATGCTTGAGATTTAGACCGTACTTAGTACTTCTTGCAATCTGTGTTGTAGGCTCACTGCTGCAGGTGCTCTGCCCCTCGTGCAACTGTTGGCACACAAACAGAGGCGACAGATGCGGACACTGCAGATTCTGTCATGCCCGTGTGTGAGTATAACTGAATACTTAAATTAGGTGTTTTAGGAATACGTCGCAATCTCACCAGCATTTCATGCGAAAGTTTTACTGAGCTTAAGTTGTGTGTTCTATATCCATGTGCCAGGTCAACCTTGGGGGCAATGCGGCTGCCCCCACACCACAATCAGACAGGAAGTCCCCAGGAGCGCTTCCCAGTCCAGTGCAACCTGCCACAGCACTGCGAGCTCGACTACCTTCACGAATTCCCAGCACGACCTCCACCCTGTGAGCCCCAGACCAACTCAACAGTGACGTTCAGGGCAGCTATCGTAGGTCCACGCCTATACCACCTGAGGACGACCACAGCGCGTGGCAGGTAAGTCCCAGTGAACAGCGGGATAGGCCTTGTAATGCCGGCAAAAATGGTGAGGTGGAGGATGCGTCAGATGACCCCTCTGACAGCGATATGAGCACCAACGGAAAGAGCGAAATGAGCACCAACATTAGGGAGTCGGACATTCATTTCGAAGCTTAGAGCAGCAATCACCCAGGTGAGGAGCTGCACATGCTTCAAAGACAATCAGATGGATACACCAGAGGGAACCGTCCACCGGACATTTGTCTTCGGTGCCCCCACACCACAACCAGGCGGAAAGTCCCAAGGAGCGCTTCCCAGTCCAGTGCAACCTGCCACTCTTCGCCAATCCCCAGCACGACCTCCGGCCTGCGAGCCTCGGACGAGCTCAGCAGGGATGTTCAGACAGCCGTCACAGGTCCACGCCCATACCACCTGAGGACAACCACAGCGCAGGACAGGTAAGCCCCAGTGAACGGCTGGACAGGCCATGGAATGCAGACGATGGTGAGCTGGAGGACACGTCGGACGATTCCTCATACAGTGACATGGGCACCGACGGAGAGAGCGACCCGAGTACCGATATGGAGGAGTCGGACATTTGTTTCGAAGCCGAGTACGATACTGACCCAGGTGAAGAGCTGCACATGCCTCAAAGACAATGAGATGGTTACACCGGAAGGAAACAGTCACACCGGACATTTATTTCGGTGTGACGGTCTGAGACGAAAGCTTGGCCTCACTTAGCATTCAAAGCTGTCTTTCAGAGGACAGCCAAGTCGGAAGTGTGTCCATACTATGCTATGCAAACTCATGACCATTTCAAACGTCCTTAGATTGCAGACGAAGATATGGGTGAGTCTGATGGTCCTGGTGAACCCGACACCACCTACGTGCTCTTTACAGAAGAAAGCTTCATGAGGTAACACTTTTAGGGATGTTCAAGTGTGTGTTACAGTTGTATTTTCATTTTCAGTGACCGTGAACTGGTGCCACCCCAGAAGGAGCGCAAATTTATTGTATTTGAGGGTCGCCTCCTGGAGCTCTTCAAAGTGTGTCGCACCTCCCTTGCCCCTTGCCCCTAGCCGAAACACCATCGTAATCCAGTCCTCTCAAGTGAAGATAACGAGCACATGTGCACAGCACCACGTGGAGCGGTGGTGGAGCCAACTTTAGGTGAGTGGCAAAGCAGCAGGAAATATCTTGATTTGTGCGGGAATTCTGTTTTCAGGAGCCGCTGTTGCGACTACCCTGAGGTTGCTCAAGTCCATCAACGTCGCAACATTCTCGGAGCTCACCTTCCACTACTACAAGCAGGCTTACCTGCTGCCCGCTGTGAAGCATGCTAGCTAGTATAGGAATGGGTTCTAAAGATAAAAAAATGGCATAGCCTTACTAACTTAAAGGACATAATTGCTTGCCCGGTTTACCAACGGCAGAACACGACACAACCACTCTCCACAAAAGACACGACACCACCTCTCCCCACAAAAGACACGACACCGGACCTCTAACAATGGGGTCAAACTAACAAAAGAGCTGACAGCACCAAAAACGACACATCATTAAAAAAAAAACACGCTGGGAAAACTACAGATTGCACTGAACCTTTCACTGAAAAAGTCAGCTACGAATACACAAAAAAGGAGATAATGTTAACAATACCATTAGAGATTTAGAAATCGATTTCATTCTGCATCTAAAGACAAAGAAGGCTTGTTCACTGCATTCCCATGCTTTGTTATTGTGATTGACTCTTTCAGCAAGCGCTTGTGGTCGTTTTTTCTTTTTTTGTACAATTGTGTTTGTCGAGTTCCATAAAGGCACGCAATTCCTACACTCCTGAATATGCTTGAATACTTCAGAATATAGATCCTTGTTTTTGACACATCGTTTATCTTCGCCTAGTCTATCATTAAGACAACGCTTCGTTTGACCTATATAGCACACAGAACAATCAAAGAGGGATCTTGTAGACTATACCTGAAATACATGTAACACAGATTTCCCTTTGTGTTTTTAAACAACCTTCCTGGGCGGAAGCGAACGGAGTTAACCGTTTCAAACTGCTATCTGTGCTAAACGCCGTGCGTAAACCAAACTTATCACCGACTGATTTTAAATTGTGTGAAATTTTATGAAAAAACGGTACGACTACAAGCTTTTTGTGCTCGGGCATTTTCCTAATTTGTTCGTCTTTTGCAACAATGAACGAAAGCTGTTTGCAAATAAAATCTTGAGGATACTTTCCACCCTTTAGCCGGGAAAACACAATTTGAATCGACGTCATAATGCTGTGCCAACATGACTTTTGAAGCGCGGTTTTAATCATGTTTCAAACCAATCCTGCCTTGACATGCTTTGAATGGCAACTATCAAAGGGAAGTACTGGTATAGCCTTTTCTTTGCCATACAACCAACATAAACCGGGGACCAATCTGAGCTGGACGTCTAAATACTGAAGTACGTTATTGGCTGGCTTTTTAATAGAAAACTTCATCTCCGGTGCCTCCCTGTGCACAGTATTCTCAATGAAACGAGCAAGGGCCAAGTCACGGACACATACCAATATGTCATCCATGGACCTTATAATAAGTACGGAGTTCGGGTGATAATGTTTGATCATCTCATGCAATTTTAGGTGTAAGCTCCGGAGTTATATTTCTGAAAAGGCCGGGGCGACAGCCGAACCAATACATTCGCCTTGACGTTGAATGTATTTCCGCTCATCATAGTTTACCACTGTCGACTTTAGATACAGTTCAAGTATCCTTAGAAAATCATTGATCTCTATACCAGACTGGGACTGAAACCGAACTAAATGCTCCTCTTGAAACGAGCGGACCCTAGAAAGCAAAATGGCTGGTTGGAATGAATGATACAAATCCTTGATATTCAGGGAAAAAATCGTGCAAACTTTACCATGAGGCGGCTGAATATCTGATATCAAATCCAAGCAAAATGGCTGATTACAATGAATAATACAAATCCTTGACATCCTGGGAAAACGTCGTGCAAACTCTACCATGAAGAGGTCGAAAATCTGATATCAAATCCAAGCAAAATGGCTCGTTGGAATGAATAATACAAATCCTTGATATATAGAGAAACAATCGTGCAACCTTTACCATGAAACTTTTTTATATCTGATATCAAATCCAAGCAAAATGGCTGCTTGGAATGAATAATACAAATCCTTGATATCCAGGGAACAAATCGTGCAAACTTTGGGATGAAACGGTTCAACATCTGATATCAAATCCAAGCAAAATGGCTCGTTGGAATGAATAATACAAATCCTTGATATATAGAGAAAAAATCGTGCAACCTTTACCATGAAACTTTTTTATATCTGATATCAAATCCAAGCAAAATGGCTGGTTGGAATAAATAATACAAATCCTTGATATATAGAGAAAAAATCGTGCAACCTTTACCATGAAACTTTTTGGTATCTGATATCAAATCCAAGCAAAATGGCTGGTTGGAATGAATAATACAAATCCTTGATATCCAGGGAACAAATCGTGCAAGCTATGGGATGAAACGGTTCAACATCTGATATCAAATCCAAGCAAAATGGCTCGTTGGAATGAATAACACAAATCCTTGATATATAGAGAAAAAATCGTGCAACCTTAACCATGAAACTTTTTTTATATCTGGTATCAAATCCAAGCAAAATGGCTGGTTGGAATGAATAATACAAATCCTTGATATCCAGGGAACAAATCGTGCAAACTTTGGGATGAAACGGTTCAATATCTGATATCAAATCGAAGCAAAATGGCTGGTTGGAATGAATAATACAAATCCTTGATATCGCTTCCGCCCTGAAGGGTTCTTTAAAAAAACACAGGGAAGGTGTGTTAGATGTATTTCAGGTATAGTCTGCAACATCCCTTTTGATTGTGGTTTGTGCTTTATAGGTCAAAAGAAGCGTTGTCTAAAAGATAGACTAGGCGGACAAAAAAACGATGTGTCAAAAACAAGCATCCATATTCCGAGGTTTCGAAGCATATTCAGGAGTGTAGGAATTGCGTGCCTTTATGGAACTCGACAGCCACAATTGTAACAGAAAAAAAAAAACGACCACAAGCGCCTGCTGAAAGAGTTAATCGCAATAACGTAGCATGGGAATGCAGTGAACAAGCCTCCTTTGTCTTTAGATGCGGAATGGAAGCGATTTCAAAATCTCTAATGGTATTGTCAACATTATTTTCTTTTTTGTGTATGTGTAGTCTTATAGCTGGCTTTCTCAGTGAAAGGTCCACTGCAATCTGTGATTTTCTCAGCGTGTTTTCTTTAATGATGTGTCGTCTTTGGTGCTGTCAGTTCTTTTGTTGGTTTTACCCCATTGTTAGAAATCCGGTGTCGTGTCTTTTGTGGAGGGAGGTGGTGTCGTGTCTTTTGTGGAGAGAGGTGACTTGAGGAAGGGTACCCTTTCCTTCCTTTTTTTTTCAACCCTATTATAAAGGGTTCTTTCCTCAATAAAACTTTATCTGTGTTTGAGACGTTCTCCTTCTCTTCCTTGTCGTCGTCTGTCTTTACCACAGTCTCGGGTTTTTCACTAAAAGGGTCATTCACATTGACCAGGTGCAAGTCGGTGAGGTAAGATTTACTAACCAAAACAAAAGGCCTACTCTGCGGCACACACCCCTTTGTTTAGAATAATTAAAAATCATTTTTATTGTCCCCTTAAGCGTGATATTTCTAAGAACCTTGCGATCAGACTGCAGTACGGTGACTGTTGAACTAATGAATGCATACACATTGTGATCAGTCAGAAGAGGTGCCCTCCAGCAACGCCATGGAAAAGGTGGCCTTCGTCTCTGGCCTCACCAAGCTCAAGAAGGAAGACTTCACTATTGGCTCTTTCATCTCGGGTATCTGAAACGTTCAACATAGGCTACCCACCTAACTGTTCTTTTCTGGCTCTCTGTAAGGTTAACCAGCTACGTGTTATTTCGTGTCCTTTACAATACAACCCCTTATATGCAGACCGTCACCCAGGCGCCGAGCACCACGTGAGGACCGAAGAAAGGGGCACAAAGCACTACTTCGACACGTGGCATATTGACAAATGTTGGTTTCCCATTATTTATTTTTTTTCATTTTATTTACTGACAGGCAGTGACTAATCCGACAATCCGTGGTCAAAATAACATTATAAATTACTTTTATGTGTATGACGGTGATTCCAAAAGGCTTCACCCGTCAAAATATTTTATTTATTATTTTGACATCCTTCGTAGAAATATTGATGTTCTCACTGGATGTAATGGAGTAAAAGGAGATAACCATTTTAAGAGCTTTGATACAACAAAATTAATGCGTTTTCCGACTCAAAAGGTCATTTATACGACCTGTACGCCAATGGCATTTTGGAACACTTTGCTTACAGACAGCGAAACGGAACCTTTAAAATATGGTTTGAATCAAGACTGGGGATTAGTATAGAGATAATCAAACGTTGCTTTTCATAAATTATTTCACAGCAATTGTAAGTCACTAACGTGAATAGTTGCTCCTTGGTGCTGCTATCACCGTGGGAATGAGAACGAAACCAAACATTGTACGCCTGACCCCATACCCAGTCTGGTGCACAGGACACCGGTCAAGAAATACCTTGCTCACATACAGAATAAGACAATGCTCAAATTAAACTTTGTTTCTTAACTTTACGAGAGAGCAACAGTTCAAAATCCACCACCCGTCACCCGTCAAACTCTGGAGCACAAACCATTCACATTGGAATCTTGAGCACACACCCCACACGTCGAACATAGGATGATTTTTTTCAGGTAGAACTTGTGAAGCACCGCGACTTGCAAAAGCGTAAAAGCCGACATGATACCTGAAGCTCTCAAATTACTAATTGAAAGCTATTTGCAAAAATACTCCAAAAGCCGGGAGACGTCATAATTAAAACAAGAACACCGACTTGACATAACAGAAAAAACAACTTCATTAGACGTTTTGCCTCCCATGCGGGAGGCATCATCAGTAGTTACACAGCAAATGCAGGGTTCAACCTAAACTCAACGCTATTTATCAGGAATGTCCGTGTAAGCTTCGTGGAGAGGGCCGCGGTTTTTGTTGCACACGGATGTGTCCCTGCGAAGAAACCACGATTCTAGAAGCTTTCGGGGCCCCCATCTCTCCTCTCTCGCCAAGGTCGTCGCGGCCGGAAAGTCGAAAGAATGCCCCATTGTCCACGCATGGTCCACCAGTTCAGTCTTCAGTCGCGTCGCGTGGGATGCGTACGTGACGTCACGCTTGTGTTCTTTGAGTCTGGTATCTCTCCTCCGTCCGGTTTCACCAATGTAGGACGCTGGGCAGTCACTGCAGGGGTCGTCCAAACGTCCAAACGTCCAAAGAGGCGTTATCTACAAGATCCCCTGCAGTGACTGCCCAGCGTCCTACATTGGTGAAACCGGACGGAGGAGAGATACCAGACTCAAAGAACACAAGCGTGACGTCACGTACGCATCCCACGCGACGCGACTGAAGACTGAACTGGTGGACCATGCGTGGACAATGGGGCATTCTTTCGACTTTCCGGCCGCGACGACCTTGGCGAGAGAGGAGAGATGGGGGCCCCGAAAGCTTCTAGAATCGTGGTTTCTTCGCAGGGACACATCCGTGTGCAACAAAAACCGCGGCCCTCTCCACGAAGCTTACACGGACATTCGTGATAAATAGCGTTGAGTTTAGGTTGAACCCTGCATTTGCTGTGTAACTACTGATGATGCCTCCCGCATGGGAGGCAAAACGTCTAATGAAGTTGTTTTTTCTGTTATGTCAAGTCGGTGTTCTTGTTTTAATTATGAAAGCCATTTGTATATCTTCCGGAAATAATGTCGTAGACATAGTTTGTTTACAGACATTGAAATAGTCACGGCCATTCCCGACTACTCGACAAATTTCTATACGGCAGTGGACACTTCTGATGTATACCTAACAATTGTACACTTCTCAAGGCTTAAAGAAGAAGCTCCAAGGAGCGAGCCGGAAGAGTGAGTCCAAGGAACTGCAGGTGTGGGTGCAGCCAATCACCAACCACCTGTTCTGCTGCAGCGCTGGGTGATGGCAACGGCCCACTCCTAGTAAGTATGGGGCTCCGTTTGATGAACCACGTGGTGGACAAGCACGATGGCCACGACGGACCGTTCAGCGAGCGCCTGCACCAGCCACTTTCTGACCGTGCATGGTTGACTGAGGGTAAGTTCATTGCACCGTTCCTTGTCCAGTACACCTCTGCTGCCATTCTAATGTAGGAGAAATAAAAATACTTCTGAATGGTATTCATCATAGCTGTGTGCTTATTTCAGAGCCCCAGCTTACAACAAGCTCCGAAACATTGTTTCAAGCCCGCGGCTCCTCAAAGACATCAGTCATCTGTCCCCCGGGACCCCGACTTCCTCCGTGGAAGCTTTCAACAGCGTACTGATAGGGTTCGCCTCCAAGTCCTGGGCATTTACGCCAGAAGGAATGGAAGCGAGCTAAACAACCCTTCTAATCGAACGACCATTCCTGGCATGGTGGCCTGTAGCCGATTTTGAAAACAATATTTAATAAAAAAACAATATTAATGTTGTTATTTGTGTAATACAAACCACACGCCACCATATTCTGAGGCTTTCTATAACGTGCATGTTTACTAATCATTCTTCTCCCTCACTGCATGTGTAAATATCTATAAAAGTTTACTCCACTGACGTTTTTCCCAGAACTTCTTTATTTGCATGCAACACTGGACACAAAGTCAACCTCTTGAATACAATAAGGGATGTGTCAAGTTACTGGGAAATAAAAAAAAAAAAAACCGAAGACCACAATTCGCAAGATGTTTCATGTTACTGGGAAACACAGAAAAAATTTACAACATGGTATGAATGAGTACGAAACTCAAAAGTTAATACATAGCATCAATACACTAGCTACGTAGTGATCATTCTTAAGAGCTAAAGCTTGGGAAATACTTTTAGAGCGCAGCTCTTAGGGGCCCGTTTCCAGCTTGAGCGGCGTCGGCGTCGGCGTAACCGCGCGGTGCATTATAGGTAAATTTCCCCGCTAAATCTAGCGGAAAAATTTCTCCGCTAGATTTAGCGGAAAAATTTCTCCGGTAAATCTAGCGGAAAAAATTTTCCCTCTAAACCTAGCAAGAAAAATTCCCCGCTATATCTAGCGGAAAAATTTCCCCCGCTAAATCTGGCGGAAAAATTTCCCCGCTAAATCTAGCGGAAAAACTTCCCTGCTACATTTAGCGGGAAAATTTTTCCGCTAGATTTAGGGGGAAAAATTTTCCGCAAAATCTAGCGGAAAAAATTCCGCGCTAAATCTAGCGGAAAAATTTCCCGCTAGATTTAGCGGAAAAAATTCCCCGCTAAGTCTAGCGGAAAAATTTTCCCTTTAAACTTAGCGGAAAATGTTTCCCGCTAAATCTAGCGGAAAAAATTCCCCGCTAAAGCTAGCGGAAAAATTTTTCTGGGGGGTCACGTGACCCCCAAGGTCACGCGACACCTTGGGGGGGGGGGGGGGGGGGTTGTCGCGTGTACGAATGACAGTATCGGAACTGTCATTCGTACATTTCTTCCACGTCAGCATTTCCTCACCGTTCCAGCGTGATCCTTTACACATTCCGAGTGCCTCGGCGGCCCCTTACAATTATATGCGATCGTTTCTACTGTCGAGCAGCGGCCGGTCGAATTGGGGGGAAAAAAACTTGAATAGGTAACAGAGATCGTCAAGCGCACTTCCTGGCTCTGGTTTTATTAATTTCGGAAGAAAAAGTGAAAGCCGTTTACAACTCCGTCTAACCCCGAATCGGAGCGCAACTTTTGAGGAGGAGGAGGGAAGGGTACTGAGGGGAGGGTAGACCCCGCCTCCTCCTTCTCCTCCTCCTCCTCTCTTTCTTGAATATGCTCCGGGGGGTCACATGACCTCGGGGGGTGTCACGTGACCTCGGGGAGGGGTCACGTGACCTCCGGGGGGTCACGTGACTTGGAGATTCACGTGACCTTGGAAAGTCACGTGACCTTGGGGGTCACGTGACCTTGGGGTGACCTTGAGGGGTCACGTGACCTCGCGGTTACGCCGACGGCGACGCCGCTCAAGCCGGAAACAGGCGCCTAAGAGCTGCGCTCTAAAAAAGGGGTGAAGTTCGTTCGACGGCCCGCGTTCCGATGGTCGCCTCACATGCTGGTAGCCGCTGTATCACGGATCACGCCGACTGTTTTCGTGGTATCCTAAAACCAGTTGTGCTCCAGATCGTCTACCGAATGAGGGCGATGGAGCTAAACGACACGGGGCTCATCGGACAGAGGAGCACCCTTAAGCACCCATTCACTGTTCACGTAACTTTGGGAATGAAGTTATGTGCTCGTAAATCCCACGGCTCACAGAGGTTCAAAGCCCTGGTATTCATCAGATGGATACGTGTTTCGAATGGCCTGTACAACACAAGCCGGCAAGACCGTCCGGTTATCTCTGCTAATGCGGCGCCAGATCCACCAGACAAACTGCCGGTACGCCGCATACCTGTACTTCCTGTTGAAACACAAGAAGAATGACATAGATGACACATGAGAATACAAAACAAAACTCAAGGAAGAGACGGCTCTGAAGATCAGAATTGTTCTGAATCTAGAACAAAAGCTTATCGCAAGAGTCAATAGCAGCAGTAGACAAACTTTTTTTCTTTCAGTCTTGACAAATCGATGCAGTTGGGTACCGCCCGAGCCTTTCAGTGGCCAATTCGCCAAAGCATGCGACGTCTCGCGCGAAAAGGTAGCAGCGACGCAGTCCTTTGTCCCACCTAACGAAGAACAGCTGGAGGTTAAATTACCAGCGGGTGTCGTCGAAGCGCGCCGAAGGCTCGGGAGGTTCGGGTTGTTGCGCCGTCTTCGCTGTCGGCAGCCGTCCTCCGCGGCGTGTCTTCGAATGGCCGAAGACCAAGCTGCTCGCAGCGGCCAAGAAGCTCACGCTTCAATTCAGGGTCCATTTTGCGCGAGGACGCAGAAGCTACTAAAGGCGGTGGACAGTGGTACGCACACAAGACGCACCGAAAATCGAGACGCTGCGTACGGTCAACTCCGCAGCCAAGCCAATCCAAGAGCAAATCCAAGAGCGAGGGGAGGGGGCGATCTTCTTCACCACGGGAGGCGAAAGAGCGGGAGTTTTAAATGTAGAGAGGTTCTGACTCCGACAAAATTACGTCCTGTGACGCAAATAATGTTAAATTTTTTTTCGCGGGATATTTTTGTTTTGTAACATGCTTGTCCCAACTAAACTGTTAAAATTTTTTTTTTCCTTTGCAGTTATCCATTAAGGAACCCAGTTTTAAGAGGTGGGAATAGTGTGAATGGGCCTTTAGGCTCATGCTTGAATATGGGTCGATTTTAATGGAAGTAAGGACTACTAAAAGGATCGCATATTATACGTTGTCAAAAGTTTAGTAATATCAAAAGTCACCAAAAGCCGACACTCGCTGGGATTTCTGAGCGAATCAAATTTTCGTCTCAATTTGCACAAGGGCAAACCAGATGGAGTAGTTAGCACGGAAGCCAGGTTAGCCCTGACTGAGTCGTTTGCGTTCCTCTAAATACATGGATATGACAGTGTACAATATAATTTTAACAAATTTAACTACAATCAAAGTTACTACGATTATCTTATCTCTTCCAGTGAAAGCCAAAGGTTTCTCATATTTAGTAACTCAGCTGTGTGTGAATTTCCTAGTGATATGATCACCTTTGCAGTGATGGCAATAGGTCCAGAAGCTGCGTTCAGTAGGAGTCTGAGTTTTTCTCCTTACTTCCTGAGTTGTTGCAGTTGTTTTGTTTAAATATTTCGTTTTTCATCAGTCCTTGTGTCGGAACGCCAAGCTGATGCCCGTGTAAATCTTATGGTGGAAGACAGGCGCCGACACGACGCTCGTTAATATTTTTGAGGTCATAGAAGATGTTATTTTTTTTAAATTGTGCACTTTGCCCTCCCAGTTATAACCGTTCGTTTAAAAATTGTTCAGGCGACAAGATAAATTCTTCATTTAAGAAGTCATGTGTTAAATACGACATTTCAAAGCGGCTTGTCGCCCAGACAAGAAAGCAGGGCTCCACAAGAGACAGAAGTGGCGTACTTGAGCTGCGAATTTGAAATGTCGATTTATGTACTGGCTTACTTAGAGCTGATACCAAGTGAATAGTCGGTTACATCTGTGCGTCGCTGCATGCCTCATTTACTGCCCACATTAATTGTATTGCCATTTTCGGTGTCTAAAAAAATTATATAAACATATGAAGCGCACCCGGAGGTTATGACAGTGTATACAGAATAACATTAGATCCATTAACTACTGGGTGTTCCACAGCAGTGTATTGAGATCGCGCGGGTTAGCTGAATAAAAGTTATTGTTTGTTTATTTTCAATGTTTATGTTACTATGGCAAAACCAGCTCTTGTGTTTGTTTCCTCCAGCATCAGTTCTAAATCTCCAGGATATGTGATGAAAATAAAAAGTCCTCATAACAAGGGTTAGTGGAAACTTTTAAGAAGACTATTCAAACCATTAAAGCTATTACAGCCTTTTCGGCGGATATACGTTGGACGCTAAATGTGAAAGTCGGTTAGGCAAATCATAATTATCACTAAAATGTCAGTATAATAGCTTCCATGTATCCAAACCCCACTCAAGCACTGTGAAGTATCTCCTCCGAAATAATATAAGTAGACCACCTTCTCTGCAGCGACACCTGATATCTATCTAGCCGGATGTACTTTAACCGAAAACAACAAAAAAACGCGAAGATGAAGCTAGCCACGATTTCTAAAGTCCAATAATATTATGTGTGCCAACTATATCAATTCTCTGTGGTTGATGCACCCTAAAACAATAAACCGACCGTTCTATTGTAATAGCCTAATATATTGTATTCAAATGACAGTTTTCACGTAATTTCTATATTTTGCCTGACTTAGGGCACCTCCGAGCATGCCTTCTTTTTTTTTTTTTAATTTTGTGTTTTTACAAGATAAGATTGTCAGCCCTCAAGGATGTAAAAAGGATGTTCCGAAGCCCTATATTTATGGCTACACTCTTTCAGTACCATAATCTTGAGTAACACTCCCTTTTTATAATGAAATAAGTTGATATTGAATGAAATACCATTTATATTCGAAGAATGCAAAAAGGACGTGGAATAGGGTACTACAGTGAAGAGAAAACACCCTTCCCTTTTGAAGGGTGTTTGCTGCGCTGCCACCTGTTCGAAGTTAGCGAGTGTGTCAAACAATTATTGTCCGTACCATTCATTTTAAATTGTAGATACATTCCTTGTACTTCGATATATTATGCTCTACGTGACAGACTGACGACATCGCCACAGTGGCTCCGAAACAAAGCGCTGGCATACGGATACCCAGGTGTCGGGTTCGAATAGCGGTCAAGGTACTCGCAATCTGACGGTGGTTTATTGCGGAGAAGGCGGCATGTAATTTGTAACCGTGCTTTAGACTTTACGCAAAAACTTCTCCAAGTGGTCGGAATTCATCCTCAATACTCTGCTGCAGCACGCCAGATGCTTTTCGTTTGTTTTTAACGTAAGACTTCCAAACTTGGCTTTGACTTTACGTGTTGCTTTCGCAATATCGAAGACGGTCGCCTGCGTGTCAGTGTCTTTCAATTCTGAAATATACCATAGCGGAGTGGGGAACTGAACAGGGAAGTGATTTGTATGTCGTACGTGATTCATTGCGTCTTGACTTGCTGCTCCCGCGATGCGAGAACTGTATGTTTTGCTTGTTGCTTGTAAACGTGTTGCTCGCAACAAATAATCAATAAAATGTTGCTAATATTGTCTCCATCCTATTTTAGGGTGTTTACCAACGCACTAATGGTGTTCTGTAAAACACTGTGTGTGTGTGTGTGTGTGTGCGTGTGCGTGTGCGTGTGCGTGTGTGTGTGCGTGTGTGTGTGTGTGTGTGTGTGTGTGTGTGTGTGTGTGTGTGTGTGTGTGTGTGTGTGTGTTTAGCACTCGACGAAGATCCGGGAGTTTTGACATAATTCTTTTCGTTGCTACCAAACGGCAATCCTTCGGATTGTTGGCTGTCATTTAAATATAGGGTGGTTCAAGTCACCAGGCTCGATCTAAAATGGACCGCAAAAATCGACGCCTGAACATAGCCATCTAAACGTTTCGTCAAAGGTGTATTTTACAAGTCGGTTTTTTCTTGTAAAATTGCAAAGCGTAGCTCTGTTTCTGTAAGAAATGAGGCCAAAAAACTTGCCAGGTCTATGGCGGGCAGCAACGCAGACGACTGGGGTCCAGTAGCGGGGTGTGTTTGGCGTTCGTATTGATAGATGGCGCTACCTCCTAATCGCGACGGCTCGCGACCACCGTGGTTTATTAAAATGAATATAATCTTTTTGATCTTCGGTTAATCTTAATATAATCTTCGGTTAAAAAATGAATGCGAACAATAAAAGCAAAACTTAAAGTAAAAAAACGCGTCTGCATAACGGCGGCGCTTATGTTGCCAACGGATTTCGTCTGCGTGTCGTCTGCTATCTTTCGCTGGTGGCAACGTTACTAAAACACTCAGTTGGGAAACTCGCCGTCGAAACCTGGGCCGCTGGCGTCCACCGAGACCGAGCTAAATGCGACAACAGCGCCACTCTTTATCGTTTGTCTGTACTGTAATCACCTTGAGTTTTTTGAAAGCCTGTTTTTGCGTAAAAACAAACGGAAAAGACTCTTTTTGTATTAATTTTATTGGAGTTTAGTACCAAATGATGGGCGCGTGATGTTTTTTTCATCTTTAGTTCGCAAGGTTTTGCGGAACAATTAATATTGTTTTTATAAAACCATGCCTCAGCGGGCCTTTCAGGTAGCGCGTCCCGACCTAGGTGCATTTTAACTTCGGTAGTTCGACGCGGCGCGTCCGCCGGGGAGACGGGGGTTCACCCCTGTCAAAGCCAGAAATAGAAGTCACCTGCAGTTTCTCGAGTGGCCGCTGCGGGAGAAATGGTGGCGTTGTGTTCGTCATTAGCTCGATGCTCGGAGACAGATTGGGGCCTTATTTTCAGGGCTATCTCTATGGGAGTTTCCCAACTGAGTGTTTTAGTAACGTTGTTTTCAGGGCTATCTCTATGGGAGTTTCCCAACTGAGTGTTTTAGTAACGTTGGCTGGTGGGCTGCACCTTCGGACGCTGCTCCCGGCGCCATCTATCAATACGAACGGAAAACACACCCCGCTACTGCACTTGGTCGTCTGGGTCACGACCCGCCGTAGACCCTGGCAAGTATCTTGACCCTATTTTTACCTAAAAGAGAGCTACGCTCTGTAATGTTACAAGAAAAAACCGACCTGTGAAATACACCTTTAACAAAAAGTTTAGAAGGTTACGTGCAGGCGTCGATTTTTACGGTCCATTTTAGATCGAGCCTGGTGACTTGAACCACCCTATACTCTCTGCGTGAGAGTTGTAGAATCAGGGAGAAAGGAGGAATTAACCCTTGTGAAATCTGGAGGAACCTTTTCTACCGCATGTGTGCGTGGCGTTGACGAGACGGAATTGGTAACATTTTTACTTCGCTGATAAATAATTTCATTATGGATACACACAGAGAGCTGGGCATCAACTAGACTGCGTGAGAAACTGCTTTTTCAACAGCGGAATCAACCAACGATGTCAGAAACTTATCGGAAGCCTCTCTTGATTTTGGTGTCTATTCTCTCGATCACGTCTTGCTCTTGTGTCCTGAACGGGCGGTGTCGGGAATTTTTATGCGCGTGCCACTCACTACTCGAGTAATAGAGGGTGCTTCGCTTTGGGCACTCGACGTGGGATATGCCGTGCCACTTTTGCAACAGCGAACAGACGGCCGATAATTATTTTCAATGTCGCTGAACCTCCACCATTGTCTGCACGTGTTAGAATATCGGACGTATTTATCCACCCGGTAGATTAGGGGCTAAGCCATGACCTCACTGGGGCATGACTGTCTAGTGAATGAGACAATCACGGATTCTATCCGCATGTGCCTTCCACAACTCTGCTGCATTTAAGCACGCTAATTACTTAAGCCTGCCGAAATATATCCAGAACGTTTGGCGGGCTCAGGGAGCTATCAACGTCTCTAACAACACCGCAAGGGCACCCAGCGAGCCTGGATGAACACTGAACGGCGATTTACACAATGTCTGTACAAGCCAGAAAGATCACGTACATAGCCAAGACATAAGATACTGTGAATCAGGAAAACAGAATTAAATCATGCCATTTTTTTTTTCCAAAGGTACAAACTGCAGTAATCTTCTTATAGTGAGTCGTGGTAACCCTTAATTTATTTCAGGGACCTTTTGGACTCCGTACATATAAGAATTCCCGCGGCCACTAGAATGACTACCAGAGGGATCGAGTGTCCTCCGCTCTGGACAAATAAATCAAGGCCCACGTCTCTCGGCTGAATTGAAGGTGACAATAGACTTCCCGATCCCCTCCTCCTGGAGGGTTCGAGGCCACTGCCCGACCCTCCCATAACATGTCTTACGGAGTATTGTAGACAGAAATGTCCCAGGAGTACCAACAAATCTCGCCGATTTTATGTATTTAACAAAGCGGTCCTGTTATTAATTATAAAACTGTTCTCAGTTCTGGGGGTTGACGGGTCCTCGATTGAATTTAAATTTTGGCTGCGTTTTACGCTGCCACGAAGCCTCGAGTTCTTTCACAAAAATCTGGTCAAGGTGGTATCACCTTCTAACAATTAGAGGCATGCCTCCTAATTAAGATTTGTGAATGTTCAGACTTCTTCCATACCCGCCACAGGAGTAAACTTGATTGCAAAATCTCTTAATTATTTCTGCATAACGGATTCAGAGCAGTGCCTCCTTTTGAGTCATTATGCAGAGGTCGTTGGTCTATTTTTTTTATTCAAGTTCCCTTAAAGGTCCTCGTTGAGGGCATTACATAAGGGGGGGTACATAACACGAGAGTATAAAATAGTAACAACCTTAAGATAAATCGATTTAATTTTACCTTCCCTTTAACAAGCACTGAAACGGTATCGAATTTCATCACACGCGCGAGTTAAAAAAAAGCGGTAAGAACGAAAGTTACATTTTCGCTGGAGCAATTATTTCCAGCAAGCGTACACTCTGCTATCTTGAAAGCTTGTTAAATAATTGTTCTAAATTAGCATTTAACGGTTTTTCGAGCAGGAAAGTGAATGTGTAACAGACGACAAACAAAACTGAGGCTATACATTAAAAATACAAAAAAAAAATGAAAGACGTTTACAAATATCTGTAATGCGAAATTAGAGCGCAGATCTTGAGAAGGAGAAGGGGAGGGTACGGAGGGGAGAGTATATCCTTCCTCCTCCTCCGTAATGATTCGAGTTCAAGTGACGTCAGTTTTCCCGCTAAATCTTCAGGGGAAACTGAATTTTTAGTAGGTGACGAGACACGAAGTCATGTGACGTCTTTTTCTCTGGTAAACTTAGCGGAGAAGCTTAATTGGTGTTGAGGTCACTGGAGTCAATTTTGTCGCTAAATCTAGCAGGGAAGCTGAATTTGATCATGGGTGACGTGACAAAAAGTCCTGTGACGTCCTTTTTTCGCTAAACTTAGTGGGAAAATGGACGTCACGTGACCTCAACACCAATTTAATTTCCTGCTAAATGAAGTGGGGCGGTTACGCCGACGCCGGGAATTCCGGGAACAGGCGCCTAGGAGCTGCGCTCTAAGAAGGAAATAGCTGCTCAGTCAGTAATCATTTTCGGGAGTGCATTCGTAACCGGAAATTAGCGTTGGCGCCATGTTACTGTAGCCGCAGAAAATAAGGAATTTCATAAGGTTTCTTTTCAATAAAAAAGCTTCCGCCCCCCCCCCCCCCCCCTCTCCCTCCCCCCCCCCCCCCCCCCCGCCCCTACCCTACTGAAAAGAAACCTTACGAACTTCGAACGGGTACATACCGGCACCTGTAACCGGTTCGAACCTTTGCTTAGTGGTACTACCAAATTTCTTAAGGTTTGACCAAATGCTCACCGGAAATGGCCAAACTGCACGCTCACAAGTTTGATCAAACCGCTTTTCTTTGTGAGCGTGGTGGTATGCGGACCTGTTCACAGCGCACAACGGCGTGGTGAGCCGGTTTGAAACTGCTCACCAGGTTCTTCCAACCGGTAAGCAGTTTCACCACAACGGTTACCAGTTTGTTTAGGCCGCTTCTTCGCCTTCAAGAAATCGAGAGAAAGAGTGAAAATGAGAGAGGGAGAGAAATACAGGCAACGGGTCCGCTCTCGGGGGCTATGTGGGTACTTGCAGCCTTTCGAACGTGTGACAGACGCGCTCTGCCAACCATCTCCACCGGGGCTCTAACGAGAGTGCTACGAGGTAAGTTCTGTTTCGCCTTGTCGTAACTGTACTCAGTTCCCTATTACTTTAAACCGCAGCGGACCCCACGAGCCATCTCGGTGAATCCAGCGCTGTAAAAGTATCAGGCGACTAAGCGTGGCTGATCCCTTCCGGAGGGTCGTACGTGACACTCGCACGGCTTTGGATAGGCTCCAATGGCTTGTATCCTCCGACGGCGTCGTTCGTAATATCAAAACGGAGAGCAGTGCTTTATATATTTTATGTTATCGAAGCAGTAAACACCCACGGTGTTTCGCATCCACTTGTTTGTGTCTGTCTGCTTACATTCGAGAAGTGCGGACAGTGCGTGCCGCCAGCGTTCGAACCCGCCGTAGCAGTTAACGTTGTCTGCTGCATGATGGCAGTTACGTGGTCAGTCTCAGTGAAGGTTCGTTCTTTTCTAACGATTGCGTCAGGGATCCGATTAGTGAGAACGCCGATGGTCTGTGGATGTTGGTGGTCATAGAAATGACTGACAGGACTCCATCAAATAGCGAAAAATAAAAAGACAAGTATATTTACACTACACATCCAATCGTTGCCCGACCGACGTTCTTCACGGCCCTCGCGCGTCTCCCTTTTTCTTCGTTTTCCATGTCTCGCTCGAGCCACAGCCGCGTCGCTCACGTTAAAGTCATCACTGAGCGAAAAGAAAGACGAAACCGAAACCCTGCGCATGTCGCGCCTCTGGATTTACGGTTGTCGTTTACGTTGACCTTCACAGTCACCTCACCTTGATGTTCTCAGTCGCATTCAGACCTCCACAATTGAATTCAAAACAACGCCACTCGTCTTTGTGACGAACTTTTTCCTCGAACTAAACTTATGCAATAAAGAGGATTTATAGACAATAGATTAACGGCCTGTTCTATTAAACTTTATGTTCATTCTTTTCTGCGGGGTTGTCAGCTTGCACATTCAATTCACTATTAAAGTAAAAAAAAAAAATCTGCAGACAGGAAGGTCAACAATTTCCACCCTCTTTCCAAAGTGTTTACTTATATAAGATGTTTATTAAGAAATTAATAAAACCATGCTTTCAATTTGTTCGGATCACCGACCATCCGAAACATCGGAAGCCGTGCGGCGGAAACGTGGAGAGCAGAACAAGTGTATGCTTATATATTTTCGGTGATCTTGACTATTTATCCCGCACACTACCTTATTCAAACTGCGTGGTCATATTGGGACAGGGAAACAGAACCAAGTTCAGTTTCCCTGCCCTGCTGCAAGAATTGACAGGCAAGTGCCAATCAACCAGCATACACCGCACACAAACTACCCGTTTCGTATAACTGAGTTGTTGGGTCGAAGACCAAGACAATCGCGAAAAGCAGCAGAAAGAGGGTTAAGAAATAAAGAAAAAAGGACCCGACGGAAAACACAAAGTTTTTCCCATGCAGCTTCAGTTCGAGCTCTGCTTCAGCTCATGATAGAGCGCAGCGGAAGCTGCGCTCTATCATGAGCCTGGGGGGTCACGTGACCCACGTGACCTCGGGGGGGTCACGTGACCTCTCGGTTACGCCGACGGCGACGCCGCTCTTAGGGGCCCGTTTCCAGCTTGAGCAACGTCGGCGTCGGCGTCGGCGTCGCCGTCGGCGTAACCGCGCAGTGCATTATGGGTAAATGTCCCCGCTAAATCTAGCGGAAAATTTCCCCGCTAAATCTAGCGGAACAATATCCCCGCTAGATCTAGCGGAAAAACTTCTCCACTAAATCTAGCGGAAAAACTTCCCCACTAGATGTAGCGGAAAAAATTCCCCGCTAAATCTAGCGGAAAAATTTCCCCGCTAGATTTAGCGGGGAAATTAGGAAATTTTTTTAGCGGGCAATTTTCCCCGCTAGATTTAGCTGGAAAATTTTTCCGCTAGACTTAGAGGGAAAAATTTTCCGCACAATCTAGCGGAAAAAATTCCGCGCTAAATCTAGCGGAAAAATTTCCCGCTAAATTTAGCGGAAAAAATTGCCCGCTAAAAAAATTTCCCGTTAAACCTAGCGGAAAAAACCTAGCAGTGTGTTTTTTTCTCATGAAAAAAACACACTGGCAGAACTTACGTAATCCAGGCGAAACACGAATGTACCTTCTCCCTGTTTCTTTAAAAAGGGCAATGCAAAAAAATTTCAGAACATTGCTACGTTTCAGTTTTACTGTTCTTATCGATAAATTCGTTTTCTTGTTGCAATTTCAATTTCGCATGAATGTATTGCTTAAAGCCATTTCGTCGAATAGGCGAGCTGGCTATATCCCGATCGTCTCTGGATGAAGAAGCAAAAGGCAATTTCAAACCACGTACGTTACGATGTCAGTATGCTCTAGAAGAAGTCGACTGTGTACATGCAAATATGGCGCTATTACTAAAACTAGCGAAAACGGAGGTGCAAAATAATATTAAAAAAGCACTCGTTGTACGGTCGTACACCTCCTACCATATTCTTTCTTTTTATGTTTGAGGCGACGCTACGCCGGCGCGGTTTTTCTTCCTCCTGCGTTTATGTTTTCTTTTTTTGTGTGTTTACTTGACGTTTGCGTATTTTGACTTGTTTGGCTTAGTTTTTACTTTCCTTCGCTTCGTCGCTTACTACCACCGGTTCGTCTGCTACGCTATGCCCGGACAGCTGCAACTTTTTTGTTTGTTTTTTTGCCGTCGCTTGTGATAACCTCCTATATTCACCTTCGATTGAGTTTCTGACGCAAAGTCTTCATCTGTAATATTTGATTCTTAATAAATATATTAAAAAGTGTACGCTCGTTATACATTTGTATTCGGATTTCATTTGAGTATACGCGGTCACGTCTGTTATGTGTCATCATTGGTTGATCGACCGGCCGCCTTCGGGCGTACACCAGAGCATACTTGGAGATGGCAGGCGTGCTATGTGCTGCTTACCACAGCAAAAACAAGCTTCCGTGATGTGGTGAAAAATCGTTCTTCCGCTTCCCGGAGGAAGAACAAACGTGAGTAATTAAGTTACTTCAAATGAAACTGCAAGAGCTATCCAAGTCTGGCTTCAAAATCGCCACTGACGCCTCAACAGACGATTATGACACTTCATGGAGATCGCTGAGAACTTCACGGACGACAGGTGAGATGCACTAGCGACCACGCAGTCATATGTAGCCGGGTGGGCAGTCAGTCAGATATGTCATTATGCTTGCTATCAGAAATATGAAACACCTAGAAATACATTCTGTTGAAAAACAAAAAAATACTCGCATGCCAAAATGACACCACATATGTAAGACTTAGCTCGACACCTAGCCGGTAACATTGGCCGTGCCTTCGACACTTATTTCACTTATACATTTCATCAAACAAAATTTCGGCAAAAGAAGCAGTTGAGGCCACTGATTGACATTCAAAACAAAGGCACGGTGTGCAAGGATTGCCTGGACATGTACGAAGTACGTCAAGTACTTGAGTGTACGTTCGAACTGATCCGCCAAGCGAGCAAACAAACAACCTGCCAAAGTCACTGGAAAAGTAAATGCGAAAGGAAAAAAGGTTACACACTGCAAGCACGAAGGAGATTGCAGCGTGCGACTTTTATTTACCGGGCGCAGTGTGAGCTGGATTGCGTTGTTCCTTTTCTCTGTTTTGTGCTTAGTTCCTAACAACGCCGCGAAAGAAAAATAAACACACGAATAACGTGCAGGTAAAAAAAAAAAAAGCTTTTTTTTCTTTTTAATATTTTCGTCGTGTTGCTTTTGCTTTGTTTGTTGTGGACTCAACGCCGACGGCGAGCACCACCTGCTAATTTTCAATGCTCCCACCGACGCGCCGTGAGATCATCGTCGTTGAAGGAGGCCTTTGCTGGGTGATTTGTATCTTTGTATCGTCTGCTGACTTTTTGTTTCTTTCGCCGTCGTCCGTGACTGTTCCCCATCTCTTTGTATTTTCGTCTGGGATGGAGACCCCAACTTTTCTAGAAAGTTCGGAAAGTGTTTGCACGGTCATTTTTCTCGACATCTTGTAAACCCTGAGATAAGGAACGATAAAAAAACGGACGAACACAACATAGATTTTGAGATTTTGTTGTGTTCGTCCATTGTTTTTTTTTTTATCGTTCCCCATCTCAGGGTTTTCAAGATGTCGATTAATTACCAGCTAGCCTGTACTCTCTAACTGTTTACATGTTCTCGTTACTTTTTTTTTTAAATGCTGCATAGGCGGGTGCGCTCGCTCTGGTAATTTTAACATGTTGTTTGCGCACGTTTTAATAATCGCCTATTCAGTCAAGTAAGAAATTGTGGCAACGCAGTTTGTAACCGACCAAGAGCAACCTCTTACGACGTAGTTCGAGCAGCTAAACGCCCTTCTTCCGCTTCCCAGATGCGATTCAAAAGCGTGTGATCCCCCTGCGTGGCGTTTGAGACCTCTAAATAAACTGCTCAATCTTTGTTTATGCGCGCGTTGTTATTTGATTGTCGTTGCAGTTCCGATCAGTGGACTCCGCTTTGCAAGCGGACTGACCGTAATGAATTGTTTCTTCTGTTGAGCTGACGAAATGGGGCTGGCAAAGCTCGAGGACGTCGCGGAGCCTATACTTTTCTATTGCGTCGTCTGCTTCCGTAGACTCCGAGTCCCCTAGAGGCGCCACTGTCGCGTTCGCCACCGCTCCCTTAGGTTTTCGGAGGAGTTTCCAGTATTGGCGAAGCTATATCGTATTTGGTGAAACCGACTTCTCCGGGACGCGCCACTCCTCGCCGTATTGCCGACGCTCCAGCCACTCTTCTCGGTGCTGGGTCCTGCGGTAATTTTCTGGCACCGCAAAAAAAGAAAACGCACAAAAGCATCCCGTCCATTTTTTTTCGTGCATATTTTGTACTTTGTTTGTGGAGTACTGTTGATCAGTGACAACACAAACAAACAAAAAATATTTTTCGCCTTTTGACGCAGTCAGCTAGATTTCGGTGCCTGGAACGCGTCTCCCACCGGTGTGTTCACCACGTCCAAACAAGTGGTCCCTCGATTTCCGCCTGCTGACGTCATACGAGTGTCATGCTGTCGCCGGTCGAGATCCTGGTGGCGTCCCAACAGTTGTGGTGTATATGGCAAGCGACATATCCACCGTTCACCTGTAGGTCGGTCTCCACTGTGACAGTCCACGGAAGCTAAAACAGCCTGAAGTTGGGACGCCTGGGAGGCCGGGACGACAGCGACGCTCGCGTTCGCTTGTGGTTTTCGGCAGCATTTCTACGGCCAACCGCCAGGATCGCGACAGGCAACAGCGTGGCCCTTTTTGCCTCTGTGACTTCATTTGTTGCCACTTCGCGACCTCTTTTGATGTATGCGCGGCATAGGACGCTAAACGCACCAGTCGGAGACACGCTCCAGCCACCATTGGTAGAGGTGTACACCTCCGACCCGGCTCGTCGCCGACGCCCTCTAGTGATGCGCGTACACGCAAATTTTATTCATTTGTTGAAGTATTTCTTACTTGTCTCCATGTCCTGCCGTTTATTTCGGCAACACTGGTTCACTGGCGCCACCCGCCGCAACACGCAAAACGCAAAAAAAAAGAAATAAATAAGAAAAAAAAAAAAAAAAACCACGCGCGGCGGCGATTTATTTGCGTTGAAGCTTTTTACAAGGAACGGGTAACCGCCACTTGAGGTTGCGGTTTCGGCTAGACTCCGGTTCCATAGGGGGTTATAGGGAACTGTTTTCGCGCAAACGATACGGTACGATTGGCTCTCCGTTATGGACTGTGTATGCGCTAGGCTAGTACTGCCTCATCGTAGTTCAGTGTCCGAACTGTAAGTTGTGCTCGTGTGGCCAAAGCGGCTGTCGTCACCAGGGTCTCGAGTCGTTTATGGAACAGTTGTATCGCGGTGGGAAGAACCTTGCTGAAGCTCCAAACGTGTGTGGAAGCATTCGTGGTTGTACCTGGGAATAATGTCATGATGGCGGTAAGATAATAAAGTCGTATTCACGATAAATAAAAAAAGAAAGGAAATTCGAACAAGGCACGAACGCTTCCTTAGGCCCGCTTCAGACGGGCAATTTCACCCAGCAACTTGACGTCGCAACACCAGCAACACGGGCCGGCCCCGTTCACACGCCGCAACCGAATTGCTACGACTTGCAATCATCATCATGAAATTTTGTTTTTCTTGCAGAATTTAGACGCAGTTATTTCCTTAAAAAATGTTTTTATATCTTTAAATTGCGCTGAGAATACTAGCTCATCTTTCTGAAAAGGTTTATTCCCCAAAACGATCCATTTCAAACCAGAACCAAGTCTTCAGCTGTCATCATCATTACCACAGGGGTGTCACGTGAAAATATTGCGTTCCTAATTGACTGCAGCCACTTTAAACGTCTCAGAATTGCTCCGAGTTGCTCGCTTGTTTGAGCCGGACCCGATCTCAGCCATTCGTGTCATTCTAGAAAAAGGTAGTGAACTACCAGCCAGCAACCTAAAAATTGCTGGAAAAGTTGCCCTGTCTGAAGCGGGCCTTAGATCATATTGTTTTCTTCGGCTCAGTTTCCGGAGATGTGGCAGAGCTTAGTCGGTTGAAACTTCGCTCTCCCATTTCGATGAATGCGCCGACGGCTGGGGTTAATACCCTATCCGATGACCCAGCAGTTAGCGGTAAGGGTGTCCGAAATTAGCAGCGCTGAGCAAAGATGAGCTACGTCAGGTTTTCTCGCCGACTAAAACCAATTCATATTCAACGTCAAAGCGTTCCAGCGCCACGATTGCCACGAAAATCGCCTTCTCCTTTAGCAGACGAACAGTTCAGTCACGGTAAGGACGCCGCCGCCACATTTAGCGCTCCCATTCTAGCAAAACGAGACGAAAATAAGGTTAGTTTCATAAATTTGGCTTCAGGTTGTATCTGAAGATGGAAATGTTTACCCTTCAGTTTTGTGAAAGTACCGACCACACCCAACCCCGACCCCACCAAAACAAGCCTCCTCGTTACCCACATTACGAAGCCATTGCGCATTTCCGTTGCCAGGAGGAGCGACCTGCACCGATCGTCTGTAAACGCGGCTCTTTAAAAGCGTTCTCATGGCACACGATCGGTTGCGAGCTTCTGATACAAGGTGACTATATTTCGGTCAATCTACCGTGTTTTATTCCCGTTCCCTTCAACTTTCTAGTGTCAAACGTTATATCACGGTTTCGATTTTGTGCCGGTTCAATCGAAAATAACGGTTTTGATCCAATTTTTTATTCGTGTTTGCGTTCAGTTCGACTCCCTTCGCATATCCGGATCTCCCTAGTATCTTGGCGTTATTCAGCATAGTTGGCAATACGTCAATGCCTACAATTTTAATGCATGAATGATACCAGAGAAGCAGCAGATCTCTCGTTAAGTCACCGGGGCAGCAACCAATATCGAAAGTTTGTGGTAACTCACTTCCAACAATGTTGAACGTCGATCTATTTAAACTTTGACATTGTTTTTGCTCGCACGATTCTAATTCACATAGTCAAAGCTCTCAATCATGACCTGTTTGACTGAGAGCACCGCACAATTTTTGCACTGGACTGCAATCACTTAGATGTACGACGTGCCATCAATATGTACCCAGCCTGATTCTCTAATGTAAAAAAAAAGGCAGCCAGAGGATGCGCGCACTGTAGTTGAGGGCAGGAACGTCAGTGTCACATTGCGCCAAAGGGCTTCTTTCATTGAATAGTTCCAGCTGCGCTGGACGAGCTTTTTTTGACCACGTGCACGATCACAATGGCGATATTACCACAGACTGCCAACCAGAGCGATAGCGAACATCGATTCTGCGTCAAACTCCCAGCGAGTCTAAAACAGAAACCTTTGAAATAATTCAGCACTCTATGTCAAAAACGAAGTATATTGCGCAAAGTGTTTTGAGTGGCACTAGCACTTCATGAATGCCAGAACATTGCTGGAAAAAGAAGAGAGGTAGGGTGACCTTCTCAAACTTCTCTTCGTCTTTCGCAGTGATATTCAGCCATACTTGAAGGATGTAGAAAAAAATGTCCCCGAAAAAAATTACCAAGGAAAAAATGTCCCCCGAAAAAAAGTCCCCGGACAAAATGTCCCCGGAAAAAAACGCCCCAGGTGGAAAGTAGGAGAAAAATGTCCCCAAAATATTCCCTATCTCTGGGTTTCCCTGATCCTCATGGCTTTCGGACGGTCCGGTCATATGCCCTATGGACAAAAGGAAAAAACGGCCCCAACAAATAAGGAAATATACAATTCAGCAAAGTACTCACTCACACATCGCGACACTGTTAGCGCGAACACGACATCGGTGTATTTTCACATTTTACTCAGAAAGAGTATCAGCGGGAACAAAATTTTACCGTCTGCATAATATCCACAAACAAACCCTCTCAGTACCTCTAACTTTGATAACAATTAATCTTTCGTTCCTATAAGAAAATATAAAAAAAAGCTAGCGATCGCTCGTTCGTCTTAAGTGTCGCGCTTTTTACCCTATTTGGGGAAATAGTGCACACGTACCTGGAAAATTTTTTCAAACACAATAATTTGGTTTTGGCTGGAATTGTTATAAATGTTTATTTCCCAATAAAAACAAATAAAACAGTTGAGATGCAATGATACGTAATCAGGAATGGAATGAAACACTCTAGATTTATACACAAAGGTGAAAAGCGGATCGTACGGCAGTGGAACAAATGTCCCTTTGGGGCCATTTTTTCCTGCTTTCCACCTGGGGCCTTTCTTTCCGGGGACGTATTTTCCGGGGACTTTTTCTTCGGATAAATTTTTTCCGGAAACTTTTTTTATGGGAACATTTTCTCCGGAACACATATTTGAAGCTGGAGAACCACTGAAAGTTTTCCCACAATTCACTGTATTTTTATCTAAGCCTGCTGGAACGTTTCAAATGTATCTTTATAATAAAAATGTATCTTTATAATCATAGCGAGAGTCAATATAAGTTGCGTTTGACACACAACTTATATTGACTCTCGCTATGATTTGCAGTTTATGATGAAATATTTATTGAGCTCATGCATGGGGTCCCAAACACTCGCGTAGCGCTGCTCCGGATGTTTACAACGACGCCCTTTGGCACAATGAGACGCGAAGGTATCACCGCTCTATCCTGCATTTTTTTTTTCGCTCTAAAATTAGTTCCTTAAACTTTTTGATCGCATCTGGTAAGGTCTCTCGATTAGAATTAACAGCAGGTTCCATTAGAAAGCTGAGTGTGTCTGGTACGTTTGTATTTTTTATTCACCATCAATGCCTAACAGAGAGCCAGTTTTCTGTAACCGCACTTTTCCTCTCGCTTGCAATTTACCTCGCTATAGCCACGGCATCTGGACTCTTCATCGACTGTGCCTTTTTTTTTTTGCAAGCAAGGCAAAAAAAAAAAAAAAAGATTATTTTCGGGTTCTTTTTTTTTTTTTAGGGCCGGCAAATTAGGATGAGTTGTCGAGTGATATAAAAACCGGTTCACATTAGTGTGCTTCAGTATCACGAATGAGAGCGAACGCGAGCACTTCGTGTTTGCGTTGGCGTTGCATGTTCCACACTGCAGGTGCGCGAAGCCCACACCGCGGTTTTACATAGACGCATGGCGACGACGCTCATACGCAACACTAAGGACACTATCCATGCGAGAGAAACAAGCTGCAACAACCCAAAGTTCATCTTCACGGCGCTTGTCGAAAGTTGCGCTGTAGCTACCCCCGGTTCAACCAACCACGCACAGAAATAGCAATGTCGGTTCTGGATTTTTTTTTTATTATTTACGTGTCCAATAAGTTTAGTTGGTAATAGCAAACGCACAAAGCTGATGAGCTGCGTGACGATGGACTTTTTTCGCTGCTTGATTGTCGAACCGTAACTCTGGGTGCGGTCGAATCTATGTTAAAGAGAATATAATAATCCTGAAACAATAAAGCACACATTTGAAGGACTCTACTTTCTTATAAACAAAACTGGCAATAACGTTCTATTTTTTTTTGTCTTCGAAACTTGGTTGTTGTATTTAAGAAGAAGTAATCGTAAACTATATTTGTCGTGCTTTCCCATAAAACGTGAAACAAACTGTATAGGACACACCGCGAACTTCGCTGTCGCCTTTTATTTATTTATTTACAAGTTCATTCGATAAGTACGGCGGCAGTTTGGGATATTCTTATAGAGGGGTATATATTACGCGTACATGTATAAATAGCGATACATAGCGTGCATAACATATTGGACTATGCGGTGAGATTCGTAATAAAACAAAATAACACAAACGTGGAAAAACGATAATACAACACTTTTGCAAAGGCTGACGGAATTAAAAACAACACTAAGCAGATTAGTAAGTGGATTCATTATTTTAATATAAAAAAGTTACAGCTTTTTAAATAGAGGTGAGAATTGCAGGGACAATGCCGACTGGAGAGATGTTCCAATCTTAAAATTTTATCGAAAGAGAATACCTAAATCTGTTCATCCTGCATTTGTATTCATAGACTTTCTGAGGATGTTTTGTGCCAAAAAACGCGCACTACTCGAACAAAACGAAGCGCGAATGCAGGAAGACGTGGCTTTCGATACATGCTGCGCTATCTGGAGGCTTACAAAACGGCGGAATGTAGAGGTGGCTCCGATATAGTGCAGGCTTAATCGGAATCGGACGTGCACACCCTCACCGCCCCCCTACACTCCTCGGTTCTATTAACCTCCAGGTAGCGCCAGATGTATCGAAAGCCACGCGTTTCGGCGTTCACCTTTCCGATAGCACGTTGGACCTTTTATATATACGTTTATGCTGATTTCGCGGTCATGGGCGCCGTAAGGTTATCAATTGCTGCCCCCAGGCAGCTGTTCCATATCTGCGAGGAACACACGCGAGTTGGGTGTTTTTCTCATTGCACGACCCTGGTATACCGAAGAGCAATCTGGAAGTGGCGTACGGTACCTAAACGCTGACTTGACTTTATTTGGCGACGGCAACCATGCTTGTTAATATAAAAAGGCGAAAGTTAAGTGAAGGCAGTTCCTGGAGCATAAAACTTCAAAAGGTTTTTTTTTTCTTTTTTTTCTGGCGAATGTGTTGAAGATGCACCGTAAATATAATCCGTCTTATTAAAAATAAATACTCTGACCTGTCGCATTAGCTCACTTATGTCAATATTGCCGCTTGCACGATCGAGACGATATACGCTTCTTTGTTCATCTAGATGATTCGCGTACACTCTTACCCCCAGCGTAAACGATAAGGAGGTCAGAATGACGTTGTCTAGTCAGCCTCCGCCCTAGCTCTTTTCCAAACATTTTATCGGCTGCTCCAAATAGCGGCCAGGCTTTTTAAATCGACGGCGAAATTTGGTTTCTTAACCTATCGCGCTACGATTTTGTGCAGTGTTGCCCACAGGAGGTGCAATTTTCCTAAAAAAAAAAAAAAAAAATTGCAAAGAGAAAACTTACCTAAGAAAAAAGTAAAGAAAGAAAAGGCTTAGCTCCTTTAAAAATCCAGCGAAGCCACCTGTCGTTAATCAATAGGGCTCTATATTGTTTGAAGACCTGTGACTTCGCTGCGTTTCCATCAGAGTAAAGCCTTTTTCTTTTTTTGGTTTTCCCTTGCGTAAGTTCGCTCTTTGCAAATTTTATGGAAACATGCACCAACTGCGGGCAACGCTGCAGAAAATTTTAGCGTGATAGGTTAAGAAACCGATTTTCGCGGTCGATTGAAAGGGCTTGGCCGCTGCTTGAGACCAGACTTGTACGCGTTACAAGTAATAAAATTACTTGTAATCCCTTACACTTATCAGTAATTCAGTTACGGAATAATTGTAGCGGACAAGCGATAACCATAGGAATGTCTGCCATGCCAGGACGCGTGGCAGTGATGCAACGCCGCGTGACGCACGTGTGGCGCCTACCAGACACATGTCACGAGCCCTGCCCGAACGTCGAGACTGGCTGGGATCGCGGCGGCAGCAGGATGAATTTTTAGCAGCTCTTCTTTTTTTTTTGATAATTGTGGTGATAAAGATTTGTTTGTTTTTAAATCGGCATTTTAAACCTCATCGCTTCTCGAAGCTGTGTGACATAGCTGAGTGGAACGGGTACGGTGGAAATAAGCGGAGTGGCAATCAGTTCAGCTGGGAGGCGAAGCGTCTGTCCATTCTGTCCATAGACTAGATCTGCGCATCAGTCTCAAGACAGACATCGGATACACTGCCGCAGACCTAGTCTATGGACAGACGCTTCGCCTCCCAGCTGAAATGATTGCCACTCCGCTTATTTGCATCGTGCCCGATCCATTCAGCTATGTCACACAGCTTCGAGAAGTGATGCGGAACTTTCGTGCCACACCAACAAGGCACCACGACCTCCACCCGACGTATGTGTGTAACGAGTTAACCTCGGCCACACATGTTTTTGTACGTCGAGACGCAGTCAAGAAACCGCTCGACCAACCCTACGACGGTCTCTTCAAAATGCTGGACAGACGAGAAAAGTTATTTCTGCTAGACTTAAACGGGCGACGAGACACCATCTCCATCGATTGCCTTAAACCTACCCACCTTGAGCCAACAGATGTTTCAAGTGTCCAGCCTCTATGTTCGCCTTCCTCTGCCCTACACTCGACGAATCCCGGGGAAACGCTCACCGGAGAAAAGCTCACCCGAGATAAGCTCACCGGAGAAAAGCTCACCGCAAAACCGGCGGATGCGGAGAAAAGCTCACCGGCCATTGAGCGTATGCGAAGAAAAGCTCACCTTTTTTATCTCTTCTTTATATATGGGGGCTGTTGGATCATGCGTAACATATATCAATTTATTATCCTTAGAATTCGTCAACTTTATAAAAAATAAAATGTCCTACTTTGTATTATTTATCAAGCTTATTGGGTATATTGCTCCCAAATTAATAATTGTGGCGTGTGTTTTGTGGCTTACTCTGTAGTCCACAAAAGCCAAACTGAAAACTTTACAAACTTGAAGAACAGGGCAAAGTTCGAAAACTTAATAATGTCTACCTAAAACCTAAAAATCAAAACTGTTAATGCCGAAAATTCGAAAGTGCATGCGCAACAACGTGGTGCCTGGAATTCTATTTGAACTTTTGTTAACCTTTGAAAACAGGTAGGATAATATAGTCAGTAGGATATTCAAAGTTTCTTTCTTCCACAGACACGCACGTTTTCTAGCCGTTCGTGCTGGTGTTTCCACACGTTCCCTTTGTGTGATAGTGCCCTTCTACGGTGAGCCACCCATGACCTTCAGAGGTGCACATTGTCACCGTTGTTACTCGTGACCTATATAAGTAGTCTTCGGTAACGCAGCGAATAGGGCGAGTTGGTAAACATTATACATGATGAAACCCGATCAAACGACGAAGACGGAGTGAAGACAACAAACACGACAGGGCCAAGCTGTTCTTGCAACTAAAGACTTTTTAGTGAAATTAACAGAAAGAAAACAGCGTAGCCGACACTGATTACATCAACAAACACCTACTTATCTGTTGGGCACTACACAATATTTGGAGCTGAAGCGGTTCACACACCGCTTCAGAATCTACTACGTTAAAAAATATCGGTGAGCTTTTCTCCGCATCTGCCGGTTTTGCGGTGAGCTTATCTCCGGTGAGCTTATCTCCGGTAAGCTTTTCTTCGGTGAGCTTTTCTCCGCCGCCCACACTCGACACCACCTCTAAAACCCACCCAGTGCCACAAAAATCGCTCCGTCTCTTGGACAAAACATCTTCCTAGAGGCTCCTCTAGGGGCGGGAGCCCTTGCAGCGGACAAGCGATAACCATAGGAATGTCTGCCATGCCAGGACGCGTGGCAGTGATGCAACGCCGCGTGACGCACGTGTGGCGCGTACCAGACACATATCACGAGCCCTGCCCGAACATCGAGACTGGCTGGGATCGCGGCGGCAGCAGGATGGATTTTCAGCCGCTCTTCTTTTTTCTTTCATAACTGTGGTGGTAAAGATTTGTTTGTTTTTAGACCGGCCAACGTCTTTCTGTCGCCACATATTTATATATTTCCTAGAGTAATTTTAAGCTAATTCCCTTACATTTTTTACGTAACGTATTCCTTGTAATCCGTTACATTTTTTTTTCAGGACCCCCCTCCCCCTTTTTCTAAAGGAAGGGTTATTTTTATTTTGGTAATCTCGAGCGCAGTGACACTGTCCGGCGAATTGACCAGCACAAAGGGAGGGTTGGCACTCTTCTGTTCCGCAAAGCGTTTTTTGCAACACCAAGCCTCGAAAAATCCAAATGGGCACTTCTAAAAAAAGAAGGTGGCAAGTTATATTCGTTTTTCTTTTCTTTAGTTCCTTTGTTTTTCTTTACGGTCGAAGACGGGGAAAGGAGGACACCAAGTGACTGTGTGCCTCTTCGAGAAGCTCGAGGCGGTAAGTGCACAGAGAAGAATTAACAATGGCTACATTTACATGGATGCGACCGCAGCGCATCGAGTCGAGATTTCACGATTTTGATTGGTAGCAGTTGGGTAGAAGAGGAAGAAGTAAGAAGACAGGCTGCGTGTCATTGGTCCCTGCTCGATTCGATCCGCTACCATCGCATTCATGGAAACGTAGCCAATGTCCTTCTCGGTTATAGTGACAACGACTATTTTTATATTGTCATAACACGAGACAACGCTCCGTCTAGCCAAAAATCCGCTAAAAGATATTTGACATGTGAAGGTGCTATTGCCACAATCATCTTTATTCGCTGCTACACACTTCTCATCTTCTCTTAGAAAGCAGGATTTTTTTTTTCTGTTTCTTTCACGTTATTTGACCCTGTTTTAAAAGCTATTCACTTTTTACTAGTCCAATTTCTAGGGTTGGCCCACTTTATTTGTGAATTCCAGCCAAGTTGTCTGTCTCTCAGTCACCCTTTTTATGAGTCAGCTTTTTCCTTTTGCGAGCTCTTCGAAAATGGTAATAGCCTTGCTTTCTTCCTGTTTTTACGCCAGCAGGACGCATCCTATCTCAAGCAGTGGATGGTGGATGACGTAGACTTGATATTCTGAGCTTGAGGGCAGAGTGAAATTCGTGGGTGGGGCCATAGCGCGGCTTAGTACTTTGCCCTTCGCTGCCTGTGGCATCAGCGAACGTTTATCTGGAGAACACCGGAGTAAACTGCAGTCGATTCGTGCTCCGTACGTTTTTGTACGGCACCAAGAAAGGTACACACGACAAACGTGCGTTTACATTTCCTTGTTTTAACCGACGTTCTGATTATTTGTTGTTATAAATGTCCCCTTTTCTATTACTTATATTTATATACCAGAAACGTTTTTTTTATTCACCAACGTCTCAACCGAGGCTCGACCTGTTCCGAACCAAAGGAAGAAGAATATCGAGCCAAACCTTATTTATTATATAATTATCACCTTACTGCTACAACTATGTTTTGCTATTGTCTTGCAATATATGCCGGTATAGTAAGATGAACATACGTCAGTTCTTTTTCTAGTTTTGGCTAGATTTATGACGACTTCTACAGCTTCGCGATTTCAACAATGGGGAATTTTAGCAGATCCGTCCGATGACTCCTATAGCGATACCCGATACCACGCCGCCGCTTTTGCGCACTCATCATATCTTCATCGAGTGCATTGGAGGTATCGAAATGATCTACTAAAACTCTCGAATATCAGACAACGGCTGCAACGAGGAAGCTTTGCTCTATCTTCGAGATGAATATAGTATTTGCACTGCTTCGCCAAAGAAGCTCAATGCAGAGCACGAAGCATTCGTGAGCACAACATGGCACTCGCATCCAGTGTTTCAGTTCAAAGGGTGTTCAGCGTAGCAGTTCACATCTTCCGTAAGAAATAACGCAAAATGTCTGACGAGACTTTCGAGGGCCAGCTGTTGCTCAAAATACGGAAGGTCATTAAATGAAACAGATGGCAACAATAAGAACTTAAATAACCCTCTTCCCTTTGCTTCTTACTTGAAGACAATATTGTTGAAAGTAACGAATTACGTTTTGGGGTAACGGTCACTTACTTTTATGGGAGGGTAATTGTAATTGTAATAAATTACAAATGAGCCTCGAGGAATTGTAAATGATATTTCTTACTATTTTTCAGTAACCTAACCTAACCTAACCCAACACAACCCTTGATTCACGTGAATACGTAAATCGAGAAACTGCAGAACACCATCCTCCGGTTTTTCCACTGTAAACTTCAATTCTGGAGCCGTTGACCTTAACACACCTTCTATGGTTTCTGTTAGACCTTCCGTAAACGTGCATATTAAGGTGCCATCTACATATCTTCTCACTATTGCCGTACACGGGGACAACCCCTGTAGTTTATCGTGCACTGCACGATCAAAAGAGTTTAAGCAAACGTCTGCTAGAGTCGGTGCAACTGATTACCCTATACAAACACCTTCTTTTTGTATATACTTTCTTCCTTCGTACTCCACTACCGTTGACTTCAGATAAAACTCCAAGATTGTTAAGAAACTTTCTACCGATATACGTGAGCCCGATTGGAACTTAACGACATTCAGCTTCAATGCCTCCCTCACTCTCTGCATTAGCTGGGTATTTTCTAAGAAATCAGAATAATCACTACCGTGAGTGCCATCAATGGAGCAGCACCAGAAGAACTCTGTTTGACCGACTATGGAATCTGCAGCGAAGGCATGTCCTAGACAGTATCAAAGACTTGAAGTCTCGTGTTAATGGAAGTCCAAAATCGTGGTTTCGATCTGTTGTAGGGTGCGAGCCCCGGCAGTCTGTTGCCCATCTATGTGGCAAAGCATTATCACCTAAGACGGAGGAAGTTTTATCAAAGGGACCGAAGTGTTGTCTGAATTTGAGGCCTTCGAGGATCGACGTGTTGTCTTCCGTTCATACTGTAGCCAGATTGGTTAACCCAGAAGAAAAGGTCGCTTTTATAGATCATGCAATCAGTAGGATGGAAGGAGTAATGGAGGTACGTACCCAAAGGAGAAATGAAATCTCAGAGAAGTCAATGCGGTTAAGAGGGAGTTGCAAACAAAGTCCTTAAAGTTGTTGGAAACAGATAAGTCCGGACGGTTTGCAGTTTTACCTGTGCCAGTATTCAAGAAAAAAACAAAAACGGAAATGAATACCTTGTTTTCGGAATGGGTAGGGAACATTGGGCAGTTGAAAAGAAACATTTGTGCAGTACTGAATGAGGATGAATTGAAGTATGTAGCAAAATGTATCACAAGTGCAATGAATTCAACATTGGGCATCAAGTTTTTCCTAAAAGACCGTAAGCCTGAAATTGCCCTTCGTGCGGTCATCAATGAGAGTGGGACATGGCAGAAAGTGGTGTCAAAGTTTCTACAAAATGGGTTCGGTTATGCATGCTTAGAATATTCATTATCACTTAGAAATTCAAATGAATTGATTTACAGTTTGGAGACTCATCATGGGAGGCGTTGTTCCGTGTTATCGACGGACATTAAGGACTCGTATTTTCTCTAGAAAATACCCGGTTAATGCAGAGTGAGGGAGACATTGGAGCTGAATCTCGTTAAGTTCCAATCGGGCTCAGGTATATCGGTACAAACATTCGAAACAATTTCGGAGTTTTATCTCAAGTCAACGGTAGTGGAGTACGAAGGACGAAAGTATATACAAAAAGAAGGTGTTTGTATAGGGTCATCAGTCGCACCGATTTTAGCAGAAGTTTACTTAAACTCTTTGGATCGTGCAGTGCACGATAAACTACAGGGGTTATCTCCGGGTACGGCAATAGGGAGAAGATATGTAGATGACATCTTAATATGCACGTTTACGGACGGTCTAACAGAAATCATAGAAGGAGTGATAAGGTCAACGGCTCCAGAATTTAAGTTTACAGAGGAAAAACTGGAGGATGGTTTCTGCAGTTTCTCGATTTACGTATTCACGTGAATCAAAGGGTTGTTTTGGGAATATTCTAAAGAAAATTTGAAACCGGTTTTGCCAAGAATGAGTAGTCATTCGAAGACCGTAAAGGCGGGGATTGTAAAGTCATTGGTCAGAAACGCGTTAGAAAGGTCATCTGTCCATTTTATCACTGAATCAATAGAAAGGCAGTGGAAAAGGTTGATTAGTGTAGGTTATGGTGAAAGTTTTATAAAGCGGCAATTAGAATTGTTTATTAAAGGCAGGAGAGAAACCGAGCAGAAATCAAGGAACTGCTTTGCTGTAATCCCTTATTTTCATGACATCTCTCACAACCTGAAGGCATGTGCGTGGCAGTTTGGAGCAGACAAGGTCTTACGTTCAGATTTTAGATGAAGTAAACTGACGCCATTTCAAACAGGTGTGAGTGAGTGCAAAAAAGCTCATCGGGAAAAATCGGTATGTTACGAGACTGGTGTTGTGTATGAGATACCATTGGAGTGTGGATTTAAGTATGTAGGACAGACGTCGCGCTGCATACAATAGAGATTAAACGAACATAAAAGAAATGTAAAGAACAATGCACAAAACATGTTCAAGAATGTAACAACTGCACGGCGCTCTATGGTCAGAGGCGGAAATAATACAGAAAGAGAGGAATTATGCAAAGGGAGTAGTAATAGCCGCGTCCCACTAGAACGACAGACAGCAACAAACGACAGCGACACACGACAACGAGCGACAGACGACACCGACAGACAACCTGTTTGTCCGAGTCCGCCGTCCCACCTGGCGGACACGACGCAGAACACGGGTGCAAGGAAACTCGTTTCCTAGTGGGAGTGGAGTTGTCAACAAAACACTTCAAAAAATACACAGACAAACAGAGTCTGGTGACGCGGTTTTCGTGTTTTGCTCTTTGGGCATAAAACGCGCCGACAAACAAGGTGAAGGTGGAAACGATTACTTTATTTCTTGATTAAAGCTTCCGCTTCCCTTCATTTGCGTTGGCGACTTTCCTCAAACAGTCGTGCCAATCGACTCCAAACTTTTTCCGAACTAAAAATACCCGAATCGTTCCTTTTTTCGGGCCGTTCTAGGCATTCTAGGTGAGTGCCACGGAGTTTCACGCTGATTTTAAGGATGTTTATAACTTCACATTCAAATGATCGACGGCAGGCGCTCTTTGATGGACAAAACGGCATCCCGATCATCACAGAACGTGATGAAAAGTCTCTCGTCTGCCGGAATGGCTTGCCGCGGAACGTCGTGTCACAATTCGGGGTGAGCGGTCTTACTTTTGTCAGTCCTCGCACATGGGTGAATCCATCCTGATGCAGGGGCGTAGATTTCGGCGTCTTGAAGCACCACCTCGCGCACCAAGTTTTCGCGAGCAAAACCAGCCACAGCGAATTTCCTTTCGCAACACGACCGCCCGGCGCCAGCCAACAAGCCGTGCCCGCGACCACTACGTGAAATCGAGGGACCGGAACTGCGGGGCCCGGAACGAGGAGTGGCTGCCAAGGGCTTCTCGTTCCGGGAGGAAGGGAAGAAGAGTGGGAAGGGAGGCAACAGAAGGCATAAACGGGCGAGGAAGATAAGTTTGTCTCCGAGAGATGTTCCTCAGTGGGACTGCTTGCTGCGCTTCAAGTCCAACAACAGACAAGAACTCGTCCGTCGTCGATCGTTTGTCGGCGATTGTCGCGGGTGTCGGTCGTTGCAGTGGGACAGCATCGGCGACACGGAACTTTGTGGTGTCGTAGGACAAATACCGGTGTTTGTCGCCCTAGTGGGACGAGGCTATAAGGGAGACTGTTCGGATAAAAGTCTCTAGGCAACTGCATAAGTCAGGCTTCACTAGACTTTGGAAGCAATTCAAAAAGCTTTATAAAAATTGTTATTTAATATTTATCATTTTATTTGCCTTTTAAGTTGTTTGAAGTGCGACCTGCTTGATACTTTCCAAAAAACACCTGTAAAACGTTTTTGCTTTGTGTGGTTCTTTCGTGTATTGGCCCAACTCCGTTTCAGTGTTTCTTTTTTATTATTATTATGTGGAGAGGGCGCGTTATGATTCAGAAGTATGAACGGTATTTAGAATAGTAGGGGAAGAGATCCTTTTGTTCGAGTTTGAAGGTGGATGGATGTCGCCTTATCGCGTCGTCATGTAAAGGTTGTCAACGTTCTTGCATTGTGTGATGAAGACTGTGGGGCTTGAACTGTATATACTTCGTGCTTTTGTGTTGGTGGAGATGACCTTGAGATTGAGACTATATAAGGAGGTGGAATAAGCGTTTTAGCTGAGTTTGAGATGTCGTCCTGTCTATTTTCTGTCCCTTCTTCCTTTTGATGTTTCAGGTTAATTCAACATGGGGGGGGGGGGGGGGGGGGGGGGTTAGTTGTTGGCCTCTGATGCGACTCGCCAAGACTTTTACGCTTGATAGCGCGATCGATGTCTGCAGTGACACCAAGTGCCACGAAGCGTTTTGTGCGACCACCCTTCGGCTTAGTAAAAGGAATGAACTGAAGAAGTTGTAGCATACTTCTTCAGTCGTCTCCGCGTCGGATCACGTCAGCAGCTTTATGTTGCTTTCTTCCAGCAACACGATGTGGCTGTCAATCGCCATTTTTTCACGTTTAGAAATTAAAGGAACGGAATGGTGGAGTTCAGCAATTCCAGGAGTGGAAATGGGCCCAATGTTTTTTATTTTAAGGAGTGTAAAAAAAAAATGGAATGGTTTGAAGCTCTAATTCCCCGGAATAGTATTGGAATTGAACGGGAGTGCCCTTTCCACAGCACTGAAACAGACACGATTCGGTTTGTCAAATTAAAGCATTGTACCACACGCGGAAGGACGACCCTCCGGTTTTCCGTAAAATCAAAATGCAATGCAATGGTACGAGCCTGGCGATGCGGACTTTCTGAGCTTATAGCAAGCCGCTGAGTGTGTTGGGTGAATTATTGTGGGAAGTTCTGTGTTACGCACTTTCTGAGTTTATTGTGATATGCGTTACTTCCAATTTCCTTCTTCAGCATTTCGCTAAATTCCCACAAAGCTAGTTCGATTTATTCGTCTGCCTTTATTGGCAACGATTCCAGGGTTAAACCGTCTCTTTTTGGACACACCTAAATGTCAGCAAAACGAACTTCTTAAAGGGGTTAGCACCAAGGTAAAGTCTCTGAATTTCTTCAAGACTGAATTCATGGTCGCCCACGTTTGATATTGCTGCCAGGCAAAGAGTAGCTGCTACCTCTCTAGGTTTCGGTTAACTGTGTCTAGCAAACTGAGGTGAGATACCAGATGTGTGGACAGCGTAGAACCTGCCAGCGAAGCGAAACGAAAGCCTGCCGCTGTCGTAAGTGACGGCACATGATATTTAGCTCCGGTAGCACCTACTGGTAATCACAGGTTGTCTATAGCTTCTTCCTTTCTATCACGTGCACGGATTGTTATATGGTAGTGGTTTCTAACGTTCATAGTGGCTTTGTCTCTACTAAAGAAACAATCACTACAGCTTTCTAAAAAGGGGATGCAACACTCATAGAGTTAAAAAGGGTAGTGGCATGTCGATGCCCTCTTCGGCCCGTAGATGGCCCTTTCGTTCCCATTTTGCGTTGAAGAATTTTAAAATACTTACATCTAAACACGAATAAATATACAAAAAAGGCGAATTTAGGGCAGACATGCACCTTACAGAAGAGCGAGAGAAAGCTCCGAAGCGGAGTGATGCTATTAAAATTGATAGTTTCGCCTCGTATGATGTTATGAGATTTGGAACGTACGTTTGATTTTGCAAACATTGAACGGCCAATACCAAACACGGAGATTGGAAGGTTTCAACAAGCCTATCTTACCTATCCTGTAAATGAAGTTTGAAGAAAGAAAAAATTCATGCACGCTTACTGACATGCACGACGGGCCGTCGCTTTGAAATGATTTCTCCACAAGGGCTCTATTAACTCACGGAAAAATTTAAAGCCTCCAATATATATTTGTTCTTCTTAAATGACAAAGCTTGAAGATTTTTTAAGAGAGTTTCAATTTCTATATTTTACAAAATAAGCAAATTGTAAGTGGGGAAGAACCCGTCGCTTCATTATAATTAGGGTTCGGAGTTTTCGGTTTAAACCGATAAAAACCGATAAAAGTACGCCGAATTCATTTTCGGAAATTCGGTTTTAACCGAAAAAGGTCAGTTTTTAGGTTCGGCAGTTTCGATTTAAACCGATAAAAACCAATAAAATTTCGTCGAATTCATTTTTTAAAATTCAGTTTTAACGGGAAAAGGTCACTTTGACCTTCCAGTCGTAACCGCAGAGCCATGGCGAAAAAGTGGAACGACAGTGTCCATCGAAACGTGTCCGAATGTATGGGATACACGAATGGCATCACGACGTTTTGGTCTAATGTGCGCATCATCAATCGGAACGTGAAGTCCGAAATGCCCCATGACTTCGCCATGTACGAGCGTGTTTTCAAACTCGTTGTAAGGAAGACTGACTTGTTGCAAGCTCTGCATGTTGTCTTGTGCTTCAAAACGTCGCACCGTGTCTCTTTCGGCGATTTTGGCTCAGGCAGCGCGTCATCTCCTCAGCCTGCCAGCGTCCAGTGTTAGCGTTGAGACTTGAGAGGGCGTTCTCGAAGCTCAGGGTCATATATTAACAGGAAAGAAAGAGTGTGGATCAAGGAGGAGAACCTGGGAAAGTACATGTTTGTGTGTACTATAATGAGATCACGTATTCCTGATGTACAGAAGGTGAGGTTCCATGTTTTTGGGGCATAGGCTTCGTATCTGTCTTGTTTGTACTTCTGTGTTTTATTTTCTTGTTTGTTTTACAGTTGCACACATTTTCCAAATAAAGTGTCCATTTCTTTTTCAATGTATCTGTGCCGTTATTCCTTGAGTGATCACTAATATCAGAGCTACGTACAAGGATCATCTGATCCGGTGTCCGTTGGTGTTTATTTTATATTCACCGAAAAAAGTCGATAAACATTTCCGGACATAAATATACACCGAAAAAAACCGAAAATTGAATTTTGAAATAAACACCGAAAAAAGTACGCCGAATTTTGAAAAAATAGAAACCGAAAACGCGGAACCCTAATTATAATATAAATACTATCAATGTATAAGTTATGCCGAACTGTGTGTGGACCGGAGAACCAATATGAACTATGATCATGATACAAATATTATTAATATTTAAGGTAAAAACAAAATGGCAGAGATATGCGTCGTACAATGAAGATACAAGTATGTCTTCTTTTCAAAAGCACTGCTTAATGTGGCGATAAAATACATGTCAAAGAAATTTTAAGGCATTTATAAAAGCTCACAAAAAGCCTTTCATATATAAAAAAAATTGGAAATAAAATATACGTATTTCTTTAAAATGACGTCGAGTTTTGCACTTTTAGCTTTTCTTCTCATAATTGCGATGTTGGTTTTTGTATAAACTTAACCTAAATAGACAGTATCATAAGTTTTAAATAGGCCTCTATACAAGATTTTATTTGATATGTTTCTTATGTACTCAATAATTGTATATCGAAAGCCAGTTCGATTCAAACATGGCCCATTATTGTCAAAGGTGCAAGATTCAAGAATTTTTTTTTATTTTATAAAAATAAACATATCTTGTGTACTTTATGCCTTTTTATAAAGCATTAAAGCAGTTAAAAACGCATCATTGTTGTTAAAAATATCATCTATACGTTGCGCGACCGCCTAAACGTGTCAGAAAACTGCAAAAATCGCAAGACCTGCCTTTTGCCATTTCGAAGCCAAAAACTCAAGAACAACATTCCCGTCTGCAGCTCTATTTTAGTCGCACATTTTCATCAAACAGTCATTTTTTCCCTGAATATTTAGAAAACACATCGCTTATTATTCTAAGATTTCAGATGAAATCATCTTTTTGACACCTTTAAAGATGAATTTGACAGAAGTAAGGGAATAACCTTTGTCCTTTTGAGAATCGTGTTGAAAATTTTAGAGCTGTAATATATAAATTTCTTCGGCGCATAATGGTGTTTCTTTTTGGTAGTTTTATCTACTTTTGTGGTGCTATATTTCCACTTGGAATGCGAGTAAACTCTTTGCGGCATTCCCCGCTCTCCTGTTCCCAAAAAACAGGTTCTGCGGCTCTCCAGAAGAGGTGCGTATTCCTAAAAGTCGCGCATAATTATTTGGTGGAAGGGGGTGCGAGATGCCAGGCAGGTTGCACCCTGTCATCAACCATTTAAAATGATTATGGTGTCTGTCGAATGTGGGGACATGCGAAAACAACGCCTTTGGAGCATTGAGGCAAATTTGTATTAGGCCGTAATGCGGTTTAAAAATAGGGTTCCACCATCAGTCGGCAAGCAAAAAATGGCTCTTGTGCTGTGGAAATGAAGTTATTCTGATACTACAATGTATGTCAAAATTATAGCATATAAATTTATTACCGAATATATCAACTAAGCATGCAAAAAAAAACACTGCCATGATTTCTTGGTACATAACTGGATTTCCAACAGTAGCATGTAAAGCGCGCCTACCATTAACCTTCGCGCAGCGAACTAAGCTTGACAAATCGGTGCCTGCACATGGAAATCTCAGACTTTAACAAAATGTACTTTTCACATGATGAAATTTCAAGACGCAGTTCTCTTCACAGGATACATTAGACCAACAAACTTGCCACGAACACTGCAGACGTGTTCGCAGACGACCGAGTCACGAACTTTGCAACTTGTGGTGCCAACTCCCGGTAAGCCGATGGAGCAGGCGAAAATGTCCATCACCGGCTTGCTGCGTTTATCGGGAGATGGCGCCTAATGTTAAAACCATCGATAGCTCGGTCATCTGCGACCATGTCTTCAGTTCATTCTGCGAGCTTTTTTGTATAATTTTTTCATGTGAAGGGTGCTAGGCCGTGAAACTTTATCGGCTGTGTCATTTCACACCAAACCGCACGACGAGGTGGCTCGATCTCCTCAGATCCTCACCAAAATATCACAGTGGTAGTCAGTTGCCCCATAAGTAATCGGACAAAGTATTTCTTCTAAACATATGTTATTTTTGGGACCATTTTTTTAATTTGAGAAAAGGGATTATACTATAGGACAGTGGTTCCCAGCCATGGATGTGTCGGGGACCCCTTGCGGACCGCTTTCAGTGATGGGGGACCCCTTCCAGCTGGGGGGGGGGGGGGGGGGGGGGGGGAGGGGGGAGGGAAGGAGGGGAGGGGAGGGGGACGACGTTAGTAAGTTAACACATCTGGAGCATGAAACAGGTGCCTTTTATTGCTACGTAGCAGAAACACATGAAACAAAGGTGCCACATCACTTCATTCTGGCCAGTTCATCAATACGTGGCACACTCGCGCATCAAACTACAGGGTGTCACAAAAGAAAATTTACACAATGTTTTTTACCGCAAAAATAAACTAGGCATCGCCGAACGCTCATTCTCCGCCCAAAGGTAGAGCTAGAGGTCACAACCAGATGCCAAAGTTTCAGCCCGATGCGATAACTTAATAAAAAGCTATAAGTGATTTTCTGAAAATTTCAATGGGAAAATGGAGCCCATTTTAGCCCGTTTTCGGTTTCTGGTGCCATAGAGCTCCATGTGTTTGAAAACTCCGCCGGCCGCCATTTTCCCATTGAAATTTTCAGAAAATCACTTATAACTTGTGATTAAGTTATCGGATCGGGCTGAAACTTTGGCATCTGGTTGTGACCTCTAGCTCTACCTTTGGGCGGAGAATGAGCGTTCGGCGATGCCTAGTTTATTTTTGCGGTAAAAAAGACCGTGTAAATTTTCTTTTGTGACACCCTGTACAAAAAACGTGCCAACTAAAAAAAAAAAATTTTGTTGAGGGTCTTGCGGACCCCAGAAGTGGCTTCGCGGACCCCCTGGGGTCCGCGGACCCCTATTTGGGAACCACTGCTATAGGACATTTCAACCTTTGCGTAAACCAGTAGAAATACGACAAAATTATTAGGATATCGGAAGCAGACTTACAACATAATGCTTCTTATCTTCTTTTATTATCAAAATAAAATAAAATATTTTAATATAGTTTTAGGCTTAAGAAAGTTAACGCACATCATGCCATATTCGCAGAATTATCAAGTCACCTTAATTCTTAGACAAGGATTTGAAACCTTTTTTGGACGACAGTTTCTACTTTTATATGTTAAAAATTACTAAATCTTAGAAACCATTATTTTTTTGTTTGAAAAACGTATGAATTACGTAAATTTTCGTAAATTGGCAATGTTCGGAGCAATGCGACAGAATGTTAGCCCTCAGTCTTGCTCGATCAATACGTTTAATCTAAGTATAGCTGCAAGGTTCTGGAATGAAATATAAAAGATACAGAAAAGTAAGTTTTTTTTAATCTAAGATATTGTTTTTTTTTTTATCCGGACAATCAGACGTGATCTGGCTTGGCGCTTTTAAGCAGGCTTAAACTCCCTATATAAGACCTTCCTTCAAGTAGAGACATTCTTTGAAGCGCCGGCTGCATGACAGTGCAGGTTTTAGGAAGCGAATGGCGGCGCACAGCATAGGTTTAAACTGAGTGCCGCCTTTGTGTTTTAGCGGATTGTCCTTTGTCATTTCTATTGGTTGTCGTTACTTGTAAAAGAAGTGTAACAAACTAAGCTAACTGCAAAAAAACGCGAACGCATTTTAAGTGGTGCAGGCAACAATACAACGCATCGTAGCGAGCACCCATTACAAGTCATTTTATTGATCTTTACAACACCAATAGTGATGCATTACAGTAATAAAATATTTACCGTTCATTTTCAATGGGTGCCCGCTGAATTAGACGGAGGTTTCGTACGGGAGCGCCGGCCGGTTTGCCGCAATCACATTAATGAGTGAAAAGCTTACCGAAAGTTGTTTTGTAAGAATGTGTTAGAACGATATAATGGGTCTTAACGGTCAGAACGAAAACAGAATATTAAAAGAAATAAAAGTGTTCCCAGGCTTTATTTTAAGTTAATGCACGCCAGGAGTAAAACCATTTGCAGGCCGATGAGTCTGTCGACATGATAGCGCTTGTAAACGGGGACAAATAGGTAGAAGCTAGGACAACACAGTGCTTAACTTGCTCACAATTCAAGTTGCGCACTGTGTTGTCCTGTTCTTCCTTTTTTCCCCCATCTACATGCGCTATCATGTCGTTTAATATCCATTACCAACTCGCCCAAAAATCAGCACAGATGATTTAAGAAAGGGCGAACTAAAGTTTTAGAAGAGAGCGAAAGCTTTTGTAGGTACGCTAAAAATGCAGGCTTATTTATAGCGGTCTTCGCATTAAGAAAGAGGACTTCTTGACGTTTTCACTATTCCCATCTCGTGACCAGTCGGCCATGAAAATTGTATTTATTTCGCATATAGCCAAAAAGCTCCGCTCTCTTGCAAGGTTTCCTTCCTCGTCTTTTGCTCAGTTTCTTTTTACTATTGATTGATTATTAGGTGTTTAATGGCGCAAAAAGCAACATAGGCCATGCTGCGCCAAAGAGATAATTAAAAGACTCTATAGTAGAAGGAAGGAATTACTATGCAATGCACTATGCACAGGATCTATAACTGGTGCAGGTAGCCAGTTTTTTTAAGAAAATCTAAAATGTGATCAAAAGGAACTAAAGGTTCATCTCCCAGTAAGAAGACTGGATGAAATGGAAGATATCCAGAAAGTAAAGGAAAACTCGTCCGGCGTTCCTGATCAAAAAATTTGCAGTGCCATAGAATATGCAGTATAGTTAGCGATTCACCGCAATGCTCACAGACTGGGGTGTCCTCACCACAAAGAAGATGTCGATGGGTGATACGTGAATGTCCAATTCTCAAGCGACACATTAAGACTTCATGGCGACGGTCTCTATGGTGCGAACTCTCCCATAACTCCAAACGTGGTTTGATAACATGTAGCTTATTATTTATTTCTTTGTCCCAGTCTTGCTGCCAGGCATAATAAACTGCTTTTTTGAGAACCGGTTTAAAATCTTCTTGAGGCAGCTGAACAGGTGTTTCCAGAGCATCCTTAACGGAGGCTGCTAGCCTATCCGCCTTTTCATTACCTGAAATTCCCACATGGCTTGGTACCCAGCACAGCTTGATATTGTATCCCATTTGGAAAGCCAGGTTTAACTCTGCCTGTACTTGTTGCACGAGCAGATTCTTAGAATCATTGAGGGAACAGAGAGAAAGGATAGCACTCTGGGAGTCCACAAACAAAATAGCTTTTTTGATGTTGTTGCCTAATATATATTCAATAACCATGAGCACACCTTAAAGTTCTGCAGTAAAAATGCTGGCAACAGAGTGAAGCCGTCGAGCTTTTACAAAGTGTTCTGAATATACAGCTGAACCGACAAAGTGTGGAGTTTTTGCACCATCAGTGAAGAATTGTGCATAGTCCTTATACTTAGCTTGCAAGGCCATAAACTCTTGCTGAAGAACTAGTGGTGCAACAGATCGCTTATTGTATTTCGCTAGCGACCAGTCACAGGTATAGTGAACCGCCTTCCAAGGAGCAATGCTTCGAACTCTCGTCATCAAGCTACGCTCAGGGAGCGCAAGTTGCAGGGATGTAGACATGCATTGAATGCGGAGGCATAAAGGCCGTACTATACTTGGCTTGTTCTCAAAAAGACGTGAAAAAGGAGATACCTGCAAGCAACGATAGGATGGGTGTTCAGGATCAGATTTGACTTTATAACTATAGCATAGGCTGAGGAACTGTCTTCGCTTTTCTAGTGGCATTTGGTGCGTCTCTGCATACAAACTCGGAACAGGCGACGTTCGGAAGGCCCCCGTGGCAAGTCGAAGCCCAAGGTGATGCACAGGATCCAGCATTTTTAAAGATGACGGTCGTGCCGAGCCATATACAACTGCACCATAATCGAGACGGGAACGAACCAGTCTTTTTACTATTGACTTGCTATCATACAAATAAGTGAGTCACTTACTGAACACCTCACGAATATTTGTGATACGATTTTCTGACCCGTAAAGGGGGGGGGGGGGGGGGGGCGGGTCGAGAGGTGTGCAGGGGAACTTAGTTTATTAAAAAAATATATAAATTTTTCAGACAAAATATTGTGAGGATTTACACCCGCCGGCAATATGAAGGTGAACACCTTACCTGGTTTCTTGAGTGTTTTACGGCTTCCTAAAGCTATATTAACTCTCAACGTCTCAAATGGTACGTGGTTTGGGGTCTAAACATTGCGTTCTAGCCCTCTTCTGAAACGGAGCTTTTTCCAAAACTTGCAGGAGCGTCAAAAACAAGAAGAGTGCTGTTCACTTTCATATCGCTCAGGGTTGTACACACGTATGGAGTATTCTATGACGACTAAAATAATGTTATGTTGTCATTAAAGCTTTTTTTTAAGTTCTATGTGACATGATCTGTTGTATAAAAGTATGAAAATGTCATATTATCTAGGGGTTTACATTTTTTTGATTTTATATATAGAAAAAAAAGGGGGGCAGTATTAGGTTGCGAGGCACTTAGGCTACAGTGTACTAGAATACCGGGTAGTGTTGGGACCGGAGCGCCTCGCGTGAGGCCTGTGGTGTACATTGTGATAGGTGTCGAAACCGCCGCATAGGCAGTGGGGTCAGGATGGTGGTGGTTGTACGCGTGCACCGGGTGCACGCGCACGTGCAGCGGCACGTGCGAACTGCAGCGACTTTCTGCTGCCCTGTCGACTACCGCGCCGCCTTTGCTGTCTACACACGCAGTCTCACAAGCTCCCGTTGCCCAGCCGCGCCGGTCAAAACACTACCCCGTATTCCTGTACACTGTACTTAGGCTATGAGCGACGCGTCAAAATCTCCTTGGGAAAGAGAACACAGGTTCGAACCCTCGGCTTCGCACTCAGAAGGCCACCATGGAACCTCAGCGCCAAGGAAGTTTATGAACGAGTCTTCAGATGTTTAACGTAAAATATGTTTGTCACAACCCATGTTCAATCAAGTATCTTATATTGCTGCAGGAACGGATTGAAGAGGACACGACTGAACAGCAGCGGCGGCGCATGGAGGCACAGCCTAATTTTCATGCCAATGACACGCCGAAAAAAAAAAGAACAGCGTTGGATTAGGGAGAGAGAAGCCAGTTGTGCTCGTTCTGCTGAGGCCCAGGGCTGAGTGAAGAAATGAGGTTTATGTCAATTTAGTCAGCGATATATGACGCTCATAGTACAAAACCAATAAGTCACATAAAACCTAGCCCACCTTGTCTCTCTGTCCGTTGCCAAAAAGCTGTTGTCTCTTTCCCGGCGTCTCATTGGCCCGCGACGATCACTCTAATCACCAGTGGATCGTCTCTTTTGCCTTGCAAATCAGCGTGAAAACGAATGGAGTGCTTTCAGCATGCTCACTGCACGTATCATCCACCCCTTTCGAAAATGCATCTTTTATAGACAATTGCAAGCAAGGCAGCTGGGCGCCGCGATGTCTCTGCTCGTCTGGGAAAGCCTGCGCAATTTCACACTTGCCAAAGCTAAGTTCACCAGCACGCTGCACGTGCTTCCACGCATGGAGCACAAATCGGGGCACCATGCTGACAATTATCTATACACATTTTCCACAAGACCGCAGCCACCTTGAATGTCGTCACTTCTGGTACGCGGTAAAACACCGTTTTGATATCTCTACACCGCTGGAAGGCGTTTATGAAAAATTCATGATCGTAACCCCCATGAAAATGGTTAATGCCATATGAAAGTCATATTATTGCCGAATGGCAACAGGTGTTTACAAGTAGTCAATCAGCAGGCAACAGATGTTAATCGTCATTGAGACGTCACCCTGCTGACCCGGATAGCCATTTCGCCACCGTCAACTTTTTGCCGTTCTATTGGTTATTGCCTGTGTATCACTAGTGTATCTACGTGTAACGCTAAATGGCTAAAGGAGGTAATCAAAGGACTATAAATTTTATAGTCTTTTGACTGCCTCCAATAGCCAATTAGCATTAGCATGTAGATACACTGGAAATGTACTGACAATAACCAATAGAACGGCAAAAAGTTGACGGTGGCGAAATGGCTATCCGGGTCAACAGAATGACATCTCAATGACGATTAACATCTGTTGCCTGCTGATTGACTGCTTGTAAACACCTGTTGCCATTTGGCAATAATACAAAATGGCATTAACCATTTTTATAAGTGCATAATTATTACATAGACGTCATTTGATCGAACTTCGTGACCATTTCGCCACTGTAAACTCCTTGTAAACTTTCAGCTGGCCAGCCAAAAAACTGCAATAGTTTACATGGCCTACCATTGATTTCATGCCTGATACACAGAGCCGGCTTGCAATATATGAAGAAAACAAAGATTGAAGAACAATTTAAAGAACCAAAATTTATTTATCACAATGTCATTAAAATGACTAGTGTTTTTTTTTTTTCAAAAGACTGAGTTAATTGCCCAAATGTAAACAATGAGTGAAAAAATTACCTTTCCTTGCTTCCTGACATGTCTGTAAGGCGTGAGCTGAAAAAAGAAAAAACATTATAAATAAAGTGGGCCTATAACCAGAAATATTCTTGCAGCACATTCAATAATATGCACAGAAGAACCTTGCTCACAAGTTTTCTCGGCTGTTATGTTTACGGACACCGGTCCTATCGGACGTCCAAAAGTGTATATGTGTTAGAATTACAGCCTTCATGAATTTCCTTCCTGGTTCTTATACCCAAACACTGCCATTGAAGGTGGCCGGTATGACTACTAGGAACACATACCCTGTTCCTTTTGCTTTACTCCCTTTATTTCACTTCCTTGCCTCTCTGCATTGCGTTTCTTGCTTGGTCATGTATTATTCTAAGAGATTCAAGCTCTCACGACACCCTATTTTGCTTTACCACCTTCATGCCACCATGTTCAAGAAGTGATGATTGCATCAAGCTCCAGTGCTTTGATCTGGCATGCAGGGTGCAGTGATTTGTTTGAGGAAGCTGTGGTTTAGCTCGATGGGCTCAGAATTTTCGCATCCTTATATTTCAATATTTTTTAACTGCAACTATAGACAACGCATCACTGCGATGGCGCGGCTGTCGGCACAGCACATGTGCAGACATGTCTGCTCACACGAATCTAGTTCCTGCGTAGGTGCCCATAGATGCTCTGGGCAAATACAAGCTTGTCTGTAAACAGTGCATTACTTATAGTTCAACCACAATTTTAAGAAGTGTTGAAAAAAATGTCAACATATAAAATAAGGCAATCTTTTTACAGCCATAAAAGCTAAGGTGAAATAAACAGAAAATATAGGTTCCTGAAAAATCTATAGCTATCCCAAGGGCATTATCAGTTGCTACATCTTCACTCATGTCATGATCCATTATTGTGACTGCATAAAGATGCAGCGGCAGGATTCTGCTGTATTTCACACAATGTTTGAATGTGCAATAGCTTTAACTTCCACAACACACCAGCCAACCACAGGTTGTCAAAATGTGAACTTCACAATAATGCAATAAGTATGAATACAATAATAATCCCTGGAAAAGGTGTACAAGGGGGACAAAGGACAAAGAGGAATCACCTTTGTCCCCCTTGTTCCCCATCTCCAGTGATTATTATCGTCATTCTTGTCTTGAATAAAAGGGTCTACTTATGTCTCTTAAGAAAGGAAAGCAGCTTACCTGAAAGAGCATAGTGCCCCCGGGACAGTGATCGAGAGAGGCTGTCCTTGACTTGCTTCCCCACATTGCCGCACTCCGTGAAGGTGCGAGCTAAAAGAGCGAATGAGAATTTCAATTTAAAATGATAATTTTTCTCATTCTCCAGTTCTGCCAAAACGGTCATTCATCCATTTGGATGGTGAAATTCGTTCACGCGCATGCAGCTTGTGGGCACTGTCATGTTGTTATTACGTCATTACTTGAATTTAATGTAAATATTCACTTCAAACTAGACAAATATTTATGTATTACTTTTGATAAGATCTTTAGATGCATGGCGATTTTAACAGCAGCCTGGGGGGTGCACTCATAGATCCTCCACACTTCACTCAGTTTGGGGAGTGCGTCTTTAAACGCTCACTCTTTTTATCGTATGGGAGGAAGCACCATCTATCCCCTAACGTCGGAAATAATTTTCCTTTAGAGATTAAAGCTATGACGGTAGTACAAGAAAAGTTTCGTACAAAACAATATAGACAAAATAGGGACAAAAAAACTTTTTTGGTCATGGATCCCCAGTCAAGGGCTTAAGAAATAGATTGATCTTGCGTGTTAAAATGTTTTGAAAGCAAAAACATGCCAGGACTATGTTATGAAATGTATAGCTCTTTTTACTGTGGTAATAATGAGGTGGCGTAGCCTTTGTCATTTGCCCAATAATGCTCAACAAACACAAAGCTGAAACAAAAATTCTAGCAGACGAAGAGCCATTACTACATGCAGTGCAATTTTGAGTGTAAACATTTCGGCAGAGGCCTGCCTGGTCGGGAGAAAGCGCAGGGCATTGTATATTCAATTCCATGCCACCTACACTGTAAAAACAAAGAACTTCCCAAAAAGAATTCAACAACACAAAAACAATGTCTGCAAATTCAACCACGAGCGCAGCGCTATTGCAGAGCACTGTGAGGACAATGAACATCGCATTGACTTCGCAAATACCCACATAAATGTTGAGACAAACTTCAGCCAGGAGCTTTTTATTATCACGGCATATTCAAACAACACCAGGAAACATCAATAGGTCCACTGGAACATTGCCATCATGCTACGTGAACGGACTCAGCCACCCAACAAAGTGAAAAAAAGAGACCATCGTAGAAGAAAACGAAGCTGTTGTCCCCTATCTGGAAGCAGTCACCCCTGAAGAAAAAAACAAGCTGTTTTTGAAACGTTGGGACCTTGTTGTAGGATGTGGTTGGTGGTTTTTTTCAAATTCCTATGTATGTGTTTTGCAATTGTTTGAGTCATCATTCACTTTTTTACCATATTTACCCGCATAATGAACACACTTCTTTTTTCTGAAATTTATATACATTTCGGGGGTGCGTTAATTATGCAGGGTAAATTTCTGCAATTACACACTTCGCAAAAATGTAATTTTAGGAGCCAGTATGAAACGGCAAATAAGTACTGTGGCATGTCTCCACTGACGGGGACGCATTGACGGCTGGTCATGGGCGCGTTACAATAACCATGTTCTATCATTTGAAAACCTTTTTAGGGTGCTTTCGGTGTGCCTTCTGTCAAAGAAAAAGCGCCCTGCTAGTGAATAGTAAAAAAATCTTGCATGTGTGAAACATTTATGTGTCCAATAAACGCATATGACCAAATAAGGTCATACAAAAACCTTATAAGAACAATATAGGAAATATATATTATATAAGAAGTTTTAAGAAGCTGAAAAGAAGTTTCTTATAACTTCTAATATAATTTTATATTGTTCTTATATGTTTGTATAAGGTTCTTGTATGTTCTTATATGATCTTATTGGATCATATGCGTTTGTTGGACATCGAATTTTTTTATACATTTAAGATTTGTTTACTAGGGAAGCTCACTCAGCATGGAGAGTGACGTGACCGTCCTTAGGCCTAACCACTTTCCCGATTTCACTGTCCGAAAGTGCACCACAGATGACCGCGTGCTTGTTGACATCAATGCATTCGGTGGGCGAAACATGTCCAAAGCTGGGCAACTTCTCGACCCCAGCTTTGTTACGTGTACGCGCCGCTCGGTTTCACTCTTGATCACATCCGCAACTACACACTTGCAGCCATAAAAGCATGTACTGCTATGCTTGCCTGGCCGCTTGGCGGCGAAAGAAAATTGGCTTGGTTGCTAGCCGAGTTGGACGTAGTTTGAGACTCATGGAGAGAGTGGACATGGTAAATAAAAACATTCTAAAAATTCTCAGGTGTTCCTCAAGCTTTGAGTAATGTGACCTAGTTAAAGCTCGAGTAATTCGCATTCACCTCTAAGCTGACTGCGTTGGTAACTACACACCCGCCGGATCAATCAACCACCGCCCTCTCGTTACTCGACCCCGCCTTCTGCACATGGTTATGGGCGGGAGTGTGACACATGGCGAAAGGTAGACATATGACTGGTCCAACGAGCATGTAGCTTCTACCACGCTTTCAGCTGGGCATTCAACAGAGTATAGTGATGCAGCACAAAAAAAATTTGTGCCATTTCAGAATGTCTGAAGGAGAACACACCCTCAATCATCCTGAAACTGTAGAGTTTCCTGGAAAGCCACTCGATTTGATTGGCCAAGCAGTAAATAAAAGATACGCTCACCACAGCACTGTGTCACCCATAATAAGCCTGCAACTCCCTTCAGTAATTGGGAAACAACCAAAAAGCCACAGGAATGTAACACTGGATCCTGAAACAGAAAACAGAACAGCAAAATGCAGGAATTAACACAATATACAAACCGCCTCAGCGAGTGACACTTAAAACTAGCTACAGTTCTTTGGGCACCGTCTTTTTATTACAGATAATTGTGAGTGAGGATGTGCTGTCATTATTTTTTTTTAGCCCTGTAAACCTCTCCCAAGTGGAAGGTCTCCGACGTTGGTTTCGCAAACTTTATAAAATCTGCCATTGCTCCATTATCAAGTTCTAGAGTAAGTGACAAGTTAAAATTTCAATGGTGGAGGCTCACAGACATTAAGCACCTGCTTCAAGCCCCTCGGCTGTCGAGAAAACACTATGTCAACTGCCCTGAAACATAGACTTTGTGCAGAAGAGAGATTGAAGTATGCTACTGATTCAGTAGAACTACATCATATTCATCAACCATTGTTAGCCGATTCACTATGTCCAAGTCTCGTCGTCACGATTCACTATCGTGACGACGAGACTTGGACTTGGCCAGGGTAATATGTTTTATGGAGAAACGTTTACCGATTTGACGGACAGCGTCATTTCATTAAGCAGCCTTATTTATTTGCTCTTTATGAAGCAGATGAAGAGCAGTAAAGAGGAGCAAAGCACAAATAGTGCTATGGACCACGGCAAGTCGAAGAAGTGATAGGCCAAGCGGAACTTGTGGTTCTTCAACTTGTCCTCGTACTGCCATTTGTGTATCACTATAGTTTAAGCAACTTGTCAAGCAGTTCAATTTAGTACCAGTGAAGCGGCTTGTCAGTGGCCTTGTCACTAAAGCAGGGAACACGCAGACAACAAACTACTTTGATGGTGATGACCAAAACATTTTCATGTCATCTCACAAAAATCGCCCCAACTCCCAACCCCCCCCCCCCCCCCCCCCCCACCTCCAAAAAAAAAAGCTGATCCTGCAGTTATGTTGCAGAATGTGTGCATCGTCTGACAGCACAGACTGAATTGTTACACTGCAGCTCTCTTCGTGCGTTACACTCCCAGTTTCAATGCGGTGACCAATAAATCTTTCGGTGATGGAAAAAAAAAAGAAAAAAAAGACATTGCTCTGAATATTTTGTTGTTTCCCTTATTTAACTTATCAAAACAAATTTCTCGTTAATGGGACCTCAAGATAAACGTGACACGCCGACCTATTAAGGATAACAGCAATCCAGTCCTTGTCAGATTAACTGAGGGCAATAAAGAAAGAAACAAGGAGCTCGTGTAATAATTGTATAGGGGAGTGGCAACAGTCCCAGGAAGATATGCTTCCGTTTTTGCATTATCATTGATTTCCTCATTAGACAAGTGTTTACAGCTTTGGCCACTGCTCATCCATTATATTTTAGAGTGAAGCACACTGTACGATGGCATGTTTACTCCATGAAATGCCAACCTTTTGCTGGGTTCCCAATTATCCCGAACACAAAAAATTGCAAATAAAAGAAGCAGGTAGATCAATAGGTCACACGAATCTATGTGAAACGAGCAGTCTAGATCAGTGCATGCGGGGTGACTCTAGGTAGGGCTGTATAGGAGCTTTACAACCACCCGAATAGCTTGTTAAACCAAACCCAATTATCCTCTGCTAAATGTGTGAGTCACATGGTCTTGGTAGACAGTTCAAATTCCTCAGTTACCCCGCTATAAGTCCTAGAGTTGTATTCACACTGCTTGCGTTTGCTCTGGCATCCAACAACCCCCCCCCCCTCCTATTTTCTCCCACACTAGGTGGCAGAAACACTGTTCTTATTCTGCATGTGGCTGATTATTAAAAGCCTTCTGGCGTTTCAATTTAAGTAAATGCACATATTGAAAAGGAGCTTATTGCCTAATCAGGTCTATGAGAAAATTTTGAAGTGTGGGATATATGAAGTTTGCTAGACCTATGGCGGACAATATTTACCCTCCAAATCAAAGCAGTACCAAATGTGTCGGCCATGAACCCATGACAACTTCAGATGATACTAATGACAAATGCATAAAGCATAGGATAATTACAGAACGACCCGATACTATGACCCAGAAAGTTGAACAAGCTTACGTGATCACGCTTACAAAGAGATCTAAAATGCCAAAGAATCAATGGAAATAAAAATAGGAAGACTTGACTGATCCTTTCTGAAATCCCAATGTTGGAATCGATAGCATGCATCGATGCTTTCAATCATGCTCTGCGGTGTGGCCACAAAACACACTTGAGTGAAGCTCCCAATCATTATGCTCTTAGGTGGACAAAAGGCTCACCTCAAACAGCTTTCAGCAATAAAAAAATGCCAGATACTAACATCACATGGTTTCCCCAAAAATAAAACATATAAACCTCCCACAGCTTTAGGGGCTAAGGAAACAACCAAGAACGCACACGGATGAAGCACGTCATCCCAAAGTGAATGGAACGCCAAGGTACAAGACTGAATGCAAAACACACCGCTCTTCTAAGCAACTAACACTACCTACAATTTCTTAGACACCTTTATGGTAAACCAAGAGCTAGAATATTAATTATAATTAGATGTGGTGCGCATTGCCTTCAGGATTGCTGGATGATGTGCAACTCTGGGAGCTCTTCAAGATTAAAGTGAGCAGAAATTTTTAGAGCGCAGCTCTTAGGGGCCCGTTCCCGGCTTGAGCGGCGTCGGCGTCGGCGTCGGCGTTGGCGTCGGCGTCGGCGTTGGCGTCGGCGTCGGCGTCGCCGTCGGCGTCGGCGTAACCAAGGTCACCCCAAGGTCACGCGACCCCCAGGTCATCCCAAGGTCACGTGGCCCCCAAGGTCACGTGACCCCCAGAGGTCACGTGACCCCTCCCCCAGGGTCACGTGACCCCCAAGGTCACGTGACACCCAGTCACGCGACCCCCCGGTCACGTGACCCCCCTTCCGAGGTCACGTGACCACCCCCAGGGTCACGTGACCCCCTATCGAGGCCACGTGACCTCCCCGATGACATCGTCACTGATGACGTAACCGGCATCCGCATCGTCATCGTCATCATCACTGGTGACGTCATCAGTGACGTCACTGATGACCTCACCGGCATCCGCATCGTCATCATCACTTATGACGTCATCAGTTACGTCACTGATGACGTCACTGGCATCCGCATCGTCATCGTCATCATCACAGATTACGTCATCAGTGACGTCACTGATGACGTCACCGACATCCACATCGTCATCGTCATCATCGCTGATGACGTCATCGGAGTCCGCATCGTCGTCGTCACTGATGACGTCATCAGTGACGTCACTGATGACCTCACCGGCATCCGCATCGTCATCGTCATCATCACTGATGACGTCATCAGTGACGTCACTGATGACGCCACCGGCATCCGCATCGTCATCGTCATCATCACGGATGACGTCATCAGTGACGTCACTGATGACATCATCGGCATCGTCACGTGACCCCCCAAGGTCGCGTGACCCCCAAGGTCACGTGACCCCCCAGGTCACTTCACCCCCCCCCCCAGTACCCTTCCCTCCTCCTCCTCAAGAGCTGCGCTCTAATTCGGTGTTATAGGGAGTTGTAAACGGCTTTCACTTTTTTACTTGGCCTGAAAATTTCTCATACTGTGTATCTTGTTCAGAGTTAAGCAATAACACCGTAGCTATCTACTAACAGATTACGCCTAGAAGGTATCACTTACGTAAGACAAGAACGATTCAGACGTTACCTATTGTTAGCGCCATTTTGTAAAAGAGACTTGCACAGTCTGCTCACTTTCCATGTGGCACATCCATGAGTTCTTTCGCCGGGCAGATGTGCCAGAGGCACATTAAGTCTCTCACACCGGCCTCCATGTCCACATCAAGGCTCTAACATTTCAGAAGTGTGGTCACGTGGCCATGCCCCTCTGCAGATTAACTGCTGTGGTGACATGTAACTCAACAGCGGTGGACTTTTCCTACTAGAACCCCAACATAAAAGGAACGAATTCCCAAGGGCTATGACAGAATGTGCGGAACTTCAACTGACCGACTGTGGCAGCGAACCCTCTCCAAGTTCCAGCCGCCATTTCAGCAGGGACGACAGGGGGCACAAGCTTTGTCACTAGCGACGATACCCCCACGAGCCAAAGTCCGTGGCAGCACCTGCGACAAAGAGCCCTCCCATAATCCCTGTCACCACTTCAGCTGGGATAACAGGGAGCACAAATGATGGCGGTGGAGCCACCACGAGCCAGAGCTACATGGCAGCACCTGCAGCGGCGAGGCCCCCACGAGTATACCACTCACCATCTTGAATGGGAACACGGGGAGCGCAAGCGTTGGAGGTGACGACAGCGCCACCACCAAAAATGATGTGGCAGCACAAGAACCAGGTTCTGACGACAACGGCCGCTGACATCCGAGTCAACTCGGTGTCTGTCCAACCAAACAGACGTGACGCATACCTGTGAAGGCAAATAATGTTTTGTAGTGACCGAAGTGGCCAAAAAGCTGCAAAGCGAAACTCAACATTCAACTCTAATGATGAGCCACGCTGTTTCGACTATGATCGACATATGTCTGCGAATCGCTCTAAACCGCAGAAGTGTGAAGGCTGCATCAATTTTAATGGACATGGACAATTAATGGACATTTTTTGTGTGCAGGCAACAAACTGCCAGCGAAAACAGCGATGAAAGCTCAAGTGAGTTACTCCAATACTGCTAAATAAATAGAACAGCTTACCATCAACTTCTATTCATATCTGCCATTAAGCCTGTACATCGGCACTGTAGGTGATGTCAGTGGTGTCGTCTCAGGGAAGTCAAACTAGTAGTTCACTGAGCAACTCCTCCTTGACCAGGCCTGCAGCAATTATAAATGTGAAGAACAGATATATTATCTTATATAAATGACACAAGATAGAAAAGGCACAGACAATAGCATACATTCCAAGTTTGGGGACACCAAATTCGGGATAATTGCTAAGCAGGGGAGGGAGGGGGGGGGGGGGGGGTTAGCTGGCGTTTTAAAAAGAAATATTGACAACAAATTTACATGAAGACAACTTCATTACATTTATATATTGCACTGCCTATGCTCATGGGATTGCAGCCGTCCACTTTGATGGCAAAAACTCTTCTCTCAGTACAGAAGAGAGGGGGAGGGTAATTTTTCTTTTCCGGGATGTTTTTCTGTCAATCATACAAACTGATCAAAATTTAAGAGACTTCTAGGTAATAAGGGGAAGTTGGCAGGTATGCAATACTAAAAAGACACAGTTTGCTACCGGCAATGGCAAAAGAAAATGCAGGTTGGATCAGCTATGCATAAAGGTACTTTGAACAACATATACCATATAGAGTGTACTCACGCAAGGCTAGCGAGCGGTGCACTCTGGGTTCATCACCGTATTGATGTTCGTGAAAGCAGACAGCGGAGCGCGCACAGCCTCACGGGCCACGCTATGCAGCGAGTCTTTCTACGGTTCAGGTGACACCACGCATGAAAAAGATGTCGCTCTTGTGCAACAGTCTGCTGTTGCACAAGGAAAAAAGATGAACTGGGGAAAAAGGACGAGGACAGCAGGCGTTGCAGACTCCCAGTTTCTGCAAATCCCGAATCCGAAGATGCGTGAAAAATGGTTTAGACACTCCCCTTGAAACGAGAATGACTCACTTGCATCATCGGGCAAAGCCCACACAAAAATCGTGACAAGTGGAGAGTATGTGAGCATGTTAGTGAAGTTGGTCAGTGCCTGTTTGTTTTGTGTGGGGCTTGTGACTTTCCACATGGCAGCACCTCGGGCCACGGAAAATTGGCGTCGTGGAGTAGGGGCGACGCCCTGTCATAGAGGTGACTTTCGATGGGGAGACGAAGCGTAGAGTTCCTGAGGAAGCAAGAATCGAGTAATCTGTTTTGGCGGACTGCCAACACTTGCGGTGCCGCTGCTTTTTTTAATGTGATAGCATTCTTTAGCTACTTCACCCGGAGTTCACGGTATGGTATCTGGCCTCGTAACAAGAGGAAGAGGTAAATCTGCGCCGAGTGTATGCAAAGCGGCAGTACACACTTTTTCACATATGCACCCTATTCGAAGGTGGCACAGGATGGATGCGAACTCCACCCGATTGGCTGTGGCGAAGGAGGTAAATCCGCGCCTAACATACATGATGTGGCTTTTGACTTCCATCGTCCACCGCAGGAGATCGACCAGACAACCCGTAGGGGTTTTTCACCATCCAGAAAATGCCTCCGGCTAGGACAAAGAAACATAGCTGGGCCGCCGGGCTAGAGCAGCGCTGACAGCCCAAAGAAGAACTGACGCGGGACGGGGCGCTCCTTATCTAGCTGGCAGACGAATGACAGCCACCCCCTAAATGTGGTGCGTCAACTTGGCGAACGGCGGGTCAAGTGGCGCACAATGGAGCGGCAGTATACATTTGCACCCACCCTACGAAGCAATCACTCAATTTCAAAGCGGCGCACTGACGTCAATGGTTGTAGCAAACCATTCATAAGTGTTTACTCAAACTTTGTGTCGTCGTACTCACAATGAGCTGTGGCGTCTCACGATGAATGCTACCGCAATTCGACAACCAACAATAGCGGTTTCTGCAGCCAATTTATTTTTCTATGATGTAGTTTTTAGCCCAGTGAAGGGGACACTGCAGTAAAATATTGCTAGCGCTGGTGCGATACCTCCAACGGGATACTTGGCATCTACTTTGAAGGGTTCGACCACTGCTGTGGTTTACAGCAGTCGTGGGTAGTTTTCGACGTCGACTGGTTCATATAGGAGCACGTGGACGATGTGGAATTTTAACCGATTGGTTTGTTCATTAGTCAGAGGGAGAGAGTTGGAAATGTCAAAAAGAGGAACGGGGGGAAAAAATAGGGACTTCACCTGAGGCTCTGGGGGGTTTGAGGTGGTCGTTTAAGTTGGGATTCGTGTAACTATGTAAATAAATGTATAGTCGAAGTAAAGCAGTGCAAGTTGGCACATCACTCAGCAACGTGCCCGCCACCAAGCCCCTAACGATCGGGGCTGAACCCTCCTCCACCAACACTGGGAAGAAGAATTATGTTCAGGGGACTTCATGTCGGGAAAGTGTCGGCATCGCGGTTGGCTTTTTTGCTTGGGTCAGGTCTCTCAAGTGTGCATGTGTGGCCAAGATGTTTTTTGACTACCCAGTCAAAACTGTAGTCATCAAACTAATTTGCTGCAGCATCTGCACAATGCCGAATCAATAAAAAAAAAAAAGAGCCGAGCAAGAGAATGGACAAAGCGTTAGAATTTTCACAGTGGAAGTTAACAGCAACCTTCAACTTGCTGGGAGGCAAAGAAACGTGTGATCATAAAGGGGGATTTTTTTCGATGCCGATTTTCCAGCATTCCTGCGGTAAAGAACTCCCATTCCAGTCTCTTGACCTTCTCGTTTGTCACAATGGAACTTTGGCTTCGAATAGGTTGAGCCCGCTAAAGTGACATATTAAATCAAAATAATGTAGGACAAAAGTCAACCGTGCCGACACTTACCCGAGACGAAGTACATATTAAATCAAAATAATGAAAAAATTGTAAGGCTGCAGGCGAGCTGGTGGAAGTTAACCATAGTTTTGTTTAACCCGAGACTGGGGTAATTTCGCCTCCTTGTCGCCTCCTTGTGGCCTCTTTTCTTCTCGTCCCTTTTCCAAAATAATGTCGGACAAAAGCCAATCGTGCTCACACTTACCCGAGACGAAGTGCATACTAAATCAAAATAATATAGGACAAAAGCCAACCGTGCCGACACTTACCCGAGACGAAGTACCTTGAACATAATCGACTTGCCGAAATCTTCACCAGGGTTTTTCCGCTGAGGAGATTGTGAATCATTTGCGTTGCCTCCTCACGGAGAGCAACAACGCCTTCTTACACCTGTTTGTTCAGACTCCAAGATTTCCAAAAACCAGGTGTCTGCAAAATCTGCTGTCCTCGGTTTTCTGCTTTGGAGTGCGACATAGTTTTCGTTCGTGACGTCATCTGAAATAGAGAAAAATTAGCATAGTATGGGCCATCTCGTTGAATGTGGCTTGTGCAGCTGTTCATTTGCGGCCGCCTGCCATCACGGATACAAATATGGTGATGTACTCGAGAGTGCACGGCTCGCTAGTCGCGTGTGATTTTCATTTCATTCCATTTATTTCGGCTCAGGAGAGACAGGGGTGCGGCAGATAGATAGCCCAAAAGCCTATACGAGGTAGCCTGCAACATACAAACTAAAAAAAAAAAAAGAAGGGGGGGGGAAAGGGGAGATAACCAATCACCTCTAATAACAACAACACTATCCACAGTCGGAAATGGAAATGAAACGCGAACAGCAGGCCGACAGCCCCCAGCGCCACGCCGAAGCCCGGGGCCCGCCAAGCTATACTTCGTTTCAGCTTCGGTCCGAGCGCGGCCGATGTTATGAGCCGAAGGGCCAATCAAGCAGCGAAAGAGGCACAACGTCATGGCGTGCTCTCTGCAGTTGATGGGACCTGCGTCCTCTCTGTGCGTGCTCCTTCGCCGGCTAGTCCTATCAAGCGCAGAGCGCACGCCATGACGTTGCGCTCTTTACGCTGTTTGATTGGCCCTTTTGCTCGTAACATATGCCGCGCTCGGACGGAAGCTGAAACGAAGTATAGAGCCGAACACATCCTACTCGAATGTGCTCGATCCCAGCCCGGCGCGCTGCAAGCCCCAGCGCAGCGCCGGCGGTGCCCCGAGAACCGTCGACCGGCCGCCCGAGCCCCATTCTGCCCCGACTGTACTATACTTCGTTTCAGCTTCGGTCCGAGCGCGGCCAATGTTATGGGCCGAAGGGCCAATCAAACACCGCAAAAAGCACAGCGTCATGGCGTGCTCTCTGCGCGTGATAAGACTAGCCGGCGGAGGAGCACGCACAGAGAGACGGCGAATACCGGCTGGTTCTATCAACTGCAGAGAGCACGCCATGACGTTGTGCCTCTTTCGCCGTTTGATTGGCCCTTCGGCTCATTACATCGGCCGCGCTCGGACCGAAGCTGAAACGAAGTATATCTAGGACAATGCGGAGGGCAAGTTCGTCTGCTTCTTGCGCAGGGGGTAGCGGTGACGTCAGAACGCCGAGCCCTGATTGGCTGATCGCGACCCCCTACCTGAGCGTCGTCTGCTCTTTCGCAACGTCGTCTGCTCGCAACGTCGTCTGCGTCTGTCTTGCCTTTCCTGCGACTTTCAAAAGCGCAGAGCCCAGGTACACAAAACGATCTTACGCCAAAAATGTGCGTAAGACATAACTTAAGAACAAATTCGTATTCAGGAAACGAAATTTTTGTAAGTTTTGCGCAGGTTACGACGAAATCCTACGACAGCTCCGAAGCTGTCTGACGCACTTCTTACGATCAAATCAGCATGGCCGACAGCGACGACCCACGGACGTTTATTTTTCTACGTGCGCTTCTCACGTGTCCCGACTTCAAGCAGCAAGAAAAACGTACTTGAAACAGACCACGACGAACAAGAACGCTGCATCCACAAACACCCGGGAAAAGCTCCAACGGCCACGATTTCACCGAACGCGACCAAGCGAGCACGGCAGTTAGGCATAGCAGGCACTCCGCGACTTGTCGACCGTCTGCCCACGACCGGTTGGTGTGCTGAATGGAATATGCCCGCGCGACCCTTGTGAACTCTTCCCGTATTATACTTTGATCGCTGTCCTCAGTTTTAGATTAAGAGGTCAATTTCTTCCTCTTGTTATCTCCCTGTTTCCCGAGACAACGGTGACTCTCGCCGGTGAAAAAGCAGTGAATCTCCGACAGACGCAGGAAAGGTAAAGCAGCTATCGCTTTGACTAGCGGACGTTAAGCAGACGACGTTAACTGCGCCAACCCGCCGACGCCGTTAAAGAATGAGGGGTCTCGCCGCACACGAAAGGAGGATTTGGGAGGGAAATTGCGGACACTAACACGCTCACTCTCGGTTCTTAGCAAACAAACCTCGGCGCCTCGGGACACCTCGCCAGTGAGTCCTTTGACTTCCCTCCTTGATGCGCGTCTGCTAGTTGTTAGACAAAAACAACTTACCGCTCGAGTTATTTCGTCTGCCCTCTCTGAAAGGCGAAGTCGAGCTCGTTCGTAAAGACCTGCACTTCCGAAAGTCGCAGGAAAGGTAAGACAGACGCAGACGGTGTTGCGAGCAGACGACGTTGCAAAGGAGCAGACGACGCTCAGATAGGGTGTCGCGATCAGCCAATCAGGGCTCGGCGTTCTGGCGCCACCGCTACTTCCTTTTTAATGCGCAGAAGACGAAAATGAACCCACTTGCGAGGCGTATATGAGCTGAAACAGCGCTCTTGCCGGCGCACGGTACTACCTGCGCTGCCTGTCGCCTTGCTCCGCACACACGGCGCACCCTGAGGCCGAGATAAATTCTCAGTTGCGCTCTTCCGGCCGTCTGCTAGCGAGACGGCGTGTGCGACAGAGGGCGTGTGTGCGGTAGGGTGGGAGGGGGGCGGGGGGGGGGGGGGGGGGGGGAGGGGCAAAAGATTACAGTTGCCGTCTTTTTTTTTTTTTGCTATTCATTTACTTCATTCTATCGCGTAGAATGAAGTAGAAGAAATGCTGACTGGGGAAAAAAAAAAGTGAAAGCCGTTTATAACTCCCTGTAACACCGAATTGGAGCGCAGCTCTTGAGGAGGAGGAGGGAAGGATAGCAAGGGTTACCTGTTCTCGGGGCGGGGGGGGGGGGTCACGTGACTACCCAAAAAAATTTTTCCGCTACATTTAGCAGGGAATTTTTTCCGCTAGATTTAGCGGGGAAATTTTTCCGCTAGGTTTAATGGGAAAATTTTTCAGCTAGACTTAGCGGGGAATTTTTTCCGCTAAATCTAGCGGGGAAATTTTTCCGCTAGATTTGGCGCGGAAGTTTTTCCGCTAGATTTAGCGGGGAAATTTTTCCGCTAGATTTCGTGGGTTAATTTTTCCGCTAGATTTAGCGGGGCATTTTTCCCGCCAGATTTAGCGGAGAAATTTTTCCGCTAAAATTAGCGGAGAAATTTTTCCGCTAGAATTAGCCGAGAAATTTTTCCGCTAGATTTAGCGGGGAAATTTTTCCGCTAGATTTAGCGGGGATTATTTTCCGCTAGATTTAGTGGGGAATTTTTGCGCTAGATTTAGCGGAGAATTTTTCTCGCTAGATTGTTCCGCTAGATTTAGCGGAGAAATTTTTTCGCTAGATTTAGCGGGGAAATTTTTCCGCTACATTTAGCGGAGAATTTTTCCCGCTAGATTTAGCGGGGAAATTTTTCCGCTAGATTTAGCGGGGAATTTTTTCCGCTAAATCTAATGGGGAATATTTTTACGCTAGATTTAGCGGAGAAATTTTTCCGCTAAATCTAGCGGGGAAATTTTTCCGCTAGATTTAGCGGGGAAATTTACCCATAATGCACCGCGCGGTTACGCCGACGGCGACGGCGACGCCGTTCAAGCCGGAAACGGGCCCCTAAGAGCACCGCTCTAAAATGTTGCGCTATCTTAAATTGCAGCTGCGATTATCGTTTTTCAAAGTCCCATCAAATTACGTTGCAGGTTGTTTTTATTTGATTAGGTGCATCTACAGAGTAGGACACCGCAAAATATTAACCAAACTCTTTTTACCGGATTTAGGCCGGCTCCAATGTATTTCCTTCTTGCTCTTTTTTATTGAGCACAACAGTTTAAAAACAACGGTAACAAGACATGTTAATGCGAAGGTTTTGTAACCTTAATTGGAATAAAAATGTTAAAGAATATTATCTTAGTATTACCGGGCCCACGTGTTTCTTTCAAACAAGAAAATTTGACGACAAGACACCAGTGTTTTAGTTATAAATTTCTAGTCTTAATAAAGTGTGACAAATAGTCATATATTGGTCATGAGAAGTAGCCTGAAACTTCATCGAAAGAAGTTTTGCAGAGGACAATGTGAGATACAAAAGATTAATAGTCGGCGTGGAAGTTAAGTATGCGCCGGTGAACGGCATCAAACAGTGTGCCGCAACCGTAGCAGCAAGCTTTGTTCCAATCGGCAGAATTCCGGTTCAGGGGGTCCCGAGGCGCAGTGAAACTTACGGAAGAAATTAATACCACGTCATTTTCCCCTAACCCGCGACCACGGCTCTCATCCTCCCTGCTAAGGAATCCTGGAGCGCGGTCACGAGGTCTGGCTCGGCCCAAAGCTATTCACGTCTAACCGCTTCTCACAATTCCTCAGCAGTGGCGCGGTGGAGGGGACGCCGTGGCATGGCTACCTTGATGCGCCTCCAAACGTCTTCAATGATATTCAGATCGGCACCTTTTGGAGGCCAAGGCAGCCCCGTCAGGCAGCGCTCCTCGAGGACATACGAGCGTGACAACGCATTTTACACTTGTGCGCTTTCTTGAAAGGCACTGAAATGCATGTTAGCTGGAAACGTTGGGCTACACGGCACACGCATCGTGATGGTGGTTCCATTGGCGAATATTTTCGCTAGCAGACGGCCGGAAGAGCGCAGCGGCGCAGTGAGCGCAAGTGAGAATTTATCTCGGCCTCAGGGTGCGGCGTGTTTACGGAGCGATGCGACAGGCGGCGCAAGTAGTACCGTGTGCACAGAGTTTGCCAGTGGGTGGTGGCGACGAAGGCGCCGGAAAGGAGAAAAGTAAATGAAAGGGAGGAAAGAAAGAAGGGAGCAGAGAGGAGACGACCGCCATTTTTTAGCATCGCTGTCGGAGACTTGTCGGAGAAGAGCACTGCTGCTGAGGCTACGCGTCGTCTGCTACGAGCCGACCTCTTTTTCGCCTGAATAAAAGTTTGTGGCCATACGCCGAAAAATCTTCATTGATTAGCTTTTTAACCCACCGAGGAATAACAGAATGTCATTTTCTTGCCAGAGCCAGCGATATAAAAGGCAATAATCGAGATTTAAATGCCGATCCCACGCATTCCGCCGGGAGAATGATCGAAGATGGTGGCCCTCCCCACTCAGGTGGGAGCAGCCGGGAGTTCACGCGCATGCGCTCATGCCTCTCGCTCTACGCCGCGTGCCGATTGGCTCACTCGGGAGGAGAGCGTTACGGCGGCGAGATCATAGACTGACCAAACTCTCCCCATATACGGCTCTGCGTGTGCACAGGCCGGAGCGCTGTTTCAGCTCATATTGTCCGCGATACTACATATAAAACAAGGATTATGACAGCGAACGGCATTCACAGCTTCAAGCGGGATATACATCTTATTTATACTTGTTGACCCGACCCGAATGCCCCCCCCCCCCCCCCCCCCCCAAAATAACTATTCACAATCCTCACACAAATCGCCAAAAAAAAAAAAATATATATATATAGCGTATATAGCGCAGTAGATAAAACAGCTCCAACCACAATGTTTTCTTTTTTTGCGTATTTCGCTCGCCTCGCTTGAGATCACCCACAACGATAAGGCCAGTACAGATATGGGTACACAGCGATGCGTGCCGACGCGAAGTGACGACCCACGTGCGATAAAACGTTTGACAGGTCGACCGACGTGTTGGGTGACCGAATCATGGCCTCGCGATTACAACTCGCAACCCCTCGGACGGTTTGACGAAAAGCGCGAGGTGAGATACTCGCCAAGGGGAAATACCTGTCAGAATCCATTTCTCGAACGCGATTAGGCAAAGGCAGGGCAAGGGAACAAACCAACGAGATGCTGGAACGGAAGCTTAGGAGGACACAGAGAAAAAAGGCTTACTTTCGAGAAGCACCGAGGAATGAGCCAATTGAGCTGTGCCCACAGCCTCCAGGGCTGTTCATTCTTGCTCGTGTGGTGCCTCGCCACTTATTAGTCGCAAATTCCGTTCTCGGACGCGGCATATCGGATCGATATGAGTTGTACGTAAAAATAAAAGACCCACCAAACCGCAACAAAGCTAGGGGTGTCGCGAACTTTTGTCGAACCAGATTTTTTGGTCGAACTTCCGGGGTTCGACTGAGTCGAACCGGTTCGACGAACCTTCGAACTTTTCACCAGATTCGACCGGTTCGACTTTATGGAAAGTGTGGCCAGACCTTAATACAAGCATGTCTAGGTTTGGAGAATTTTTTTTTTATGCAAGGGGTTATTTTATTTTTTGAACAGCTGCAATTAAAAGAAACTAATTCTAATCACTGAATAAGTTAATAACTTAATGTTTAGTACTGTATTGACTAAAATAGACAATCAGCGCTGCACTTAATTCATCTTTTAGCCATTACCATCCAATCCGAAGCCAACTGGCCAGCCTGTAGCGCATGCGCACACGAGTCGAACCTCAATACAAGGTTCGTCGAACTTTCCACTAAAAGTTCGATAAAGTCGAACCTGGTCGAACTCGAACCGCGGCCGGTTCGCGACACCCCTAAACAAAGCTTCGGCGGCTTTGACGCAAATGAAGTTCAGGGTGGATTGGATTGGCTCGTAAAATACTTTGTTTCGACGTGCATAATAAATGCGCAAATAAAAAGTTAACGTAACATTATTAGTAAAACAGTGGCGAAACGAAACAATAAAACGTTTTGACGAACTTAAAAAAAACCAAAGCAAATGTATGAAAATAAAATTTTTATGTGCGATACGAAACATCGCTTAGCCGCGCAGCTACGACGGAATTTCAGTTTCGGTTTGGAATCGGAGGCTGCGTATTTTCGACACCGATTGGATGTCCAGGAGGCGTGGACAATGACGTCACGGACGTAAAAATAACAGCTTTTATTTTGACATCTTAGCTATTTTTTACGTCCACAACACGTTTTCTTTGGATGCCGCTGGCTGCATGTGAAATGTCGGTCGCTCGGCGTGTGTGTGGCTGGGTGCTCGGCGGCTCGGCGGTGTCCGCGCTGGTGCGTGTTGTCAACATTGCCGCCTGTACTCGTCGCGTTCTTAGGAACATCAAAATAAGCGTTCTCCATTTGTACCGGAGGCGACAGAGCCCAGCAGCAGTAATTTTGTACGCATTTTTCTGGAGCTGTACTTGTGTGCAGTACGGCGGATTATCACCCTTGCATAGAATAGCTGCGAAGGCCGTGCAAGCAGCGAGCAAGTAGCCTTGACTGGCATGACTGCACCCGCTGCAGGAGCGCTCGTGGCGCGCGATCCAAAGCAACGAGCTCGCGCTTTTAGCACTGTCGTCGACAGCCTTTTTTTTCAGTATTTGTCGTAAAAAAGAAATGTCGTAAATATCGCCAAATGTCCCAACAAGACAAAATGTTAAAAAAAGAAAAGGAGGCCTCCACTGCGGGTCGAACCCACGACCGCGAGCACGTCAGGCAGGCATGTCAACCGCCAAGCCACGCTACAAGTCTTTTTTTTTTTTTTGTAAACAGAAATTTATTTACAGTTATCTACAGAACAATAAACTATGTACAAATGGTTCACTCACTTGGAATATGATACAAACTATTTACATACTGTCACTGAAGACCGCATAGCATTTGAGTCATCCGTACACTTTTCACCAACCAGATTACGCTGTTGGCATAGGTATCCATTCTGCATAGCTTGCGCTGCAAGCTAGAGAGCTTGCTTTATATGATGTCCGGGGAACGGCTAAGATTAGTTACAACTTCTTTCCATTCCGTATCTTCACAAACTTTAACCACCCGTTGGCCCACTGGTATAGCTATGTTCTTGAAATTTACCTATGAAGGCTTTGCAACCCCTCCTTCCGTGTCAACCTTTCTAGTTTTCCATAGACTGTAAAGCCCTAGAACGACAAGCGTGTCTAGCACACTATCTAGTTGCTCTGAAAAATGTAAATAGCGAAGAATTTTCTCTTCCACCTCGAAATCTTTCCTTAATGTCCTTTTGAAAACATCCCAAAAGAAAAACGCGTCTACACAAATGACAAAAGCATGTGTAAATGTCTCGGTAGTCTTGCAAAGTCTGCAATCCAGGGACCATGCTTCCTCAATGCCTCTGGACTCAAGCCACTCCTTCACCGGCACAGTTCGCGAATGGAAGCGAAAGAAGAATGTTTTGCATTTTGGCGGAATCGGCATTCTCTTAACTCTTTTCATTAGGTCCATATTACAGTTTTGAGGAGGGTCGAACGGGCTTAATCAATATATCGGTTGAGGGAACAACGTTCTTAATGGCTGCTTTACTAGACTTATTTTGGAGCATGACTCTAGAAAGGCCTGATCAAATCTATCTTTTAGGAAATCTAAGGTGTCTGCTACTTCCTTATAAAAACCCCGCAACTTTCCGATATTGTGCGAGACCTGCAATCGGTTCTTAGGTTCAATGTAGTTTGTCAAAAATAATTTCTTACAAATTTCAAGGAATGGGTGTTGTTGTTTCTGGAAGAACTTCCACCTGGCAATTAATTGCCTCACAAGAATATGACCTAGGCCAAGACCACCATCTTCGATAGAACGAAATAAATTAGATCTCATCGGTTCATAGGAAGACCTTCAAATAAATGTGGCAAATATCCTGTTGAACATATTGACCGTCGTCCTCGAACAGTGTAGGACCTAGAGGAGGTACGTCAGTTTTGACAAGAAAAAGATGTTGCAAACGGCAGCTCTACCAAAGATCGAAAGGTACCTCATGTTCCACATGCGCGCAGCCGATTTAACACTCATTCCAACGTTGTCCCACATAGACTTTGGGTTGTCCATAGCACTTAAAGGTACCCCTAAAAGTTGCGGTTTGCTTTGTTGACCATGTAATGTCTACAAATTTAGATGGCATTGTCCGCCACTCCCCACACCAGGAGCCACAACTTTTTTCATTGTTAATGGCAGCACCAGACGTGGCACAGAAGTCTGAAACACATGACATTCCGTTTACTATGCTAGGTTTATCGGAACACACCAGCACCAGATCGTCTGCATATGCGAGAATTTTCACCTCGCAACCGTGGAGACGAAAACCCATTTAGAAAAATTATTAAAGTCCGGAATAAGAAGTTTGTTAATTATTTTTGCGTAATTATTGTTTAATATTGTGTTTAAGCGCATGGTTTCAATTAGAAAATGACTCAGCATCGTCGAAAAGCACTAAATCAACAAATTGCAGAAAGATAGAAGGCACGCGCATCATTTTACGGCTTTCTGAAAAACCGCACAAATTCGCCAGATTTTTAAGTTTCGGTTTACTATCGGAGCGCACCGCGGCCCGGGCGGCACCGCGCCGCGTGGAGAGATTGTGCAACCTGTTGCGATACCGCATCCTAGGCGTATGCGTGCCGGAAAGAAGTCAGACGACGAACTGCGCTCTAGGTCATGAAGGAACCAAAAAGGCTCCGTTTATTGATCGGGCCGATAATATACACTGCCGGGAACATCACGTGATCATGACGCTGGGCGGACGGGCCAGCGATAACAACATAGGCAAGCGATAACAGACAACAACACATCTCTCTTTTTCCGAGAGCAAAAAAAAAACGTCGCACATACAAGAAAAAGAGTATACGTTGCCCCCGAACTTCAAAACAAAGCATAGTCATCAATACCCAGCCTTATGGGTTTCTTAACTACTCTTCCAAACCGCGTTACAGTGCGAGTAGAGTCACCATTGGCTACCGCGCAAGATGGAGGCGCCGAATCTGTAGAGTCGTCCGTGCAATGTGCCAATTGTGCAGTACTTGGCTGCTGTAGCCGCAGAGTCGTAGTCGCAGAGTCGTCCATGCTATGACCCAACTGTGCTGTACTCGACTGCTCTTTATGCTGTTTACGAAAATGGAAAACAAGCCCGCAACAGTGATCCCGGCCCTCCAGCAACCGCCACCGCTGGACTTTGACAAGATGTCAGAGTGGCCGGCGTGGATCGACCACTTTGATGACTACCGCTTCGCAACAGCGCTCAACGAACGCTCGGAAGAGGCCCAGGTACGCACGTTACTTTACACAATGGGTCGCCAAGACCGCGAAATCTTTGCTACATTTGGGCTGACCGACGAAGAAGCAAAGAAGTACGATGTAGTCAAGCAGAAGTTCGACAGTCACTTCGTCAAAGAGCGAAACATCGTTTACGAAAGTGCGTGCTTTCACAGACGCCAGCAACGGCCAGAAGAATCGGTGGATCAGTTCGCAACTGCTCTTCACGTTCTTGCAGACCGCTGCGACTTCGCGGACATGAAGGAACCAAAAAGCCTCCGTTTATTGATCGGGCCGATAATATACACTGCCGGGAACATCACGTGATTACGACGCTGGGCGGACGGGCCAGCGATAACATAGGCAAGCGATAACAGACAACAACACTCAACCAGCCCCTGCTGCGTCGCGCGATGACAGCGCAACAGAGGTTGTTTGCATTACGAATTATTCGTGGTATTTGCTCTTATAAGCAAGCGCAAGGAGAAAATGCACTCTTTTATTCCCATTGAAATGCATTACCGGAAGTCAATTTCCGACTGGTTGCTCTCTGCTTCATACGCGGGTAGTGGTTTAATCACATTAATTTAATTACTGTAATTTAATAACTTTCTTTAATTGTAACTGTAATTAATTACTTTCGGCCAAACGGAATTGTAATTTAATTATTTTCTAGCGTCAGTAATTACAATTACAATTACAATCAGTAATTACAGCTAGTTTTGCAAGACTTTACGGTTACGACGGAACCTCTCTGAAAGCCTCAGCGCTCGGGGACACACTCGCCAATCATAGACACCCACTCACACACACGCACAACAAAAACAGTCGCGTTGTATGTTGTTTTGATGCCTACACTGCGGGCTGAGAGTATCCTCTTTGGAGCCTACCTCAACGGCGCCATGTGGCGCCGTCGGTGTTGCGAGCAGAAAACAGTAGAACAAACATGCTAAAATATTGAAAGAAACAAAATTGAAGTTCAGCTTTTAGCCGAGGTTGAGGTTCTTATGGGTTATGAAGTAATTTTTTTATTTATTTGTTTGCCAGTTTTTTGCGCCCTTCTTTGAGTACTGTCGCATTTTCTTATTATTATTTTCAAGTTCATTTTATGTTGGTTTTACCTCAAATATTATTTGCATAAGCATTTTGGAGCTGACTTCGCACCTGTGGATATTGTCACGAGTGATTCGGGAGCCCCTATTCGGGTCTTATAAATTTTGAGCCATTGTAATTTCAACTCAATCTAAATAATTTAGGAAAAAATGAAACGTTTGTTTGTAAATATGGTTGTATCAGCGCGTGTGGATGTAGATTGTGGCCTTATATTAACACTATTAAATATTCAGATATGGATAATTGTCACATTTTTATTTGCCTGGCTCACAAAAGTGTGTCCACCAATTTCATTTTAGTCATCTGGTGTCTTCGAGTGTATAAACTAATTTATAATTATTTATTGAAAATATAAGAACATAGGATTTCATTATCCCAAATTGTTAAGTTCTCTCATTAATTTAAGAAAATTCACAAAAGAAATGTACAATTCGTGACATATATTCGGCGATGCTTAAGCCTCCTCATACATTTGGGCAAGGAATGAAGAAATGCGTTGCATTCTTAACATGTTGTTTGGAGCTATATAAACGAATATGGTCGCTCCCAGAAATACGTAATTGTAAAGTAATTGCATTAATTTTTTATGTAATTTTTAATTGTAATGAATTATTGTTCATATTGTAGTAGTTGAGGGCAACTCCGGCCAAAACTCAAAATGAATTAAATTACTGGTATCGCTGTACTGACACAAAATACGACCCCAGCCAAAATTTCACGTCCGTGGGACGCCGCATTCTCAACTAACGCCGATAATAAAAATGCGACCCGCTGCTCCTTAGCGGGTGGCCAGCAGGTTGCCGATCTCTAAAGCAACATGGGGCCGTGATGTCAACATCGTTCTCTTTTTTTCCTTAGTTCCGGACGGGCGCACGGCGCAGCCGTCGCGCGCGCTTCTTTGTGCCGCTACCACCGCTACTTCGGCTTGTGATTGCGTGTTTAGCCGTTGCTTTTACCTGTAGCCCGTGTAGCTTCTGTATAGCCTTTTGTTTATTTGCTTGTGAGGACTCCAAGACTCGTTTTAGCGAGCAACTCCGTGCGCCCAAGACTGCCCAGCTGTTCCTCGAAAGATGCCGAGTACAAATTGTAGCGCTGTGGGCTGATCAAACAACCCGCTGCGCAGCCCGGAGGTGCTTTTTCACAAGTTTCCAACGGATCGGAAATTGGAGAAGGTGTGAGTGAACGCTGTTCGACGAGTGGACTTTGGAAAGCCTTGGACGCCGACCCCCAGATCGAAGCTCTGCTCCGATCATTTTTCGCCGGAGAGTTACGAACGAAACCTACAGGTGTTGCTCGCTTGTGGCTTGTCAGCGAAGGGATCGAGGCTTAAAAAGGATGCCGTGCCGTCGCTCTTTGCCCACCGTACATGTACAGAAAAGGCAAACAGGATAGAAGTATCCAGATCAATAAATAAAACAGTCATTGTCAAGTGCAGTGTTGAAGATTGAGCATTCACGCTCAATTGAATGTCTGTTGAATGGAGAATGGTGGGCATGTAGAGTACAACCACTAACTAACTCCAATCACTGAAGTTTAAAATGAAAAGGAAAACAATGTTCTGCTTTGCGTCACTGCTTGTTTACTACGCAATCTCGGGCGTAGTATTCAGGTTCGTAACGACTACTAGCGAACAGCCGGCGCGTGAAGCTCATGCGATATAAACATTCGCCTCCCAATCGTTCGAACCCGTTCCGCAGCAGTATTAATTAACGTTGCGCTTGTGAATACCACAAGGGACTTTAAAGAAATCGCGAAAGTTCGGATTTGTAAGTTACAACTCTCTAATTTACCCGAGTTCGGCTGGAGATAAATATAATATTTAAAAATGCAAAAAAAAAAGAAAACAATACAAAAAACAACACTTGCCTTAGTCGAAAGTTACGAAGGAAAACTTAAAATCCTATGCATTCCAATAATGTAATGCTTTCACGAGGGCCTTTAAGGGTATATGAATAAATGAATAAAAAAAATTGCTGTGGGGGGGGGGGGGGGGATGCGGAAGGAAAAGAAAGTGTCACCTTGCTAACTTTCTCTGTTTTCCTTTATCACCCACAAAAACTTTTGCTAGCTTTGAGGAAAAAATTACTGCCCGAAAAGCATTTTTTTTTTTTGGTGTTGCAAATTTTTTTATTTTTACAAAGATTTACTACCTGGACGAACTTATGTGGTGAATTAGTGTCGTAGCTTACAATTTGGCTTTTACGCGCCTGAGAAAAAGAGAACGAAAAAACAGACGTCTACAGCTTAGCACACGTCTGTTCGGGCGTCGCGGCCCGCGCAGGAGAGCCTCAAAGCTTCGTGTCTGGGACTGACCCGCAGCGCGAAAGCGAGAGGGCCCCCAGTACTGTACGTCACTGGCAGCGCGGCGCAGAGCAACGCCGCTCCATCCAGGGAGCCCCGATGACAAATTAGGCCTAGCGACGAGTGCGGGAGACCGCACGCACGCCGACAGCTGCCGAGTACGGCACCGAACGAGTTCACTCGTTTTCCAGTCGCTAGCTTTTGGGTATACAAGCAACGAGTACGGCACGGCATAGCGCACGCGCGGAGGCGGCCGCCTGTACGGCACGGAACGAGTTCACGGGTTTTCCAGTCGCTAGCTTTTGGGTCTACGCACTAACTCTTGCTAGATATGCTGGATAACTACCACGTATACAGAATTAAAACAAAATCAGCTTACCTTCTATCTTTAGACGGCTAGCGCAACAGAGGTAGGTGCCGCTTGGCCTGCGTACTCGTTGAATGAGAACGATCTTGACGTCACGTCCACATAGCTGCTGATTTCCAGTGTTGCCGGAACATCGAGCGGCTAGTTTCGGATTCGTCGGCCGCGCCCCACACAAAACATTGAGACGTCGATATCTTTAAAACTACGCACAATAACGAGAAAAAAAATACACCATGCAATTCAGGGGCGCTGACTGCACTAAAAACAGCCATAATCCCAAAATCGAAAGTATGGACCGGAGTTGCCCTTTAAGGTTAAACTACTTTTGGAGCAAAATAATTGTAATTGTAATTAAATTACATTTTGGAAGACATTTACCATGTATGGTCTTCTTCAATTTGCCGCGGAACACAACAGCCAGTTGAACTAGCTCTAGCGTACATTATAACTATGATTTGCACTTAAAGTTTGCTTTACTTGCAGCAGATATTGGCCGCTATTGCACTGCCACCGGGGGCACTAGATTGACAATAGGATGAGTATAAAAAGACGATACCCGAATTCTGTATAGACACCTGCCAATAAAAAAAAACGCTAAAGGGTTCTTTCGCCATTTCGACTCCTCATAACACAAAAGTGTTACGAGGAGTCATTTCCATGGCAAGAGGTTAAAAAATATAAAAAAGTAAAAAAAAACCTTGGATCTCAAGTCCGTTATATAAGCGTATAAAAGAGCGCAATAAATTATATGATAAGTTCGTCAAGACGAGAGATATCTCAATATTACAGGAATTTAGGAAAGTGAGGAACAAGCTCAACGCTGATATCAAGAAAGCTAAAGCTCAATACTACAAAATTAAGTTGAATGCAATATATTGCCGCGCGCAGGGTCACGGGCTTGTAGAAAGTTCTCGTTCATTCTTGCTGCGGACATAACTATCGTTCATCCTTGTTTTTGTTGTTCTAGAAAGTGCTTGTTCATTCTCGCCCCGAGCGCACTACGCTCGAACCTTCTCCGCCGAATCTTCGAGATAGTGACTCACTCTAGATAAGAGGCCGCCCGCGACCTTGTCGAGTCAGTTTTGCCCCAGCGCTCGACTCTGCTGTCTCGCCGACCTCGACGCTCGCGACGCTTTGTTATTATTTTCTATTCTCTTTTTGTATTGGCACAAGTTCGCCACATTAAACGTTTAGTTCTTCCTGTTTATTTATTGTTATTCTGGTCACCACCCGTGACATTTTGGTGGAGGTGCGGGGTACCGCATGCCTGTGCAGCGTTCCCCTCCAAGATCCCGCAGTGCAAGTCCGGTACCAACCCCAGTGAGAAGACCACTCCCCGCGGAACCCGAAACTCGGACCAGCCGGCGCATCAAGGGAGAGGATCCTGAATACGGTTTGCTACTGGACAAGCCCAAGCCGAAGAAGACGACGATGGCCGACCAGGCGCAGGCCCCGGCTGCTCCTGCCGTCGTATACCTGCCCGTCGCACCCAAAACTCCGACGCCGTTCCACGGAGACGCACACGAGGACATCGAGGACTGGCTGCAACACTATGAACGGGTGGCCCGCCATAACGGGTGGTCAGCCGAGCACTGCTTGCAGAACCTTTACTTTTCGATGGAAGGAACTGCGAGGCACTGGTTGGAAAACCACGAGGCTTCTTTGACGTCGTGGGAGGTGTGCAAGCAAGAATTGAAGAAGACGTTTGCCTGCCAACACCGACGTGAGAGGGCCGAAGATCTCCTGCGAACAAGGACCCAAGACCTACATGAGAGCGTCACCAGCTTCGTTGAGGATGTTCTCCGCCTGAGCGCCCGCGCCGATCCTCAGGCTACCGAGGAGAAGAAGCTGCACCACTTGATGAGGGGTGTGAAAAGTGAGATATTCGGCGGCCTCATCCGCAATCCCCCGACAACCGTCGACGGGTTCGTCACGGAGGCGACGAATATGGAACGGGCCCTACAAGCACGCGCCAGACACTACCAGCGACACCCCGGCGTAACCACTCTGGCGACATCCGGATCCGACCTTGGCACCACCCTCCCCGGCATCCGTGAAATTATCCGTGAAGTCGTCCAGGAGGAACTCAAGAAGCTCCTGCCCGCTGCAGTACGCCCGGCCTCACTCTCTATCGCCGAGGTTGTGCGGGAAGAAGTCCAGAGAACCTTCCAGAAAGAGGCTCCCGTCGTCGTGGCAGCCCCCGAGGAGCCCACGTTGACTTACGCCGCAGTGGCTCGACGGCCACCGCCTCCTCCTCGTCGCACCTATGTCGCGCCGCCCCGACGTCAGTCTCCTGCGCCGCAGCACGACCGACACCACGACGACCAGGTCCAGTACGCCTGCCCGGAGCCTCGCGCACCCCGCAAGACCGACGTGTGGCGAACGCCCGACCGACGCCCTCTGTGCTTCCATTGCGGGGAAGCGGACCACACCTACCGCCGATGCCCATACCGACGACTCGGGCTTCGCGGGTTCCACCCGAACGACCCGCGACCCCGTTATGGTGAACGCCCTCGGGAGATCGACGAGTACCTGCGACGACCTCAGTCCCCCGAGCCTACGTCCCGCCGAGAGTTCCGGTCGCCGTCGCCACGACGTCCAGCTTCGCCGATGCACCGACCCCGACGTGAAAGCCTGTCGCCCCTCGCTCCTCGCCGGGGAAACTAGGCGCGGCAACCCCTGGAGGTGGAGTTGCCGAAGACGACCGACGCCAAGATCCTCCACGAACGTCGGAGGGCCCCCACTCGAACGCTACCAGAGATCGAAACCACGCCCCTGCAACGGTGTCCAATAACCTAAACGTCGTCATCGACGGCCACGACGCATCAGCGCTCGTGGACACTGGAGCAGACTACTCAGTCTTGAGTGGGAGGCTCTCCCGCCGCCTTCGGAAAGTCATGACGCCGTGGGATGGACCTCAGATACGAACCGCCGGAGGGCACCTCATCACACCGGTCGGGAGATGCACTGCTCGCGTCGAGATCCACGGTGAGAGGTGCCCTGTCAAGTTCGTCGTTCTGCAAGACTGTTCGAGGGACGTTATCCTCGGAATGGACTTTCTCTGCGAGTATGGCGCCGTCATCGACCTCGGAGCAAACCGGCTGACGCTGCGAAAACCTGCTCCACCACAGGAGGACCCCAAAGTGACGTCATCCGCGGTACGAGTCCTCGCAAACCACGTGAACCTACCGCCGCAGTCAAGTGTTTTCGTACCCGTCGGGGTCGATGAGACTTTCTGTGGCGACGTTTTGCTCGAAGGAAGCCTCCAGTTGCTTCTAGGAAGAGGGATCGGCATCGCAAGAGGCGTCACGGAGCTCCAAGACGGACGCACTACTGTCGCACTCGTAACGAACTTCCGACAGGAGGCCCAGCACCTTACGAGAGGCACCGCCGTGGGCCACGCCGAGGAACTCCCGGACGCAGCCGCAATCGCCGGAATATCAGAAGACCTCTCTTCGTGGCCACCTAAGACAACGCCGCCTTCGCAGTTTGACATCGACCCAACCCTGCCTACCCCACAACGACGACAACTCAGTGACCTTCTCGCCGAGTTCAATGAGTGCTTCTCCACGACGTCAAAGGTGCGCCAAACGACCGTTGCGAAACATCGAATTGTCACTGAAGACAACGCGCTTCCTGTGCACCGGTCGCCGTACCGTGTTTCTGTGAAAGAAAGAGAAGTCATCCAGAAGCAGGTCCAAGAAATGCTCGATGACGACATTGTCCAGCCCTCAAGCAGCCCGTGGGCTTCACCGGTAGTCCTGGTGAAAAAGAAAGACGGGACTCTTCGGTTCTGCGTGGACTATCGCCGACTAAACGCCGTAACGAAAAAGGACGTCTACCCGCTGCCACGCATCGACGACACTCTGGACCGGCTGCGCCATGCCCGATACTTTTCGTCGATGGACCTGAAGAGTGGGTACTGGCAGATCGAGGTCGACGAACGGGATCGTGAGAAGACTGCCTTCGTCACGCCGGACGGACTGTACGAATTTAAAGTGATGCCGTTCGGACTGTGCACAGCACCGGCGACGTTCCAGCGCGTAATGGACACCGTTCTTTCCGGCTTGAAATGGCAAAGCTGCCTCGTCTATCTCGACGACGTCGTGGTATTCGCAAGTGACTTCGACGAGCACCTGAGACGTTTGCGAGCCGTACTACAGGCTATCCAGAATGCTGGACTGACACTAAAGCCGTCAAAATGTCGGTTCGCTTACGGCGAGCTCAAATTCCTGGGCCATGTCGTGAGTGCTCAGGGTGTAAGCCCTGATCCTTCCAAGACATCTGCTGTTGCAGAATTTCCCAAGCCATCAGACAAGAAAGCCGTAAGAAGATTTCTTGGACTGTGCGCTTACTACAGGCGTTTTGTTCGCGATTTTGCCAAGATTTCTGCACCGCTCACGCATCTGACCAAGGACGACGTGAACTTCCAGTGGGGGGAGGAGCAAGAACAAGCGTTCAACAAACTGAGGGAAAGACTCCAGTCGCCCCCTATCCTCGGACACTTCGATCCATCAGCGGAAACGGAAGTTCACACGGACGCCAGCAACGCCGGACTCGGCGCGGTACTCGTCCAAAGACAAGACGGAGAAGAGAGGGTGATCGCTTACGCAAGCCGGGCACTGTCCAAGGCAGAGAAAAATTACTCGACGACCGACAAGGAATGTCTCGCTGTCATCTGGGCTTTAACCAAGTTCCGCCCGTACCTGTACGGGATCCCGTTTCGCGTTGTCACGGACCACCACGCTCTCTGTTGGCTCGCCAACCTCAAGGACCCGTCAGGACGCATCGCTCGCTGGAGTCTGCGATTGCAAGAATTCGACGTGACCATTGTGCATAAGTCTGGCCGCAAGCATAACGACGCCGACTGTTTGTCTAGGGCCCCAGTCGAATCTCCTCCCGAAAGCACTGACGACGACGACGACGCCCGTTTTCTCGGTGCAGTGACAGATGCCGACATGGGAGCACTTCAACGAGACGACCCGGAACTTCGCGCCGTGATCGAACACCTCGAAGGCCAAGGAAGTTCAGTTCCGCGAGTCTTGGCCCGAGACTTGTCAAGCTTCGTTCTGCGGCGAGGTGTGCTCTTCAAGAAGAACTTCGGAACGAGCAACCCTGCTTGGCTGCTGGTTGTTCCGGCCAGCCTGCGAGAAGAAATCTTTCAAGCATGCCATGACGACCCGACGGCTGGACACCTTGGATACAGCAGGACGCTCGCCCGGATTCGTGACAAGTACTACTGGCCGAGACTCCCGAAAACAGTCCACCTGTACACACGGTCATGCCATGAGTGCCAACGACGTAAGAGGCCTCCGACGAAGCCAGCAGGACTCCTGCAGCCGATACCTGCCCCGACTAGGCCTTTCCAGCAAGTCGGAATGGATTTGCTTGGGCCGTTCCCAACATCGACTCAAGGAAACCGGTGGATTATCGTCGCGACCGATTATCTTACACGATACGCCGAGACGAAAGCCCTGCCATCGGGAACAGCCGTGGAAGTCGCCAAATTTTTCGTCGAGTCCATTCTCCTTCGACACGGCGCACCTGAAGTACTGATTACAGATCGCGGGTCATCCTTCATGGCCCAGCTGACGCAAGAAGTCCTTCGTCTCAGCCACACCAGCCATCGTCGCACCACGGCGTACCACCCGCAGACCAACGGGCTGACGGAAAGACTCAACAAAACCATCGCCGACATGATTTCCATGTACGTCGACGTAGAGCACAAGACATGGGACGAGGTGCTGCCGTACGTCACGTTTGCCTACAACACAGCGGTTCAAGAAACCACGGGAATGACACCGTTCCAACTGGTACACGGCCGGACGGTTACCACGACGCTCGACGCCATGCTGCCTCACGTGCCAACCGGTGATGTCAACGACGACGCTCAACTCATCTCCCAGCGCGCGGAGGAAGCTCGTCAACTGGCAAGAGTCAAGATTCAAGACCAACAGCGAGTCGACGCACGCCGGTACAACCTTCGTCGCCGGGACGTCCACTTTCAACCCGGAGACCGGGTATGGGTTTGGACACCAATACGTCGTCGCGGTCTCAGCGAAAAACTCCTGAAACGCTATTTCGGACCCTACAAGATCATCCGACGCCTCGGCGATCTGAACTACGAAGTTCTACCCGACGGAACGCGGCCATCTGCAAGACGTAAGCCGCGACCCGAGGTGGTGCACGTCGTCCGGCTGAAGCCGTATTACGAACGATCGAACTTTCCACTCTCGTCGACGGGTGAACTGTGAACTGTGAACTGCGACTCGCGATTCTGCTGCCTTTTTGTTTTGGATTTGTTTCTGTTTGTTGTTCTTCGTTTTGTGCTGCATCGGGACGATGCACTTTTTAAAGGGGGGGATAATGCCGCGCGCAGGGTCACGGGCTTGTAGAAAGTTCTCGTTCATTCTTGCTGCGGACATAACTATCGTTCATCCTTGTTTTTGTTGTTCTAGAAAGTGCTTGTTCATTCTCGCCCCGAGCGCACTACGCTCGAACCTTCTCCGCCGAATCTTCGAGATAGTGACTCACTCTAGATAAGAGGCCGCCCGCGACCTTGTCGAGTCAGTTTTGCCCCAGCGCTCGACTCTGCTGTCTCGCCGACCTCGACGCTCGCGACGCTTTGTTATTATTTTCTATTCTCTTTTTGTATTGGCACAAGTTCGCCACATTAAACGTTTAGTTCTTCCTGTTTATTTATTGTTATTCTGGTCACCACCCGTGACAATATAACAATCCGCGGAAAGTCTGGCAAGCAGTAAATAAACTTGCTTCTACGCGTCGTGCACATGCTCTAAAAGAACTTACAATCGAGCGGGTTACTTACTCGGGTCAGTCTCTTGTAGATAAATTTAATTCCCACTTTCTAGAATCCGGTTCTTCTACTATGCCCTCAGCGAGAACGCCCACATGTGAGTCTTATGTTGGATACCCTTTACATAACTCAGTATTTCTGGCACCTAGCACTGAACTAGAAATAACTACTATCATTAGATCCTCAGGATATAGCGGTGCCTGTGGACAAGATGGGCTATGTTCTAAGCCAATCAAAGCAGTTTCCTCTTTCATATCTACTCCGCTTTCGCATATCTGCAACCTTATTTTAAGTACCGGTATCTTTCCAGAAAAAATGACAATAGCGAAAGTCTGTGTGATCCATAAAGGTGGTCCCCAGAATAATATGAATAACTATAGACCAATATCAATACTTCCGGTCTTTTCTAAAGTAGTGAAACGCGTTATTTACAAAGGTTTAAGCGATTTCTGCCATAAACATAATATTATTACAAACAAGCAGTATGGTTTCCAAAAAGGTAAATCAACTGAAATGGCACTGCTAAATATCAAAAACAAAATCATAGACAATATCGAAAATCAGTGCTATACTTTCGGTGTTTTTTTAGATTTCAGGAAGGCCTTTGATTCTATAAAACACGACATCCTACTCCGAAAGCTACCGCAGTATGGAATAAGAGGCAGTGTGGTAAACTTGATAAGCAGTTACATGACCTCACGTTTTCAATATACCGTCCTCAATGATATGCGCTCTCCTTTAGCAAAAATTCGATACGGTGTGCCACAAAGGTCGATTCTCGGGCCATTTCTTTTCCTTCTTTACGTCAATGGTATAGTAAATATCCCACAAACACCTAACATAATTTTATATGCAGATGATACGAATGTATTCTTTTACTGGTAGCTGTTTAGATAGCATAGAAAGAGAAACAAATAATTGGCTGGAGCAACTTCCTTTATGGTTAGGCTCAAACCAGTTAGAGCTGAATATGGCAAAGACTAAGTACATTGATTTTAGAGCAAAAAATAAGCCCATAACTAGCGAAATTAGTATATCTTTTCAAAACTCGAATATTGAGCGCGTAGAATCCTTTAAATTTCTTGGTGTTCGTTTTCACGAAAATCTATACTGGACTTGTCAAGTAAACGAACTCCGAATGGATATTTCTAGATCAATTGGTTTATTTGTAAGCTAAAATACCTTCTTCCAGCCTGGTTAAAAAAACAACTGTATATATTTCTGATTCACTCGAGGGTGCATTACTGTTTATTGGTCTGGGGGACCACTACAGCAAGCAATATTAAGCAATTATATACATTGTAAAACGCGCAGTTAGGTCAATTGATAATTTACCTTGGACTAAATCGACTTCCCCTATCTTTATTAAGCATGGAATATTAACGTTAGATCATCTTTTTTGCCTAAAGGTCGCAATTTCAGTTCATACTCAAATAAACACGAATCCCGCAATATTTTACGAAACATATTTATCCAAGCAAACAAATTACAATTTGAGACACCAGCAGTTTTCAAAACCTAAAATAAGAACTAATTTCGGTACACAAAAAATATCCTACCAGATAACCGATTTTCTTAGCAGAAATTTTTGTGTATTCGAATTAGCCCTGACAATAGCATCCATGTTTCTTTTCAAAAAATACCTTACGGTATACTTCAATGTGCCTAGTGTGTATTCCTAGTATAGTTCACATCAAAATAGATTGTACATTTTTTGTGTCTCATATTTTATCTTCTCAGATATTGTTTTATTTTTGATTTATGCTATTTTTGATTCATTTCCTGTGCCCTGTTGCTGAGTGCTGTACCGGGGGTTGGGGACCTAGTCAGGTGATTCGTTTTCGCCTTTTGTCCCAACCTCCCTGACAATTGTGTCAAAAATAAAAATGAACAAACAAACAAACAAACAAACACATTTGATTGCCATTTTAGCGTCTACCACGTCAGTGCCAAACTTCAATAAAGGGGTGATACCGTGTCCATAAACTTCAAGCGAGAGCAATCGAATGGCGATAGGGGCAATAGAATGCCAGTCAGATGTATATTGAATGGCGGAAGCCATTTTTATAGGGGAACACATCCTTGTTTTGCTTCACGTATATTTTTTCCGCATAATTGAGGGTTGAAATGTTTTATTATTTTTTAGTCCCGCACACCAGATACGGATCCCAGGTGACTGGGTAAGACAGGAAAGAAAAAACGCTTATTGACAGCTGTAAAGTCCCTGCGCAATGGCCCTCACAAACGCGGCATCTTGCGTTCGATTGCGGCTTAACTGCGCCAGTGTTCGTGCAGCGGCAACAGGAGTTGGAGCTACTGACACATTTTAACGCAAAATGTGTTATATGGTTGGCACCTAACAATATCCGGTTGGATGCGAGCAACGAAAGTCGACAGGCCGACTGTCAGTCTAAAACTGACACTGCGCACGTCTCCGCACTGATTGGATAGCAGTGCCAGTTGAGCCTCTTCCTCGAGAGCATCCGTGTCCATCCCTGAGGGGGGGAAACACGTCGCGCTTTCAGAAATACAGCGGACATCTGCTGCGTCAAATGAGAGCGCTCAAGGCTTCCACGAAGAAAGTGCGCAAGACAGAGCGACAGCAGAGCAAAGATATAAAAAAAAACACTAACTTAGATGTACTATCGGCCTCAAATGAAATGCTAACAGCGGAGCGCGTGGCCGTCGGTACATGCTGCGCCACCTGGAGGCCTCCTGAAACTGACAAAAACCACGGGTTGCAGAGTAGGGAGCTGCGAGAGTCTGTGTCCTACTCCGATGTGTTTTACCCTCGCACAGCACAACCCAAGCTGCGAAGAGGCGCAACATGCATTAACGGCCACGCGCTCCGCTGTTCGCATTCCTTTGCCGTAACGGGTTGAAGTAGTTGGAGTGTTTCGCTACCTTTATCCGCGAGCGGGCGCCATGACTCTGCTCGATGTTAACCCTCTCGATGTGTTTGCGTTTTTCTTTCTATAGCCTCCTCTATACTCCCAAAGCCTTGCAGTTTGATGACGGAGCCATAGAGTGTCTGGTCGCAGATTTGGAGCGCGAGGATCTGGTAGCACAGAGCATTTTTCGTGGAGTCCGGTATTCAGCGCACAGCCAGCGGCGAGGCCCCGAAACATGGTTTACAAGCCCGACGAGAAAAGAAGCGGTAGCCCGAGGAACGCGAGAAGCACGAGCGGACATTCCATTGCTCGGGACAAATGTGTTTTGGCGCCTCGCCGCAGCGGGGCGCCTGTTACATGGCTCTCCTCTGCCTCTCTACCTTTTAACTTTCGCCAGCCGCGTCGCATGAGAATTTTCCAGATTTTGTCAGTATAGAGTACGGGGCTATGGTCTTAGAAGTAGCATCAAACGTGCCAGTGCACGAGGCTATTGTCTCGAGCGGCCATTAGAAGCAAACGGCGGTGCAGCGCTATGTTGAGCGGCCTTTGGAAGCAAATGGCGGCACGTCACCTGCTCCTATCACGCGTCTTGCGTGTTTTTACAACAATGATTGGCGATACTTGAAAGCGTGAATTATATTGCGGGACGTTAGCTCGATGCTGTAGAACGTCTAGATTGATCTGAAAGTCCATCTCGACCCAATTGGATTGCGAACGTGTCCTGTGTTGATTGGTCGGAAGTGCGCATGCGCTGCGTAATCGCTTGGCGAGTAGGAAAGCAGGAGGAGAGGCGAAGATCCTAGCAGCCGATCAACGGTTTTGCCGCCCCCTTGCAGTTTGTATATCAAGCGCGGCGCATACCTCTCGTGACGCCGATCGAGTAGTTTGGAACTTTCTGTACACTCTAAAAATGGTCACGCATAGCAAGCGTGACGCAAAGCGATTTTTTGCACGCTTCTTCTAAGCGTGGTGTTTTTCAACGCTTAGAATTCACGCTCCGTAAGCGTGAACTGCTCATATGTTTAACGCTTGCAGGCGTGACGCAAAGCGATTTTTTACACGCTTGTTCTAAGCGTGCTGTTTTTAAACGCTTAGAATTCACGCTCCCTATGCGTGACCTGTGCTATGATTTAACGCTTCGCAGGCGTGAGGGGGCCCTTGTGTTTACACGCTTATTACAGCTTGCGTTTTCTCCACGCTTAGATAATGGCGCCTACTAGGCGTGTGAAATGCGCGTTGCGGTGGAGACCTCTGGCCGTGGGCATTGAGCTTTCCCGCATTTAGTATATCGTCCCAATAACTAAGATTATTGGGACGACATACTAAATGCGAGAAAGCCCAATGTCAGCGGCCAGAAGTTTCAACCACGACGCACATTTCACGCGCCTAGAAGGCGTCATTATTTGAGAGTGGAGAAAACGCACGCCGTAATAAGCGTATGAACACACGGGCCCCCATGCATCATATTGTTATCGGATATCGTTATAGGAGCTCAGAAACGATCTACTAAATGTCTCTAAGTACTCTTTTAGGTGAATTGAGTAGTGCAAGAAAGATAAACGTGCTGCTTTATGTATAATTACGCACATATACGAATGGCAGTTGTGAATCATGTTACGCCTGGTACATTGCGCTAAGTAGCTGCAAGCTGTTCACAGCTGTGCATCTTGTATAAAGATTTTTAGAAAATTTATTCTTGGCGTCTAAAACCCCCCCAAAAAAAAAGAGAAAGAGAGGGAGAGAGAGAGAGGGATCTTGTTAGGCTCTAGTTACAAGAAGGAACAGTCCAAAAGGAACTAAATAGAAAAAGGCAAACAAATTTCAGCTTCGGGGCTAAACTTTTTATTTGAAAATCTTTTTTTTTTGGTACAAATAAGCCACTAAAAAATATAATGCCCACTAGCTGCTAAGAACTGCCACAACTATGAGTATAATGAAACAAATATGAATGAATGTCAATATTTTGCATTTTTAGCGGGTTTGAATCAGGATATATTTTTTCAGTAAATGTTAGAAAAATATCAATATATAAATCATTGCCATATGTTTTGCAGCTACGCAGTGATAATTGTGTGGTGTCATACTTCTTTGCGGTTCGTTTTCTATAACATACAGCAATTGGTATATTAGAAAAATTGTGCTTTGTGGCAAGTCTGTGATTTTCTAAAATAAGTTAACCACAGAATAAGAAGGAGGTTTTTCCTTCTAAAAATGGTTCGTAACAAAACACAACCAGTTTAAACATCGTCAACACTTCGCTAACAATGGTCAAACTGGCATAAATACTAAATGAGTTCAAATGAGCAAAGTGTTGACTTCGTTACGAAAGTTAACATTTGCCAACAAAAATTGAATTGGGGCGTAATGACTAGATTTAGTTTTGGAGCATTCGACCACGTGGCACTTGCCATTTTTTTCCACATATCATAGATTTTTCATTATTAAGGGCGGCCCGTTCATTCACTTGCTAGAGCGATTAATATTTTGATGTACATAACTCCCCTCCAACCATTCCTCAAAAACAAGTACAAAAAAAAAAAAAAAACTTTGTGCGAGCAAAAGGTGCAACTTTGAGAGAAGATCACGCAACCTTTTCTGCGCCCACGCTACCTCAGAACTGCTTGCTGGTTTCACTACTCTCTGTACAAAAACCAAGCAGCTGCCCAAATGCTACTGGGTATGTTACGTTTTTTTAAGTAGTAAACACACAGGCATAACACCAGCGCTTTCTCGAGTGACGTGTCTGGTTGCAGGCCGATTTCATTTCGTGGTTCGTTGACGCAGATTAGCCGTCTCGTTTCGCCTTACACAATGCAGGGTCCCAGAATATCCGTCGGTGCAACCTGTTGACAATAAGATTAAGATATTATGGCCTAAAAAAAACTGAGTATTACAAATATGAGTATAAACACTTGAACGTTCACATTGTCCACGTTGCACTAACTGAAACGCTCATAACAGACTGTTCTTAGTTCGTAAAGCTGTGTAACATTAAGTGCACTTTGAGCGTGCTTGAAGTATTCTCTTTATTGCGAACGTGATCTACTCGCCGCTGAAATCAATGCGTTTTTTTTGCGAGCGTCACAAAAAAGCGTCATGCCGACGCGGTACGGTTAAGCGCGATCCAAACCAACGCTTCTTTTTGCGCCTGTAAGTCGTGCGGCTGCGGATGTGACGTATTTTCGTGACGTCGCGCCGCTTCTTCGCTCCTTCCGGGCGCGCATAAAAAAGTTGGTCGATTTCAACTTCTTTCTCAACACGCACAAAAACGCGCGGTGACGTAATAGGGCGCTCCTGTGTCCCGGCCAATCGGTGGAGGGCAAGCTAGTTCCGGCTCCGCGTTTCTCGCCGTCTGGCTGCCCTCTCCTCCCCCCCTCTTTATTCTCTTCCAACATGACAACGCGATCTCTCTCTCTCTCTCTTTCTCTCGCCGTCTGGCCGGCCAGTCTGTCGCAGTTGCACTTTGCTTGTGCGCTCGTGCCTGCGTGCGCGCGTGCGCGCTCGCCCGAAGTTTCGCCCGTCCAAACCAAAGCGCACGGTTCTGACTCAGAAAGCGCGCCCGGAAACAGCAAAAACGCCACGAAATGCGTCACATCCGCAGCCGCCCGACCTACAGGCGCAAAAAGAAGCGTTGGTTTGGATCGCGCTTTATGCCGACGGCGACGCCGCTCAAACTAACTTGATATTTCTGCAAAGCTTTATCTCAAAGAAACGATTGCGCTGAGACCGATCAAAACCAAAATGAAACATGCCTGCAAGCACCTGAACATGCAAAGATTCACGCGGCTGCCTCTGATGTTACTTCGCTTCTTTGCGTCTCCTTCACCGCTGCGACCCTTTTCCTCCTACAATGCAACGTTGTGTACCCTTATCCTTCTTTCCTGCTGCCACCCTTTTTCCCTTGCCACATTGCCACGTACCCGTTCTGTCCTTCACCCATATTCTGGGTGTCCGTCGATTCCGAACCGTTAACTTTCAACACGGGAGACCGACGCAGAGGCGGGACTTCAGGCAAAATATGCTTTTGAAGTTTTTGTGACAGCAACGCAACACTTGGAATAACAAGCTCACCTCTGTACTGCAGTGTCTACAGCCGAGAACAAACTCGCCCGACTACCTCAACGACGCCCCAACATGCACGGTTCATTCCTTCACCTTTCCAAATAAACAACATTTGTTTCAATTACGCGCTCAATCACAAGCAGCAAAAACGGTTTCCTAGATGTGGCAGTTATGTTGAAAAGCACCACGCTTCAAGAAAAGCAACACGATGAAGACTGTGCTAGTTGATACTTGCGCTTTCACAACGAAAGAAAAAGAAAACAGCGGATTAAGACAGCAATGGGGGACAAACGAAAACAGGGTTCTTACCCAATAATTGCTGTCTTCCATGAATAGCTGGCGAATGGCCGCAGTAAAGGCACCAGCCAAATGGGAAGCCCTTTCCTTGGCTGGCCATTCAGGTCCGTCTCCCACATGAATTCGGGGCACTCGCACTCGCTATGTTTGCAGCGACCCCGCGGTACTCCACGCACGTCAAGTGCGGTAAACATGGCACACTGTGCCTGAACTCACGCGCCGTCTCTCGCTAAATCACGCAAGTCGCAGTCAGTCAAGCTGGCCCAGCCACCAGCCACAGCCACAAACAAGGCGTGTCGGGAACTGACTGAGCGAGCCAGGGAGCAACGGAAACAGCGCAACGGCTTTCTCGCTTTTCCCGCCAAAAAGAGGACGCATGCGCCCTACGTGCTTCCAGGAGAAGAAATAAAAAAAAAAAAAAAGCTCACATTAACAAAAGGGCACGCGCAAGTGGATCTTCAGGAGGGTCAACCTAGGGTGCCTTCATGTGCGCTTTGCTTAGGGTGGTGGCATCTCGCCATTTTGTCACACACGTTTATTTTTATTTTTTGTTCGGAAGCGCGTGAAAGAGCGTGTCGCTGCACGCGCTTGTGGCGCTGACTGTGCTATGGCGACATTTTGTTTTCGTCGATTTCTTTGTATTTTTCTCGTGAGCGCGTGCTGTAGGCGTCTGGTACTACAAAGGGTGGCATCACCCTAAACAGAAGGACATTGAGGCACCCTAGGTCAACCCATTCGGATATATATTAGCGTGACGATGAATGGAGGCGCGCGCGTTTCTCCGAAACTCTAAGCGTGTGTTTTGCGGTCGTCACGCTAACGCTGTTGATCACGTCCGAAAAAAAGACTGAGCGGGATTCCTTGGACTGCTTTAACGCTTGGACACAGAAAACAAACGCTTATTCTCGATCACGTGGTGCTTAAAACGTCATTCCCGTCGTACTGACGTCGGTTCCACGCTTGAAACTCGCGGTTAGCGTGAGGTTCAGCGTGACAGTTTTTAGAGTGTAATCTGGGCTCTCTACGGTGCTGACGCGCTCCAAATGTTCTCTTTTCCGCACGCTCTGTCTGCTGTATCTCACACTGCAACAGGCTCTGAGAGGGCCACATTCACATTGCCACCGCAGAAGGTGGTAACAAACAAGTAAAGCAGCAACGAAACGCTCACTCGCTTACCTTGCACGATACTGGGCTGCGGGGGCATCCGCGCGCTCGAAACTTTTGAAGTTTGCACCCGGGTTTTCAACCGAGCGAATGAGACATTACAAGTAAAGCTGCAACCTTCTGGTGGTATCGGATTTCTCTTAGTACCGCATGTGGCAGGGCTGGCGGTGCACACGCTAATCCCCGACAGCCTACATCTTTCGGCCGTTCACACCGTGTCCACACTAACGCATACAATTTTGTGTTAGCACTGCCCTTGGCACGCTAGTACAACGAAGGGACGAATGTTTTTCGGTGTCAGTTGGCGAAAGAAATGTTACCGCATTTCTTACGTAAACAGCGCTTCAAAAGCTTTTCCCTGGCGCCGAATTTGAAAGGTGACGCCGTTCAAAACGGCTACGTTCAATATGCTCACCGCTTGAACCGGCACATCTATTTCATCTCTAACCGAGTCCACAAATGACTGCGGTAACTTAATGAATTTCTGCCATCTAGTGACATAACTCTCAACTTCGTAACTTTGCACGCCCAACTTGGCGCCGTCTCTAGCTCGCACTTGGCTTCTGAGTTGCAGTGTGAAGGAAGTCATGGGTTTGAAAGACCTCATAGGCTTAGGTTATTACCTAATGACGCACGTGCACCACTGTCTTTGCCAATAAAAGGCTTATCTCCACAGATGAGGTGCTGGTGGGACAAAGAAGGTGTCCGATATCGGTTCCGACACAGAGGACGTTAAGATGAATTTACTGTGCCTACTACAAATCTTGAAAATCGTCGCATTGCTGAGGTTCTCGAGCATTAAGGAACCGTAAAATCCGTAGTTCGGTAGGATTGGAGGTGTCCGGGTCTGGAACACGATGACATTCTGAATCTGAAGGAGGCCTTGGCGCTCCGCGAAAACGTCCCGGTGTGTCGAGTGCTTGGCGTGTTCGGGAGCCAGAGCCTGGTTCTAATACCAGGATGCTCTCCACTGTGCCTGTGCTCAAAGTGGGCCACGTCCGCGGACCGCGAGCCTCGTCAAGCTGCACTCGTTGAATTTTTTGTCCCAGCTGCCATCTTTCTTGTGAAAGAAAATAAAGTATTGATTGATTGATTGACTGATTAATATCGCACGCCTCGGCCCTCTGACTGCCACCGTGCTGGACATTCTGTGAGGGACTGCGTTTTGATATATCATGACAGGCTTCCTCAAAGAGAGGGAGCCATCTGTGACGACGATGCCACAGACCACCTTGTGGACGTCATTGATATTGCTAATGCCACAGGGGAACTCTGCTCTCCTCATCGTTCTCTGAAGTCATCGCCGGACACCGAGTCATCCGACAAGCCTCACTACGCAACATCCGGAGAACGTTCGGTTCAGGTAAATCCCTCAGCACAGTCGATTGCGGAAGTCACAGCTATACCGCCACATAACTCATAACCGGAGCTTGTTGATGGGTTCCCGGTTCCGGAAGACCAAGTTAACAAAAGGGTCATTCGAAAGAAGTCTCCAATTTAGCTCCTTTATAGACGACGTGGCGAAAACTAAAGGCGATAAAGGAAGCATTCGAATAAGGATACCTTTAGAACAGAGAGTAGAAAACATTGAAGCCGAAACTGCTGAACAATATTTCTATGCCCCTAGAATTTATAGAAGGAAGTGTTAAATTAACTCAAAGAGGATGTAACGAATAAATAATATGTCAACCCATACGAACATTTAAATTAGCGTGTCTCAAAAGGAGTAGAACCGTTTAAAGTAAAATCAAAACATATTAGAACACTTCAAAATATAATTTAAAGCATAGATCAATCGATCGATCCATTGAAGATGATGGTAAACATAAGACTCTGGTAGAAAAACCGGAAACGCGTGGGAGACGTGGTATATGAGGCATATACAAAATAAACTTTGAAGCTGAGTGTGAGACATTGCCTGTTCATTTTATGTTTTCGTTTGCGTTTTTCGTTGTCTACCCGAGTCTCAGGTTTACCATCGTGTTCGATTTCCACGAGCTCGTCTGCACTCTAATCATGTTTTTGTTAATCGATTCATGTTTCATATTGACACAACCAGCCTGTATGACCTTAGGAGGAATACACTAGGACGAAGTAAAACAGGTATAGGGCAAAAATATATTTACATACTTGTGAGAATTTCCTTGCTGCTACCGATCTCACCGAATAACACAGCACACCGGTTCGACAACACGTAGACATTTAATTACCGTTATCGACCGCGCCGCGATCCCAAAAGCCTCCACGCATACGACGCGACGGCCCTTTTTCAGCGGCGGAGCACCGCTCTCGTGGCCAGTTGACCTTCATCACCTCGCGGAGCAGATGAACATTGACCATCTGTCAAAGGGGCAACCAACACTTTGAATCCTCAGGTTTGTCACACATCTCCCCCCTCACAAAAACAAAATAAGGGACGTCTTAGAAGATAAAGTAAGTAGGCAGGCGAGCTGGTTGATGTTACACATTTTTGAAAACCGGAGACGACGGACGAAGAAGGGGACAACACACAAAACGTCTCAAAACGCAGCTACTAAATTTTATTTGAACAGTCGTTTATATAGCATCTCTCCCACACGTCTTCCGGAACTTCCCACGCCACAGCAACTTTTAGCCAGGGTACATCTCGTCTTGACCCTTTTTTTTTTTTTTTTTTCCCCTCTTTTTCTCTTTTATCACCTCACTTAGTGAGGTGATAAAAGAGAGAAAGAGGGGAAAAAAAAAAAAAAAGGGTCAAGACGAGATGTACCCTGGCTAAAAGTTGCTGTGGCGTGGGAAGTTCCGGAAGACGTGTGGGAGAGATGCTATAGGAAGCGAGCATGCCGGCCGTGTCGCGGCGGTCGCCTATTGTTCGCCGCGACCTACCGGTAGCCGCCGCAGGAGCATCGGGGAGCAATGGCGACGAAAAGCACGGCAGACAGTGTCCCCGTCGTGATTACGAAGGAATTTAAGGCAGTTACGAGTTCGGAAAGTTCCTTCGGTAGCCGGTGCCGTCGGCGCAGAATCATCGGGAAGTAATAGCAACGAACGCCACAGAGGACAGAGGGCGATTACGAATCCGGAAAACTTCTTCGGTAGCCGGTGCATAATCATCGGGGGAAGCAATGGCGATGAGCAGCACAGCTAGCACAGCGGATAGTGTTCCCGGTGTGATTACGACGGGGTTTAAGGCGGTTACGAATCTAGAAAGCTTCTTCCGTGGTACCAATATGAAGAAGGGAAAACTCCTTCGTGAATCTGGCCGCGTGTACGACGTGAAGGAGGTCCGTTTCGACGGACAAGTGGATGTCACGGAGCGCCGTACTCCGCTAACAAAATTAAGCGTGCCCGCAAAAAAAATGTAGTTGGCGTTGAGTGGACCGTGGTAATTATGTACGTTTATTTCTGAATCAGCTTGACAATAACTGGGCGATTTTTTTCGCGCCGTTCCGCGATTCCCACTACTATCTTCCTGTAGGCTGATGGAAACATCCAAGTGTAGGCTTAGGGGGGCGACCGCACTCCGCTTCTCGATTCCGGTGAAGTATTTGCCGCATACTTTAGAGTTTGCCGTCGGTGCCGATGCTGTTCCATCGTCGCTAGAATAGAAAAAAAGTTAATTGTATTATTCGTCAGCAGCTTAAACAAAGCGCGAACAGAAAAGTAAGAAACGCCACTAACCTGTATGGACGCACAAGTCGCACCTGCAGGTCGCGCGGTACTCCGCCTCGTACGGCCGTACGGCTTCGAAGGGACGATGTAGTACTTCGTGCCGTGTGCGATCTTCGACGTACTGTTGCAGCCGACCACGCAGCAATTGTTGCGGCTTTCTTGGTGCGGAATAGCCATCTCAGAAATTACAACGCTAACCCACTACAACGCACAACCAACGCAGCGACTGGCAGAAGCTCCCCGATGCGATGGACCCGTTTGCCGCTAGGGGCGCCCTGGTCGGGGTTGGAATTAGATGCGCACGGTTCCTATATAAACGACTGTTCAAATAAAATTTAGTAGCTGCGTTTTGAGACGTTTTGTGTGTTGTCCCCTTCTTCGTCCGTCGTCTCCGGTTTTCAAAAATGTGTAACGTCTTAGAAGGTCTCGGGGGCCTTGCCTTAGGGTCAGCATGGTTTTTGCAGATGGGCGAGCACGGGTCCGATGTCAGTACTTCCGGACAATTCCAATGCGGCTGGGGTAAGTCTGGTGCGTCGCCACTGTCTGGCACGAGGAACTAGAAATTAAAAACATGAGGCCATGGCGCGGCAGCAATAAGTGGCCACGCCCACGAGCGACACCTGCTTAACTGCGTACACGGGAGCTTGGCTACTTTCTCTTCTCCCCTAAAGCACCGATGAGGGCATGAATATAATGAACTTAGAACTCGTGCTACTTTTCGTCGTCGTCACCACCGTCTCAAAGTGTAAAGGGCCACCCACACTAGCGAGAAAACGCGCTCGGCGCGCCGATAAATCGGTTAAGCGGGAAGATAAAGGGCGTGTCTCTGCACGCGCTCGTGGCGCTGACTGTGCTTCGGTGACATTTTGTTACTTGCCGCGATCGGCGTGCCACGCGCGTTTTCTCGCTAGTGTGGGCGGCCCTTAACGCGGCAGAGATGGCGTGGAATTTCCCGAGAGGTGGTGTGTGCGGACCGGCACCATATGGAACCTGCGACCCATATACATCCGCGGGTTCAGGGAAAGCTTTTAGGTCGGCGACGTGAATAGACCCTCACGTCCCACCAGATTAGCAATGCACCAGCTTGTAAGCCAGGTTGGAGAACTTCTTACTAACGTGGTAGGAGCCCTTCCATCTCTTGGCTAAAGAGGCCGTTAGGCCTCTAGCAGCTTTACTCAGCGAATGAGTTCGCCTAAGTACCAGATCTCCTACATTGACATCCAGAGTTATCCTACCCTTGTTCTACTGGCTTGCCTGCTGCCATCTCAAGACTTCGAGGCTCTCTCGAGCTTCACGTAGGTTCTCCGTGAAACGCTTCCGGATATCTTCTGCAGACTGCGTGGTAGTTCGCTTCATGCTTGCAGGATCTGTGCAAAAGACCCCGTTTCCCAGGGGAAACACGAGCTCTTTCTGAAAGTTAATTTGAGTTGGAGTAAAACCAGTGGACCGTTTGATTGTTGTGCGGGTAGCGAATGCGATTTCTGCCAATTCTGCGTCCCAATCTTTGTGACGCTCTGTACTCACTACAAATATCAGTTCCGGTTACGCTTGACTCTTTCCGTAATATTCGCCTGTGGATGCTACGGTAAAGTCCTTTTGTGCCCTATCCAAAGCGCCTTACACGAATCCACGAACACCTTGCTAAAAAAATAAGAAGCGTTGTCTGTAATAAGCGTTGCAGCAAAGTCAAAGCGCGCGAACGTCTCGAAAAGACAGTCCCAAATTTTTCAAGAATCCAGAACGCGCAAAAACAAAAACAAAAACAAAAAAAATTCCACCCATTTGGTGAAAAGGTCGGTCACTACTAGCAAATATGATTGCTCCCTGGACTACGGGGAAAGGGACCGGCAATGTCGCAGGCAACACACTCCCAGGGGTATTTGCTTTCGACCGACTACATTAAACCTGGTGGTTGGCCACTTCGGGGTTTCGCCTTCTGACAGACCGCGCAGCTACGCGTGTACCTCATTACGTCCTGCCTCCAGCATGGCCGCGTTACAATTTGGGAAGCTTTTCGTAAGTTTTTCTTCCACTGCTGTGGCCTGCCTAGGCAGGATCATTCATGCATATTATAAATGAATTACGCAGTTGACGTGGTATTACCGTCCGGAATGGCGGCCCGCTGGACCCATTGTCCGCCTGGGGGATGTACCGCAGCAGCATGCCGTCGCTACTTTGCAGGTATCAGTCGAAGTCTCTGGGATTGTCAGCGTCACTGTGTTTTCTCCTGCTAGCTGGTGCGTCACCTTCTGAAAAAGTCTATCGGACAGCTGAACCGCCTGAAGCTCCTCTCTGCTCACCAGGGCTCCCCACCGCGAATCTGGTGTGATGGGTGCCACATTGGTCAGTGCCATCAAGTCTGCATCTACATGCATTTCCTGCCCGAGAAGTGGAGCGCGGGATAATACATCTGAAACGTGGTTAGCCACTCCACGGTTGAACTGGATTTTGTACTTGTAGCGCTCTAGCGAAACCGTTCATCGAGCGAGTCATTCTTCAGTATTTTCAAGCCCCTTGAGCCACGAGAGAGCCATGTGATCAGCTTGAATTCAAAACGAAGCAGCGTCAAGCTACATGACAAACTTCTTAAGCGTGAAAATAATCATCAGGCACTCTTGTTTGGTTGTTGAGCAGTTTTGCTCCGCTACGGTTAGCGTATGAATGGCGAATGCTAAGGTGCGAAGAACGCTATCATGTTCCTGCAGAAGAACAGCTTCTAGTCCGTAATCGCTTGCCTCGGTCTGCAAGGTGAACGGAGGATTCAAGTCGCGCATATTTAGACACGCATTTTCAGTTATAGCCATGAAAGACGCGTTAATGTGGTTTGCTGCTGTTGCTCCCAACACTACTTTGTTTATGCAAAAACTACTCCAAAACACGGAGACGACCGACTTGACGCAACAGAAAAATTAATTTCGTTAGACTTTTTGCCTCCCATGCGGGAGGCATCTCCAGTACTTAGAAAGCAAATGCAAGCTTCAACCTCAATTCAACGCTCCAGTCGCACGATGTCGGTTGACAGGTTGAGGTATTCCCTGACATCGCTTAGTGCCCCGGAACCGCAGATGTTACGAATAAATGCAAACATACTCTAAAATCCGAGAGGCGTCACAATTAAAATAAGAGCACCGACTTGACATAACAGAAAAATACAAACAAACAATTTTATTTTTTTGCGAAGAAATTCCTTTAGAGGCTCCTTTATCTTGGCGCAGTGTGGAATGATATCTCTATAGAACACTATCATCCGGAAAAACCCTTGTAGGCTTTTGACGTCATGACTCTGTTATTGCACGCAATTTATCTTCATGCGGGCGCTGCGTGCCGTTATCTACAATAAAGCCAAGAAGGTTGATTACAGGCGAGGCCAACTGAACTTTATCTGGATGAATCGTAAGATCGACCTGGTGCATTCATTCGAGTATGATGCGATGGCGCACGAGATACTCCTCGAATGTTCGTGAAAACACAACTACGTCATCCATGTGCACCATCCCAAACTTGTACTTCGCGTCTCCGTAAACAACGACTGTTAGGCGTTCAAAGCTGGAGGGAGAATTGGACAAACCAAAGAGAAGGCGAGTGAATTGAACCAACCCCCTGTTTCAAATGGATCCAATCTTCTTTACATGAGCCGGATGAACTTCGATTTGAAGAAATACGGGGCTGCAGTCGAGGGTTGGGAAAACAGTCTCGTTTCCAATAGCATACATTACTGCGGAAGTTCTGGGAAACGGCTGTCTCTTACTAACACTTCATAGAGGCGCCTGTAATCAACAGAAATCCTTGCTGTGTCGTCCTTCTTTGGAGCAAGGACCACCCGCGAAGCGCATGGGCTTTTTGACTGACGTGCTTCCGATAGCGCCACATCAACAAGTTCGCGCATGTAAGAATTTGTGGGTCTCGGATTGCAGCTACAGGGAGTGCAACCTCGGTTTCGATTCGGTGCCGTAGGAGATGGGTTTTCTCTGGTCTTTCCGTGAACATCGGCGAGAAGGGTTCCAGCAGGTGCTGGAGCTGCTTGTTCTGGTTGATTTCACCGGAACACATTTGCACGGCCTTGAGCACGCTGTCTGGAAGTAAAGACGCCTGCCCGGCAAAGTTTAACGGAAACGCTTGGCCGCGAAGACAATTCTGCCTTCTGGTAAACGGTGTTAATTCCGTTTCGCCTCCCAGCCAATATCCCGCTCGCGCGAAGTCTAGTGAAACCCTCTCCGCCACAATAATATCCAGACCAAGGATCATAGGCACTGGCAGTCCAGGGAGGTACACGAAACGTTGTCTTCGTTTTCTGCCATGAAAGAAAATGCGTAACCTCACTGCGCCGGCAGCAGGCAGTACGGACCCCGATGCTACCTGCAATTTTACGTTTGTTGACCGGAGATGTACCTTTTCCTTGTTACATTCCGCAATTATACCATCCCCAAATAAACTTCTTTTGTTTTTGGAGTAAAGAAACGAGAACCCGAACGTTTCACACAAATTCGAGCACGAGAGACATAACGAAAGTCTTACCGGTACCGACATCAGAATGGCCGCCGTCACCAAGCTTTGGCTTTTGCCAAGTTCTGTGACGATTTTAGTGGCGGCTCTCGCCCCGAATCGCACCTGTTCCGACAATATTTTCTGCCACGATACTCTCTAGATACCTCCCCCAATATTCCACAATAGTAAGTGCGTTGCTGGCGCTGGTCATCGGCGGCGATGCGGTGGACGCCGCCATCTTTAGCTCTTTTGGGGCTCCATCAGTTAAAGGCCAGCTCGGTTGAATTTAATGATCGTTAGCGGCTGAATGGTAGTTGGCGCCGCCGTGAAACTCCGGCCGATCGCGATTGAGTCAACTGTCGTGGGCTCAATGGCAGTTAAGAGCGCTGGTGTAACTAGGGTCCAGAATGCAATAGTTTATCAAACAAAAAGTGAAAGCCGTTTACAACTCCCTGTAACACCGAATTAGAGCGCAGCTCTTGAGGAGGAGGAGGGAAGGGTACTGGGGGGGTGAAGTGACCTGGGGGGGGTCACGTGACCTTGGGGGGTCACGTGACGATGCCGATGATGTCATCAGTGACGTCACTGATGACGTCATCATTGACGATGACGATGCGGACTCCGATGACGTCATCAGCGATGATGACGATGACGATGCGGATGTTGGTGACGTCATCAGTGACGTCACTGATGACGTCATCTGTGATGATGACGATGCGGATGCCCCCCCGAAGTCACGTGACACCCCCAGGGTCACGTGACCCCCGCCGAGGACACGTGACCTCCCCGATGACGTCATCGTCACTGATGACGTCACCGGCATCCGCATCGTCATCGTAATCATTACTGATGACGTCATCAGTGACGTCACTGATGACCTCACCGGCATCCGCATCGTCATCGTCATCATCACTGATGACGTCATCAGTGACGTCACTGATGACATCACCGGCATCTGCATCGTCATCGTCATCATCACTGATGACGTCATCAGTGACGTCACTGATGACCTCACCGGCATCCGCATCGTCATCATCACTGATGACGTCATCAGTGACGTCACTGATGACGTCATCAGTGATGATGACGATGACGATGCAGATCCGATGACGTCATCAGTGACGATGACGTAATCGGGGAGGTCACGTGACCTCGGCGGGGGTCACGTGACCTGGGGGTGTCACGTGACCTCGGGGGGTCACGTGACTTCAGGGGGGTCACGTGACTTTGAGTGTCACGTGACCTTGGGGGTCACGTGACCCTGGGGGAGGGGTCACGTGACCTTGGGATGACCTTGGTTACGCCGACGGCGACGGCGACGCCAACGGCGACGCCGACGGCGACGCCGACGCCGCTCAAGCCGGGAACGGGCCCCTAAGAGCTGCGCTCTAAAAGCTATTTGTTCACACCTGTGTGTACAAGAGCGGCCACTGGGGTACCTGATAGATTCACAGTCATACGAGGCTCAAGAGACTTGGGCGTAGTTTCGATTTTACTTGAAGCTGGGGTGAGCACTGTCGGTTTCTCAATTATAAAGGGTCAGTGTTATACGGAACGGCGTTCCTGGTACGCGTTTTTTATAGGAGGAACGAAGGAACGCCGCCGTTTCATTTTGTATTGGTGGAACTGAAACGAGAACTCCTTACATTTTTGCTAGAAGAAAAAATGCCGTTGTTTTTTTTGGTCCAGTGGGGTAATTTTTTATTTTTTTTTGGTTCAGTGGGGTAATTTTTATTTTTTTTATAGCAGGAAAATTTAAAAGCATAAAAACAATACCTTCACGAAGAGCAGGAATTCCCTTACACTTTGTTTGCCTAACTTAAGGTTCATTTCGTGTGGTCCTTGCTTGTTAACTGTCGAGCGAAAAACTGCGCTGAAGAACCTCCCGGGTTCGATTCCTGTTCCCCACCCGTTTCGATCTGGATGTGTTTTGTACCAGCACGCGTTCGTGTAATCACTACTGCATGATGCACGTTAAAAAATTGAGCTAAGCGGTTGTGGAGCACTGGCTAAATTCTTCATCTACAGCTAAGAGAGAGGTCCCCCGTCGAGGTGTACCACCACCAAGGCTGTAACCACATAAAATCAACGAAACTTTTTTTTACCACTTTTGGATGCAGAGCAGTTGGTGGACGGTGATTTTTTTTTTTTCAGTGTCCGACATTGCGTACCGCAAAGCAAGACTTTTATTCAGACGAAAAGACACAAAAAGAGGAGCACTTCAACATTGGCTATTTACTTTGCTTGCACAAAACCTCATACATCCTAAAATCTAAGCCAGAATACAGCTATCACTGAATTTCCTTAAATAAATCTACAGTTACAACAAAAGAACAGGTTACCAGACATCAAAAGCACCCTTGTACCTTGAGCATTGGTCACTTAAAAGATACAAAAAAATAACCTTTATTTATCCTCCCCTTGTCCCTCACGTTCAAACCGGACAGCGAATCCAACCTTCACGAAGAAGAACTTGAAGTTTTCAAGAATGACCTTCCAAAAGCCCTACCCTCTTCTTCACTTGCTCGTCTTGTTAACAGCAACATCGATAAGCAACTGTTGTTGAGTTCAAACAGGGAACTTTGTTAGATTGAAACGCTTGAGGTTATTGTAAAACGCTCGAGCAATGTGAGGCAAGCGTACATTTTGGCTCGTCTGAATCGCCCACCACCAACATGAATATCGTAAAGTTAAGATTTTTAAAGGCGAATATATAAACAAATGAAACACTGCTTCCGCTTGTTTTCTTCACCGGGTACCCTTCCATCATGGCATTCGAATAGGGATGTCGCCATTTGTTGGGATAGATTAAAAAAACTGAAAGCCGTTTACAACTCCCTGTAACGCCAAATCGGAGCGCAGCTCTTGAGGAGGAGGAGGGAAGGGTACTGAGGGAGGGTAGACCCCTCCTCGTCCTCCTTCTTTAATATGCTCCAGGGTGGTCACCTGACCTCGGGGGGAGGGGGGTCGCGTGACCTCGGGGCGGAGGGCTGTCACGTGATTTGGGGGAGGGGGGGGTCACGTAACTTCGGGGAGAGGGCCACGTGACCTTGGGGGGTCACGTGACCTTGTGGTGACCATGGGGGTCACGTGATCTTGGGGAACGTGGGGGTCACCTTGGGGGTCACGTGACCTTGAGGTGACCTCGGGGGTCACGTGACAGGGTGATCGGGGGAGGGTTCACGTGACCTTGGGGGGGTCACATGACCTGGGGGTCACGTGACCTTGGGTGACCTTGGGGTCACGTGACCTTGGGGTGACCTTGGGAGGGGTCACGTGACCTCGGGGGGTCGCGTGATCTTGGGGGACACGTGACCTGGTTGTCACCTGACCTTGGGGTGACGTTGGGGGTCATGTGGGGGTCACCTTGAGGGGTCACGTGACCTTGAGGTGACCTTGGGAGGAGTCACGTGGCCTCGGGGGGTTACGTGACCTGGGGTCACGTGACCTTGGGGTGACCTTTGGAGGGGTCACGTGACCTTAAGGGGTCACATGACCTTGGGGTGACCTTGGGGGGTCACGTGACTTTGGGGTGACCTTGGTTACGCCGACGGCCACGGCGACGCCCACGGCGACGGCGACGCCGACGCCGCTCAAGCTGGAAACGGGCGCCTAAGAGCTGCGCTCTAAAAGAAAGCTTTGCTCGATCTGATTAAATATGTTAATGAGTGAAATACAAATGTAACGTATATGTAACGATACGTTTCATATTTTTTAACTGTAAAGGAAAATAGTTCCCTTTTCACATATCAAACTTGTAACGGGAACGTGTTCCAACAGTTAGAAGGGACAAGGAACAAGCTTTCTTTCCTTTTGGCGAGGAACGTGCACAACACTGGAGAGGTTGTTCTTATCCCCGTCGGCTGGTGCGAGTCCATGGGCGCCCGGAAAACCAGAGCGACAATCCTTGGTGTTGAGAATTTCAAACCGGCTCCGGCGCTTGAGATCGGGAAGGAATCTGACAGGGCCGGCGTTTGGCTGAAAGGTGAAAGGTCATTAGAGTCAAACTCATACGCAGTTGCTTCAGGTAGCTTATGACCAAAAAAACAATGTAAGCTGGCCGCCCGTATGTCGATGCAAAAGCAGACAAGCCGGGAGTCTCAGGACCAATAAGACTGTGAGCTGGCCGCTCGGGTATCAATGCAAAAGCGAACACGTCGGGAGTCTCATGACCGTGAGAAATCGAAGCCGCCAAGGGCATCCCGTCCTCCGCCTTGACGGTGGACGCGCCTAGTCTCTCACGACCGAAAGAAACTGATGAAAGGCGACCGAGTGTCGACGGAAAAGCGTCAGTCCCCAGAGTCTGTGTGGTCATGCGGGAGGCCCGGAGGCGGCTGCGACGGCTCCATCTTGTGGGTCGTGGTTTCCGCTTTGCCGGCGGATAGCAGAAGTCTACCACAGCCAACTCTTGCAGTTTCCCTGCATCCAGGATCGGGGCCATTCGCTGCAGTTCCGTGGCACGTGTTCTGTTTGGCCGCAGCGGGAATAGCGGAGCCAGGTCTGGTTCCCATCATCTGCACGGGTCCTGTAAGAAGGGCGGCGTGATCTGTCCCCACTTTGCGTACCTCACCCGCGTACTTGCTGGCGGTTGTGAGCAGGGTGTCGAACCGAAATTTTTATCGGTTCGGTTCCGGTTCAGGTTCACGGCTTTCGGTTCGGTTCCGGTTCAGTTCCGGGGAGCAAAAAATAACGGTTCAAACCGGTTCGAACCGGTTTGAACCGCTAAATTGATAATATATTTTCCGGGTTGTTCTGGAAATATACACTATTTACGCCGTGAAACGATTAACTATATAGTTTCTTCGATCGTCTGTGCAATTTACTTTTGTTTTAGGTACCAAAAATATTAAATTCCGTTATTTAATTTCGACGCAAGAGTAGAAGAAAATCGACATTAACATACATAACGTCGTGTTCATATGACTCAACATCCCTTTGTTTACCAGTAAACTATATTTTACCTGGATTAAAATCTAAGTACAAGAGTAAAGAGTTGAGTTGTTGGTACATACCTGTAAAAATAGATCAGCTTCTAATTTAGAACTATACTGTATTTTCTTGTCCTTTCTTCGTGTTTAAATAAAACTCTAAAGTTCAAGCTGATCTATTTACGCGGTATAAAATGTTGCCGTGAAGTGTGGTAGGTCGTCTAAAATACCCGTGATTGGTACAACTTTGTGTCGCAGTATTAAAAGTGAAATCGTGGCCTTGAACTAAGGAAATAATTACATCACATAAAATTATGAAATGAGCACCTCGTGGCCATATATATTATGAAATAATGTTTACGAAATACACTTCACAATATATATATGTATATGATGACAACCCAACTGAGCTAAAAGCAATGAAATTTCCAAAATGTAGCAAAATGTTTAGAATAATTCTTTTCAGTCTATTTTTTATAGACACCGAGCGGCAATCCAAATGCCTGTTGTTCTAACCAAACATTGTTTACACTCAGCACCGCATGCATGCGACTAATCATGCAGCAAGAAGTCATCGCAATTGTTCACTCTGATATATACGCACCTTCGCACTCAGATCGAATCTGGCCCAAAATGGCGCTTGCCCAACTGAACATTTTCTTATACAGAATAAGCTGGCATAGCCTGACTGTTGAGGTTTGTTCTTGACGAGATGCCGGACAATTTAATTTGCAAATGAGCATCGCCCATGCTAATTGATGATTTTGACACGATAGAGTTAAGGGGCTCATGTCGCAGAAAAGCCGATGTCAGTGCCGTGACTGAAAAATCCTGATTGGTCGACAGGTTCATGACGTCAGAGCTACATGCTCTCGCGCAAGAATTTCCAACCCACAATGCTTACGTGAAACGAGACATTACGCGTGGAATGAGAGTGATTAAAACATGACATGTAATGCGAATTAAAGATCGCCGTATGTTTCAAATGATACCCGATTCTGGCAACTCCTGTCACCTAAATATCACTCCCAATCTCTGTCGCTGACAGACAGCAATAAAGATCCCATCGTTGAGAACGAAAGTGCGACAGCCTTAAACGACTTCTTCATTTCTGTCTTCACGGACGGAGGCCTTGGCGAAGTAGCATCTCCCCGCTCATTGTCTAGTGCCATCATGCCGCCTATTGTCATTTCATCTGCTGGAATAAGTGCCTTAATTGACAAACTAAAACTATCATCATCTGCTGGCATGGATAACATCAGCACCAAAATCCTTAAAAGCACCAATATTGTTTCAAGTGAGTATCTATCACTAATTTTCTCCCAATCACTCCCAGATCGCCAAAGCCCAAAAGACTGGAAAATTGGAAAAATCATCCTCGTCCATAAAAGTGGTGATCGATCACTTGTATCTAATTATCGCCCCATTTCTTTAACAAGCGTTCCTTCTAAACTATTAGAGCATATAATCAGCTCCAACATAATAAGTCACCTTAACTCGATTAATTTTTTCTACCCACTCCAGCACGGTTTCCGTAAAGGTCTCTCGTGTGAGACCCAACTTGCAGAGTTTACTCATGACCTACTTGTTAACATGAATAATAATTACCAAACAGATGTAATATTTCTCGACTTCGCGAAGGCCTTCGACCGTGTTCCGCATCGTCATCTACTGACCAAGCTTTCAAATCTTGGTATTGATTCGACTATCATCGCTTGGATTCAGGATTTTCTCACCTCAAGAGTTCAGTTCACATTGGCAAATAATCACAAATCACCCCTTGGTAAAGTAGCATCAGGAGTTCCCCAGGGTGCAGGACTCTCCCCACTACTATTCTTAATATACATAAACGATCTTCATCATGACATCCTTTCGAAAATTAGGCTATTCGCCGATGATTACGTGATATATCGCCCACTCACAAATGATTCAGATCATCTCATATTGCAGGACGACCTAACACAAATTAATACCTGGTGTGAACAATGGCTGATGCCTCTCAACCTGGACAAGTGTAAAGTAGTTTCGTTTACCCGGAGGAAATCTAGAGATACGTTTTTATATTCACTCGGTGGCACCCCAATTAATACTTCAACTTCTTATAAGTACTTAGGAGTAAATTTAACCTCAACGCTTTCTTGGGTTCTGCATGTCGATAATATTATAGCTGAGGCATCACGCACACTTGGATACCTGAAACGTAATTTAAAGTCAGCGCCCAGTCACCTTAAGAAACTTGCATACATAACATTCGTTCGACCAAAGCTTGAATATACGTCATCCATCTGGCACCCTTCTCAAGCTTACCTCTCTGATAACCTGGAACGCATACAAACCCGCGCAGCCCGATTCATCGCATCAGCTTATACTCATGACATCAGTGTGACCCAACTTAAAGAAACTCTAGAACTACCCTTACTGTCCAGTCGAAGATTGAACTCTCGGTTATGTTTATTGCATAAGTTCTACTATAACTATCCATACTCCCATACCACCCCTCTTGCTCCTCCAGACCGAGTATCATCACGCCTTAATCACAGTCAATGCATCAATCGTATTGCAGGCAAAACGCTTGCCTTCAACACTTTCTTTTTCTCTCATGCAATAGCCATCTGGAACTCCCTGCCCGACGACATTGTAGTCATTACTGACCCAATAAGGTTTCGCCAGGAAGTCTCTTTACACAACCACTAACCATTCCCGACTAAACCATATCAGTACTTTGTGTTTTTTACTAATGTTATTTTGACTCTCTCCTTTTCCTATTTTTGTCGTTTTCAAGTGTCAAAGTGTATTTTAGTTCTCGTCTACTCCCCCCCTTATGTAATGCCCCACCCGGGCCCTTAAGGATAAATAAATTAAATGAAATGGAATTTCAAGTTTAAAAGTAATTCCTTTGCCTTAAAAAAAAAAAAAAAGTATTTTAGGCGGGATTTGAACCCACGACCCTTTAGTTGCGAGTAAGACGCTTTTCACTAGGCCACGCGAGGCACGCTAGCGAGGCAAATGAGAATGCGATGCAAACGAGGCCCGTTGACGCTGTCGCGTTCCACTTTTAAAGACGAAGCTGAAGCGTCCTTTAAGATTCTTTTTTTTTTTGTTAAGTAAAACGAAGTAGTATTTCAAGTTTTACTCGACACGGCAACTACTTAATTGGACACTTTCTGACGGTTTGCTTGCGTATGTCATAGTTCCGCCGCGCGCCCCTGTTTACTTTATTTTGTCCAGCCCATAGACACATAAAAGTCATGCTCACCACATAAAAGAGGAAATAGCAGACTTCTATATGTTTGAGAAGTTATATGTGTGAGGAACACATAGTTATTTTAATTAGCTTCAAAATCAGAAATGTATGAACGGCCGTCCCATATCACTTAAAACGTGCCTGTCGAGGATAAAAACGCCAGAAAAGATTGGCAGGGCATTTTTCAAATAATTTGAGGGAGGGGGGGGCAGTGTTTTCGGGTGGTCGGCCCTCGATTTATGTTGTCAAATATTCAGTTTGTAACTAAATATATTTGATATTGATCAATAAATTTTACTTTATAAAGTTCAGATAACCGCTTGAGACCGACGCGGAAGGACGATACTCGAAACTACGCGAGCTCTGGAGTCTGCTTAAAAGTGTTTTTCTGTTTGATGAATGGCAGTGGTGAAACATCGGGTTGCAGGGTACGCTAAAAAGGACTCTGTGCTCACATGATGGATTGGAAGTCAAATACACAAAATGTTCAAAAAGAGAGAGATAATTAATGTTATTTGTTTCAAATAATCCCTTGCAGAACGCCTTACTGCAAAACGAGATGTGTAAAGAAAGATGCACGCAATGAAATTCATGATTTCACATAAATAGCGCTAAGGACAGACAAAGATTCTTAAAACCTTAGTATAAATGACATTTTATCAGCTTGCATGAGCTCGAAACTTCGTGAAATACTGCCTCCGGAGGCTAATGTTATGTTCGGTTTTACCTGCACTTGTTTTGGGCCCTCACTTTACAACACTATATGCTAGAATAGTCATGCGCTCTAACATTTCTCTAGGCTGCCATATCTCATCGCGAGACTGCTATAAATACTGCACAACTTTATAATTAGGACATCTATTCCTAGTGTGGCGAACATCACATTTCACCAGAAAGTTGAACTATTTACTATTTAGCATGGTATGTACGTGACGTCATCACACTGTAGGCTGGTGGTCATTCTGATTTCTTCTTGCTGAGAAAATCGAATTTGGCGGTGAAAAAGGCACGCTGCAGGATGTCAAAGCTCAGTGAAAGCCAAGTATTTGAAAGGCACGTATTATTATTCTTCGTGAACAACGGCGCGAGCGTCTGGCACGACAAAAACGTGTTTTTTGACAAGAGCGTTTTTGCAAACAAAGTAGTTTCCGGGGTCACGCTTTTAGGTCTGCGGCAAAGATGCGGGGAAGAGGAACCTTTACAGCACAACATGGTTTTAGAACTCCCCTCCCCCCCCCCCCCCCCCACACACACACAGACGCACTTCTTTATACAGCGGTACTGTTAAGGGCTAGTTTCCCCAGTGTTGTGTCCGTCAGCAAACAAATGATGACACTAAACTCTGGAGAGCTACCGCCGTCTATAAATGACGACGGCGACCAGACAACCGGCTTGCCGGTTGTCTGATTGCCGCCGTCACTCATAGATGGCGGCAACCCCTCCAGCCTTTCCAGTCTGGCTTGCCGACTTCCGGCTGGCCATTACTTCATTCCCACCATAGTACAGCATCGCTGGTCTTCCTTCTTCACCAGAGTGGAAAGGCTAAAAGTATTCCTGAGGAATTGCCTCCTTCGTCTGTGTTTGTTAATTCGACAATTTTATTTGACACTTGTTAACCGGAACCTTTCATTGCTTTTATTTTGCACCCTTTAAAGGGGTCATAAAACAATATGGGGTAGGAATGTTCATGACTTTTCCGAGGCGTATTGATCCCCTGGTCCAAGTGTACTCGCACAGGCCACCAGTGATTCAGAAGCTTCTTTGTTGCGGTGAAATTGCGAGGATTAAACGTGACTATTTCTTTTAGTCTTACCTTCCCAAAGATTGATGTCGTAATTGTGGGATCAAAACCACCCGCCTGGTCGACAGTCGGAGCGCGGCTCGTGGATTGGATGGGAGCACTGCGTGAGCACCGTACATTGGCTCGTAACAATCAATGCCTCGGCGGACACTAGGGTAGTGGCTCGTGTCCAACCACTGCGGTTATGAGAATATTCGAACTCTAACAATGCCTGGAACGCGTGCTGGGGACAGCACGCGTTTTCTTCCTTTAAAACCCCAGCGCGGCGGTATGATTAACGTTGGCGGCATAAGATAGGCAACAGGCCACATGGCCGCTTCTGGCTCCGAGTTGAGGGGATGAACGATGTCGATATTTTTCTAATTTTTTGGCGACTGCCACTAGAAAAAAGAGCAAAGCCAAGTTCAATCAGTTATTAACGTTAGGGAGTTATCCTGAGTAGTATTTAGTAATGTAATACAGAAATATTTTTATAGCTCATTTAAGCAAAATGCAGAAGGGGTCGAAACTTGGGCAATAACTTGAGAACGACGCTCATGTGAGACTTACAGCGACTGCCAACGTTCGGCTGTTCTTCATAGGTCACTAAAATATCTTCTCTTTTTTTTTTTAAGGAATTCCTTCCGTAAGCACATGTAGTTCTATGTAGCGTCATACTAATAAGTCGCAATTAGTCATTTCAGAACTTCTATTCTCAGGGACATCTTTTGGATGCCGCGCAGTGCGGTGCCTGAATAATGTAAAATTGGTCTTGCAATATTTTTTTTTGTACTTTCAATAAATAGTGTTAAGAAATTACCCCTGACGTTGATAGGTTCCGTAAACATCCATTAATTTCCCCCTAATAACAGATGCAGAAAAAATAAAGGACAGAGACAGCTGTCGATATCTCCTCAACTCGCAATTTGAACAAGCGGCCACGTGATCTGACGCTAATTATATACCGCCAGTGTTCATCACAGTCATGCCCTAGGCGGCTAGGGTTTCGAAAGCAAAAGCTTGGGCTGAGCTTCAGATATTGTTAGAGTTGGGCTATTAATTATCATATTTATTTGACATGAGCCGTTACGGAACCGAATGTTTGGAGATGCTGATTGTCATGAACCCGAGCACTCGACCAGGGGTTATGAAAATCGCTTACGTCACGGTGTTACGTGACGCTCGGTGCGAAATCGTGATGTCGTGTTACGTCATGCTGTCAACAAGGTTAATACATCTAGTGACTTCCTCAAATTAAATCGAGTTGATGCAGTGAGTCACGTGACGTCACGAGGCCACGCGACATTACTTGACAACATGTATTGACACCATGACGTCACGTGACAACGTGACACTTGGTTAATCATAGTTCCAATACAAAGGTGCCACGAAAACCCACAATTTATCTTACATTGCAATTATGTATATGACGATTTGATCAATAGATAGAAATATAGCCGCCATTTTTTTATTCCGATATGTTCATTTTGTGATACTAACAAAAAAGCAAAAATATATTACCTTGAACCGTTTTGAACCGGTTACCGTTATATTTTTTTTTGGTTCGGTTCCGGTTCAGTTCCAAAATGGCGGCGAAGATTTCGGTTCGGTTCAGTTCCGGTTCGGCTAAAAATAACGGTTCTGTTCCGGTTTTCGGTTCGTTTCGGTTCCGGTTCGACACCCTGGGTGTGAGTATGCTTCTGGCTAAGATATTCTACATCTGCGCGCTTGTTCCCCTAGCCTTCTCGAGATTCGTATACGCGAGGATCAAGGGCTCGAGGAGTTGCACAGTTGGCCGATTCGTAAGACTCACTGTGCCTTTCGTACTCATCTGGATCTTCAGGCGAAGCAAATGTTGGTTCAAGGGTGGTGCTTCCTGGTGGAGGAGGCCGGTACCGGCGTTCAGCAAGGATGCCGGCCTAATTCGTCGTCACGGCCCGTGCCATGTCGTCAAGACACTTAAAACTACGCTCTGAGATATGGGTAGAAGCGTGGGTGGCTCTGATGGATAGCCCGTGCTACTTTTTCTGCGTCTGGGGCTGCCGCGTCAGCAATGGCATGGAGCCCCTGGAAGGCCTTTACAAACTCTATGAGCGACTCCTCCAGGTGTTGTGTGCGGGCACACAGCTCGTCCTGCATCCGGATATTGTAATCTGGTGGCAGGAACTCCACTCTGAATCGCTAAACAAAATCCGCCATACTCGAGAAACTTCATTGTCTCTTTCTCCAGAGCGCTGCGCTCTCAGTCAATGCGACCGGCAAAAGGTGAGTGAGCGTTGTTTCGTCGTCAATTTCCGACGCCGTTTTGTAGTTCCGCATTTCGGAGGCGAACAGCGCGACTGACTTGTTATCTGTGTACAATAATAAAAAAAAAAAAAAAAAAAAAAAAGGTTAGCGATAAGCAAAAACCGTAAGCAATTCTTTTTTTTTTTTTGGGGGGGGGTTAAGGTATTAATGTGTCAAAAGCTCGAGGTCAACGGTTAAAAAACTTGTCATTTGCGAGCTGCATCCGTGTGAACGGAGGATCTGACACTAAGTCACAAGGGTAAGAAAAAATCTTTTTTTTCTCGCGGGGGAAGATGGAATAAATGTTTACACAGTAACAGGAGGGAATCAGTAAGAGCGTTGAGCAAATTACAGAAAGACACCATGTCGCGAACTGGTCATCCTTCCAAAAAAGGTGAAAGACCAAGAGTATCCAAAAGAAGCAAAGTCGTAAAAAGCTCCCACCCGAATATGTCGACCATGTAAAAGTAGTACAAGCCGTGCATGCACAGCCTGCAGATTGTTTAACAATATCACGCGAACGCCGACCTTCCGGGAAATCAGCGCCTTGTCCCGGTGTGAAACATCAAGTCAGCGAGGCTAGGCGTGTGTCTTCTGCCACATGCGGGTAGTCTCGCTCGCATGCTGCTTCACGCCGCTATAGGGCGCTGATCCACCGGCCGGTCGGTGTTAGAGCCATTATGATGGCTGGAAAGGGAAGTGCGCCGGGCGTGAGCTAAGGGCTGCACATAGTTGCGATGAAAGCGGCTCGCCTGCAGACTGCAGCGCCCCATTGCGGTGGTGAAGATTCTCATCGCAACACAACAGCGCTGCCCGCAGCGCGTGTGTTGAAAGGTCACATAGCTTATTTATATTTTGACTCGGGTTTTTGTATCGACATGAATTGCTTTGTAGCTTCATGAATTCCGATTGCTCCAATTGAAAATTGTCCAATTGTAACTAAATAAACTGCGCACGTTTCTCCCATTAAATGGGGTCGTGCGCCTAAATCGCGCGAAAAAAATTCCGCGGAGAAATATTTGGGGACCCCAATGAGTGCTGTAAGCAAGCAGGCGAGTTAAGCGGTGCCGAAAATTTTGAAAGAGCCCAGATTATACAGAGTTTCCAACTGCTCGACCGGGGTTACGTGGTGTTTGCAAAACGAGCTGAGAGGAGGCGACGAACGCGTTCATCGTCCGCCTCAGCCTGCTTTCCTCCTTGCCACCCGAAAAGGCAGCGTCATGCGCACTTGCGACCACTCTTCACCGGTGGCGTCCGCCATTAAACCGCCAACGCTCCCCATGGTTTGAGATGGACGCTCTCTAATATGTAGGCTCTCTAAATATTTTCGTCGCGTCTCGCTCCCCTCTTTATCTTTGCGCGCCTACGGCGCCTGTCACACTTCCTCTTCCAGCCACCATAGCGCAATATAGGCTGCGTTTACATGAATACGACAGTAGCGTATCGAATCGGGTTAGCGTATCGAATCATCCCATGTAAACGCCTTGATTTGCTAGCCAAGGGAATCGAATCGAGACCGATTCGATTCGTGTGAGATTTTCAAGCCCAATAGAAACCTCCATGTAAACCCTAGCGAATCGAATCGGGTGTCTGAAGGACGGGGGAAGCGGGAGAAGGAGGGAGGGGAGAAAGTCTAAGATGACCTTCAAACTTTGCTCCCCTCTTCCTTTTGTACCAACGTCCAGACCGAGTAGTCACCGATGGACTCCACTAATCCCCCCGACATGTCACGTGGGGTGCGCTGCAATCATACGATGAGAGGTGACGCCACCGGTCGATTCGAATTCATGAAAACGCTCCAGTTAAAGTGAATTCAATGCGCTAGCTTAATTCGAAGCGCTAATGTCGCATTTATGTAGACGTAACCATAAGACCGTTTTCAAAATTCGCGTGGCGATTATTAGAAAGTCGGAACTCCTGCACAATGGCGGAACACCTGAAATCATGGAGCGTGCAAGTCATTCTATGAGAGGGTGAACGTCGGTGAGCGGCTAACGCTAGGAGCCAACGAGTCAATTAAACAGCGCCGAAAGTGCAGCGTCACGGTGCCCATCACCTTTCTCTGTGGTATGCGTTTTCTTCGGCTCCAAACAAACGCATCAAGTGTGCCGTGGCGTTCCGGTTTTAGTCCGCCATCGTGCAGGGATGCCAGAGCTGCCAACAGAGGGCAGTATATCGAAATGGCTCTATTGATAAAAATTCCGAATTCTGTACGCGCTCTAATTTTAGATTTTGACTGACACTCAGAAACTTCCATAAACATGTTAGTCTCATACTTATGTATGTTTCAGGAGAGGAGCTCTAGACTATCTTAAGCTCATTTCTTGTTATAAAGTAACTTCCATTCACGCACAATCCCATTTTTTCTTAGAATATTATCCCATCATCCTTCTCACTTTGTAACTTCTATAACTATTTTTCTTGATATTTCCTAACAAATGTTTTGCACAGTCCAAATACATTGTCATTTTTGCGACTATTAGCAATACAAAATGTCACCAAAACGCTATGTGCTCGGCGTCTGCACTTCGACCGCCCCACCCTGGCGTGTGAGGCACTCCCGGTGGGGGCACCGTCTAGTATTCTAGTTATGACTGCACGTTGCTAGCTGCGGGCGCATCTCGCCCTCTGAATCCAGTCATTTTGAGCAACAGAAGCATATTTTGTATGTTTCGGGTCTTATGTCATTGATTTGTGTGCGAAAATAAACTTTGGTTCGTGCCGTGCGCCGACAACTTGACAAGGCGTCACCGCGGTGGTGTCGCCGATGCCCATTTGAATCTAGATGAGCATTTTACCGACGTGCGTTTGTGTATCACCAGGCCAGCAGTTACACCGCACTGATTAAATTTTTCCTGTACATTATACTTTATTTTCGAAATACCTCAGACAAAGAGACCTTACACAGCCTAAATTAAAACGTTTTATTTGCTTTGCCTTGATAGAGGATAATGGACAGAACCCCGCAGCTTAAGGGGACCTTACTGCAGGGGCGGATTTATGGGTCACGCTTGGTAGGGGGGAAGGGAGGAGGGGGCGGGTAGAAATCTAGCTGGCGGGGGAGGGGGTTTGCTGAGAGAGGACATTACGGTCGAAACCTTGCCCAGTTCTACTTAGGTGACCCAATAGTTTCTTTCAACAAAAGCTAAAATTTTGACTTATGTATTTAAAGTTTTTCATTAAAAATTTTACCTTCTGATGCCTCCCCGCCCCTCTGAATCCGCCCAGGTCTTACTGCAGATTTGTGGCATAGAAACGTTTCGATGGAACGTTACGATATTGACGAATATCGCATATTACTCGTAAAGGGGTACTGCATTGAAACCTATAATATGCATCACGTGTTCAGAAATAAGATAAAAAAGATATACTTTATCTGCCAATGACAATCGCACACTTGTATTTCAAGCGAATGGCTGTATTCTTCGTTCCAAATGTTCGATTCCAGCGAGCACTTCAAAATCAGCCTTCGAAGAGCGCGGTGTGGGTCGGGATATCGTCTCGCCCACGACGTCATCGCCCTCCCTAGGGCGACCCCAACCGTAGTCATGAGCGTTGACACTTGGTGGCGCCAACGCGTTGCTACCTCGCTTACTCAGAGTGCCCAAAAGCTGTAACATATCACCGAAAGATTATGGCTCCGGTGGAGTCGTGCTGTTCGTGCGCTCTAGGACACCACATAGTACGTCGTCTGCTCCTCGACTTGTAGAATATTGCGAGATCGGTAACGTCGATCTCGGGCGGGAGCTCGATGCTTTTTGGACGGGACGACATCGTGGCGAGGTGGCCAAGGTATCTCTGTCATCTCGTACGAGGCGAGACGCTGGTAGATTCCCCACCTCATGCTGTCTAAGGTGACGGTAGGGGCATGCGTGATATTGTTAGGATGAGGCAACTGCTGCTTACCTGATTTACAACCGACTGATGACAACGACCAGGCTCGGCGAGGGCGCCAACTTCAAGGATAAATAAATACAGCTTTGAGTTCGCCATACCTGTTGGCGTCCTTCATATATTAAAGCTACCAGGGAAGCAGGCCAAGTCCGGTGAGGCAGCACGGCGGTGTCATCACCACTCGAGTATTTCACGCAGCGCATCGCATAGATAGTGGTGAGACAGCAACATTACCATTATAAGGACTCAAACCGAAAAATATAACGTTTCGGCTACAGTTACTGTTACCGTTTCCGGTTTATATGGCTTCGTTACGGTTTTCTGCGGTTTTAATTTTTAAGGTTTCGGTTACCTCCAACAGGTTCCTAAAAACCGGTTTATTTCGGTTTCTCTAATAATTTGCTTTATTCAGATGCTATACAGCCGTTTTATAATAAACGGTTTAAAGTTGTGGCAGATATTCAACAGCGGGACATTCAAAATAAGAACTCAAAAACGTCTTAGTACTTCTAATTGGTAAAACGCACACATTTCTAGCTCCAAGACTTGTTCACTACATCTATTCGCATTATATATTTTGGTACTCAAGCATACATATCATCCCCGTTACTCGGTGATCATCGCATTCTATATAATAAAAATAAAAATTAACATCACTATTTTGTTGTTCGGCAGTGTTCGTAAAAAAAAACCTCAGAAAGTTCCCCCTCGGAGCTGGAAGAACCATTCGCACCTCCTCGTCGCTATAGTTTGTTGCAACCTAAGATATGCAGATGAGGCTTTGCATACACTGAAGGAAGGAACATAACTATAGCCCTCCTTATGTAAAATACTGCTAAGTGGAATAAGTAATAAAAATGAGAGCTCGACTAGTTTGTGAAAGTCAAACATAATGTAAATGAAAGAGCGCAAAACAAGCAAGACTAAGAAGGAAGGGATCGAAGAACACAGAAGCTGTAAAAATTATGTCCTGTCCTGTTCGTTCCTTTCCCTAGTCTTCGTTATTGTGCACTGTTACACCTACGTATGTTTGCTATTTCTAAGCAAATGCACGAGGTTACAGAAGCGCACGTTTTTCGCTGTCAGATTCTGCGGCGCTATACAAATTGTGCATTCATGTAGTAGCGCCATTTTTCTCCGTGATTTGGATGCCGAGCACCTCCTACAGATATGTTGCAACTAGGGATGTCACAAACTTCCATCCAGCCAGATTTTTACGTCCAAACTAAAGGTTCGACTGGTTCGACGAACCTTTGACCTTTTAACCGGGTTCTACAAGCTTGGACTTTGTGGACAGTGTGGCTAGACTTTGATACAAGCAAATCTTGTTTTGTAGAAAACGTCTGTACGGAATAGGTTGCTTTATTTTATGAATATATGCAATCAACGAAAAATGATTCTAATAATGTAAAAGTTAACAACATTACGTATTCTGGGCCGATATCACATGAGCGAATGACGTTTTAGCGAACAGCGACATTTGAGCGGATCGACGTTATAGCGAATAACCGGGGCGCGCGTCAACCGATCCGCCGCGCTGCGCTTACGCCGCTTCGCGGCGACAGTCTGCGGCGGCTCATTACAAAAATGTGAACCCATTTGGCCCACCCGAAAACGCCGCTTCGCGGCGTCCGACTATTCGCTCAAGTGCCATTCGGTGAAACGTGGGTGTTCGCTAAAATGTCATTCGGTCAAGTGAGTGCCTCCCACTTATTCTTGCTAAATTATAAACAACCAAACAGTGCTGCCCTTACTAAAAGTCAACATTACTAAAACACTCAGTCGGGAAACTCACCCTTGAAACCAGGACGCTCGCGTCCACCGTGACCGAACTAAATACGATAACATGCCGCTCTTTAGCGACGAGTCAAAACATGTGCGTTCATTTTCATAGCTACTGTGAAATGGCACTGCGAGATGGCGCCACCAGCCCTTGCGCGACTTGATTTAAACCAATGCGTGCAGCCGAGCAGTTCCCGGAATGGCACCTGCGGGAAGAATTGTGGCGTTGCGATCGCCTTTAGTTTATTTCTCGAGAACCGATCGGAGCCACTTTTTCAAATTAGCACAATCGAACTTTCTCAAACTTTTCCGTAAATGCTCAAGAACGTCGAACCTGGTGGAACTCGAACCTCAACCGGTTCACGACCTCCCTTGCTGCAGGTCAGAAGATCGGCGGTTTTAGAAGAACCGAGTTGGTTGGATATCTCAGAATTCTAACTTATTAGTTAATACCATGAAAGCGACACGTACTGAATACATGTACCGACTGTAGGGGTGTGTCAGAGACTTTTAATTATAGGCCCCACCACTGATTACAAGCAAGCATTCTTAATCCGAAGTTTAGATTGGACTGAAACGTACTGCCAGATGCACCACTCGCTCACGGTAACTCTGTCAAATAGCCACTACATTTCAGGATCGCTCCTCCAGGTCATTTTTGAGAGAAACTGACGTTTGTTTAGAGCGCAGCTCTTAGGGGACCGTTTCCGGCTTGAGCGGCGTCGGCGTCGGCGTCGCCGTCGGCGTAACCGCGCGGTGCGTTATGGGTAAATTTCCCCGCTAAATCTAGCGGAAAAATTTCCCCGCTAGATTTAGCGGAAAAATTTCTCCGCTAAATCTAGCGGGAAAAATTCCCCGCTAAATGTAGCGGAAAAATTTCCCCGCTAAATCTAGCGGAAAAATTTCTCCGCTAAATCTAGCGGAAAAATTCTAGCGGGAAAAATTCCCCGCTAAATCTAGCGGAAAAATTTCCCCGCCAAATCTAGCGGAAAATATTCCCCGCTAAATCTAGCGGAAAAATTTCCCCGCTAAATCTAGCGGAAAAATTTTCTCGCTAGATTTAGCGGAAAAATTTCCCCGCTAAATCAAGCGGAAAATATTCCCCGCTAAATCTAGCGGAAAAACTTCCCCGCTGTCTAGCGGAAAAATTTCTCCGCTAAATCTAGCGGGAAAAATGCCCCGCTAAGTTCGGGGAAAAATTAACCCGCTAAATCTAGCGGAAAAATTTCCCCGCTAAATCTAGCGGAAAAAATTCCGCGCTAAATCTAGCGTCAAAGTTTCCCCGCTAGATTTAGCGGAAAAAATTCCCCGCTAAGCCTAGCGGAAAAATTTTCCCGTTAAACCTAGCGGAAAAATTTCCCCGCTAAATCTAGCGGAAAAAATTCCCCGCTAAATCTAGCGGAAAAAATATTCGGGGGGGTCACGTGACCCCCAAGGTCACATGACGCCCTCCCCCCCCGCCCCGAGAACAGGTAACCCTCAGTACCCTTCCCTCCTCCTCCTCAAGAGCTGCGCTCCAATTCGGTGTTACAGGGAGTTGTAAACGGCTTTCGCTTTTTTTTAAAATTTATTTTCGGTTAATATCGGTTACCGGTAAATAATTCACGGTTACGATTACGGTTTAAAAAAAGTCAAATTGCGGTTTCGTTCCGGTTGTGGTTACTGAAAAAATTTCGTTCCTAAACGGTTTTTGGTTTCGGTTACGGTTTGGGTCCCTGATTACCACGCCACCGCGAAGAAACGCGTACACTCCACCCCGACTAGGAAGGGAAGACATCGGCGTAGAGGAAGCTTGCGCTCGTGTCGACGAGACGCGATTTCCCAGCGAAGGCACAGGGTACAGAGAACACGAGTGTAGAATTCTCACATCGTCACACAAAAACTACCAGAAAAAGAAAAAAACGCTCGCATTGGCACGTTTTTGCAATGCGACTTTTCTCAATAGCGAACAATAAACAAATACGGAAAGCAGTCGTCTGGTTCTTGCGCAGGAGTTGCTGTGACGTCGGACGACTTCGAGCTCTGATTAACTTTGATTGAAAGGAGAGTAGGTAGACCTCAATTCTAGAAGCCGTGAGGTCTGCCCACTATTGTTTTCAATCGGCCAATAAGATCTTAGCGTTCTGCCATCACCGCAACCCCTGGGCAAGAAGCAGATGAACTTGCACTCCGCATAAAGAGAAGCCATCGGCACCGCTTTCGTCTTTCTCGTCCGTCTCGTCCAACAAGACTTACGCATCCGTAGGATTTAGCACGTCGACGGCGACTAAATTGGACAGCGAGACGATCGCTGAATTTTCACATCGTCGCACAGAAACTACCACGCAAGAAACTGAATACCGGCACAGTTCTTCGATGGCGTAACTTTGAGAGGTCGTCAAGCGACATTGAAAGCAGCACGCGCCATGTTGAAACATATAGTTCATCAGCCCCTGACATCGGTGACGTCAAATAATGAGTGGAAATGATTGGCTGGCGGTGTGAGTCCAAACTGGCCAACTGTGTTTCGGCTTCCTTCACCAAACCTTTGGTCTTACGTTCTGTTCTAGGTAATCTGTACTAGCGAATGTACTTCCCATAGAGTGGCACTGCCGTCAAGCGCCACAAGCGTCACGGCATTCCATTGACGCTTCATAATCAACTACCAGGTTGTTTTTGGTTATCGTATAACTCAGCTTGAAATATGTTTTCTTGCGCTTTCCAATGAAATATTAATGTGACCAAGGTTGTACTACTATCAACGTCATGTCGAAGCAAAAAAGTGAGGTCCAGATTTTTGTGTCCGTACCCCTTTAAGAAACTTGTTTTGACCGATGCATATTCTGGAGCTCCCTACTCAGCCATTTATTTATGGAGGCCATCATTGCTGTTACAATTGACTCTGCCATCTTCCCGACACTCTACTGGAGCATGGCGAGTTTTTCAAAACAGGGCTAAAGCAGCGTCTACAGCTTTTTGGCCTCTTCCTGTTTATTCTAGTCAGCTGTATATTATTGATTGCGCCCTTCATTGTACCACCATTGCGTTGGCCTGCTCGGAAGCTCATGGCATCATTCTTGACATTACCACTGGTCTCAGGTATCTTATCTCTTATCAGTACAGTTTCTCCTCTTAGTACAATACGAGAAGCGTTTGCATAACCAGCCGCTTGGCACCCGCGACGGCAGTCGACACGTCGTCTTAAGACTACACTCCATCAGAGGCGTGTTCTCGTTGTATTGATAACCCCATTATCTGGGAAAATTGCTGTCGCTGCTGCCAATTATATTGTTGTTTGAGATAGGATGTTTCTTTACTATGGCGAAATACCTCACGCGATATATCGCTGAGCTTCGGGGGGGAGATGAAAGCTCAATGGGAATCGATGCGATACACGCTTGATAGAGACTTTGTTAATCAAATGCGTGATGTTCGCTCAGACATACGCGAAGCAAAGTTCAGTATGAACTTCTTAAAAGCAAAGTTTGAGGACATAAAAAAGACGATTGCAAGCGGATTGCGGAAGACAAAGCATTAAAAAATGAAAGCCGTTTACAATTCCCTGTAACGCCGGTTAGAGCGCAGCTCTTGAGGAGGAAGATGGAAGCGTACTGAGGGATAGGTGACTCCTTGAGGTCACGTGACCTCAGGGGGTCACGTGACCTTTGGGGGTCACGTGACCTCGGGGGTCACGTGACCTGAAGGGGTCACATGACCTTAGGGGGTCACGTGACCTCAAGGGGGTCACGTGACTTTAGGGGGTCACGTGACCCCCAGAAGTCACGTGACCCCCTGAAGTCACCTGACCCCCCTAAGGTCACGACCCCTGAGTGTCACCCTGGGTGGGTCACTTCACGTGACCCACCCAGGGTCACGTGAAGTGACCCACCCAGGGTCACTTCACGTGACCCTGGGTGGGTCACGTGACCTAAGGGGGTCACGTGACCCACCCAGGTCACGTGACCCCCTTAGGTCACGTGACTTCAGGGGGTCGTGACCTTAGGGGCAGTCACGTGACCTCAAGGGCGTCACGTGACTTCGGGGGGTCACGTGACCCCCCGAAGTCCACCCAGGTCACGTGACACCCCTAGGTCACGTGACCTCGGGGGGTCACGTGACCTAGGGGTGTCACGTGACCTGGGTGGATCACATGATTTCGGGGGGGTCACGTGACATCGCGGTTACGCCGACGGCGACGCCGACGCCGCTCAAGCCGGAAACGGGCCCCTAAGAGCTGCGCTCTAAAAAAGAAAGCGAAGAGCTGCGAGCGAGGTGTATTGCGCTTGAAAGGCAAATAAAAGCTAACCAGACGAGCATTGTTCAGTGTGAACAACACTCTCCAGCCTGTAACCCTGCATTGAAAGTAATTACGGTGCATGAACGCGAGAACCTTGATGCAATACTATGCAGGCTCGGCGAAGTCATTGGCGAGTCGATTGAAAAGACCGACATCCAATTCTGTCAGAGTGCGCGCACGAAAGCTTAACATTTAAATCCCTTGATACTTCTTGTACAAGTAACGACAACCAATACAAATGACGAAAGCGAATTCTGCTGTAACAAAATGGCGGTAACCAGTTTAACGCTGTGCGGTGCGCCGCCATTCGCTTCCTAAAACCGGCACCGTCAAACAGTCGGCGCTTCAAAGAATGTCGCTACTTGTTGGAGGCTCTTATTTAGGAACTTTATTTAACATGCAAAATGTTATCCTGCAGTTCATTGGTAGGGAGAAAAATGACAAGGTGCTTGCGAAAGTACGAAAGAAGCGTCTAACAAACGATGATTTAGGATGGATGCTTGGCCGAGTTGGGTATTCATCAGGTAGGAAATAAAGGAAAATTAAACTTACTCAGAAAATACAAGCACACTGGAAAAAAATAGCGCTACGTGATTGATATTTTTTCCGGTGTGCATGTATTTTAAGTTTGAGTGTATTTAGTTTTGCGATACCTCCTACATGAAGATTTAGGATTCTTCTCTTACACCCCTGTTTTTGTAAACAAGCATGTGTGCCCGACCCCTAAGAAACCGCTTAGTAAGGCCACCGCAAAGAAGCTCGACATCGGATGGAAATATCAGTGGGTAAGAAACGGCAAGATCTTCGCCCGGAAATCTGAAACTACGGATAGTGTGTATATTGAACATAACGACGATGTTGTCAAAATCTGCTGAGATAAAACTGCTAAGTAATAATTTGTGTACAGTGTTTTTTTTTCTTTTTTTTGCAGAAGAATGGCAGCATTTTATTTGCTTATGCCACAAGATGTCTGTAGTGATAGAGATAAGACAAAGTGTAATTTTTAAAAAAAACTTTTTCACGGGAATGTTAGGTCAGCTGGGTCTAAGCTGGACAAAACTATGTTATTTTTTTCATTTATTCAAATTCTGGTTCGTTGTCATATAATGCTCCCAAAAACTTGATACCGAGATTTACTGATTTTTTTATTCTTTTTCAATATAATCATTTTTGCCAAAACCGTCTTTCTGGTCGCAAGTGATGACCTTGAAATATTCTATGAATATATGTCTTTTACATATGGTTATGAAATTGTGCATATAAACCAGAACCTTTACATATTTGCTTTTATTTACCGTCTCACCACTGAAAATGTAGAGTGATTTTTTTTTCTCGGTGAATTGCTTCGCTATGCAAACAAACGCGTATATTATCTTTTTGAAGCCGGATATTTAAATATATCTTTGTTAGATGACAACCTTAACACTGCCGATTTGTTATTACTATTTGCAACAAATAACTTTGTTCACGTGATTACTCAACATTCGCGCACTGCACTATTTACTTCAACTTTAATTGATTTATTCATCACAAACTATGAGAAGGAAAAGGTCAAGACTGGTGTCTTAAGTTCAGGTATTAGTGACCATCTGCCCATATTTATGCGAGTTCCCACAAAACGAGAAGCACGTAAGCGGGACTCAACTACTTTGAATTTTGAAAACATCACACCACCCGCATTAGATAACTTTAGAAAGAAACTCATGACAACTAATTGGGCTGATTTATTTCATTCTGTGGACATGAACATTGCGTACTATACATTTTTTAAAATATTTAAGCTTGAAATATTTAAGCTGTTGACCAGTGTAAGGGCCCGAGGACCAGTCAAGCTGCCTACTACTGTTGTTTTTTTTTTATTGAGGGGGGGGGGGGGAGGGGGAAGCATTCCATCATAGTGGATGGAAAGGATGGTATTATTATGAATGTTGTTATAACACCTTTAAACTTGCCGAAATATTAGATGATTTCGGAGTTTAAAGAAAAGGAGACATATTGAGAATATCAGTTCTATTAAATATTTCTCGCTACTCGTGAGGCAACAGCAATACCCCAGTTTAATGAAACAAATTACTAGGAACGTTAGGCAATCTAAAAAAATATATTACTTTATTTATGGAAACATATAAACAACCTTTTTAATACATTTTATGAGGCGCATAATATCGCAATTATAAAACATAATCGCGAGAATTTAAGTGTTTAAAAGTTTGAACTTTATTTCACAATTATTTTTTTAACATACGTAGCATCTTTTACAACGCTGAAGCGTTAAAATATATAAGGCCAATACCGGAATCATAGTTCCTCTCTTCAACTCTCTAAATCAAAGTTTATACAGCTGTTACCTGCCTTAATTATAGTCGTACATGTAATGTGGATGACTTACAAATAAAACCTATAAAGTATGCAATATACATTCTTGCTTTATGTCTATCTCACATATACAAGCTCGCAATGTCACCTGATATTTTCGCAAAAAAAATTAAAACGGCAAACGTTCTGGTTTTGTTCAAAGCAGGGAACGAAAATGAATTAGGAAACTACCGTCTTATGTTTATACATCATGTATTAACAAAAGGTTTGGGAAAAAAAACATTCGCGGCTGCACCATAAATTTTTGGGATAAACACTGCCTAATTACAAAATTCCTACGTGAATAACAGATTAATATATCATCAGAAACAGCGTTATGGGTTAAAAAAGAAGAGATACTGAGAAAATTCGAAGAAAAAGCTCTGATGCTTGGAGTATTTTTAGGTTAGACTTTAGTATAGCATTTTATTGAATTATTCTAATCATTACATTTCGTTAAGTAAATATTTGCTTATGGCATTTGCGATATTTCTCTATCGCTAATTAGATCGAATTTACAAATTTGCTCCCAATTTTTTGCAAATAATTGACCGGATATCAATTCCTCTGAACATATCATCTGAAGTTTCGCCAGAGAGTATCCTGGGCCACTTCTTTTACTATTATATAGGACTAGTATAGTGATCATTGATTCAAACTGGAAATACACAATCTACGCGGGTGACTCGATCATATTCTTTTTAGACGAATCTGAAGAAGACCTTATAAAAGAGTCAATGCGTTTCTTTTAAAGTTAAAAGCTTGGGCTGAAATAAATTGATTCAAAATCAACGTATAAAAAAAGGAAAAGCGTTTACGATTTTCTGTAACGCCGAATTAGAGCGCAGCTTCTGAGGAGGAGGAGGAGATTGTACAGAGGGGAGGGTCACGCGGGACGTTACGAGGGTAAAAATTTCCCTCTAAATTTGGTGGGAAAATTTCCCCTAAAACTTAGCGGCAAATTTTTCCGCAAAGTACAGGGGGGAAAGTATTGCCCTCGTTGCGTCACACGTGATGTCACGGGGGACATCATTGTGTCAAACGTCCCATAATGCAGCGCGCGGTTACGCCGACACTGATGGCGACGGCGACGGCGCTCAAGCCGGAAATGGGCGCCTAAGAGCGGCGCTGTATAAAAAAAAAAAAAAAAAAAGAAAACATTCATTTTTTTTTTGGTTCGGGTGATAGGCTCTACGGTCCTTTGATATTTCTGTCATTCAACATTGAATTTATAAAAATCATTAAAACGCTCGGAGTTATTTTCTGTGGTAATATTCTCTGGAATAATCTCTAAGCTAGGCAGATCCGAAGGAATAATTCATAAGCACAGACATATCCAACAAACGTAAAAAAAAAAGATCTTAAATAATTTGTTGTTTTTTCTCATCGTGTTACTGCCACCTAGTCTGGGGCAATACATCTTACCCGAATTTAAATAAAATACATTTATTCAAAAAAATGATAAGGATATTCGTAAATGTTTCCTACGTTCATCATAGGCAATCATCGTGTCAATTTATCAAAAAACGTAACATACACCAAATTTTAATTATAATTTAACAATCGCTTATAAGTCTGCGGCATATGCATCATCTAGTACAATTCGTGATTTATTTGATTTGAAAGCAGTGAAACTAAATAATATTCATCTAGACATCACCAACCTTGCAATATTTTGAAGTGACGAAAAAACTATAAAAAAATAGAAAATAATTTATTCCTTACCTTTTTTTGGACAGGGTTATTTTGATACAAATAGAGATGCCACGCAAATATCTAACTGTATCCTTAAATTGTTAATTTTATACGTATGAACAGGTGCACACATTTTACTGAACGCGTTTCATAGCGTACTTTGTCGCTGCTGATGATTGGGGACCCAGATGTTGTAGCGTGCTGATTGAGTTATCGCGAGTGAGTCATTGCGGAAGCGCCGCCCGGCTCGTGACGTCATGTCTGGGATAAAAACGCTGCGCTCAGGAATAAAGCACTCATTGTTCGTCAGCCTGCCATGTTCTACAGTCACTTCACCAGAGATCGGTCAAGCTGCATTCCTTCAGCTTTTTCTTCGGCCTCCAATTCACCACATGTAACTGTGTGGTGAATCAATAAACTTTGAGTCTTCGTATCATAAGTGCAAAGAATGTCACACAAGTGACTATGGCATCAAGAAACTACAGCTCGCTCTTTAGGAACAGTGATCCCAGGAATATATAGACTTTTCTGTAACATAGACAGCTCACTCTGACCACTTCTATAGTCATCGCCAGCAGCAGATGCTTCCTGTAACATGCAGATGTTGTAAGTGGCAACTGTGCTTTAACCGTATTCACTGCACTTGTATACATGCGATACCTCGGTACAACAAACCATTTTTAGAACACTTTAAAATAAAATTGTGCATAGAGTATATTCCTGGAAACATTATACTTACATGTCAACAAAAGCAGCGTACTTAGCTTTCTAGAAATATACGATTATGCTACTTCATACTTAAGAAAGCAACAAATAGAATAGAACCTTTGAGAGACTTACTTCTTGGAGCACATTTTGTATTATTTGTAAGAGTATATCAACGGGAATATAAAAGCAGGAAAGGGGTCACGATAGCTAATACCTCCACTATCTTCGTCTATTAAAACAACACACACTTGACGTGGTTTGTACAACAAAAAAAAAATATTTGTTTGTTGTTGATTTTTGGCCAGAACCCCTACCCGCAGGTGCTGCACCTTACAATCCCCGTGAGCCAATCGCTAAAGCTTCTGCCTAAGGAAGAAAAAAAAAAGAAAAAAAAAACTGCTCAAAAGTTTAGATCGCTGCTAGGCGGAGAGTGCTCCTATGAACAACGACCAAGCCCGTCCTGCTATGCGCTCGCTCGAGGTAGTGCATACATTCCCAGAAATAGGGGGTGTAGAGGGTTACATCCCTTGTCCCATATGTAACACCAGAAAATTATATTTAGTTGTTTCGTCCACTGACATCGAGCTGGCGGTACCAACTTTTGCGAGCGGTTTGATCGCTGTTGGATACAACGTACTAAAAAAATCACCTCTTCTCCACGTGGTGAATGATGGTGATTGGGGCGAAGCTCTGGTGGTGCTTGTCTGTGTAGACGCTGAGCCGCAGCATGCCGAGCCTTTCGTTCGTTTTCATCCATGTCAGAAAGAGAACGTGTGGTATAGAACGTGGTTATATACGCATTTGAGCATTTGACCGCAGCGCCCTCTTGTCTATAAAGGTTGAGCCAATGCACGCAAAGTTTAACGCGATTATATACGCATTTGGCCGCAGCGCCCTCTCCTGTATAGACGTTGAGCGGCTACATGCAACGTTTGATCCATGACATCCCCAGCTCTTGAGTTACTACCACATCTCAGAGCCCCGTAGTCGTCCCGCAGTCGTGGCCGAGTGGTTAAGGCGATGGACTAGAAATCCATTGGGTTATCTCCGCACAAGTTCGAATCCTGTCGACTGCGCAAAAAATTTTTTTTTTCATTTTTTCCCCTACACGAGCTTGTGAGCACGTGTTCACGTGCTTGTGAGCACGTGAGCATGTGAGCTCACGAGCACGAGCACAAGCAAAATCGATGTGAGCACGGACGCCGGATGGACAAGGCTAGACCCTAAGGCGCTTCACCCCTAATAGCTAATTTGCTTATCAAAAACTAGAAATCAAAATTGCTGAGGTTTTGCAGCAGGGCAAGAAAAACTAGTATTGTCGTACCGTAGCCTCTAATGAGTACATTAGCTGTTTTAATCAGTTGTATCGCTCGACTATCAAGCCGCTCCTAAAAGTTGGTATCGTCAGCTCGACGTCGGTGGACAGAACGTCGGACTATAGTTTTGGGGAGTTACATATGGGACAAGGGGATTACCCTTGTACACCCCCCATTTTTGAGAGTGTATGTGGTGCTGCGACGACCCACATGCGCAAAACGAATACTAGGCGGCCCTTCCTTTCCCTACGATTTTTCGCGTGCTTCCGTTCACCTAGCAGGTTGCCCCCTCATCAGAGTTATGTCCCTCCAAAACGTGTTTTCTGAGGTTCCGGTGTTGTGATAGACAGCTGCACATTTGTCCCCGGGGCTTTTAAAAACGCCCGTATGGCAGCACATGACTCGTCGCTGTTCCTCCCCTGCCACCGAAAATTCTTGAGACGATCGTCTGGCATGGTGTGAGCGCCGACGCCGCTCCGATGGTCCCGTTGACAGGCGGCTTTTTCTTCGCGGCAGACTGAGCTCCCGACATCGTTATAAGAACGAGTAAATGTGCAGCGCAAACTACGGAACGTAAATAGGTTCAACAATTAAGAGCGTAAAGTATGTGCAAAGTGTACGTGAAATACAAAATCTTCGTAATTAAAACCATGTAAAATTGTTTCTGGAAATAATCACTTCGCTTTTGTTTTATTTGGAAATCCCATAACATGTGTCAAGCGGTGCCGACGAGAGTTCGATTCGCGAGCCTGTAAAGGAATTTCGAGAACCGAGTTAATTTAAACTGGCATTTAGGTCAAATGGCACTGAAGTTGCCATGTGGCACTGCCTCAATGACATTTGCGTTGAATGATCTTGCCTCAAATGGCATTTCAGGCACCGTCTGACAGAGGTATTATATTGGCCAGGAACGCTTTCCGTTCAACGCAGCTCCATAGCGATCTTGGCGCTGCTGTTCAAAACGACCCTTTCGAAGCTTTAGAGATTTGAAAGGACCGAAATGGCGATTGCCATGGCAACAGAGACTGATCAGCTATGCAATCACCTTGCGAAGTTCCGGTCGTCTGTACGTTGATATATGTTTGCGTCTTGTTAGCAGGAGGAGGAAGGCTACCTTCCCAGGATCAAGTGCCATTAGGATCCACTGCTCCTGGACGAATTCATGTTGGTATGAGAAATCTGAGATAACTGCCTCGGCATTAAGTGGTGTACGATGAGGCAGGGTACAGCCTGTATGAGGCACGAAATATCTGAATATGGAACGTCCTTGCAATATGAAGTGTCTTGTGATGAAACGTCCGGGGGTGAGGATATTTGTGCAAAATGTCCGCGATGAATTGTTCCGGATTAAAGTGCCTTGGTGTGAAGTGAGCGGGACCCCCCCCCCCCCATTTCCCCCTTTCCTCTTGTAAGTCACGCTGTTCGCTATTTAGTTAAAAAACAAATTGGACGTTATGAATGGAATCAATTTTGACAAGGTCATTTCCCATATGGCGTAAGGGAGTGTCAATGTTTATTCGATATTGTAGCTAGGATATCCAGAGGGCAACGTGATGGCAGGTCGAAAGTATTTTTCTACCGCTGAACGAAGAGTCATCTGGCTTAGAAGCGACCGAAATATAATCACGAAGATTACGCCGATTAAGCTGGAGCTGGTTCCCTGCTTGGGAGTCTACTTTGAAAGAAACACAACCTACGCAGTCGCGTTTTCATAGCTCTTGTCATTAATTCAAATTGTGGTGGAGGGCGACGCCCGCTCTCGAGAAAGTAGAAGAAGCGCACCGCTGAAGGCCCTGTGTAAATTGTTGGAAGTTTGAAAGGATGAACATACCGGACAGAACTTCTAACATTGTTGGAACAATCAGAATGTTTATTTATCTAAGTAGAAAGTAGCTGGAAGCTCACCAGGATTCGAGGTGCCAATATTTAACAATCAAATAAATACGTTTTAGATTAGTTTTGAAGATAGCCCTTTGATTATAAAACAAACATTAAAAAAGAGCTATGGTGCTTTCGAGCAAGGTGTCGCGCTATGTACATAGTAAATGTTTGTATAACTGTTGATAACCTTCTACGTTTGTATTCGTGGTGCTAGCAAGACAAAAAAAAAAAATCAGCCATAAGACCGTAACGGTGAAATATTTTTATTTTGCGACAACAACCTAAGCGTGTAAATTCGATATCCACATCTTTCCAAAAAAAATACGTGACTGCTGACATCGTGATCACGCTTATTGTGCCCCGCAGTGTATATCAACGGTTTGTGACTGAGATTACATCGAACGATCGGGATCGCTAACTGCCTATCAATGGGGATTCGCTAACGCCAAGGAGCTTTCTTTCATCTGTCATAATGTTAGATGGAGAACAACGTATTATTTGTTCCTTGCTTTTCACATGTTCAACACACCAAAAAAAGCAGCAGAAAGACTGGTAAGTTTAAGATATAGATAAACTGAAGCTTCAATCATTTTTACCGCCACCACCGTCGTTCGCTAGACTTTCAATGCTTGCTTACACCGCTGTCGACTACAAAGCTAAAAAGACAGATGTTAAAGTTCTAGTGCAGGACAGTAGTAGCAGTAAAAGATATTCAAAGTGTATCGAATAAGATCCATAGCGGTGAACGATTGTGGAAGATAGGTCGGGTAAAGAAGCATTTACTGAAACCCAAAGAAAAAAATCCAAAGTGAATCAAATAAAAAACAAAACAAAAAACAAATGCAACGTTACATAGATCAAATATTTTCAAGCGGACCCAGCTATATTCGTTACAAATATATGCAGCACTTATTTGGAAATAAGTGGTGGATAAATGGCGCACGCATCCGCTATCAGGTTTATAGTGTAGCTCTGTGGAATAGCAACAAACCTCGCAGCGCAAACCTTGACAGCAATATCGGCACGTGAACGAAGGAAATGACAATGCAGCAACTACATTTTAGGCCGCTTTTGAGCATGTAGGAAAAAGAGATCCAAGGCGTAACTGGAGCCTTCGGGAGTCCGACGGCAGCCGTCCAGGAGCCTTGCCGACAGCACTTTCTTCATGCGATCCTTGTCCTCCTCAGTAGTGCCAGTCTTCACGGTGACAAGGGGGAGAAGCAGGGCTGCGCGAGAAAGACGAGAAAACATTCCCAAACTTGCGGTCACCTTAAGTAGCAACACAACACAACCGTCAATGATTGGCTGCCAGGGGGCGCCTGCGAATTCTTGAGTGTCTATGGAATTTATGTCCGCTCACTATTCACCCTTAAGATGCCGCAGGAAGATGGTCACGAGGATGGAGGCGTTAGCCAATGTTGATCGACTGTGCAACGCTCCAGGGTAAGTGCACCAGCACTTAGAAGGGGTGTACAACTGGAGGATTTTACTTTTATATTGTTTAATCCGCTTTTTGGCTGGTGACCTCAGACCCAAGATAAGCTGAATGCCCTGCGATCTTGGCAGTGACAGAGCAGCAGTTGTGGTTTCAGCACAGACTCCTGTTCATCTGCTGGTGCATATGCAGTCGGGCATTCCATGCTAACAACAGGAACCACGCGCTGGGACGCCGCGACGACAGTGGCATCTGTGTTCGCTCAATTTAATGAACAATCTGTTTCATAACCAACATTTAAAAAAAAAAACGAAAAAAAAACGTTGTGTTTTGACGTCACGCTATACCGTCTCTCTACGAAACATTGTCAGAAAGAAGCTCTCGCCATAAAACACCGTAACAAAGACCCCTCCTTTGTTCGCAAACTTTACGGACTTACGCTACACTTTGCGGGAAGATGTAAGTTCAGCTAAACTTGGCGGACTGTGTTGTTTCACGCCGTATTATGATATCATGGTGTTGCGTCACGTGACGCTCTTTTTGTGTAACGCTAGTACAGTCCAACTCAAAACAAGCGTCTGCCTTCCGACGTTGTCTCGAGGAATAAGTTTAAGTATTACTTTTCCGTCGGCCCTTCATCGACTGAATGCAAGGACTGCCGCAACCCGTAGCTTTCTCCACGAGCACATACAACGTATGCTTGACCCTGTTACAGGAATACTACGACACACAGGTTATATAGCTAGTACACTAAATATCCTAGTAAGTCACGTGTTCCAGTAACTTTAGGCATGGTGTCATTACTAAGGTCATGCCTGGCTAAACAATTCCCCTTTAAGGGTGTACACGACGTTAGGGAATTTGGTGGAAATTAGGATAGCGATCAAGAAGAAATTTTTTTGAGCGAAAGACGTGCTTTCAGAATGCACTTGGAGAAGCAAGTAATGTTTTAAATTAGATTCCGAGAAAGTACCAAAATGGTTCGAATTAAAACCTACAGAAGGCATTTTGACCATCGGTTCAATTAAAACCAAATTAAAAGGCAAAGGAGCTTTTATAAAGAAGTTTCAGTCTCTCCAGGTAGCATTGGTCAAAGTGGCGATGAAGGCGAGTTGGATGATTCTTATACAGATTGCTGATAGAGCGCGCAATAAACAAGGACAGCAATGGGAAGTAGACAGGATAAGTTGTTCAGCCCTCATCCCGTATACTGCCCATCTCTTTACTCTTTTATTGCGTGATATATCGCCAGTAGGTAACTTTAGAACGGGTTGTTTTGGGAACGAACTCTCGAGCTTTTTAAAAATATTTCCACCTCTCGAGCGAAAAATTTGTGAAAGGTACAATCGGCTGCGGTATGTGCAGACCCAGCTTCGTGCTGACCGAAAGCAGTCAAATGCCGCATGAGGTGTTTCCAGCGTGGTAAGTTATGAAACTGACTGCCAGATTGCTGCAATCGCAAATCTGACAGTCCGTTTCAACTACATTTTTGGATTCACAGACGCCGGATTTTCTACATGGTTCTTGGGCGGCCCCGGCCTGCGCGGCGCAGGTCGAGCCCTTCTTTGCCTTAACCTGCACATAATAGCACTTGGCGACGTAGCATAATGGCACTTGGCGATTAACTTAGATTCCGCGAGACTTGTGTAGCAACCAGGTACGTCGGTAGAGGTTAAGTATACGCACATAAAACTTACAATGATCAGCTCGCTTGAGCGAAAACACACAAGAATAAAATGGCAGCCCGCTGGCTTCATAGACGGACGACGATTACTCCACGAAAGCAGAGAGACACTTGTTAATTGTTTTAAAGCGCAGCTCTTACGCGCTCGTTCCTTTGATTCGCGGCGTCGGCGTCGCCGTAACCGCGCGCGTTGCATTATGGGACGTCACAGACCTATACACCAATTCAATTCCCCGCTAAATTTAGCTATAAAACCGCAATTTAGCGGGGAAACTTTGGAAGGAAGGGAGGGTATGGAGGAGGAGGAGGAGAGGGGGAGGGAGAACACGGTCTTCAAATCCCTCCCCCTCCTTCCCCGTTCTCTTCCTCCTTTTATAGATAATATTATAAGAAATTACTAATATGCATATATGTATATATGTATACATGTATATATGTATGTGCGTATGTGTGTGTGCGTATGTGCGTGTGTGTGCGTGTGTGCGTGTGTGTGCGTGTGTGCGTGTGTGTGTGCGCGCGCGCACCGGGTTTTTTTCTTCTTTTTTTTAACTTAACAGATGTTTTAGAAAAGCCGCGAATGTAACACATATGCGGTTTGTGCAGGTGAGTTATAAGACCAGGGATACAGAGTGCAGGTGGCTGATCGGAGCAATCAGAAGGATAATTAAATAAAATTCGTTAATTAACTTTTTAATTACTGATAATAGACATATGGCTCCAATTAGCAAGTTGCTGAGTGTCATTGAAAACTTCTAAATGAACTCTTTTTAGAAGGATATGGGAGTACGAGATCTATATTTGTATATATATAGGTATTTCTACCTCAAATTTTTTAGCACGGTACATCGCAAAATCAAAATACCTCAAGAGCTGCGCTTTAATTTCACATTACAGAGATTTGTAAACGTCTTCCTAATTTTTGTTTTTACGAACAAAAGTATTTGCTTAGTTACTTCAAATTATTTGTTACCGAGTAGATCGTCATCGTTGCGGAAGTAGCTTCTTGTTGGGTAGACCTCGCAAGCGATCGTCGACATCCCGGCGTCCTCCACTAGACTTCTCACAGTTCTCTCGAGAGCGGACAAACTCGGAGGCGGCTCGCCACACCAGGTGTCTGCAAAAGTATCCCTTGGATCCTGCACATGAAATGAAATTAAACGGTTATGTTGATGCACATACCGATATATGATTTCTATCTGAGTGAATATCGGTCACATCTTAAAACTCGCAAACAATTTTACATTCGAATTCAAACGTCGGTTAGCAGCAGAGTGGAGAATACAAATCAATATTACTTAAATCATGATATTAATCATGATTTTAGTTGTTATTCAAATATGACAAGATTTACTCTAATTTAAATAGAACCTCTTCCGCAAATATAGTCCCGATAACATTCTGTCGTTTGCTGTCTGTCTACCGATTGATGCTTTCTATGTACGTTTGGTTTTATTTTTACAAATAAACCCTCCGCAAGCAGAATTTAAATAGAACTAAACACAAGAGAATGAAATGCTCTTCTAAAAAATTTTAACCTTGACCTTTATTACGACCTCACACTTCGTTGGTCGGTTACGAAGCTTTCTACTGCAACAAAATCAAAACGTAAAGTAAAGAAAGGAAAAATAGAAAAGCAATGTTTTACTGCACATAGCTCAGAACACAAACGAAAAATAAAATAAAATAAAAATAAAATGTTTTAGAATGAGACGGATGTCACCAATTAGACGTTGTTAATTAAACGTCTTTATTGTAATAGTAGGCCGGTTTCATTTGAAATCGAATAGGCTTGCTTAGGTGGGCATTTTGATTTGCATCCTGGATTGTAAATTATACCCCATTTCCGCAAGGAAAAAAACACATTTGAACTTTTGTTTACACCAAAAGAAGGTTTTTCTACGAAAGTTTTCAAGTGAAGAAACAAAAACGAAATACAGCATTTAGGCTGCTCGTTTTTCGTACCCAGTTCTGTCGGTTGTCATCAAAACGTGAAAAAAAGAACACTCCCAATTATCTCTCATATAAATGTATGATGCATAGCCTTTCATCCTTGAAATTAAACTGCTTTGGCGTCTTTGAAGACGGAGATAAAAAAAGTCAAACCTCGAATCTAAAACCTTCTGATGACATAGTTTTTCCCTCCTTTCTTACAATTTATCATACATTTTGCTTAGTATATACAATACGCATGTAGGCCTCTATATGTCCTATTGACTTGAACCACTTTAACTTAATTTATTTTCAGGGAATAATTTATATTACATGGTAAATTTCGTAATTTTTTTATACAACAATAATATGAAGTCCCTTTATTAAAAGTACAATTTGTAATTATTTATTAGTTTTCCAATTGTTTTAAAATATGTTAGCTTTTCGTGGGCATAATCAAACTTGCCCATTTTGCTCTGCTTTCTGTAGAAGTGTTGAGGCATAGATGCATGCACCTGAAGCGGCAGAGGGGTATTTTCGAGCTGTGCTCTTCTGCAAGTTTTTTGGCCTCTAAATGCTAAGGGCAGGGAGATGGAAGTGTTTGGGGTGTGAAGGGACAACGGAAAGTGGTAGTGGGGAGAGCGAGGAGAGTGTGCTACGCGCCCCCCTTAGGCACACTTGTCTGCCATTGCTCCGCTGTTTCAACGCCACAAGCTACGCATGCTTTTTTTTTTTTTTGTATGCGTCTGTTGGGGTAGGACATTTAAGTTCGGCTGCATATTTTTTCTATAGTTAGTTTATAGTATATATATACAGCGTGTTTCACGAAAGGTGAAGAAATTCGATATAGCGAAAACTACGAATCGCACCAAAAGAGGCTCGTTTCGGTCCGAGGCAAGGGGCCCATATTAAAAAAAATTATGAAATTTCGGGATAATTAAGATGTCAAAAATGTTTGCGTTATTAATTTTTGAAATATTAAATTTAAGGGCATGGTATCAATTAGAATCTTGCTGAGGATCATTGAAGAACTTTAAATCAACAATTGAAGAATGGTAGAAAGAACGCGCGGTATTTTATGGCTTTCTGAGAAACCGCGCAACTTCGAATGGTTTTTAAGTTTCGGTTTGCAATCGGAGCGTTTCTCGGAACGGACGGCACGGCGCCCCGTGGAGAAATAATGCAGCCAGCCTCTGCTGCGTTGCGCGAGGACAGCGCAGCAGAGGTTGGTTGCACTATTTCTCCACGGAGTGCGCTGCCATCGGTGTCGAGAAGCGCTCCGATTACAAACCAAAACTTAAAAACCCGTCAAAGTTGTGCGGTTTTTCAAAAAGCCGTAATAAATATAAATATATGCTGTTGCTTTTTTTTCATCACGTCTCAGTTTTAATGAGAATTTAAAGAGTGAAAGCGAGCTGGTTAAACGACCGTGTTTTTTTTTCCCGTCTCTTCTCAGGGTTTTCAACTATGTCCCTATCTACGTTGTTAAAAACATAAGACGATCTGAGACTGGCAGTCTTTGCGTTAAATCGATCCTTACAGCCCTCTGCTCGAGCTTTTAATGCGAGAGCATTTTTCAAGGGGCACTCACGCCCCAAAGGTCGCATCTTTTATATTTTTGTCTGAAATGATGCACGTTGCAGGTCTTCAATGTCCCTCTTTTGTTATCGTAAATTTGAAACCAACAGAATCAACCTCCTACAAAAAAATCGCACAACGCGAAAAAATTTTTTCCACGCTCGCGTCAGCCTTTTGACCACAAAATGTAGCGGAAAATTCGACGTCACGTGACCTATGCATCAATTCAGTTTCCCCGCTAAGTTCAGCGGGATATTTGATGTCACGGTCTATGCAGCAAGTCAGTTTCCCCGCTAAATTCAGCGGTGAAAATTGACGTCGCAACCTATGCACCAATTCAGTGTACCCGCTAAATTTTGCGGAAAAATTGACGTCATGAACCATGCACCAATTCAGTTTCCTTGCAGAATTTGGCGGGAAAATTGAGGTCCCGTGGACTGATATCACGGGACATAAACACAAATTCAGGTTCCCCGCTAAATTTAGCGGGCCCCATAACAAAAGGTGGTAAACATGACGAATGCTATCGCAAATCATAGACAAGAAGCCCTGGAGGCGATAATAATCAACCTTCCTCATCGTTGCAAAATAACGTGGCACCAAACTTAAATGCCCACGCAGCATCTGCCCGATCTGCCTTGCCCTAACATAGTGCGAGGGGTAGTGGTTCTTCTTTCGCGCCCGAAATAATTACTGTTCTGTTTACTAATATCCGAAGTGTCATGCGAAATCGCGATGATCTATGCTCTGCCATTGACTCCACCGGGGCTGATGTTGTAGTTTTGACAGAAACGTGGCTCTCTAGCAAAATTCATGATAACGAAATCCTAACTACTAACAAACGGTTCAAAATTTATCGCACTGATAGGGAAGCTCGCCAAGGCGGAGGTGTGTTGATTGCAGTCGCCGAACATATAGATTCCCTTCATTTGAATGTTGCAAGTGATCTCGAAACAGTCTTTGTTTGCCTTTCCGTGAATCACAAAAAAATATATCTTGGGTGCCTGTTACCGCCCTCCCTCAAGTGACGATAGCTTTCTGAACAAACTTCATGACGTAATCAGTACAGTGACTTTGCGATCTCCCACACCAAACGTCATCCTTCTGGGTGATTTTAACTATCCAAATATTGTGTGGTCGGCGGAAACAGCTTACTCAAGTCCTTTTTCGTCTGACAGTGACAAATTCCTCAATTTATGTTCGGACTACAGTTTCTCTCAGCTAGTGTCTCGCCCCACCAGAATTACGCCCTCCTGTGCCTCAGTGCTAGATCTTGTATTGTCAACCTTCGCCGACCTTGTTTCTCCTATTACCTATCTGCCTGGTTTTAGTGATCATTTATTGCTGCATTTCACCTTAAATATAACCACAAGTCATTCCCCGAAAATAGTTAAAACGATTCGTGATTACGGAAAAGCTAATTTTACGGCTATAAATATTGAATTGTGTGAATTTCTGAGTTATTTTGTGGAAAATTTTTTTGAACGGTCTGTAGATGAAAATTGGTGTCTGTTCCGAAACAAAGTGAACTATCTAATAAGCACATATATTCCTGTTCGCACATTATCATCCAAAAGTAATTCCCCTTGGTACAACACCAGACTTAAACGACTTTCAAATAAAAAGAAACGCCTCTTTCGTGTAGCCAAACTTTCAAAACAAGAGAGTCATTTTAACGCCTATCATTACGCCGAGCAGGAATATAAACGTGCAGTATTAGAAGTAAAACGCAATTTTTTTACTAACACGTTGCCCACAATTTTATCTAAAAATGTTCGCCACTTTTGGAACTTAATCAAACCTAATGATAACCACGGTGACCTGAAGCTTACAAACACAGATGGGGAACCAGTAGGCCATGATGAGTGTGCATCATTGCTAAACGATATATTTATTCAATCTTTTTCTTGCACCGATGTTTCTGTGTACCCCAACTTTAATTGCCCTGACTTTTTTCCAATGAATCCAATATTAATATCATACGACGGTATAGCTGCAATAATTAATAACCTGAAGCTCTCCTCTTCATCCGGTATTGACAATATTAACTCTAAATTCTTAAAGAACACGAAATCGTATTCATCAGCTATACTATCAATGATCTTTAAGCAATCATTGGAGGAAGGCTGCCTTCCCGAAGACTGGAAAGTTGGAAAGGTGACTCCAATTCATAAAAGTGGCAACCACTCCTCACCGAATAACTTCCGGCCAATTTCTCTAACATCCATTCCTTGTAAGATACTCGAACATATCATATATTCTAACCTCGCATGTTTCCTAGAATCGAATTCTTTTTTTCACCCTACTCAACACGGCTTCCGCAAATCATTTTCCTGCGAAACACAGCTTCTACTTTTCACTAATAAGCTTCGTTCTGTCCTTGACCGTGGCTCCCAGATAGACTGCGTTTTCCTTGATTTCTCTAAGGCCTTCGATAAAGTTTCCCACCGGCTACTCCTATTAAAACTTAGCAACCTCAATATTGATCCGAACGTGCTACGCTGGATAGAATCGTTTTTAACCAACCGTTCTCAATTTGTGCATGCCAATGGTACTAACTCTTCACTGACTCCCGTAGGATCTGGAGTTCCCCAGGGTTCTGTTTTAGGACCGCTACTTTTCCTCATCTACATTAATGATCTCTCTGAATGTGTCTCCTCTAATATTAGTTTATTTGCTGACGATTGTGTACTATATAGAGAAATAACAAATAACTCTGACACCTCTGTTCTCCAATCTGATCTTAACTCTGTATCTGACTGGTGCGACAAGTGGTTGATGCAACTCAATCTTAATAAATGTAAATCCATGAGAGTTTCCCGTCATACTAACATATGCTCGAATTACTACATTGACGACACTCCGCTGCAGTCTGTGTCCTCTTACAAATACTTAGGTGTTTACATAACTTCTGATCTTTCCTGGGTAACTCACACTAACTACGTAACTAACAACGCCAATCGCATGCTTGGATATCTCAAACGAAATTTTTCACAGTCACCAGTGTCACTAAAACTCCTTTTATATACTACTTTAGTACGTACTAAACTTGAATATGCATGTTCTATCTGGGACCCCGGTCATAATACTATCATTGAAACATTGGAATCGGTTCAAAATCGTGCAGCACGTTTCATACTCTGTAATTACCATCGTACATCCAGTGTTACTTCAATGAAAAATACCCTTGGTTTACCCACACTAATGAACCGTAGACGCATTTTTCGCCTCACTTTATTTCACAAGATCTACCATAATAACCCTTTCATGCGCCATGAACTTCTAACGCCACCTACTTATGTTTCATCCCGCGTAGATCACCAGTACAAAGTCGGTATCCCCAATTACAAAACTAACACTTATTATAACTCCTTCGTTCCTCGTACTAGCTCCGATTGGAATCGCCTTTCCGCTGACATAGCCTCCATAACCAATATTATTGATTTTAAAAATGCCTTGTTTGTTAGTTTTCATTAACCATTTTCTAGTTGTTATTACTGTTATAACATTGTGTAAATATTTTTGAAGTGTCTAAGCAAGCGTGCATTAATTACTGTATCATATTTCATGTATCAACAACTGTACCCTGTCACCTAATCCCCCCCCCCCCCACTCCCCTCTGTAATGCCCTTCGGGGCCTTGAGGGTAAATAAATAAATAAATAAATAAATAAATAAACCCACAATAGTGGTATCTGCAGCCATTTTTTTACATTCCAAGTAGTTTGTGTCCAGTTTTATAAATAGCAGCAGTTCGTATATTTGATGAAGTCTAGTTGCGATTGTCGGCAAAAAAACAAGATATATCAAAAAATGATTTTGCTTTTTTAAAAAAAAGCATCTCGACGTGAATCTGCCCATGTCAGCTTTGCCCCCTCACAGGGCTGCTGGGATGAGCTTGCAAACAGGATTTGGACAGGATTGCGTCGCACGCCATGATAAAACTGCGTGCTATACGAGTAACTTGAGCTCAAGTTTGTGCCAAAGTGTAGTTTTCAAGCGTGATATGATCAGCGACGTTAATAACGGAGTCCTTGGTGGCGGACTAAACACGACTCCACGGAGTTTCCAGTTGGTGTATAACACAAATTTGGAACATTCAGATTTAGAAAAGAGGTAAAACAACCTAGAACTCGTATTCAGTCGAAATGTTAATGAATAAGCTTGAGTTGAGCTAATTGTTGCGTGATGCTAAGATATGGCCAGCTTGGACTTAAAATGGGAATCCGTGAAAGTACAGAGATTGAAAAAAATACAAATATTTCCGTGAAAGTACAGAGATTAAAAAAAATACACAAATATTTTTGAAATACCAACTGTGGTTTAATTCCTCTTCCCCTCCCTGTGCCTCGACTATCTACATCTTTTTCTCTCTAAGAGCTCTGCATGCAATTTAGTTTAATATTACCCGCATTTCAGCGGGACCTAAAACACCGCCAATATTGTTTTACTTTTGTGCTTAGCTTGATGGAAGGCACGCTGCCGCATGTTGCTTCGTTTTCTTGGATGACCATAGTTTCAAGCATCTGTTGGGCATAAGTGCTTTTATTTCTTGCGAGGATAGAGGTACTGTTTAAAGCTGCAATGTATAATAGATAGGACAATGAGCGGGCAGATGACCTGTTGCATTTCCCTTGAAAGATGCTGCAGGCTGTCTTGTCCTATGATTTACGAGCCTGTCAATCTTCCCGATCTAACATTTGCTGCATGATAGGGGAATGTTATAATCTTAGTGACACACGGAGCATATCATGTCTTGTGAGAAATATTGCACATTTCCTTTGGGTTGGTATTGCAGTTTACTTTGAGGCATATATAATACGCCTAGTTTGGAGCAGATCACACGATTTTGATGTCCTGTCTCATGGTTATTTTTAATTGTCGGCTATGCAATGAATACGGGATTTTAATGTTATTTTTTGTTTAGTTTTGTTGTTCTGTGCTCCATTTTTGAGCAGATCTTTTTACACAGACAAGCCAGGAGATCAATCGGATACCCAGAATTAAGTAGGCGGGGAATTTTATTTTCAAGACTTTCCCAATATTGTGGTGAGAATATTTGTTTAAGGCCTATGAAGGAGTGGTGTCGGCAACACTTTGTTTTATAGTTTTGAAATATCTAGATGCAAATGGCAGAAATCTTTTCGTTTACCTTGGCTGGTACTTCCAACATACCTGTACCTCTTTGAATTCCAGTCTGAGGTCGAGGAAATTGATGGACCTAGTTACGGGTAGTTCACGTGTAAACAGCAATTCTGGGTAGCTTCCTTGAAAGCACTGTGGAACCTTTTCTTGAATCCACTCACACCAATAAAATAGAGCGCAAGATGCCCAAGAATATGAAGTAATGAAGTAGAACTTGAAAGGCGTTGTTTGTGTTTTAAATCATTTAGTCAGTCAACATTTTGGCCAGAGTCAGGCACACAGATATACATATATACAAGGAAAAATACGAATTTGAAAAAGGAGGGAATTAGCGGAGCGATACAGATCCTCCACTAATTTGCAGCTGAACTAAAAAAATGCACGTATGGTGCTCGGGAAATTCAAGTTCTGGCTCACCAAGCCAGCTCAGAAGGCATCCACCCAGACCCCAACAAAGTCCAAGTGGTCGCTGACTTCCCCATTTTCAGAACCACAAGAGACATCCGGGCTTTCCATGGACTCTGCACATACTTCCGGAAATTAATCCCTCGATTCTCGGATCTCGCCAGACCACTAAACGAGCTGCTTCAAAATAACACTACATTCCAATGGAGACCCTCCAAGGCGAAACGATTTCCTAAACCTTGAACGTGCACTCATTTGCGTCCTAATACATGCCCCTTCGTACCTGGCGTTGACACGGAAGTCCGAACGGATACTAGTAGACATGGCATCGGGGCTGTTCTGGCACAAAACGTAAATAGACACCCACGCGTCATTGTATAAGCTAGTTGAGCTCTAGGTAAGTTAGAGAGAAATTGCTGTACTTCAGAGGGTGAATGTCTATCACTCATTTGGGTTATATCGAGATTCAAACCTTATATTTATAGCACCCCCTTAAAAGTTGTTACAGACCACCACGCCCTATGCTGGCTTGCCGGTTTTAAATAACCACCTCGCCGCTTTGTACGCTGGTCGCTAAAAACTCAGGACTACTTTAGCGATGTTTTCTAGTCGGAAAGGTGTAGCCTTGGTGCCGGTGCGCTGTCCCGTCGTCCTCTGCCAGTGACATTTCAGATCCCACTCCAAGTGACCACAATTCTTCCATCGCTCTGATTAACAACGTCGACATCGCAGCGGCTCAAGCGTCCGATCGGAATATTCGGCTACCAATGCGATGCTTGATGGGGCTTCCTGGATCTCTCACGCGGCACACTCATTAGCGCGGTCGTCTCCTTACGCTTCATGACGGTGTGCTCTATAGACGGAACTATAAGCCACATGAGCGGCCCTGGGTGCTCGTTTTAATGCGAAAGCTTTAACTGTACCATGGAGCGAACCGACGTCATCAGCTTTGAAACCACGCCGAACATTGGCCAAACGGCACCTAAAACCTCCTTTCCCAAGTGAAGGCGATTTCTGATGGATTATGCTACCATTTGCAGGCGCGCGCCATCGAGGAATGAGGCTCCACTCCCATCAGCCCTCGTGCGGCGTAATTAAAGAAAGAAAGAAAAAAACAGCAGAGCAGCCTTTTTCATGGCGGCGTATAGTGCAAGCAGCGTCCCCGCCACCAGTAAGAGGAGGGAGCGGTAGAGGCAAAGCCAGAGCCGGTCCGGCCAAACTCCCCAGTAGCCGCACGGCCGAGCCTCAGCGGGGCGCGGGCACTTCACGAAAGTGTGCGCTCAGCCGTCCACCGGCGACACGCGGCAGTCCGCGCTACTACGCCGCAGACAAACTTATTGAGCGGGAGAACGACATTCATGCTTTCGCATTAACAAGTCATTAAACAAATGCTTAGGTGTCCTCAATTTTTTTTTTTTTTTTGGAACCTCCAAAAAGACCTTGTTTATGCGCACCACAATGACCTATACCGACGGATATCTTGGTTTCGTAAAGGCATACATCCACGTGTGTTCAAATCACTTCTTGAACGGCATGTACCGCACCATCAACAGGTACATTCGCACCTGTCACTAATGTCTATGAATCGATTTTCTTGGCTTATTTTTTTTTTGTCTACAAACAACAACCGGTTCATAATTGTCAACGTAGACTATTTCCCCAGATACGTCGAAATGGTCTGGGTTGCAGCCGCCACAGCCAAAGAAGTTGGAAATTTGTTTTTGCGGAACATTCTCCTCCTGCACGGTGCACCCCCGGTCATAATAAGCGGTTGGGGCATTTCTTTTATGGTTAAGCTCCTCGATGAACTTTTGCGTCTGGATAATACAGTTCATAAATTGAGCAGAGCTTATCATCTCCACAACAATCGACTAACGGAACACCTCAACCAGACTTTACCAGATATTATGTCAATGAATGTCGCAGAAAACCATACGAACTGGACCCTGTGGGAGCCGAGGGTAAAAGACGAGGCAGAAAGCACGTGAATTTGCGGCCGGCAGAGAAGACACGAGCTGGCGCGAGACAGTGTGTGCTGAGCGAGGCTGGAGCTGGACAAGGAACGTCGAAGCCAAGCTGCCTGGCGCGGCCCATGGCGAACCCCGGAGCGGTCCACCAGCGAGGTCTCGAGCAAGACCGGTGGAAACGGCGAGCCCTGGCCATATGACCTGGGCTACGACGATCCCAGGGTAGTTCCGCAGCGAGACTCGGGCATTGATAGCCCGGGACAGCCAGCCTACGCAGTGCTGGCGTGGGAAGGGCGATCCCCAGGCCTGTACACGAACTCCGACTGTAAACTCTGATCGACGGGCGACAACAAGGGTCGGCGTGCCTGGACTGGAGGCTCTAGACGACGGGCAACCGGGAGGTACACTAAACCCATTTTCTGTCTTCTTGTGGTGTTATGTCACTCCCTGGGTGACGGACGGAGTGCTTACCGATCGGGCGGCGATTATTAGTAGAGGAACTTTCATAGAGAACCCCACAACCCGTATAGTTCCACGTGTGACCTTTCCTTACAACACCGAGCGTCGATCAACGACAGGCTTCTCGCGGTATTACTCGCTGTTTGCCCGTTACGCTCTTACCACTCTTGAGACGATTTTACCCTCCATCTATGAACCTAACACGTCGTGTGCTTCAGAGTACATCTGCCGCGCGGAGCATGCTCGACAGCTCACGCGTTTTCAAACACTATGATGCCAGAAGCAACAACAGCTCCGTTTCGCACAGACTCGTGGCGCAGCATCCTACAACGTCGGGGACGAAGTTATTCTCGCCACTCCACTCCGTAGGCGTGGTAAATGTGAAACACTTTTCCAAAGACACGCTGGCCCGTTTCGCTTACTCCGCCATCTCTCTACTGAGAGCTACGAATTGAAACCAGTAGCACCATCTAGAGATAGCCGCACGAAGTCACGTGACATTGTGCATGTTTTCCGCGTAAAACCCTGTCACGCACCTTGCAACTGAAGACACCAAGGCCGGTGGACCTGCCCTGTACCCGGCGGCGGGAAGTATTAGGGAGAAGACGAAGCAGAAAAATGAGGGCCAAACTGCGCTGCCTTCAGTCTGAAGAGACTCGCTCGCAGGTTATGAGCTCTTCACGCAACCCAGCATTACCCAACAAGACAAAAGCGACCCGTTCACGCAGCTTCGCGGCGACACTCTGTGACGCCACGTTGTAAAATGTTAACCCACCTGACCCACGATACATGAGATTTCCGGCGGCAGCCTGGAATTACTTGCTACCAAAAAGAAGCTAATCATAGCTGTCTAAAACAATCTGTCGATGAAATAGCGTGTCAATGAAACGATCTGTCGACGTAACGTTGTTCAACGAACTGACTGCCACCGCCATTGACCGACGTTAGCCGGTAGAATTTAGGGGAAATATTTTTCCGGCTGCCGGGAAGATAGACACTACAGCCTAGAAGTACCTGGGTTCTTGTTCGCCTTGCAGTTTTCTGAGCTGTAAAAAATCTTAGTAGAACCTCTTCACATTTCGCAGATCGCTTGCCCGTTCGTACGTGTCTACGGAACCGGTTCTGGGATTTTAAAACAATATATTTTTTCCTGCCTTATTGCAAACAATTGTGCGAGTACGCATTTTTGCAGGATTTCGCTATGTTTAAATATATTAATCAGGTTTAGGACGTATTGAATAGGTTTTAAATATTTAACCTTTCAGACGGTGCCCATGAAGGGCGAACAAAATATTTGGCTGAATATTCAAAGGGCACGTTCAAATGTGTGGTCACGTGCCAGGTCGAAAGGGCGCCCGTATCAAACGGGTTTGATATGCTAAGCGGTCGACCCGTTAAATTCACACGGGTCGACCGGTCCCCCAGTCAGATTAATGACAAATTGTTTTCATCAGTAGGCTACATATCCCAAAAATATACACTCACCGTGGGTGTGCCTCAAAGAGCCATGCTCTCTCCCATTTTTTTATTTTGGCCCTAAGATACCCAACGCACGCTATTGCAACCATCCCCGACCCACAACACAATTTATAGGCAAACGACATAGCCATCTGGAGATATACAAGCTGAACGGCGGAACAGGAACAGACCATACGGGCAGGCCTCAATACCATACAACCAGTACGTTCAGACTATACTCCTCACCTGCTCACCCGACAAGTCCGAGTATGTCGTTTTTACCAATAATACAGGCAAGAAAACCGAAACATATAAAGACCTCATGCACCTCCACATAGATGGCAGACCCATCCCACGAAAGCAAACCGTTAAAGTTTTCAGCTTTTATCTCTAACAGAATGGGAAAACAAATGCACGAATTGGACGCATCATACACCAAATTAACCAGATGCACAACATACCCAGGCGCCTTAGGAGACAAAGTGGAGACCTCAGGGAGGATGAGCTCCGCAAGACCATCGAGGCGCTCGTCTACACAAGAGTCATGTGTCACCTCCCATATATTAAGCTAACTCGTACCCAAACAATTAAGCTGGAAACCGTAGTTTGTAAATGCACGCGACGGGCCCTAGAAGTCCCTCGATTTGCGTATGTACATCTAATCACAGACACAGGTCTCATTCACTCACTAGATCATCGCATCGCTACACACGAACATGCATAACACCAACGATTAAGGCCCTGTGACACCGAGGCAACAGTCGGACAACTCTATCCGGGAACACGAGGAAATCGTGTCACCGGCGGCTTTGAAGAATCGCGACAACAACAACAGTCGGGCAACATATTTTGGGAACTGCGTGTTTCCCGTCTCCCTATCTAGGCCTAGCACACGCAGGCCGTGGGAGCGTTATGGCGACGGCATCCCAGATACGGGGGCGAGGCCGCATTTCTCGAAGAGGGCGTGTCTAGCCTCGCCCTTTTATTTATTTATTTATTTATTTATTGAAAGTACCCTCAGGGTCCGAAGGCATTACAGAGCGGGAGAGCACATACATGAAACAAAGATAGTAATATAGTAACAAGTCAACAATACTAAATATACAACAAACAAATAATAATAATAATAATAGGTCATGGGTCACTGCTAAAATAGCTAGTGATGGAATTTCTAAACAAGTTAGTATTAGTTAGAGTAGCAATCAAACCGGGGAGGTGGTTCCATTCCTCGGCTGTGCGGGGTAAAAACGAAGATTGAAATGTTATGGTAAACGAACTTGGAACTCCAACTTTATGCTGATGGTCAAGACGGGATGAAATGTAAAAGGGGGGAGTAATCATCCGATTGCGTAGGAGGGAATTATGAAAATACATTTTATGAAATAGACATAGGCGTGAAATTTTACGTCGCAAGGAGAGAAGTGGTAAACATAAACTATTTTTCATTGATGTGACACTAGCAGTACGATGGTAGTTGGAAAGAATGAAACGGGCTGACCTATTCTGAATGGATTCCAATGCAGTGATTAGAGTATCGTGACCGGGATCCCAGATGGAGGCTGCATATTCTAATTTAGGCCTGATTAATGTTTTGTAGAGGATCAATTTTAGTGAAATAGGTGCCAATGAAAAGTTGCGTTTTAAGTAGCCCAACATGGAGTTAGCACGGGTAGTAACATACTGAATGTGGGGTTTCCATGAAAGGTTATTTGTTAAGTGAACACCAAGGTACTTGTACGTTGCCACTTGCTCCAAAAGGTTACCATCTAGGTGGTAACAGGGACTGTTGTTAGGCTTGCGGGACACTCTCATCTGTTGACATTTACTAGTGTTTAGTTTCATTAGCCATAATTCACACCAACGAGAGACAGAGTTAATATCAGACTGAAGTGTAGACAGGTCAGAATCGTGACAGATTTCACGGTAAATTACACAGTCATCGGCAAAGAGACAAACGAATGAAGACACATTAATGGGAAGATCGTTAATATAGATTAAAAATAGTAGTGGGCCTAAAACCGACCCTTGAGGAACTCCAGAATTCACAGACACAGGAGGAGAATTTTCGTTGTTAATTGTTACAAATTGTGAACGGTTATTTAGAAAAGACCGAATCCATGCGAGAACGTTAGGGTCAATGTTAAGTTTTGAAAGTTTTAACAGTAATAGCTCGTGACACACCTTATCGAATGCCTTGGCGAAATCTAAGAAAATGCAGTCCACCTGGGAGCCTCGGTCAAGAATAGAATGAATGTCATGAGTGAAGGATAGGAGCTGAGTATCACAAGATAATGATTTACGAAATCCGTGCTGTGCTTCGGTGAAAAAATTATTCGACTCTAGGAAATGTACGAGTTGGGAAAAGATAACGTGTTCCAGAAGTTTACGTGGTATGCTGGTTAATGAGATGGGACGATAATTGTTAGGGGAATACTTATCGCCACCTTTCGGAATAGGAACCACCTTCCCCACGCGCCAATCACAAGGTAAAATACCATCTTGCAGCGACTGTTCAAACAATTTTGAGAGAATAAGAGATGAGTATAGTTTAGTGTTTTTTAAAAACTTGGAATTAATTCCGTCCACTCCTGATGAGGATGATAACTTCAGTTCATCTATAATTTTTGCAATACCAGCAGAATCAACAAAGATAGAATCCATTGGCAGATAACAGGAACAGCTCATCGAAGGGTAAGTTATGTTGTGAATATCGGACAAAGATTCCATAAATATACTATTTAAGACATTAGCACATTCGTCACTGGGCACGCTGTCACCACTAGAAGTTGTAAGAGAAATTGAAAAACGGTCCTTTTTGTAAACAGTATTCCAAAATTTAATGGGGTTATTTACCAACATGTCTGGAAGACTATGTGTGAAAAAGTGAGATTTAGCGCCTTGAATCGCTCTTTTGTACACTTCTACAGAATTGTGATATGCGGCCCAGCGACGCTCACACTGGGAAAACTTGGCCGCACGGTACAAGCGCTTTTTCTTATTTGACAGTCTCTTCAGGGCTTTCGTGAACCAAGGTGACTGATTATTTCCAAGTATATTTCGGAGCGGCACGTATTTGTTGATAAGGGAGATTACCTTATCTTTATACAAATTCCAGTTTTCGTCAACCGAGCGCCCCGAAAAGTCTGTCAAATACTGGTCAAAGAAAACCGCAAGATCATTGTTGATCTGATCAAAATTCGCTCTACTGTAATCGCGTATTTTCTTTCGTTGGTCAGTCGGCCTAGATACCGACGTTTTGAAATGAAAATGTAACATAGAGTGATCACTGATCCCTTGAATATAAGTTATGTCACTTGCATGTTCAGGGTGAGTAGCCAATATTAGATCTAAAACACTTGCTGTGGTCGGAGACACTCTGGTGGGATGAAGAACTAATTGCGACAGGTTAAAATCGAGACACAAGTTAATGAACGAATTACACTCTGTAGTGAATACATTCATACAATGAACGTCATCTGACCATGATATAGCGGGAAAATTGAAGTCAATCAGAAGGAAGATGGGTGCGCTGGGATACCGCATCACTATTCTGTTAATGGCGTTATGCAAAGTCTCAACAAATGACGACGAAGATGAGGGTGGCCGATAACATACTCCCATGATCCACTTCTTATGGTTCAAAACAAGGCCGACCCAGGTTAGTTCTATATCGCACGCAATGTTTAATGAAAAAGATTTAATATGGTCAGCAATTGCAATCAGGACGCCACCGCCACACCTGTCCTGTCTATCGTTCCGATACATATTGAACTTTTTTGAACCATCAAACAGTTCACTGTTCCGTATCCTCCCAGAAAGCCATGTTTCGGTTAGAACAACAACATCAGCATCGGTAGTATCCATGATGGAACACAATTCATCACGTTTTCTTTATTACACTTCTTATGTTAGTAAACAAAACAGAGACGCCGGAAAACTGTGACAGCCTAGCTCTACCCCTCGACAAATTCTACGTTGGCGAGCGCGCCTCAGCGGAATCTTGAGTAAGAGATGACTGTGTCTGGGAAATTATCGGCTGTGCGGGAGAGACAATAGGCAAACTAGAAGGACCTAGCTCGTAGACTTCGCCATTTGTCGAGTTGAAAGCGTAACACCGGTTGTTAATGTGCAGCTTGTTGTGCCTAAGCTTAAACGTTCCTCCGTTAGATTTACCAAATTCTAACAGTCTTTTTCTCGCATTACGCGTAGCAAGCGAAAAGTCTTCGCTAACCGCAATACGGTGCGTTTTTAATGCTTGTCTTGCCATCAGGATCTGGTCCCGCAGTTTAAATGACCAAAATTTTATAATTATAGGTCGGCATTTTTCGTGATAGAATCTTCCGAGACGATGAGCCCGAACAATAGAGTCGCCCGTAACTGGCATGCCAAGGGACGTTCGAAAAACGCTCAACATTCTTTCTTCCGTCTGGGCCCAAGTTAAATTGGGTGAATGTGCCTCCGCCGCACCCTTCGGAAATGATTGTGGACGCGGCCCATCTGCGGGATAAGCCACACTACCTATCCCGGTCGCGTTCGCTTTCCGCTGGATAGATAAGCGGCCCGCAAACGGCGGCCGGGACTCTCGTTTTGGGGGAAGCTCTCGTCGTGAGCCTCTTTCTTTTTGTGCTTCCACCTTGTCCCACGAATCTGCCTAATACAGCAGCGGGGGCACCTTCCAGGTGAATCGGTCTAATACAACAGCGCCGACACATTACCGTTCCTTTTATATATTAGTTTTGCCGACGGGCACAGCGTGGTGGCACAGAAGCCAAATAAACCCGTTTCTTCAGTATCTGTGTTTCAGAGTGATTCCTCTCTTCCAAGCCCACGGCAGCCTTCGGACGGACCCGGCCGTAGCAGTCCTCAACATCCAGATACGGAGTGGGATCGACCTCGTGGTGCAGTAAGGTAAGTCAAACCCCACATGCTACCCGGCAACCGTGATGGCCGATTTGTTGTGTGACCACCCTGTCACACCACGCTGACGGCGGGGACAACGCGGGGAACGCTCCGCCATCTTGATTGTTTACCTGTGTTCGTGTGTGGCGTAGCGCCGCTGGAAATGTGACTCTACAAAGTGCTACTGCGTCCGAAGGGCCGGAAATTACCACGGGACGACATCAACCAGTGACTGTGATTAGAAAACTTGGCACGGGGAGCATTTTACACCCTTCATTTATCAACATATTCTTCATTCGCTGACAAGGCGGATAGCCCTAATCAAGGAAAGTGAGATCGCTGATATACGTTTGGGGATTTCCGCCACCGTATGAAGTGTTTCTGTCCGGTTCTTTCTTTCCTGCAATTCCCAATTCTACTGTAAAAATGAGTTTGTACCGGCAGCACTCGAAAGCGCCTTTTTTAGCATGATGTCGAGCTGAACTGAAAGTGCTTAAACACGGCGACACCGACACGTTCGGCCTGCATAACAATCGGTGAAAGGAATATTTCTCAACGCTGTCTATTTTCCCACCGCCTGTTATGTGATCAATTCATTCCCCAAAACGCACCTGGAGATTTTTTAAACAAATCAGGTGTCTTGTAGCGACTGTTTCCAAGTCCCAGGCGATTATTTTTTATACTTGTTCAGCGGGTGAGTAGGCATGCCTTTTTATTTCACTTGCAGTAATATGAGCTAGTCTCTCAGCAAATCTAATTTCAACACTACTCTGAAAGTTCACGGCCATAGCCGCGACCATATCGAGAATAATCGCTTTCCGTAATCACGCAGAAGAAACGTTCGTCAAATTATTTTAGCTGCACGCCAGCCTGAATTACCATTAAATAACTTTTTCCAAGCCTTCATTTAAGCAATACGTTATTAATAGGGAAATAGCTCTGCCGTCGAAGCTATGTGTGGTGTCGTGCTGCCGCTCCGAAATTCGCTGAGCCAGTGATCAAGGCAGCACGTTTTGTCCAACACTAGTTGCTGATGTATTTTATGCCGAAAGCTGTCATACCGAGGCAGCATTTTCGTTGCCGTCCATGTTGTACTACTGTTGCCGCGATGTGACAAGTTTGTCAGACAACATGGAGATCAGGCAACAAATTGCCCGACTATTGAACAACGTGTTGTGTTGCTGTTCTCATCGTGTTGTCTCAGTGTGACAGGGCCTTTGGTAACTTCGCAACACGGGCGCTAGATTCTCGCTCATCAACAATACAACACATCCAGACTTTCGCCCCTCCCACACCCGCCCCCACCCTGGGACTCGCTCCCACGCACAACAGTCCTCTCTGTTCCACGGAACATGCTTCCTGTTTCTGATTTACATAAATGACATAATTGAAAACGTTAATGTAAAATCCGTCTTTTTGCTGACGATTGAATACTCTACTGACTAATCAACAACGAACAGTATCAAATCAACTTTAACAATGCACTTCAACATATTATACAATGGTGTCACGACTGGCAGATATTAAATTTAGATAAAACTGTATATATGACCATAAATGACAAAAGCCACCCAAATCGTTTTCGTATCACATAAACAATAACCTCTGGCGAAAGTCAAAAAGTACAAGCACCTTGGCTTGCATAAAGGTTATGACCTCCGTTGGAACTTGTACATTGACACTGTAACTCAAACAGCGTTAAACAAATTTAATTTTCTAGAAAGAACCTTAAAAAGTGGATGAACTGAGGCAAAATTTTTAGCCTTACAAAACACTAGTACGCCCTATGGTCGAGTACGCCAACGTCGTCTGGATCTCATACACGGCCTCTGGTGTTAGCAAGTTAGAAAGAGGAAGAATGGCAGCAAGGTTTATATGTAACACATATAGTTCGCATGATCCTCCCTCCGATCTATGTAAGCAATTGGACCTCTTGTCACTAGAAAAAAGGAAAAACATTGCAACGCTCAAGTTTCTATATGATTTAGCTAACACCAACTTCAACATTGCTACAGAAAATTATCTAACCCGTACTAATAAACGGCTAATAAGATGTAAACTTTACGAAGACCTATCAACCCACAATTATCGCTTCAAATATTCATTTTTGCCCAGAGGTATCAACGGTTGGAATCACTTGCCGCGAAACATTGTACATTCCACTAGTGTAGGACATTTTCTTATTAACTATGAAGCGCACCTGTCGACATAGGCTTGCATAAAATTATCTGCAAACGTGTAATAAAAAAATATTTCTGTATGATGTACCACCCTACAAAAATCTCGAATGGGGGTTGTAGTTTTATTGTAAACAAAATAAATGAATAAATATACAACGAACCCTGCCGTGAGGCTCATACCCGCCGGGTACTCTCACGCATCCTATCATAGACACATGTGAGCTACACGGACGCGAGCCACAACACCCACCAGGAGCAGAACTGCAGCGATCAGAACCCGATCATCTTCGTCCCATGAACACGAAGGAGTCCCCTCCCCAACGGCCGTAGAAATACTCGCCCTCGCCGAGGCCATCACAAAACATACCCAGTCAACCGATACAATTTTTATCCGCACAGACATCCAGGGAGAGTGCCGCTGCTCTCGAAACAATGACCTACATCTCCATATACACTCCATACTACAGGGTGAAACCAGGAGACGCCAGGCTCTTTAAATCAACCGGAAAATTCGGTTTCTTAACCTATCGCGCTACGACTTTGTGCAGCGTTGCCCACAGATGGTGCTTTTGTTTTTTGTAAAATTTGCAAAGAGCGAACTTGCCTGAGGAAAAACTAAAGAAAGAAAAAGGCTTAGCTCCTATGGAAACGCAGCGACGCCACTGGTCTGCAAACAACACGGCGCCGTTTCGCACCGGAGACAAGAGATGGCGCAACAAATCTTTTCGACTCAAAAACGGCGCGCGTTCCGCAAGCGGCTACAGTCGCAGAAACAAAAAAGACAGCCACGGTAACAGCAAGGAACTGCAGTTCCTTGTCTGCAAAAGGGCCGGCTCTCGGCGTCGTCTGCTCGTTCGTTGGCGGCAGTTGGCGTCGCGACCGCTTGCGCCATCTCTTGTCTCCCGTGCGAAACGGCGCCGTCTTGTTTGCAGACCGGTGGCGTCGCTGCGTTTCCATAGGAGCTAAGCCTTTTTCTTTCTTTAGTTTTTCCTCAGGTAAGTTCGCTCTTCGCAAATTTTACAAAAAAAGAATGCACCATCTGTGGGCAACGCTGCACAAAGTCGTAGCGCGATAGGTTAAGAAACCGAATTTTCCGGTTGATTTAAAGAGCCTGGCGTCTCCTTGTTTCACTCTGCACAAAGACACTTCACGCAGACCTGCACCTACACACCAATATAGAATGGTAACCGGGTCATGAGGGCCTGGGAGGAAATCTAAAAGTGCACAAGCTGTCACGAGCTAATTCTAATCCACGACCTCCCACCCTCTAGTCCGAACCCTATGACCGAAAAGAACACCATAAACAAATGCACAAAGAACGTACAACCTCGCCGCTCGAACTCAGACAACATACCACCACTTTTACACCCTCCCTCATTCATATTCAGATGGTATGACTATCTTTATTGGACGTGAACAAATACATACCACCATGACGCCACACTAAACTCACTTCATCTAAGGACGCCCTTGCCGAGGAGTATACACAAATTGGACAGATCATTCATCAAGCATACACTGCTTGTTGGACTGCCCCAACGCCCATACACCGCGTAATCTAGTTCTTCCACACCTCCCTTCCCACCACCTCCGTCAGACTTAGACAACGTGGACGGTCCCCCCCCCCCCCCCCCCCCCCCCCCCTCTTCGACATGTCAAAACCACGCTTAATAATGAATAGTTAAAAAAAATAGAAACGGAAGCTTTGGATATCAAGCGAAATAAAATTTTTCTCTATCCATCTCACTTTCACTCTCGAGCGCTTTATTTCGCCCCTCTACATACTGACTTAGCACATTTTGTACTTAATACAAAAGCATAACCTATCTCGTCGGTACTGTTATTAAAGCTCAATAGGCAGTTATCTGTGCGTGATGCTTTGTTGAAATCGAGACGTAAAACTATAAAGACACATGTCTTGTGGTCAAAATTGTGCAACATAGCGGCGGCCGCGTGGGGGTCACTTTGAGGTGCCAGTTTATCGCTCTAAGCCCCTGTACAGCGTAAGGGCAGCCCATGGTATCACTTGCTCACGTAGCGGCGAGGCCATTTTGGAGAGCGGGGCGGTGTGTGTGTGTGGGGGGGGGGGGGGGGGCGGTAGACTCCGACAGTGACGTACGCAGGAGGGGGGGGGGGGGGTCGGAGGTCGAACCCCCACTCCCCCACCGAAATGCCAAAGCTCCCCACCCCCGGTGCCACTGGGCCCGCTCGCTACCCTGCTCACGCAGTCGGTCTTGCACGGGGCACGGAGCTTATATGCTTTCGGGAGGGATGTTTGTGGGATAGAAAAGGCTGGAATAAAAACAAATGGTCAATAAGTCTTCATTCATGCTTATTTGGTGGGTTGAGGAACTTGATCTCAGATATATAGAGAACGGATATTTCGAAACATTTGTGGGGTGAATGATAGCAATTTCAAGGCAAAGTACACGAAACTATCCTCACTAAAATACACAATTAAATAAAACTAAAGTAGATATAATAAAACGCATAAATGTTTATAAAATAAAACAATGTCAGCGATGTAAGGAATATTAAATGAATTGTAAAAGCACTTGCACTTTGAGCAACGGGTGGCGCTGCATGCGCTCGCGCACACCTAATGTACAGGCCAGAATTACGTGCTTTCGAGTAGGAATTACCGCGAATAAAAAAGTAGCTGTGACTAGTTATTTCAGAAAGCAATTTAGAGGCTCTCTTGATCATTGCATTTATGCCAAGCGCCTACATATTAAGACGCAGGTGCCTGCATTGACGGCAAAGAATATCCAGAATGTCTTCCGCTTGAAGTTCAATGTCGCGGGGAACATTCAGAAGCACTGCACCGAGCAGTCGCTTATTTGAAGTGGACGCTCTCAGGTATGTTTTCAACCGTTGCTATGAAGAGAACGAGCGCTCAGCTTTTGCCGTTGTTACGCGCAGAGTAGCTAGGATCTTGAGGAGACGAGTGACGTTGGGAATGGGGCCTCCGGACAGAGGGCGACTGCCTGTAGTGCAGACGTGACGTGCGTTTCACGTTTCTCCCTCTTTCATTGGAAGCCCGAAATTTCTCTATTTCTGCGAAGTTTCCCTCACTTCGTGGAATTTCCCTCCATCGAGACGCCCGTGTCGATGGTCGCTCACGGATGCAATGAAATCCGTCTTGCTTTCTGCTTTGCATGTCGAGCTGACATCCGATGCAATTCGTTATTAGATTAATGTTTTCGTTTCACGGGACATCAGAAACTCTGAAGAGCCCTCATATTCTCACTACACATAGGCGCAAGGGTATTCAAGTTCGGCGTGTGGTTTGCGTGTTTGTCTGTTGTGTGTGATGGCATTTCTCCGAGTGGCGGAAAAACGAGTTTGGACTGACAACTTTCAATCGCCCCGAGGTTATGCCGCTGCCTGCCTTTGGACCACACTGCAAGATAAAGCGGCCTAGCGAAAATAGGACTCTCTTTCCTTCGGCATCTTGTTCTGTAGCTAGAATTTGTTAATCCTCTAATAGATAATAGATTTTGATTTTGTGGCTGTTAAGAATTACCCTCTCCCTGTATATGGACCCCTATAAAAGAAAACTCCGCGACAACCTTTGTTGGCAATGCAGTGGAAGGTACAGGCACGCGTTCCCGCTCCCATTTTGAGTGCTAATAAAGCTGTTAGCGGGCTCTCCTCTTTTCTTTGGAAATGCAAAAAAAAAGTTTTGGCGGTGTACAGTGTGTGTGCACGGACGACGGTTGCTCTAAAGTTTCAGCGTGGAGACTTTTTTTTTTTTGGCCGTTTCACTATTTTGTGACAGTATAGCCTGCCGGTAAGAGCCAGGTGGCGCCAGTAGAGAGAGAACCCAAGGCTATACCCTGCCTCAGTGTAACTTGACGAAGGGTGAACGACAGTGTTGCGTAATGGGTACCCTCATTCCATTCCAATTCCATTCCGGGGAATTAGAGTTTTCGATAATTCCATTCCTTTCAACTCCTAGGAATGGCGACACTGGGCCCATTCCCACTCCTGGAATGGCTGAGTCGCTCCATTCCATTCCTCCAATTCCTAAACGTAAAAATTGGCACTTGACAGCTACATTTTGTTGCCGGCATAAACAGCATAAAGCTGACATTATAAATGCAGAAACAATTGCAAAAAAAAAAAAAAAAGCTATATTCCTCATAAAAACACTGATATTTACTAAGCGGACCGCTGGTGGCAGAACGTGTTTATTTACAATGTACTGCAAACATCGAGAAAGCCCCTTGATATGTCAATGCTTGTTTAAGACATCGGTCTCGCGACCACGTCGCTCGCAACAAACAGCAAAACTTAAAGGGACCATGAAGGCAGTTTCGAAGTTTTATTCGACGATTGAAATGAATGGCAGGCACGTCTCAGATACTGTTGACCAAGTTCTAGCCCGAATAGAAGTTTGGGTGCCGCACCAATCGAGCAAACAGGCGCGGTAATAATAGCGCCGGGAACGATGCCTGAGACCCCACCGAGGCTGCGGCAGAAAGGTGAACTAAAGTGCGCCGAAGCGTGACGACAACGGGCACCTCGTCTGGGGATTGGTTCAAAAGATAGACGCGCTCTTGGTTTCGATTTCGGTGGTGAGATGTGATGAAAAAAGTTTATTTGAACGTTGTATAATATTTTGAAGTTGTACTTGGGAATTAATAGGTTTCATACCGTGTATAAAATCATAATCTGAAGCGATCGCTCCGTTTGTCACTGGTTGAACCAACGAGGTAGAGGGGCTTAGAGTGATAAACCGGAAGTTCGGAAGTGGCACCCCCCCGGTTGCCGCCATGTTTTACGCAAATGTGACCACTCGTCACGTGACCTCACAAGAGCCGTGACGTCGCAGGTAAGATGGCAGCGCCCAGAGCTGGCGGATGCGAGTTTGTTCGGTGCGCGGCAGCCGTGATGTGCAGCGGCTTTCCGACGATTTCGGGCTTTTTCGTGCTCGCTGACGCAGGTATAATGTGAAAATATAAAAGAATGAGACTTTATACCCTTTTTGCGCAAGATCGCTCTGGATCATCCGGTGCTCGGTTTGGGATCTGTTCAAGGATCGATAGAACTTTGAGTGCTTTTAGCATAAAATTTTCGCATTCTCTTAGCTTTGTTTTGAACGTTGGAATGTTTGAGAATCGACGCGAAAGGTATACGTCGCGTTAGGGACTAGGAGAAGTTGTTTCAGACCTGCGTCACCGAATAACCATAGCAACTTTTAGCGAGGAAGTTCCTGCGATCCTGCCCTCTGTGCTAATCGACGATTCTACATTCGATCGTTTTTCTTCCTTGTATGATGAGTGCAAAGTGCAGACTTATTTTCAGCTACGAGGATGACGTTTTATTGAGTGTGGGGATGAATAAATCGTTGCAGGCACCTGCTTCAAAGCTATTCGACTTGCAATAAGAACAACTGTTTTTGTGTTGCATAGATTAACTGCACGTTTTTCTCTCGTAGGATTTATTGCAGCAATACTTTTTTTCATCAAGAGTGCATTGTATTAGTCGGTCAATTATTTACTTGTTCTAATTACCTAGATAAGATGATTCATATTTGTGTTCACCCCTTGCCTGAGGAGCAGTCTTGTTGAAAAATGTTGACCATTCCTTTCGGTCTCTTCAATAGCCTTTTTTGAAAAGTGTGGGTTGCCTATACTTCGTATCATTGTAACCTGGAAAAGGGCAACCGCCACAGCCCCCTCGAGCCAATCAGAGAGACAAAGCGAAGGTGTGTGACAAATCTGTGCAGACGAGCATTCTGATGATATGTTGTCATGTGCCTCTCTCCAACGTACATATTGGCTCACCGAGACTGTAGCCTTTGCTGTTTGCCTAATTGTGATGAAACGGATTACAGTAGCTACTACTCTAATTACCCCAGGCTTTCATACTTCGGACATTTGTTCGACAAGAATGTTACGTCCGCCATCACTGTGAACTCGGCTCAGCGCCTATTGGACTTGAATGCTACATTAGAATTCGACGTGAACTGGGGCCCATTTGTGTGCCTTACGCCGAAACAAAATGGTGACAGTTGTGTTGCTTGATGGGGTTCTGCAAAGGGTCTTGTGTCATACGTATAGGAAGTGTCCTGCTATATAACAATGCATCATTACATACGATTAAAGTATATGCTCAGAGGTGTGTTCAGGAGAAGTGGAATGAGTGCAGCCCAATGCAACAAGTCTGCCAGTCTGTTATGTCCCATTAATTAATATTGAAGGGTCAGAGATGCTAGTGTCCTCAAAAGTACCTGCGCGTGTGGTGAACACAATTCTTGGTGTATAAACTCTGAAGGCGTAAAGGCGAGTGGAAATAGGTTTATCTGGTTAGTGTATCAAATATGTTTATTTCCCCTGAATTACATAATTATTAACTCTTAGTTAATGGTTCCAGAATGAGTTCTTTCTGCGACAGTCTCCTGTCAGGCATTCAGTCGTAATACCTGTGGACCTTGTGGGATGAAGCTCCTGGCACGTCGGTGTTCAGTTTGGTCGAGTAGCAACTTTGACCGACTGATGCCGTCTTGCAATCATACGTCATGTGCGCCCACTGACATCCGATGCACTGAAGCTGCAGGGCTGGCTCCTAATCCGCAGAATGTTCCTGGTAGTTTTCTGCATCAATGCAGCAAGCTCGGGCATGTATGGCTTATGTGGCTGTGCCTTTTGCTGTACCGTTGACGTGGTAGCTGGCAACAATGTTTGCTTGCTGTCGAAGCCATTTCACTTTCATTTCGTAATGGAGATTTATTCTGCATCCCATGACCACTGCAACTTGTGCAAGTCTTGTGTGGCAAAGTGAAGTGTCGTGATGCTTGCGGTGCGGTCCACTTTTGAGAGCAACCAACCATTCTATTTGTTAAGGTCACTGAGCGGCATTCTCCCTCAAAGTTGAAAATTGTGTGCTTCGTGGCGTGTACACAGATAATTAGTGACAGCAAATTATTAGGTATTGTCCTTGGACGACAACCGACACCATATCAACTCTTCTTGCATTGCCGCTCACCTGCTTTGTCGTGCTTACCTCCCGTCCAGATGGAGTAGATCACAAGCTTCGGGATAAATGTCGGCACCAGGGACAAAGACCGCCGAAGATAATCCTCAATCTTCCCCGGACGCTCGTCAAGACGTGGTCGAGGGTCGTTCGGCACGAACCCTTGCAGGCCAATTCATTGGTACGGGCACCTCCAGTAGACATGGTTGGCCTCGTGCAGTGGTAGCAGAGTGGTTTTCGGTCGGCCATTCGCAGTATCTCCGTTTTCCTCTGTGTACTTTGTTCAACGCGGACCTACACTGGTTCTTCCCGACGTCGGGAATGCTTCGGCGTCGGGGTGTCTCGTTGAATTGGCATTAAATAGTAAGAGGTAGCCGGTGGTTGTCGTTGTGACTTTGTGGCATAAGTCGCCATCGTTTCGTCAGAGCCGCTTCGCTCGAAGAGGTCTCCAGTTGAGATGCCTGTCGAACTTCTGAAACAATCTCGCTGGCGTCGAAGTTGCAGCTGGACGACTCGAGTGTCGCGACGCTGGGGAGTTGTTGATAGTGACATGCTCGGGCCTGCAGTGTACATTCAATGTTGGAAGCTTCATTGATATGAACCCTTCTACTGTTGCCGTGGGTTGCGGACAAGGCTACTGAAGGTGTTGTCCCTCACATGAGGAACATGGGGTTCTTAGCTTCTTGTCTTCTGTAGCGTCTGCAGGGTTGGCGTGGGTGCTCGAGCAGAAGCAAAACATCCTCCACGAAGGTGGTGACGCTCTCGTTGGGGCTGTGTCCTGGACAGAATCAGGAAATTGGCTCTCTCTCGCCAACGTTGGCTGATGAATATGCACTTCAGTTCGATCTTGCAAACTTCCCACGACGTTAAGGAGGATTCGTGGTTCTCAAACCAGTTCCTCGCAGTTTCTTCCACGAGAAGTATAGGTTCTGCAGGAGCTGGTTGTCCATCTACCCACTGTGGCGGGCGACACGGTCATATTGTTCAATCCAGCCCTCGACGTGTTATGCACCTTGCGTGAAAAGGCATCAAAGTGTGAGGTGCGATGGGCATGCAAACAATGGCGGGAGCGGACGTGGTTTGCTGCTACAGGTTTGTCATTGTTGGCTTAGCCAGCTTTGGTTTTTTCTGGCAAAAGACCTAATTCCGGCGGTTCTTGCTGGTAGCAGCGACTGGCTTGGATTTCAAGTTCTTCGTGGTGTATTTCCGAGTTTCGTCCTTGTGGTACTCGCTCGTCTTGCGGTTTTTCTGCTGGGCTCGGGATAGGACTTGGTTCACGACTCGCCGGGGGTTTAAGACTCAGGATAATGTGCCACTCATGTCTTGTTATTGGGCAACTCGGCTGAGGAGCCGCCAGGGTACACACAGAGTGAAGGGCTATGGGTAAAGTGCGCAGCACCTCCACCAGAACATACAATGACAGCTGAGCATGGCCTGGAACTTTCCAGAGTAGTAAATATTGATAGAAAATAGGACTGGTGGAAGCATCCGTGACAATATAACAAAACAGACAGAAAGGGTTTATCCTGACCACTAAAGAAGCTGCACTGCTTTAGTGGCATTCTGTCCGAATAAATCCTCTCCTTCGGGGTCTGGCGACTGCCGTGGACGAGCTGAACTGAAATCGATGCGAGACCACTTTTCTGGTAATGAGCTGCTGCAGACTGTCTTCGCAAAGCGGCATGAATGGGTGGACTGGGTCGGTAACTCGCGCGATGATATGTCCATACAGCTTGCAATTCGCGTAACGAGTGTTGATGAAACTTTGGTGTCGACCAAACGTGCGACAGACCAGCGGAATCAATATTAACTGCAACACCTGTGCTCCGTGAAAGTGCACGTTTACGCCGGAACAATTTAGTAGGCAGCACAGCATCACCTAAAGCACGGGACAGGAACTACCAGCTTGAAGGCAGCTCTTCGGCGCGCCGCACACCTGTGCTCCGTGAAAGTGCACGTCTACGCCGGAACAATTGGGAAGCAGCACAGCATCATTTAGCAAGGCACGGCAACTACCAGCTTCAAGGCAGCTCTCCGGGGCACCGCACAACCAAAGTGAGCTTTCGGGCATTTAAACGAAGCGGCACCACGATTGCACACTGCCAAGCACGACTCACGCAATTTCCGTCGCTAAACTGTGTATCCAAATATATTGCACACGCTTTATTGCAGATCTCGAAGGTTCCGATGGTAAACGAGAGCACAGAAACGTCGCCTTAAATTTTATCCTTGCGGTATCCGAATCAATCCTAAGTGGGAGCAACGTAGGGCAGATTGTCTCTTCCGTGGCAATATCGCCGTCGGTCACCAGCGAAATGCACACCATTCCTCCGTTTTTTCACCTTGTACCTACGTCAGACACCACGCTGAACACTGAAGTCGCTGTCGAACGGCCTCATATGACGGCGTCCGCGTCTGAAATCAACTCGCCGAGACGAACGACAACCAACAAAGCATCCGACAAGCTCCGGCCCAGCTGGGGCCAGCCGCTGCATGGGCGCTGCCATCTTTCCTGTGACGTCACGGATTTGGTTTGGTCATGTGACGAGTGGTCAAATTTGCGTACAATGGCAGCCGCCTTAGGGGGGTCACTTTCGAGTGCAGACCGGAACCCCGGTTTATCGCTCTAAGCCCCTCTACCTCGTTGGGTTGAACGCATCCCGCACTGCTACCTCGGGCGCGTAACAATCATCGAGCAACCATGGACAAGAAAAGAAAAAAGAGGTACGAGCGCCGGGGGCGGCGGACTTTTGGTTTTGGTTTCGAGCGTCGTCTCGTGTTAACTTTGCGAACTGGTATCTCACCAATCATGCCGCGTTTATGTGCAGTAGTAGGTTGCGCGAAAGGTCGGCTAAAGACGTGCGGTCGATCGGGCGACGTTAGTTTGCATAAACTGCCGACCGATGCAGCAACGCGCAGCATTTGGTTGCGCGCCGTCGTCTTGCGTAGAGCTGTGGACAGCGGTGTCAGGATTTGTTCGTTGCATTTCCGACCAGGAGACTCTGAGCAGCACCTTCAGGTCAGCCGGAGTCTGGGTAAAAGCGGGGCGGGGAGTCGCTTTGTAGGCGGCGACCGGGGAGTTGGTGGTAGGTCTAGGGCGCCCTCGTAAAGCGCCAATCCAGAGTTCTGCGTCCTTAGCAGCATCTCCCGTTCAGTCGGCGTGAGGTCGCTGAACGGAAGCTCAAACTCGTTTGCGAGCGCGGCGTTGTCGTCCATTTCTTCCAAGTTTTCTTCACAGACCGCCGTGCACTAGAGCGAACCACGGGAACCACACTGAGTCTGCACTAAATCCTAACGATGCCGACAGTGCTCCCTGACGTCATTTCTCTTTCCAGAGGCGAAAAATAGAAAAAAAAAACGAATATTTGTTTCGGTTTCGCAGATTTATTTGCAGGTACAGAAATAAGAGTCACAACGTTCTAAAAAAAAAATGTGTGGCATGCCAGGACACCAATGCGTCCGAAAACACCTTCTTTAAAAAAAAAAAAAAAATTGAATTGCCTTCATGGTTCCTTTAAATCCACTCATTTTCTTTTCTTTTTTAACTTTTTTTGCATTTGACTTTAAGACATACGCGGCCAACGTGTTTGTTTGATAAGACCATAAAAAATATCCAGCTTGTGCGTGGCGCAGGAATAAGCTATATTACTGTATACTTCAAATACAGCAACACGGCTAGTACACTGCTGGAAGCGACTCCATGCACAGCGGCAGAACACATCCTCTCACAAAATGCAACCCTGCGGCGCAGCACGAGGGACCGTATAGACCATGTCACGAAACCTGTTTTAAAACGCACAAGTTCACGCTTGCATTATGAATCTCGATATTTCTTATCATATTTAATTCAATTTTTGGCTCGTTCGCCTGCCCTTTTCCACCCTTCGCATACTCATTCTCGTGTTTCCTCTTTAGACGGCGAATAAAGTTCAATGATATACGCCGACTGCACCATGTATAGTTTTGTTGCACAACTTTCAGCGTGCAGCTTGTTTATTTTCTTCGCGACTAATGTAGAAAAATGTCTTCTACGATGCCATGACTCAATCTGTATTCATCTTGTCTTCTCGTCCGAATTGTAAGGTTCCTCTTCGCACTGATCGAGTGGCGTGTTCAGGCAGCAGACGGTACCAACCGATTCATTCTACTTCGGTGTCGGTTGTTCGCGTAGTGGCGACGAATCGGGAAGTCAGCGTTGACAAAGCTCCTCACATCAAGATACAATTAACGGGGTAATACCGCACCGTTCAAATTGACATTCCCCGAGTTTCCTCAATAACACCATCCAAGTGACTTCTCACCGCCTCAAATAGGGTCCAGGACAAGGAGCACGAATGCAGACCGGACAGCCGAGACGCGCGGAAGCCAAAACCTCAGTGGCAGCTACCACCCAGTTCTCCTTCTCAGTTGCCCTCACAGCAACGGTCGCACCTCGCCTGGCGAGGGACGGTCTTTCTGCAGGTCTAGTCAGTTCGGTCACACCAAGAGCGGCGACGATAGTCTACTTCACCTTACGATGGACCTCAACAGACAGCACGAGAGCCATCGAAACCAATCCAGTGCTTTCTGAGTGCTGCGTCACCCTGCAGTACCGCTCACGGTACTGGATTGCCTAGGGTGACTCCTAGCGTCCGCAGCAAGGTGAAACAAAGTATGCAGAGACTAAAGTCAAGGGAAATGAGCGGGAATCCGCTAGCTTGCTTGTAATCCCAACCCAGTAAAGCATAAAACACAGAAAACAAGCATCGGAACAAAGACCAAGTAATAGGCAGGCATACAATACAAATGCAGCACAAAAAACAAGCCTCGGAGCAAAGCGCAAGAGGAGAAGAGAGAAGTGAATCTCGCTTTGTTTTAATGCCGAAGGAAACTCACTTTTCGCACTTCAAAGGGGTGCGCACGAATGAACGTGGAAGGCAGCAGGGCTGGCTGGCTGTTAAACAACGCGCCTCGAACTTTAAGAAAACAATACCTGACCATCTTTCAACGGCGCCCAAGTCAACGAGTTATAAGAGCTCTGCGAGTTACGAGTCGCTTCCGCTCCCAGATCTCAGTCTGTGCGCGCGCGTGCATTCTACAAGCCGTCGCAACAACAACAAAAAAAGCATGACAAGGAGTACGATGAGGAGTTGTGCATGGGCGGTTTCTTTCTTTGCCGCTCCCTTTTCTTTTGCTTGGTGCTTGGTTTCTTGTTTCACTCTCGGGTAACGCCATCGAAACCCGACGCCTACGCGTCCGTGAAAAGCGCCACGTTACCCTTCTTTCCCCATTTGCTGCTTGTTTTTTTGTATTGCATTTTGTTGGCGTATAAGTCTGTTAGGGCTCCTCGCGGGCTAGCAGTTTCCCGCTCATTTTATTTCTGAGCAACTGACTCACTGACTGGCTCGGATTAGCTAACCGTAAACACTAAAAAAAAAAGAAGAAGAACCGTGCCCATTCCATTCCCATTCCATTCCGGGCAAAAGGCACCTAATTCCATTCCCATTCCATTCCCTTCAACGTTGCCGCCATTCCATTCCCATTCCATTCCGGGGTCGTGAAAATGCGGAATGATTCCGAAATCATTCCAACTCCGGAGTGGCAACTCCGCAACACTGGTGAACGATAAGGCCCACATTGCGTGCTGACGGCTTCGATATCCGCTACCGTATGCGAGCGCAACGCACACATATTGGGCCAGGAAGCAAGGAAAAGCCTGATACTTCTTCACAGTAAAAATGAACTCCGGTGATACGTTGTCACGTTCCGATTGGCCCGCCAGGCCACAGCTTCCGCCGTACTTACATGTTATGCGATCACGGTTTCCTGGCCTACCCATTATTTCTTGCTTCGAACACTTGGCTACAGCGGCGCCACCAGAGTAATAGCACACGTTTAATCAATGCAGCTGCCACTCCCAGGCATACCCGATGTTTCTTGCTTCAGTCACTAGATATCACCAAACCAAACAGTATTGCAGGTTGCCTAAGACCAGTGTCCGAAATCCTAGCCACCAGCTAAAAATGTGAAATAATATTCTAAAGCCCAGGCTCTTGTGAAAAGAGGGGCTGCGCATAAAACGAGGTTTCTTCTCTTTACAGCACTCTTGGCATTGGTGTTGTTCTAGGACTTCGTGACTATGTCTTTCCGACAGTCTTGCACATTGATATCTGCAAAGACTTCTAAAAAAAGTGGAGTCTCGTGAAAGGCGCAGCCCACCCCCTCTTTTTTTTTTTCTACCGGGTCATTGTGTCAGCATAACCAAACATGGCGGCGCCCATGGAACAGAGCAGACACTGGTCCATAGCTATCTTTGTGTTATGTTTGGCCTTCACGCGTCGGAAATGCAGTGCTACCTCAAGAAGCGGCGGGAGTTGTGCGCTGTGAGGAAGCTTTTAAAGTTGGTGGGCCCCAACTACGACGACAGTAGAACAGTAAGCCTCCACACCAGTATTCCTGTAAATGAAGCCTGCTCCGTTTTGAAAAATGACGATTCAGTTTTACCTGTTTTATCACAAGAACGCCTCCCTAATCTTTGCGTGAGCGTCCGTATACCGCCGAACTCACCCTGCTTCGTCACTGGGCAAAGAGGAGAGGAGGAGGTCATGCTTGTAAACTCCCGCCCCCCAATAAAACAAAAACAAAAATTAGCTACGATACTGGAGTACGAGCTCCGGTGGGTATCGCATCAGACAACGTTAAACAAGATGTGTTGAAAATACGAAATAATCAGATCAGTTTTATTGTATCTCTATTGAATTTTTGGTGTCGGGAAATGATCTGGGTAGTGCAAAGTGCGGATTAAAGATTCAGGACAAGAATAACATAAAACAAGCAGTGCATGCTAAATTTGAGGACTTGCCGCGCTCCCCCCGCGCTCGGTGACGGGCACGCCGCCACATGAACGTTTGGTACCACCGGCTGCCGCCAGGATAGCGACCCGCGGAAAAAGACGCGCGCTTGAGCGTGTCAGTTAAGTTTGATTACAACTGTGCGTTTAAGCACTTTTAAGGAAAATGGAACTAAAAGGGGCGGACTTTGATTATGGCAACAGAAAGTTAACATTATTTTGAACGATAGAAATAAAAAATGTGTTTTTTCGTGTTTTTTTTTTTGTAAACCGTGTTTACGCTATGGCTAAATTTATTATTCGACGAAATGTAACAAATAATATAAATCATTTCGTTAAAACAGTGCAAACTAAAACGGTACCACTTTATAGAATACATATAAGCCTAAATGGGCGTATATTGTTTTATAACCAAAATGTATGATGAATCCTATTATACAACATTATAAAAATAGTTACAAAAAACGTCAAAGATGCGGTGTTTGGAATTTTATACTTCTGGAATGAAATATCCCATAAGGAATTTATTTAGGTAACATACTGCATCGGGAGACACTAAAAAATAATGAAACAGCAAAAACGGAAAGCTGAGTCACGAAAACACAACACCGTATCTTTACTGTGTTGCCTAATATTCACCAGGTACAAAAATACAAAAAAATCAAACATATAATTGCAACTTTCACCCTGCCTCCCTTCAAAATTGTAAAGAAGAAAAATAATTAAAAAAGAAACAATCTGTCGTGGTTGTTGTTTTTTTTTTTGTATGTCTCTGTGTGTGGAGGGGGGGGGGGGGGAAGGAAATACGCACTGCGATATATATACGCGTGACGACAAATCAATACTTTTTTCTTTCATATCGCTATCGGTGACTGATGAAAAATATCGAGCAATCTGTGATGGTTCAAATATACATATAAGGTGAAGAATCACTTATTTTTTTAGAAATATTATATATGCAGTAGATCCGATATATATATAACAAATCTGGTTTATTTCATTTTCTTAATCGTGATTTTTTGTTTCTTATTCTGGTTAGCGGTGGCAGGAAGCCACCCGAATGACAAGAAGCCAGGAAAATGGTGGCGAGGCTTGGAGTTGCAATGGATACAGCGAAGTAACATTCAAGCGTTGTGTAACTCCCGAACCCATGTCCACTGGAGTTTTGTGCAAAAGCTGATTATGGCTTCTTTACGACTTGTTCCCTGTCGAGAGTTAAGGCGTGGAATTCTGTACATTTGATTAAAATGTTGACCTTTTCTTGTTAAACTCTAGTGAACTTCCACCATCTTGCGGCGCATGTCACTCACGACACTCCAGGATGCAGCGTTTTGTTAAATTAATGTAGAATAAAATTAAACGGCAAATAACATTTTCACGGCAGATGGACTAAAGGGGCTCCTATAGAAATAATGTAAGGTCGTACCTTAATCGTTGCTAAGTATTAACCTACGCATTGTTAGTATCCCAGACAACCCAAAATAAAATCATGCTTGGCTTTTTTTGTTTTACATGAGAGCAGATTTTGCCACTTACCCTTTTTTTAGAAGAGACCTAAAGGGTTCATTTGTCGGGACTTTTGGTAGCTCTGTTTAAAGAGGAAAAATGTCGTGCACGTTTTCTCTTATTTGTGGTCTCCCAAACAACTTGCACCAACAACAAAAAAAAAATAAACGGAACTTCGTGCGGCAGGGAAATCAACCGTGTGTTGCCTCCGGAAGGGCACAAATCTTTTTAGTGCGCCTAGTTATTAAATTCATTACGACTAATCGGCTGACTTTTAAATTATTCGCTTATGGTCCCTGTGAATTGGAACGTTGTACAACGCATCGAGAAACACTCAAATAAGGCGTTTGCTATGCCATAGCCTCCTCTATACTCACAAAGCCTGGCAGATCGCCACGAGACGCGGCCGCCAAAGTTGCAAAAGTAGAGCGCCAGACAACGGATGAGAGCCACGGGACGGGCACCCCGCTGCAGCGAGACGCCGAAACACACCTCTCCCGAGCGACGGAATGTCCGCTCGTGCTCCTCGCTATTGTCGCGCTACCGCTTCTTTTCTCGTCGAGTTTGAAACCGATGTTTCGGGTCCTCGCCGCTGCAAAAGCTGTGCGCTGACAACCAGGTTCCCCGAGAAATGCTCTGTGATACCAGATCCTCGCGCTCCAAACATGCGACCCGGCACTTCGTCGTGCAAATGCCGGGTGTAGCGAGTATAGAGGAGGCTATGGCTAAGCATGGTACGCTTTGGTCTACTTGGTGCTTTCTTTAACGTAAAAAACCCCGAAATACTAAAAAAAACAAAGACACGTAAGAACGCGCACCCCGTCGCGCTTGCAGCGCTCTCAGATGCGCTCTGAAGAGACGAGGTCCCCCTTATCCCTGGTGCACTGTCCGAGACTGGGCTTTGCGGCAGCAGATTCTCGCGGTTATATTTGGCACCTTCCCCAGCACGAAGCCTTGTCTCGTACAGCGCACGTGTCATAAGATGAACTTATCTAAGAGCGCTGCTAGCGCGACTCGAGGACGCGTTGTCAAGTGGTTTCTTTTTCTATTTCGCGGTCTTCCTTTTTAGTTTAACAAAAAGAAGCGCGCAAAACATGTCATGTGGCAAACACCGTAATCGGGTGTTTAGGAACGCTTTGAACAACATTTTACGTCACGCCTCGACTTTTCAAAGAATAATAAAAATGTTAACAAGTTAGTCTTATTTAATGAAATAAGTGGGCGCACTAAGAGAATTCGTCTGCTTTCCTAAGATGCCTGCTAACAACATGCAGTATAGGTTTCCATCCCGCAGAGCACCTCGTTGATTGAATCGTTCGGTTTAAGCTATTTTATACACCTTTTATTTCTTTTTTTTCTGTGGGTTCTTGACGGCAAAGGTAGGTTCAGCAATATCTGGCCGCGTTTTTTCAGGAGAAAAACCAGCCCATGATTTCAAAGGGAAGCTGAAACACTTTGAAAATATTGCATAGAGGTTGATTCTAGCAGATTTCTATCCCGTGAATCTGAATATCACGTTTGCTTTTCTCAAAGATGCAACTAAACGCGAAAAAAAAAAAACGAAAAATCTTTGACAAGTCGTGACGCCATACTCTGATTTTTGAGTCGCCAAGCCCGTGTCGCTCGTGTGGGCAGCCCGTGCCATTGCAAGCTTGCCTGGTATATTTCGCCTCTTTCGGGCTTTTTTGCAAACAGCAAGAATGCGCGTGCATACCTCTGATGGGCGCTAAAAACAAGCGAGAGCGGAGACGCAGGAAAGTCCTAATATGACGTCACACCCGGGGAACGAGAGGCTTCAGCGGTACATCGAAAATTGATTTCTGCAGCTCAACTAAAAAAATAAAAAAATAAAAACCTCGATATTGCTGACTCTAGAGGCCCAATTAAGATGATTTGAATGTTTTTGTTTAAGTACAGAACTGTTTCAGCTTCCATTTCTTTTTGCATTTTTGTAGGATGCTAGGGCACGTAGAACGAATATGCGCCCTAAAAAAGTCGGTCCCGAAAGTCACTCTAAGACCTATTTATTTCCGGATGATCTTCAAACCTGGAAACATTTCATCTATATAGCGTCAAATTGCCGCGATTCCGAGACATGATACTTGCAACTTCTGCAGTAAAAATTCAAAGCCGAAACCAAAGTAACCGAAGCAAATTTAAACTTTGTGAAAGAGCCATCTATTTTGAGTAGCTTATATTTCATTTGTAATGCGAATCATTACTGCATTTATTAAAACACGGTTCGATGAACCAAACTGCTAATAACGCAATTTTCGAGCCACTAAAATTGGCAAGTCTATACTCGGTGTCACCTACTGTGCGATTCACTGCTAATGCTATAGCCTAGCGTCCGCAGTGCTCCAACTCTGTTAATGCACAGACGCCGAAAGGCGTATTATCTTTCTCGACAGTGCTCTCCGCAGTAATGATAAAAAAACACACGGACGCAGAACAGCTCGTTTTATCAACGTGTAAGCGCGCACACACACACACCCAACGTATTATCCTTGTCATTCTTCGATTGACGCGTCCCTTTTTGCGTTTCGATGCACCAAACACGAATTTCGGAGCAACTAGCTGGCCGTATTCTCGACGTCGACTATTGTGTGCTAAGTCACCAAAACTAGTGTAGCTTCCACAGCACTCCTGCACAGTATTTCACAGCGCGTGCGAACAAGACGCTAGATAAAGCCGAGTACTTTTGCACCAGCGCGAGCTGCAGCGCTGCGGAGAGTACGCTGGCCTTGGAAATGTCGCACGAAATGGTTGACGCTAACTATAGTTACCTCTACAGTGAAGTCACTGAGTCGCTTTGTGCGCACAAGTAACAAAGAAGCGTCAGCAACGAAATCTTGCCGTTTACTTGTTGAGAGCCAATCGGTCAATGTAGAGCCACTAAATAAACGTGGCTCGAGAAAAGTGACAAGTTAGGCGTATGTTTTGTAGAATAATTGTCGCCCTTTGTAACCAGCTTTTGCCGACGTCCCTAACGAAAAGGGCGTGAAAGTTTTTTCTGTCGTTCTACTTTCTTAAACGGTTTGCAGCAAAGCAATATGACCAATTTCTTATTTTGCACCCCATCTACCGAAAAAAAAAAAAAAAAGCATTTCAGAATCTTAATTGTCGCAAACTGCAACCAACCAAGAAAAGGGCGAAGTCCAGAAGACCACTCGACGTATAAACAAATTTGTCCCGAACTGACGAATGACGAATCGTGGCGGCGTCGGACAATTGAGGTGAAATTTGCCAATACTCTAAAAAGAGCTTTTTTTTTATTTTAGATTAGCTGTTCGCAAACATTTCTGGGTAAGTGGTCGGATTAGAGATATCTCAAAGTCTAGACGGCGGAGAAACAAATCTGTATTTAGAATGGTGGAATAAGTAAATAAATAAACCTAAATGAGCACTTAAATGACGAAACGAATGTTATAAATATTAAAAATTCTAAAACAAATGAATACATATAGTTCGATTTAAGATGAAGTATTTAGTCAATTATGACGATACACAATTGTGGCCTAGAAACCTCACCAAGCATAAATCAAAGCGTTTCAGAACCTTGGCATGCGCTCAGTGTGCAATAGCTTCATGAGAATGTTAAAACTAGTGCTGACAATATGCAAGAGTTACGACAGAGGATACTAGGCACAAGACACGCGAGAACGCAAATGAATTAACATGGTTACAGTGATATGAAGCAGGGGATAAGAATGGCGATGATGGCGATGACAGTGTACAATGAATAGTACGAAGAGAAAACCCGCGTTGAGGTAATGTTTCTCTCGTTCCTTTTGGTATCTTAGTTTGCACCTTAGGAGCGCTCATTGCGGCGCCATTTCTTTTTTAAGCGTACTTAATTTTGCGCCCGTAGCATCGGCTCTGTTGGAAACGGGCCGCGAACCGGGCTTCGTAGAAAGGAGTGCGGGTGCCGCGAGCCGTTTAGAAGAGTTCTGAGGGCCGAATGGTGGCCCGCGGACCATGGTTTGAAGGCCCCTGTTTTAGATTGATCATATCAAAGGAATTAAGACGTCAAGACAGAAGAGAGTGACTGTTCTCTCACTGAGTTTAAAGTGTATCATGACTCTCAGCGACCTAGCACCGGATTATTATCGTTCAAAGGGGTGTTATGGCAACACCTATTTAATAACAAGAATGCGGTGCTGAATTTCTGTCCTGACCCAGCAAGGGCGTGTGTGGGGAATACACTGGATGGGACTGCAGCTTCAGGTATCAGGACAAACTGGTGACCCTAATGTTATCAGACGAGTACGAGTTGGTGTTTATGATAGGTTAGTAGGGGTTTTGCGGTCGGTGCGTGCTCGAGACAGACACTGTCTCGAACATTTTCTGTAGGGTGCTGTAAAATTGTGCCTGCAAATAATATTTAGTTTAGGTTGTTTGCATAATTAAGGACATAAATACTCACACCAATGATGTCTTTCCATGGTTCCTCCGTTTTGGTCATTTGCAGCCACACCTTGTAGAACACGAACTGTGCACAGAACACGAGGAGGCATTCCCCGTCGTCTTTCAGCAGCGTGCCGATGTTGTGGAACACCGCCTTTTGGTCTCTGATCCAGTGCAGGCAATAGAACGAGTAAATGCGGTCAAACTTGCCGTGCTTGTCGAGAAACGCAGACACGTCTGAGGACCCCGCATCAAGGACGTCGTAGCAGATATCTGGATGTCCGTAGTTTCTTTTCGCGTAGTTCAACATGGATTGGGATATGTCGATGCCTACAATCTTACGGCATGGATGATTCCAGTGAAGCAGCACGTCTCTCGTAAAGTCTCCGATGCCGCAGCCGATGTCAAGGATCTGATGGCACCTACTAGAAGGAATTCTGAATGTCGTCCTTTCCAGAGCTTTGATGCTGTTTCGCCTAACAGTTTCGCTAATACGTTCGTAAAGCTCTGGATCGAAGGTCTCAATCATGGTTTTAGTTCTTCACTGTCGCGGACAATAGGGACGCGCTTGACTGATGGCACTTGTTTGGCGTTAGTGCTATGTGTGAGTTTCAAGAAGTGCTACCCTTCTAACTTCAAAGTTGTCACCGTTTATCTTCAAAGTTGTCAGTCGGCGTCTCTTTTACTGCTGCGTCGCAATCACTATCGTACACTCCCAGTCGCGAGTACGTCAACGTCCGAGCCATTCATTTGCTTTTCATGCGCTTTGCGTATCTAGAAAAAGAAAAAAAAACATATATTCAACGAACATAAAAAAAAGCTGCTGACACCATTCACGGACGGCCCTTGTCTATGCCAGAACTGCTTATCTCTGAGCCAGGCATTCTTCTCTTCCTACTCGAGATTGACACAAACAGATCTGTAGAACTGATAACGCATTTTGAAGCGGTATCCCAAGGTATATGTACATGGGTAGCGAAGCTTCGGCCAAAAAGCGGTTCAAAACAAATCGCCAGCGACATCGACCTGGAGGGTCACGTGAAGGATGCGATTGAAGCGCGACTAGGAGAGGTGGGGACAAACATTATTAAAATTAATTATTTTGTGACAAGAAGTATAATCATTGGTATTTTTAAATAAGCTGAATATAATTATTAGATAATATCAATCATAATTAACGCGCTACAAAATTCAAAACTGTCTTTGTTTTTGCTAATATTGTGCATACTTCTTATTAGCGTCGTCTGTACGCCACTAGCAAGGTATATGTACATGGGTAGCGAAGCTTCGGCCAAAAAGCGGTTCAAAACAAATCGCCAGCGACATCGACCCGGAGGGTCACGTGAAGGATGCGATTGAAGCGCGACTAGGAGAGGTGGGGACAAACATTATTAAAATTAATTAGTTTGTGACTAGAAGTATAATCATTGGTATTTTTAAACAAGCTAAATATAAATATTAGATAATATCAATCATATTTAACGCGCTACAAAATTCAAAACTGTCTTTGTTTTTGCTAATATTATGCATACTTCTCATTAGCGTCCTCTGTACGCCACTAGCAAAAAGGCCGACTAACAATAGCGATATTTGCAGTTTTTTGTAGACTTCGTGGCGCGCGGAAAGGCAGTCTGCTGACGTCCTTCTGCTTGCTTGTGTTTGGGCCTCCACGTGCTCTTCGCTTTTAATTGTTTTAGCGGCAGTTAACACCGTTTCGGGAGTTTTCTTGTTTGCTCGGGCGTGATTAGCCCAGTTACCTGCGCGGGAACTCGGCTGTCGTGCGCTTGGATCTTGGACGCTACTGCGCCCAAAGGGCTCAACGTCTTTTGAGACGATGAGCACAGCGCGATACGCAAAGAAACGGTGCTCCGTGAAAATGTGCGAAAGCAACACCCGCACGGCTGGCATCTCGCCGCACCGGTTTCCCCTCGACTCTCGAAGGTGAGACTTCGCTACTGTCAGTGACATGCCTTCTGTGTGATGTATGCCCCTTGTTCGGTGTCCTCTTAACTCTTGTTAGTTTTACCTAAAACTATTAGGGTTGTCTGGATGTGCACAAGAAACTACACCTGAAGGCGTAATATGTTATACTAGGAATGTTTTAAGTTCGAAATCACTCTGACTTCGCAGCGTTGTGTGCCGTCATTATAAAAGTGCCCACAATATTAAAATTTACCTGTACCGGACTGGCTCTGAGGAGCCTAGTTATTTTTAGTTATGTGTGCAATAAAAATGCAGAGGCTCCTGTCGCGTCCCACACACAAGCCATCATTGGCTTATGTGGGCTTTATATTGTATTATTTTCAAACAAAGTAAATAAAGATGGTTTTTGTATTGTATTGTATTGTATTGTAGTGTCGTGATCATCGGCGTGGTTATCAGTGGTACAACACAGATATATAATAGGGCATCTGTGCGTAAAACTCGTGTTTTTACTCTTCATGATGTACACAGAGCAGTGATGTCATGCATTTGTTAAGGTCCTTGCACTGATTTGCTTTGGTTTGTGGACATTTTGGCTACATTTTCTTTTCGTAAGTATTCATGGCACCCTCATAGCACCATGCCTTATCTGCAGGCGCGAAGCCTGTGTTCGGTTCTGCAACAACCGAAGTCTACAGGGGAAGACTCCATGGCAGCTACGAGACAGGGTAGTTTGCTCCTTACATTTCGAGGAGTCAGCTCTCCTGCGCCCTGGACACCTCCGTCACAATGCGTTGCCAAGTGTGCTTCCCACAAAAAGTAAGCAGACCAATAAACCTTTCGTGCACTTTGTGACTAAGCATGGTTAACCCAATCTTAGAAAAATGGTTACCACATGGGGTTGAAATATTGCTTTTGTGGGATCATAACATTTTTATATTATTTTCAGGGACGACACATGGCGACATTTCCAGCAAAAGCTCTCCAGGTTCAGCAGTTTTGTATGGTGAGCTTTTTCACTGAAACTAACATAAAGTGGCAGGAACCACCAGCATCACTGCATTACCTCATGGTCTTCATGACTTGAGCATTTTGCAAAAGAACTAGGTGAGATTAGCTGGGAAAAGCTGGTTAAACATGGGCAGAGGTACTGCTAGAAGGTCATTTCAGGCCCGTTTATAATGACATGTTTTACTTGAGGTGACATAATCAACGTCACAGAGCATCTTTTGCCTTGCCGACACCCAGTCTTCCATAATAAAGCTGCCCATGAAAGAAAGTGATTTACATTTTGTGTTAAAATAGGCGAATTCACCATAAATTTGAAGAGGTGAGTGTGACACCCTCATTGAGCTACACATGCTTCGGCAGTTCAGACTCACGGAGCTCCTGTAGTCACCCTGACGACCAGTCTTCCGAAATGAAACTTTCGTGGAAACAAGGTGATTTTCTTTGTCGTGTGTTAGAATAGACACATAGGAAGGACCTCAACTACTATTCCATGGCCAACTTCACGCTAAATTTGCAGAGAGGATTTCGCCAGCCTCATTAAGGTGCACATACTCCGGTCACTCAGACTGGTGGAGTTCCTGTAGTCACCCTGACGACCAGTCTTCTGAATTAAACCTGTCATAAAAGAAGGTGAATATACTTTTTATGCATTCAAATAGAGAAATAAGGGAGGACTTCCTCTTCTCCTTTGCTAAGTTCACATTAAATTTGCAGAGCGGATATCTGTGGCTTCATTGGACCACACATAGTCGTGCACCTTACTAGAGAACAGTCGACTAGGGGCCAATAATAAGTGGTGGCCGAATATTGCTTGAGCTATCTTTTTTATTCCCTTTCCTTGGTGAGCTTGCTTTCTCAAGTGGTAGAAACAGCGCAACTTTACGTGAAACAGGAAACAAGGAGTATACAGACAGGCGCAGTAAAGGTACACAGAGAGGCACTGTTTCTGCCAGCTTAAATGAACGACGAATTCGTCCAACTTTCCACTCTGTTGAACTTGCTTTCTTACTTGCAATTTTTACAAAAGAATTTCTTTCTTTCTTTTTTTGGCGGTTGATCACAGCTACGCTCTACGTCAAGATGCTGCTCCTGCTCAAGAGTCCAGCGGGGACGTGGCTGACATGAAGATTTTGGTTTCTTTACCGTCGCCTAGAGACTCTCTCTCTGGCTGTGCTGCTGGGCCTTCTCATAAATGTGAGTGCCTTCTATGATGTGAACTTTTTTCTTTTGCACTTTTTTTTGTGAAGTTATAAAAGATTAGGCCGCGAAAATAAAAAGCCAAGGCTCGAAAAACACCAGGGGATACTAAACTTTATCTTGAGAGCAGATGAAGCAAGGGGTCATATAATACCAGACCGACTAGCAGGCAGCTACAAATCGAAGTTTGTTCAAAGTTCACCACATTTTTGTTTCACGGTATTGTCATTGTCAAGCACAGAAAAAGACAAAAAAATGGTCCACACGCAGGTGTTAACACCGTCAAATCAAAAGAGCTGAACCGGTTTCACTGAATCATAAGTCTTCCCGCAAAACCTCATGTAAGACAGTGTTTTTTAAAGTTATCGAAAAGCTGCCGTGGTCATATGGGTGTGATGCTGAGCCTGTCATGGTCCCTTGTCCTATCTGCCAAACTTTAGTCGCGTGTTGTTGTGCGAGCGCTTCACTGTTACAATGCCATTGGCATAAGTAAGGTATGGTCAAGCTTTAAGAAAATGCATTTCACAGTTTGGATGCCTATTCTGACTTGCATGTTTCTGTGTGCGCCCTTGTCTTTTTGGACTATCAGGTCTCTGTCCAACATGAAGCGCCTAGTCCAACATAAAGATGTACTGTTGCTTTCCTAAACTTGAATTGCATGTGTAGTTTGTCAAACTTGCGGTTCTTGTTTAAAGACACTTCAGATCATTGAGGAATGTTCTTGAGCGTGAATAGATTACGATTTAATAAATTGATGGTGAATGCAAGTTTTTCTTGGAGACCTAATCTGGGTCATTTGCCAAATTGCAGCACCCTGCAAAAGCCGCAGCATCGGCAACAAGAAGGTGAACGCCTGAGAGCCAAGGTGCGACAGCTTCAAGAGCGTAACAAGAGGCTGCAAAGAAGGCTGCAACGAAAACGTCAGATGAGGACTGTTGGCGAAGTCGTTGAGAGTGTCCGCGTTCATGTGTCTCCTCGTGTCGCCGCACTCGTTGAAGCCCAGCTTAGAATGAGCAATGTGAGCCGGTTTGGCCAGAGATGGTGCAGCCACAACAAAGCAGCCTTGGCTTTAGGCCTATACTTTCATAGCCCCAAAGGCTATATGTATTGCAAACGACTGCTCAGGCTGCCATCAGTAAGGTCACTGCAGCTATGGCTTCAGCGTGTGCCACTAAAGATTGGATTTTACCCTGGCATTTTCGAGCTGATAAAGAGGCGGGCAGCTTCTTTTCCTCGAGCCGATCGGGCCTGCAGCATAGTTTTTGATAAAATGCACATCAAAAAAGAGCTTTCATACAACCCGTCGTCTGACAGGTTTGAAAGACTTAAAGAACATAGTGAACAGCAAGGCAAAAAACTGGCCAATAAGGCTCTCATGTTCATGGCGAAAGGAGTGGGAACACCGTGGAAGCAGCCGCTTGGCATTTTTTGCTCACAAAGGCACACCTTCCGATGTACTAAAAGATCTCTTTTTCCAGTGCTACAGCGCCCTTGTGGACGCTGGCCTGAACCCTGTAGCTGTTGTATGCGATAAACGGTGCCAGAACGTGTCTCTTTTTCAAGCATCGTAACTGCCGAAAAGCCTTACGTAGAGATAAATGGCAAGCCACTTTTTTTTCCTTTTCGATGCTCCGCACCTTTTGAAGTCACTAAGAAACATGTTATTTAAATACGACTAAAAAGTTGGTGATTACATAGTGAAAAGTTCCTACATCAAGGAAGCTTATGAAAAGGACCGTAAACTTGAGATCGGTTCTATGCCAGAGATGAAGGAGAAGCATTTTAACTTGACCTTCTCGTCAAAGATGTCGGTGAAGCTAGCAGCTCAAGTGTTTAGAAATCACTGCGCAGCTGCAATGTATGCCCTTGTTACTTCTTAGCAATTGCCAGCCCCAGCTGTTCACACAGCGAGATTCGTTGAAGGAATCGACCGTCTCTTTGACAGCCTAAATAGCTCGCAGAAATCTGCAAAGACGCCATACGCCTCTGCAATCTGTAACGGCTCTATCCATGAGGAGTTTCTGAAACAGTACATTCTGGTTTTTAAGAGCCTGCAAGTACTCGGATGTGGAAGGCAGCCGCACTGAATTCGTGGCTTCTGCTTAACAGTTAGGTCTCTACTGCTGCTCAGCAATCACCTTGCGGTTAATTGCGGTTTTTCCCACCTTTTAAACCGCCATCTGAACCAAGACACCCTTGAAAACACTTTTGCTGGTATACGTTCAAAATCAGGTGCAAACACGAACTCCACTTTCCGTCAATTTCCGGCTGCGTTCAGGCACCTTTTGATTAGCAACCTATTCAAGCTGTCGGAAAAATCAAACTGTGCTGATGACATGTTTCTCCTTGCTACGTTCCCAGCAGGCATTTTGGCACCTTCTCCTCGTCTTGCCTTAGGAAGCACAGTTTTTCTTACCACGCCAGACAACTCTCCTTCAAACTACCCTTTGGGAATAGAAGAGAACAACATGGTTTATTTTGTTAGGTGGCTGGCATCGAAATTCCTCAAGGTTCATTCCTGTGTAGGAACATCCTAGAAGTATGAGTTGAGAAAAGAAAATGCGTGTTTTTCTGAGGGAAATCAAGTGCTCTTGTATTTGAGTGTGAAAGGAACTGCCGACTCCCACGTTGGAATCCTCTCAGTTCCTTCTGTTTCTTTCATATTATTTGTTGAAGCTTGTGAGGAAGTCTTCGAGAAATGTATCAACAACCTAATTCCAAAGGAGAACGTAGGGCGGACTCTTTGTGTCCTTTTTAACCAGAAGATTTCAAAGTCTCTGACTGCATGTGACGAAAGTGTTTATGATAATTTGTTTTCTCTGATTGACAGAGTCATTCTCCACTGGTTCGCGTGGAAAAAAAAAGCTGACTATTCGATACAGTAGCAAAGTGTAAAGCTAGGCAGCAAGTGCGAAGACTACGTATGTGAGACCACCCAGAGTACTTTTTAAAGTAGTGCAGACATGTTCTATTCGAGCCTTTCATTTTCTTCAGTTTCTTGAGGAGTAATGTAGTCTTCTAACTTATTCACATATATAGAGTTTAAAGCTGTGAAGCAAAACTGGCTTATGAAGTGCAGCATACCACAGGGCTCCGAGAGGGTTTACTCCACTTGGCTTCCTTGACCTGCACCAAACAATCGCTGCGGTGCAGTGTAGCAGCACCAGCAGATGCAAGTTAAGATATTTTCAGCATTATGGTACCTTGCCCAAGGAATGTGTAGAAAAGTGTAGCTTTTCTGTGCATTACAGTGGTGGCCTCAGTTGTCGTCGGAACACTGTGGAACCTCCGAGTTATTAGTGGCTGCCTATCAACTGGCAATATCCTCAAAACGTCCAGCCGATTGTACAATGTCTTATGTTATAGCAGTGTGCCTTATGTACCGATCTACTAATTTTCTTCAACCATGACCTTTTGAAAATAGTTGATACCGATTGTGTAATTCTAGTGAGTAATCTGAGTGAATGATTGTAAGTGAATATAACAAATAAAACGCGACTGTTAAAGCGACGTTGGACTTGCATTAGAGTTACTGTTGTGTATTTCATACGCTCAACACACTCCAGCAATTTTTTCACTCTTTTTTGTGACATTGCATAATTTGCTTTAAGGTTTCTCACATACTTCCCAGGGATCCTGAAGGAACAAAAAGAAAAACACTGCGGCTGGAGTTTGACCACAGTCCAAAGACACGATGGTGTGACGAAATGAAACTACTCTTATAGCAGGTTGGCTAACAAAGTCGGCTGCAGAAAAAAAACATTTCGAACAAAATATAAGAGCAAGGGCAAATAAGGGTGTAAACGATCCAGTATTCCAGTATAGAGTAAACACAAGGTGTAAACACCCCAAGAAAAACCCGAGACTGCAGGTAAAAAGAACGGCATATACACTAAAAAGTATCAAACAAAGCTCAAACACGGAGCTATGTATGAGACTTTTTAGTGTATATGTCGCTCATTTACCTGTGATCTCTGGAATTAGTTTTGTTTAATTTTCGCGCCAAACCACACGCACGCATGACGTCACGTTTTTTTTCGGAAGTGTCGTCATTTCCTGTTGATTTTTTGTTCCGCCGGAAGTGTCCCCACGACTCATAGATGGCCCTAAAGCAGCTCCATGGGCGGCCATTTTTTGGACATGTGGGCTTCTATGGAAGCTTTGCTACCCATGTACATATACCTTGCCACTAGCAAAAAGGCCGACTAGTTTGCAGTTTTTTGTCGACCTCGTGGCGCGCGGAAAGGCAGTCTGCTGACGTCCGTCTGCTTGCTTGTGTTTGGGCCTCCACGTGCTCTTCGCTTCTAATTGTTTTAGCGGCAGTTAACACCGTTTCGGGAGTTTTGTTGTTTTCTCGGGCGTGATTAGCCCAGTTACCTGCGCGGGAACTCGGCTGTCGTGCGCTTGGATCTTGGACGCTACTGCGCCCAAGGGCCTCAACGTCTTTTGCGACGATGAGCACAGCGCGATACGCAAAGAAACGGTGCTCCCTGGAAATGTGTGAAAGCAACACCCACACGGCTGGCATCTCGCTGCACCGGTTTCCCCTCGACTCTCGAAGGTGAGACTTCGCTACTGTCAGTTACATGCCTGCTGTGTGATGTATGCCCCTTGCTCGATTTCCTCTTAACTCTTGTTAGTTTTACCTAAAACTATTAGAATTGTCTGGATGTGCAGAAGAAACTACACCTGAAGGCGTAATATGTTATACTAGGAACGTTTTAAGGTCGAAATCACTCTGACTTCGCAGCGTTGTGTGCCTTCGTTACAAAAGTGCCCACGATATTAAAATTTACCTGTACCGGCCTGGCTCTGAGGAGCCTAGTGTCGTGATCATCGGCGTGGTTATCAGTGGTACAACACAGATATATAATAGGGCATCTGTGCGTAAGACTCGTGTTTTTACTCTTCATGATGTACACAGAGCAGTGATGTCATGCATTTGTTAAGGTCCTTGCACTGATTTGCTTTGGTTTGTGGACATTTTGGCCACATTTCCTTTTCGTAAGTATTCATGGCACCCTCATAGCACCATGCCTTATCTGCAGGCGCGAAGCCTGGGTTCGGTTCTGCAACAACCGAAGTCTACAGGGGAAGACTCCATGACAGCTACGAGACAGGGTAGTTTTCTCCTTACATTTCGAGGAGTCAGCTCTCCTGCGCCCTGGACACCTCCGTCACAATGCGTTGCCAAGTGTGCTTCCCACAAAAAGTAAGCAGACCAATAAACCTTCCATGCACTTTGTGACTAAGCATGGTTAAGCCGCTCTTAGAAAAATGGTTACCACATGGGGTTGAAATATTGCTTTTGTGGGCTCATAACATTTTAATATTATTTGCAGGGACGACACATGGCGACATTTCCAGCAAAAGCTCTCCAGGTTCAGCAGTTTTGCATGGTGAGCTTTTTCACTGAAACTAACATAAAGTGGCAGCAACTGCCAGCACCACTGCATTACCTGATGGTCTTCATGACTTGAGCATTTTGCAAAAAAAACTAGGTGAGATTAGCTGGGAAAAGCTGGTTGAACATGGACAGAGGTACTGCGAGAAGTTGATTTCAGGCCCGTTTATAATGACATGTTTTACTTGAGGTGACATAATCAGCGTCACAGAGCATCTTTTGCCTTGCCGACACCCAGTCTTCCATAATAAAGCTGCCCATAAAAGAAAGTGATTTACATTTTGTGCTAAAATAGGCGAATTCACCATAAATTTTCAGAGGTGAGTGTGACACCCTCATTGAGCTACACATGCTTCGGCAGTTCAGACTCACGGAGCTTCTGCAGTCACCCTGACGACCAGTCTTCCGAAATGAAACTTTCGTGGGAACAAGGTGATTGATTATCTTTGTCGTGTGTTAGAATAGACACATAGGAAGGAACTCTACTATTCCATGGCCAACTTCACGCTAAATTTGCAGAGAGGATTTTGCCAGTCTCATCGAGCTGCACATACTCCGGCCACTCAGACTGGTGGAGTTCCTGTAGTCACCCTGACGACCAGTCTTCTGAATTAAACCTGTCATAAAAGAAGGTGAATATACTTTTTATGCATTCAAATAGCGGAATAAGGGTGGACTTCCTCTTCTCCTTTGCTAAGTTCACATTAAATTTGCAGAGCGGATTTCTGTGGCTTCATCGGACCACACATACTCGCGCACCTTACTAGAGAACAGTAGACTAGGGGCCAATAATAAATGGTGGCCGAATATTGCTTGTGCTATCTTTTTTATTCCCTTTTCTTTGTGAGCTTGCTTTCTCAAGTGGTAAAAACAGCGCAACTTGACGTAAAACAGGAAACAAGGAGTATACAGACAGGCACCGTAAAAGTACACAGAGAGGCACTGTTTCTGCCAGCTTAAATGAACGACCAACTCGTCCAAGTTTCCACTCTGTTGAACTTGCTTTCTTATTGCAGTTTTTACAAAAGCTTTTCTTTCTTTTTTTTTTTTGCGGTTGATCACAGCTACGCTCTTCGTCAAGTTGCTGCTCCTGCTCAAGAGTCCAGCGGGGACGTGGCTGGCATGGAGATTTTGGTTTCTTCACCGTCGCCTAGAGACTCTCTCTCTGGCTGTGCTGCTGGGCCTTCTCACAAATGTGAGTGCTTTCTATGACGCAAACTTTTTTCATTTGCAGTTTTTTTTTTTTTTTTGTGAAGTTATAAAAAGATCAGGCCGCAAAAATAAAAAGCCAAGGCTCGAAAAACACCAGGGGATACTAAACTTTATCTTGAGAGCAGATGATGGAAGGGGTCACATAACACCAGACCCACTAGCTGGCAGCTACAAATCGAAGTTTGTTCAATGTTCACCACATTTTTGTTTCACGGTATTGTCATGGTCAAGCACACAAAAAGACAAAAAAAAAATGTTCCACACTCAGGTGTTAACACCGTCAAATCAAAACAGCTGAACCGGTTTCACTGATTTCACTGAATCAGAAGTCTTCCCGCAAAACCTCACGTAAGACAGTGTTTTTTAAAGTTATCGAAAAGCTGCCGTGGTCATATGTGTGTGATGCTGAGCCTGTCATGGTCCCTTGTCCTATCTGCCAAACTTTAGTCGCCTGCTGTTGTGCGAGCGCTTCACTGTTACAATGCCTTGGGCATAAGTAAGGTATGGTCAAGCTTTAAAAAAATGCATTTCACAGTTTGGATGCCTAGCTATGTTACTGAAAAGTTGCGATAGTGCAAACAATGGGGCGTTGTGGAGGCAAGTGTAGCAAAGACCTATCTTACGATTGTGCCGTCTTCATTAGAAGCAAGAATTTCGGTTTGCTTCTTCAACCCCTCCTGGCGCCAATCTTTCCAATTTTGGATAAATTCGGTAAATCGTTGATCGCGCAAGCCCGCGCCAATATTTAAAGGTTTTTAACAAGTTATAAAGCAGTCATCAACCAGACGTAAGGACGGATAAATACGTAAGAGAGTCCAAGATGGGGTGAACAACCTATAGATATATATATATGAGAGGAGATGTGTTTCAAACAGTAATGAAGAGATTAGGGAAAGCCACTTGATTTATAAGTTTAGGAAATAAATGTATTATCGACGACCTGAACCCTTTATTGCGCAAGCCAATCCTTGTGCAGACACGGGAATGGTTCCAGCAGCCCCGCGATGCCAGAGAGCGGCTGCTGGAACGAACCCAGCATACCACGACCCCTCGATCTCCACCGACCGAGTGGCCTCGGACCTGCAGCTCATGGAAAAAAGCGTTCGGTCGCGCTGGCTTCCTAAATCTCGCGTGAACGCGTCAACGAGGGAAGACACCTGGACGTCTCAAGGCCGTTGTGGCGCTCGCAGCTAGCCGCTCATTCCGCGGCTTTTTAGGATTATCCCTACAGAAAAAGCCGACACAAAAGAAGCCCCTGCCGTCACGTGACCTTTGGGAGAGGGTGAAAAGAGGAGGGCGCCAGGGGCATTTTCCTACCTTGCGGAAAATGGTTTCGTTGGTCGGTCTTTACGGGGATTGTAGTAAGAAGTAAGAAAATTACGGGGGTTCAGTCAAAAGTAGGAATAGCTCTTGTACTATTGGGGGATGTTTCCTTTTTGGGCATTTGCGTGCCCACTTTCCGTCTAAGTGGTGTGGTGAACCTAAGAGAGGATTAACCAGCCGGACTACCGCCTGTAAACGCTCTGAGCTTTGGGACGTGTTTTTTTTTCTTTTTACCTTTTGCCGAAATGTGTATCCACAATAAAACTTTGGTTGGGGCTAGTTGGTTTTTTTCTGTTAAAAAATTAAAAGGCGCGAACAAACAGGACCAAAAAAGACACACGTACGACTTGGACCGGCGCCACCTTCCAACTGATCTATTGAAATATGAATCATCGTCAAACTCGATCCCAATCGCCTAAAACCATGCAACTGATAAAAAATTCTTATCGCTCATTACACACATACTTCCAGAAACGCAATTTCTTTGGTTAGCAGATAAAGGGATGGCATGGGTACGTATCTGTCAGCCGCTTTGCGTATACACATTTGTGTATTTGTATTTGAGTATCTGTATACACAAAGCGGCTGACAGATGCCTAAGCATGCCATCTCTTTGTTAACCAAAGAAATTGCGTTTCTTGAAGCATGTATGTAATGAGCGATAAGAATTTTTTATCAGTTGGATGTGCTTAGGCGATTGAGATCGAGTTTGACGATGATTCGTATTTCAATAAATCTGTTGTAAGTTGGCGCGTGTCAGTTGTCATACGTGTGTCTTTTTTCGTCCTGTTTGTTCGCGCATTTTAACCTTTTAATATGTATCCACTCACACTTTGTGGTGAATAAACCCCCAGCTGCGTTTGCCTTGACCGTTTTGTTTTAATTTCTCATCTCGAGTTTCATCGTAGTGTAGGCGCAACATGTTCGCAGCGTCAGAAGGCGGGTGCTCTTTAAAATAAATGAAAGGCCGCGAACGCGTAGCGAAAGCAACACGCTGGCAGTTCACGGCCAGCGATATTACAGAGTTTTATTGGACCGTACTCTAGAGCTTTGCGTACGCAAGGAAATTGCGGGTCGTGAGCGCGGATGTGCAGAACGCAATAGAAGAGCTAGCGTATTGCGTACGCACTCAATAGAGTGTTTTAGTAGATCGTTCACTCACTCCCGCTGTGCTATCCACTAGCCGCTACGACCTCCGCTATATGTAGCGTAGCGGAACTACCATTTTAAGTTTTAGTAGAACGTTCGCAACCCGCTACGGATTACAACGTTACGAGAGCTAACGCAACGCCACTAGCGACTCTTTCGGACACTAAGGCTCGCGTAACAGATTTGTAAAGCAATCCTTCGCAATTGTTTTTATTAAAGGGGCACTGACACCCCAAAGGTCGTATTTATTTTTATTGTCTAAAACGATGCAAGTTGTAGTCATAGACACGCAAAAAAAACCGCATCGCGAAAAAAAAATTTCCCGCGCGCGCGCGCGCCTTTTTATTTTTGGCGTTTGATTTTCCCGCCTCTCGCCTCCTCGCTTCTTTTGATCGGTGACGTCAAAAATCAGGAAATTTAGAAGCTTTGTAGGCGACATCTCTATAACATTTAATTACGGCAATCTTAAAACATGTTTTTTAACGCAATTGCGAACGCACTACGGCCCTTCTTTTTGAAATACCAAAAATCGGGAGTTCGTTGTGGTGCCGTCTCCTGGATTTGTATCCTCCAACGGAAAACAGGCGACACCGCTCAAAACCGGTCCGCCGCAACGCCGGCGCTAGCCGGCGCTCGCTCCTATCCTCCTCGCTTTGGGTCGCCATGGCAACAGCAGGGAGTGGTGACAGGAAAGTGGACTCTCAGGTCTCCTCAATTTTTGACGTCAAGGCACCGGCGCCGATCGTGCGGGAACTTCGAATTCGGCATTTGGAAATTGTTTTTTTACTTCACGAATACTGAATTCCCAAATCTCAAATTTTGAGGGTAATGTCCCGGCATCGTTTTCAATCGTTTCGGATAATAAAAAAAAATATGATTTTGATGTGTCAGTGCCCCTTTAACGTCGTTATCTTAATAAAATATTGTTTTTTATTGAATAACTTGCTGATCATTGATTCTTTTGTAAGTCGGTGATTATTATGTTTGTAATTGAATACAACTGTCGGCCAAGCTGTCCAAGCCAATCCGATATGAGTCAAGTGCCAAAGCCACCGAGAAAAATCTTCAAAAATAAAGGACAACCACTGTAGCTCATCTGTTGCGTCGTTGTTCACCGAAAATGAAACGCCACAGAAATCCCTCATATCCGCCTGCTCGCTCCGCTTCCTTAGCCGGGTTTTGTCTTCGCGACGAAGCGGCCGAGCAGGGGGCTGCGCCTTTCGCTCACAGCACCAAACACTGCGAAGCTTTTTTTTTTTTTTTTTTCTCCTTTCCGTAGCCGCGTTTAGTATATCCGCCATGAACCGCTACCTGTTGCAGTCGTGGAACGGCTTTGTCGCGGGTACTTCTCGCAGCAGCAAGGTATAATCCACCCCTTAGAACCACGATCGTGGAACGCACAGACCGAGTAGGCGCGGCGTGGCGGCCATCTTGAACAGCGTCCCTCGCTGGGTCTTCCTTTTCTCGCCAAGACTCGTTCTCGCGAGACCCACGCTAGCACGCCGCGCTACGCCCCTCGCTATTTTGGCCCGATAGCGCGCCTCCGCTAGCCTCCGCAGCTCCGCAATGTTTCCGCTAGCAGCGCGCATGCGCAGTAGCGTCGTAGCTCTAGCGTATAGCGTAGCGGGAGAGCCAAAACGATCTACTAAAACTCTCTAATGCTGGGGATCTTGCGTAGGGGCTAGCGGGCTTTGCGGGAAGCTCTCGAGAGATCTCGGGCCCAACGAGAGGAGCAGTTTCAAGATGGCAGTTATTTCGACTGGCGCAGCAAGGGCGACAGGGTATTCAGGAAGTACAGGGTTACGTGAAATTGTGTGGTGTTCAGCACGGCAATTCATTCCGGGACCTACCGCGGTCGAATCAGATCGCCCTGCAGCTGATGGAGTGCACAGTGAATATGTTCACCGCTCGCGATGTGCGTCAACGCTGCGATCTGCTCAACGCTAAACCTATTCGCGCAGTTCATCGCCGACGGACGAACTTTAAGGAATCGCCAAAGTGGTCGCTATGCACTGGACATCAGTAGGTCATGGATTTCATTCCGCGACAGCATTGATGAAAGGTGCCGTTTCCACGGGACGATTTCATTTCATTTATTTACTCACAACGCCGAAGCATTACAAAAAGAAGTGGTGAAGCAAAAAAAAGAAAATACAACATGTATATAAACGGAAACTCCGTGATCGAATTTGGCTACGCACTCGTACTCGTAGCCTCTGTACCCTACAGAAAAGCTTGCTAGACGAGGCAGCTGCGGCTTGGTTTAATTTGAAATGAAATGATTTCCCACAATAGCATTTAAATTTTTTTTTTTGTGAGGAGCATGGTGGCTTTATAAGCACGTGGAATTCTACGGCTCAGGCGAATTTAACTAAGGTCATGCGGGTTGTTCACTCGTAAACGTAACGCACAACTAAATTCGGTTCGAGCAGTTGTGTTTAGCGCACGCTACATTATTGCGTATTGCCTACGTAAGAGCCAGCAACGCTATACTAAAACTGAATACAGTTAAGAGAAAGTCCACTACAGCGCTATCGCTATCCTCTTGTACTATTTGAGCGTGCGGAGACACATAAGGGACGATACAGAAAGGACAAACTTTCAACTTCAACAACATTTAATTTTCGCCTTCAACCTCAAAGCCCGCCCGCTCTGTGGGAGTGCGGGAAAGGGAAATCTTGGGGGGAAGGAGAGGAGGTGGAGGAAGTGAGGAGGTTGCCAAAGAAGGAAGGGAGAGGAGGGAAGGGGGCTCAATTATTTCTATCAAAGAGAGAAATAATTGAGGCCTATCAGATGGCGACAAGCCCGAAAACCAAAAGCACCCCTTCCATCTCCCTCTCAAGAAAGGAGATAATCTTTCTGAGGCCCACAATGGAAGCCGAACGCTGACAGACTAGACGAGGCGACAAGGTCACCGGCAGAAGCGGCCTTCCTTTCTTTCCGTTTTCCCGCACATCCAGTCTTCGAGCCCCCTTCCCTCCACTCCCTTCCTCGTTTGGCAACTTCCCCCCACCTCCTCTCCTACCCCCAAGATTTCCCTTTCTCGCACTACCACGGAGCGGGCGGGCTTTGTGCTTGAAGGCGAAAATTAAATGTTGTTGAAGTTGAAAGTTTGTCCTGTCTGTATCGCTATCCTCTGTTTTTTTTGTGTTTTTTTTTTTTTTTGTTTCTCCCCACGCTTGCGGGTCCCCTCGTCAAGACCGCTTTCACGGCCGAGTGGACCAGCTACCCCTCTCTAGGCAACTGTATCCACAGTAAAGAAAAAAAGATTGAGCCGCCATCTTGGCACCTCGTGCCTGGGAGTTTCGGACTCTGGGAACGTTCACTGACTAGCAGATAGCCATATGAAGCAACTTTCATGTTTCAACTCGTCGCTAAAGAGTGGAGCTGTTATCGTGCTTAGTTTAATTCCTCCTCTCCCTGCGTTTTACTGCTTTCCATCGAAAGCTATCCTCCTTGCCTCCTTCCGCGCTACGCCCCCCACCGCCATGCCTGGGCGAGGCCCACAAGGCGCTGCGCCTGCGTGCCGGGTCGTACTTGTTTGCTAATGCATACGGCGGACCAAAGTTTTTTTTCTTTTTTTTTTCTAAATATAAAGACAGTTTTGTTTTCTAACGTGAAGAAACTAGCGTTTGTGCACATTTATTGGAGCTGTAAAGCACGTGAAGAAGTCTAGATCAGCAAATATAATAACGCGAGCAGAGTTGGAATCGCTTTCTTTCTCCGAGCTTTCTCCGATTCCGCTAAACACAAAACATAAAAAAAAGCCAATGTAGTCTTGAATATTTTGGGGCATCGGCATGCACTGCAAAAATATATTTTGTTTACCCGTTTATTGCAGCAAGAGCTGAGAGCAGACATACGATAGACTGCACCTCTCCCTGAGTGTAAAGAGGTTCGTAGGAGGACTGCGTTGCTGGCGGGAGCTCGTGCCGTCGCTTTGAGCATGGATTGGCACGTGCCGGCAACGCTCGTAGTCCATACCGTACGTTCTTCTAAAACTTTTCCTGTGCTTGAACAAAGTACATTTGCAGACTCGGCATCACTCGAGTTAGGCAAATAAAAGACACCACAACGCGCGCAAAACCAGGGCTTTTCGGTAATTTTAAGCAATACCGTTCCTTTTGCCAAACCAGCAGCTTGGTTTACTTCGTACACATTTTATAAACGTCGAATACTATACTTCGTTTCAGCTTCCGTCCGAGCGCAGCCAAAGGCTGAGGGACGGTTCGCAACTTCGAGAAGAGCATTCCTACGCACCACAAAGTAGTTCGCAAAAGTAATTTTTTTTTAGGAACTGTTTGGTGGCGTAAACAATGCACAGTATTCCAGATGTGTACTGTTGAGAACGATCTGCAACGAAAGTAAATATTTATCTGAAGTTTATGTTTTATTAATATATGTAAATGCATGTAGTTTGGAGAAAATACGTACATCCGCTGGCAACACGGCTGCAGCGCTCGGTTTTTCTGTGTGATTTCGTTCCCGTAATGGCCAAATCATGTGCTTCGCTGTTTTCCTCACCAAGTCGCTTCAAAACGTCCTTTCACAAAGGCACGCTCGGGCGTCAGGCGCGAGAGGTCGTGATGAATGTCTACTTTCAAATTCGGCAGAAGACTCCAGCCGCGTCGTATCGCGAATGCGTTGTAAACAGGAAAAGCGTCCGGGCCACTGCAATTCACTGATACGCTGCGAAATCAGGGCACCCCTTTACCTGCCGAACACAGTGAACGCCGAGAAGCTGGTGGAAATGACTGCGCCTCGAGCCCTGGTATATCCAGACATTACAAGGAAACATCAACGGCCGGGTCATCGGGCACCTTGCATTGTGTACCTACGTCTCGAAACTGTGCCGCAATGCCGAACAGTTTGAAAGCTCGGACACAGACACCAGCGGTCAGCCTACGTACTCACATCCCCTGTGACTAAATTTCAGAACCTGAACAGGCACTTTTTGAACTTGTAGCAGACGACCAGCCGCGCAGCAGAGTGATACAAAAGTGCAGGCGAGATCGCGTGACCCCTTGCCGGCGTGTGATTGGCTCCGGCCACACGTAGCTTTGGCTGCGCTCGGACGGAAGCTGAAACGAAGTATACCTAAGACTGTGCACGTGCGACGACTGCTATTTACGCGCCTCGTGCATATAACTACAGTCATGTCTCGTTAATATGGACCCCGTTAATCGGGACACCCCGCAATATGGACGAAATTTTCGGCGACCGGTCTCCCGCCATGCAATTCTGTCCCGTTAATACAGAAACCCGCAGTCCGGACTATGGACGGCTATTTTGGGGACGAAACGGGAAAATACAGGCATTTTTGTCTCGTTAATATGGACACGTGTCCACGAAAAAAAAATATAAGTGACCCCAGTGTGTACTACTCGGAATTCACCATTGCCTTTTTGTTCCCCGCCTGGTTACTTTGAAGGCGAGTCCACATACCCGACAGAAGAAAAGGTTAGTGAATCGTAGAGGTCACAGTTGGTACCCGGAATTCACTATTGTCCTCCGCCCTTGAGATAAGAGCTGCGCGCCTGAAGGTGGTCGTTTCTTTTTTTTTTTTTTTTTTGTTTCTTGTCTTTCAAGCTTAAACGTATGCCATCTCCTTCCGGGTTGGCATACGTGATGAATCACATTCGTTGTGCATAAGAGGCAAGAGGCAAGGCTGGACGCTTCTCCGGTCATTTCGGAGGTGGAGACGATGACAGGTGTTAAGCGTAAACGGACAGAGCTTTCTGCTCAGCTGAAAAAGGAGATATGCAAATTCAAAATTGAAACGCCTTCAGCGTCTGTTCAGTACGTGAAAGAGTGGAGTGGAAAAAACCTTGGCGTTGATCTCGGAAAATCGACAGTCCACGCAATTCTAAAAGAATCAAAGAAATGGATGAGCGTTCCCACAGCCAGCTCCAGTTCCTGCCGGCAGCGACCCCCAAAGTTTGAGAAGTTGGAGGAGGCCGTCAACATCTGGTTTGCGGAAATGCGCTCCAGAGGGGCCGCCGTCAGCGACGAGATGCTGCAAGAAAAGGCGAAGGAGTTCGGCACAACGATGGGTAAGTCAGTTCTGAGCGTATCTTTTTAAGCAGTGAGTTTGAAAATGTTTTCTCAAAATGTTACGCATTCCTCCCCAAAAATGTTGTTTCTTCTAATGATTTTTCTATTTGCTCGTTCTTGTGCAATTACGCATCTACGTTAAAATAACTGTTCTCTCTTCAGTGGTTTTATTTTAATGTCTGCAATCTTCACGTCTTTATGCAGACATTCATGACCTGAACTACTCAAGGGGTTGGCTCAGCAGGTTTAAGAGAAGGCATGGAATTTCAAGCCACCGTATTCATGGAGAGAGTGGAAGCGTGGATACAGCCGCCGTTGCCAGTGCTCGGAAACAGCTTGCGGAATTTCTTGCTCAGTATTCTCCAGATGATATTTACAACTTCGACGAGACTGGCTTTTTTTACAAGTTGGGCCCATCTTCGACTCTGGCATCCGAACCTGTGGCTGGAAACAAGCGAAGCAAAGAGAGAATCACGGTGGGATTTTTGTGCAACGCAAGCGGCGCCCACAAGTGGAAGCCCATTGTCGTGGCAAAAGCGGAGCGACCACGATGTTTTGGAAAGACATTTGACCCGAACATGTATTGCTCTTACAATTGCAACAAGAAAGCATGGATGACAGGAAAGATATTTGAAATCTTCTTGGCGAAATTCGACCGCTTCTTGAAGGCTGAGAAGAGGAGGGCTGTTTTGTTGGTTGATAACGCATCATGCCATTCTGTTCGTGCGGACTATGAAAACCTTACCTTTAAGTTCTTTCCACCGAACATGACTGCCAAAATACAGCCCTTGGACGCAGGAATTATTCGCGCGGTTAAGGCACACTACAGAGGTGAACTTGTGCAGCACTACATCGCTTGCGCGGAAGACAACAAACCGCAAACTGTTGACTTGAGGTGGTGCCTTCAAAAGCTGAAGAGGGCGTGGGACGCGGTGAGGCCTCAAACCATTGTGAACTGCTGGCGTCACGCAGGTATTCTTGTTAACAGCTCTGCTATGGAGGTGGAGGATCCGATGGATGAACTTACGCTCGCGGCCCTTCGTGAAGCTCTTCGACAACTCGGGGAGAAAAACCCAGATGAAGAGGCATCGGCATTCTTGGATATAGACGAAGAGACTAACAGCTGGGAGCCTATGAGCGACGAGCAGATCATGGAGCTTGTCGGTGAATCCGCTCAACAGGGCCATCAACTTGTCGAAAACTTTGCGCCGACAGAAACAGACGATGAAGAGAGACCAACCGTTACTCGATGTGAAGCTCGCCGTGGCTTGGAGACAGCAATCGCCTACCTTGAGCAGGAGGGGGACGGAGAACGTGCACTTCAAGTGGCCGAAGTGTTGCGCTTTTTAGACACTAAAGTGGGATCGAAAGCGTCAGTGCAAACTCATATCTCCTCGTTCTTTGCGAAATAAACAATGCTTTTTTTTAACAATTATTACCTAATGTTTGTGTTTTTGACCTTGATTCGTTATTATGGACGATTTTTCTGGGGAACGGAGGCGTCCATATTAACGAGACATGGCTGTACCACCAAATACACTCACTTAAGGGCGAGACACATGGACGGCAGAATCGTCCGATCCGACGTCCGGTCCGACAGTCCGAACGCCGCTCCGAATTGAGACACACGCTTCCGACCTTGCAAGAGACAGGACAATCCGTTCGGCTCCGCCCAGGAGATCCAACTTCCAAGCACTCCAGCGGAGGTCCGCGTTCATAGATCTCTGGTTCCTGATTGACGGTTTAGCTCGCACAAGCGAAGTTAGGAGCTTGTTCTCGCTAGCGCGTGCATTCTTTGCCGGGGCCATCTTTTTCAAATGGGTCAGCGGGATCCACGCGTCCGGCTTTCCGTCGCACGTCCCGTTTTCTCGTTCGCCCCGCCAGACCCAGTACCTCATCATGACATCCGCGCGCTAGCTGTGCTGTCATTGGCTGGACGCTTTCGACAGTCCGTCCTCCGTGCGAAACTATCTGGCACGTTGGACGCACGCCGGATCGCCGATCCGAGATCTGAAGCGACCAAATATTTCGGATCAGGCAGTCGTATTGCCAGATCGGACGTCGGATCGGATGGATATTTCGCGCATCTGTGTCGCGCGTTACTCTGTTTCGAGGTATTGTTTTGACGTCCTCACCCGCAAGGTACACCCTCGAGTTCACTTGCAAGGCATATAAGCTTTGCCGTACACCCGTGGGCGTGCCTTACTGCATGAGTTACATATGAGGAGAAAGAGATGTTTCAGCAAAGCCTTAAAAACACAATAGCAATTTTTTTAATTGTTAATAAATAATGTTTTATTAATCACAGATGACAAATAACATACAAATATGAAGACAATGAAATATATATTGATACAAGGCAAAATATTGCACATTCGGAAGAAGTCAACCGTGCTCGGGCCCCGGGACCGGCGCTTTGTCGGTTTGTTGTGCTCGTAGCACTGCCAATGCACGCTGCCCCTGGCAAGGCCCTAACTTTGAAATTGTACGTTTATTATTTTCGTGCTCTTAATTTAGCCGTTACTCGTTCTATCGGCGTTACATTATCAGCGTGACAAACAGCTTGTAACGCCAATGATGTGAGGAGCTCTTAATGTCATGGCAATAAATTATGTTGTAACGCCTAAGTGGTCTAGGATGACGTGGAAACGCTGGACTGTCATGGCTACTTTCAGGGTCACTCTCTTGTCATGCCGTAATCCACCGTATGTCACGCCTATATGGGCATGTAGCTGTTTCATTAGCGTTAGCGGACTAAGAGTGTACGGCCGCGAGCCGTCGCGCTCTTCTCTAACAATTTGATATGAAGGTATACTTGGACGCCGGCATTATTCGTTTAGGAATCAAGCGAAACTTTGTATCAGATAATTATACATCTACGACCACTCCCATTTGATGATTATCGTGTTTTAGAATCCGTACACAGGGTGGTTTTCAGCGGTGGGTTTTTAATCTGACTGCCCACCAGAGCGCGAGCAGAACGCACTATGGCCGCGAGCCGTCGCGCTCTTCCCCTTCTACTCCGTATCAATAAACAGTCAAATACCTGGGCGGAGCCATCAATCGTGTGGGTATCGGGAACCAGTAACCGCTCATTCACACTGGAAGCGGATCCGCGTTCGCAAGGCGGTTGCGAACGCGGTTGTAAGATCCAGTACAATTGCACGTGTACTCGATGACATCGAATGTGCGTGCAATTTCTGGATCTTTTTAGAACCGCGTTCGCAACCGCATTGCGAACGCGGATCCGCTTCCAGTGTGAATAAGCGGTAAGTCTGACCTTTGAAATGCAGGCGTGACGCAAAACCCAGAGGCGTCTCGTTCGCCCACTTACATACTTCCCAGGCGGTGAGGACTGTTGTTTACAAGGGAATATCTGAACAGATAAAAGTTACTCGAGGAAGCTCGCATTCAACATTAATTTCTTTTCTTTCTTCCTGGGTCACAGTGTTGGAACTAACGCGTTAGTTCTTCTTAGTAACGTACTATCGTACTCGTTAAAATACCAAATGAGTAACGAGTAAAGTAATGTCGTTATTATTTTACGGTACCCGCTATCAAATTACGTTACCCATTACTCGTTACTTCTGATTAAAAATGGCAGCACGGTGGTTCGAAAGAAAACTAATTTTTATTCTGCGCACTACAAAACATGGCGAAGAAACCCCAACAAAGCTATGTATAAACGACTTCATTTCAAAATCCCTCGGAAGACACTTTCAACGCTCCCACAACCGGGACCAAAAGGCGCGTGATTATCGCTTTGTCGAATTCTTGAGCGTCTTTGGTACAGTCTTTGTATAGAAGCTACTAAGGCCACCGTCGCAGTAAAGTTCTTGTTGTGGTGGGGAGAGACGTCAGCTGTCGAAGATCCTCTCCCCGATCGCGGCTGGTGACTTCGATGGCGAGGCAGTGGCAGCGACGACGATTTGATGCTTTTTAACTATACATTTATTAACAAAGAACAAAGGGCCTGCGGACGACACACGTCCGCGACCGACTCCGGGACCTCTCCCGCTCCAACCCCCCAGACCCCGCTCCTCCGGGGGTCCGCCTACGTCCCCCAAGGGGACACATTCCTTCCGCGCGGCGGCGCCGAGCGCGCTCGCGAAGGGGCCATTTGCTCGCTCCCGCGCACCGCCAGCACCCCCTCCCCTCGAAGAGGTGACCCTCTCGGCAATGCTGGCAAGCGGTGGAAGACAAAACAATACTAATTAAGGAAAACATACCCTCTGATCCTTACAGTCGCCATGCCTTGAAGAAGCAGCCGTCTCGCTGGAAAGAGACATCCGCTCAGAAAGCAACACTCTGCCGCCGCTCGAAGGATGCTGCCGAATCGTCCCTAGCTACTCCAGCTATTCAAGACTTTCTCTTCAAAATAAATATATTCTCTTTCTATCAAAAACAGAAGGGATAAACTCTAAATTTAGAAGCATTGACGTTCCCACGCTTTGAACCAAAATAAGTGGCAAGGTTATCGCAGATTGAAATGCGTCCGGTCACCAGAAAGACGTCACCATCTTTTAGAATCCCTGCCGCCGTGGTACAAAGGTGCGTTCGCTCGCTCGGTAACGACTCCCGTTCAGAAGGTAGCCTCTCTCTAAATCCTCTGGTCATCCTCCCCAAGATTAGACAAGAGACTGCGTAACCACCACGGACGGCACCTTCTTTGTATCGGAGTTAGCCGCCAACTCCCTGGCATTCAAAGACCGAATTATGCTGGACGCTGCGCCCGCGTAATCCTTCTCGCAGTTCCTGGTTGCGTGTCAAGGCTACTATACCATTTCTCTAAAGAGACACATTCGTAGCCGTAATTGTGATGGCTTTCGTTTGCTTCGCCCTTACTTTGCCACTACCGGCGTAAAAAAAAAAAAAAAAAAAAGTTTCTGGACACGAAAGACAAACTTAGGGTAAAACTAAAGGGCTCATAAACGCTCACCACCTGCCACAATAACGCACCTTTCTTTCGAGATCGTTTTGTTAGTCGCAGTTTTTCAGCTACATCTCACGATGCTCATTAATGTAACCTAGCGAAAAAGCCTTCGAAAACGCTCTAGTTTTGTTATTTGTATAATTCAGAAGTAAAATAAATGAATCATAGAAGTTATATATAAACACGCCTATGTGATATATGTTTAAGGTTGCGGTTTATTTAGACCGTTTTTTTCTATACTAATTCGTGATGCAGTTTATTTAGTTAATCTTTCGTTGTTCCACACTACTGATAACTAGAAATTAACAGCGGTGCTTCGCACCAGTCCTAACTGTTTTTCTTTTCCGCCAGTCCCTCTATTCGCACAAGGTGACAGGGTTCGCGGTAATTTCAGAGAAACGAAAGACCGAAGCTACAACCCACTTTCCCAACACACCCTTGAAGATGCAGAGAAATATCGACCGTATGCATCAAACTCCCGTTTCTCAAGAAGTGTTCGACAATCTTATAGGCACGTTTGGGGTTGAGACTCTACAGTCATACACTAACAGCTGTCATATACTAACAGTGAAACACAAAGTAACGACAAACTAACGTAAAAGTAACGTTCGTTAGTCATGGCAAGTAACGACACCGCGGTATTTCGTTACATTTACAAAACTGAAACAGAGCTCTGTAACGCGTTAGCTTTTTTCCAAGCTAACGAGTAACGCTATTTCATTGATTGTTTTCTGCGTCCGGACATTTCATCGAATGCCGTTTCATCGAACACTGTTTCATCGGGGTAGCGGACATTTCATCGAACGCCGTTTCATCGAACGCCGTTTCATCGAATGAATGGACATTTCATCGAACGCCATTTCATCGAACGCCGTTTCATCGAATCGCTAAGGGCCGTTTGATCGAATTTCTCTGTATCGAGTTTTGAGGCATAACAGTGCTTTATAGATGTTTTACCTTACATTTGTTAAGACTAAGGTAGTCACTTGTGAAACTGTCTTTAGGGTGGAGCCATTACTAGAAATAAAAACCATTGGTATAAAAACAAATGGGTTTTCGACTTACTGAAACGTTTTACTCATGTACCTGTCAGAAAACATGACACTGGAGGTAAAGGACCGACACTTAAAACACTTTTGAATGTCTGTGTCGTCTTTTTTTACCGGCTGTCCGGGGGTAATGGGCCATTCAGACCAGCTCATTTGCACACTTACGCTTAGTTGAATTCACGAAAAGCATTTAACTGCCAGGGCAGCACGCTTATAATAAAACGATACTCTGCCAGGAGATCACACGAAATAAAATATAACGATACTCTGATTATCAGCTTTATGCTCAGATTGAACGTTTCTGCTTTTTTTTTTTTTTTTAGTTTTCAATCTCTACAGAGTCAAAAGCTGCACAAAGTGTCAGCCAACATGGTTTCTGGAACCACCTTCCCTTCACTGCCAACTTTATTACCGACCCTTTTGCCTATGAATCATCTTCAGGACGCTTTCTTAGGAAGGCCAACCCGCACCAGACAATAGTAAAGCCCTGGGTGTACTCTGTCACCCAAGAAGACCCTTTCGGATCCTCACATAACCCAAGGTTACAGGTATAGGCTGTCAAACAATAAAACACTACCCGCTTCCCAGAAAGCACATCGTGCTTTCTGTTTTTTTTTTTTTGTCTCATTTTTAATTGTTTCATGTGACATGGAAAGGGGTCATTGTTTCATGGAGGCTTTCTTCTCGAAGCAGGATACGTTCACGATGGAACTTATCTCGTCACTGCATACTGTGATTTAAAAAAATGGAGAATTAGATGACGTTGTCTATAAAATCAAAATAAATTGCAAAAATATTGCAGGCTGTGACAGCGTTCGATGAAAAGGCGTTCGATGAAACGGCTTCGATGAAACGGCGTTCGATGAAACGGCGTTCGATGAAACGGTGTTCGGTGAAACGGCTTCGATGAAACGGCGTTCGATGAAACGGCGTTCGACGAAATGTCCGGACCCAGTTTCATCGAATGCCGTTTCTTCGAACGCCTTTTCATAAAAGCTGTTTCATCGAACAACGTTACAGTCTGTAATATTTTGGAATTTACTTTAATTTTTATACTTCATCTAATTCTCTGATTTTTTTTCTTATTTTTTTGTTTCTGTTTTTATATTACTGGGTGCAGTGACGAGATAAGTTCCATCGTGAACATATCCTGCTTCGAGAAGAAATTCTCCATGAAACTATGACCCCTCTCCATGTCACATGAAACAATTAAGATGAGACAAAAAGAGAAAGCACAGACATTTAAAAGTGTTTTAAGTGTGTGTCCTTCATTTGCAGTGTCGTGGTTTCAGTCATGTATGTACATGAGTAAAGCTTTTCAGTAAGTCGCATACCCAATTGTTTTTATTTCTTTTTATGACAATTATTTTTATTTTTAGTAATTTGACACCACCTTCAAAACAATGTTACAAGTGACTACCTTAGCCTTAACAAATGCAAAGTGAAACATCTATAAAACACTGTTATGCCCCAAAACTCGGTACAGAGCCATAACAGAGAAATTCGATGAAACGGCCCAAAGCGATTCGTTGAAACGTCGTTCGATGAAACGGCGTTCGATGAAACGGCGTTCGATGAAATGTCTGTTCATTGGATGAAACGGCTTTCGATGAAATGACGTTCGACGAAATGTCCGCTACCCATTTTCGGTAACGGGGACAGCACTGCTGGGAGACATTTCCGGTGTCAAAAGGATCGGAGATACCAAGTCGAAAGCATGATAATCATCGAATGGTAGTGGACGTACACGTAGAATCATCCGGTGCAAAGTTTCGCTTTATTTCCTAAAAGAATCATGCAGGTGTTCAAGTATACCTTCATACCAAATTGTTAGACAAAACTGTAGAGAAGATTGTGAGTTTCTTGTAAAAGATTTTGGCTCCCTTGTATCCGGTCCGCTTTTCTATAGGCCTCAAATAACGAGGGCGAATCTTTCCTTTTGTTGCATTTCCACTTCTTCGTCTCCGCAAATTATGAATCTGGTAGATTGGTCCAGTGGCTTAGAGCTAACTTTTTGAAAGGAACCGAAAATAAAAACGGACCAGTACAAGCTGAACTATGGAGGACGTTTGAAGAGAGCCTGTCGTAATGAAAATGAACAGCTCTAATGTGGTAAGTCGGGTCAGTCGGTTCATAATTTTTCATCCACTTTTGAAAGGCTCCGGAAAAACAAGAACCAGGACATGCTGAGTGCCGCAAGGCGCCTCGTTATGTTGAGGTTGTCCCGGTTTTTTATGACCTTTCGGCGCTCCTCAAATCTCACAATGTTCGGTTTCTAAACGCTGTTTTTATTTTCGCACAAAAATAAGACAAGCATACGTAATAATTTTTCACACCAGTGCAATTCAATAGAGACTTCTATTCCCAGCTAGCTGCTTTCCGCCATGCTTCCATGTGATCCTCCAGGCCGAGAATGTTTGTGTACAGTGATTAAACTATCTACATGTAAATTGACATGCACTATAAATCTGGCACTCTCTCTTAGAAGCAGCATGTTAGTGCGCATGAATCCCCCACCGTCTTGCCTTCTAATCGCGTGGAAGGAAAATGAAAATATCCCGGGCATGATTTGTGCAAAACGCTAGATTCAACAGTCGCCTCTTATTTCTACAAACCCCCTGGCAGATTCACTTCCATATACCGAGTCCTTTCTCCAAGAAGCGAGGTTTTGGTAGAAATTCGTTGCTGGGCCGCCGTTCTTTGTAGTGGCGCGGGGAAAAAAAATTAAGAGAGAGAGAGAGAGCACCGGGGGGGGGGGGGGGGGGGAGGGGGGGGATGCAACAATTTTTGCAAGCTAAAATGTGTTTGTTTGTTTATTGCGACAATTGCGACGTTTTTTTGCGGGTAGGTATGCCTTTGTTTAGAGTGCTACAATATATGATGTAAACAATTTTACGCACTACCCACAAATGTTTCATCGTCAATGACAGTTTCTAAAGTATTACGCACTGCCTCGGGTGCTTTGACCGTACGCACTGGAGCGTCACAGGAGCGAGTATTTCCGCAAAATAAATACGAGGACCTGTTTCTCCCTTTGAAATTTGAATCGACCACTTCTGTGGCATCACGACTATCATACTTTCACCATGAAATCATAACAAATAATGATTGATGATGAAATTCATTGGGTCCTAACAGTAGAGTCACATTATTTAGGTTGCAAATAATTGGGCGACGTTCATGCGATGTTTTTACTTCCAAGTTCGAATGTGTCGAGAATAAGTAGCCAAAAACCCTGTGTGCAGGCTGCTTCCTGAAGTGGCCTGATATCTCCCCAATTCGGGAAAGGGGGGAGGGGAAGAGAGAAAGGTGTGGTTGTTGTGGGAAGATGATAATATTTATTCTCACTCAGGAGAGCCACCGGTCATTCAAAAGTTGACTCGCTCATAACGGGAAAGCCTGTGGGGCCACATCTATAGTAATTATGAGTAAAATGTGGTATACACCTATGTCACTGAGAAATTATGATCGTGCAAACGATGGGGCGTTGTGGATACAGGTGAAGCAAAGACTTATTTCACGACTGCACCGTCTTTGTTAGAAGCCAAGATTGCGGCTTGCTTCTTCCACCTTCCTGACGCCAGTCATGTCCAATGTTTGATAAATTCGGTAAAGCGTTGATCGCGGAAGCCCGCGCCAATATATAAAGGTCTTTATCAAGTTATAAATCAAACATCGAGCAGAGGTAAGGACGAAAAAATTCGCAAAATAATTCAAAATGGGATGAACAACCTATGAGGGAGATCTATGTTTCGAACAGTATAATGACGAGATTAGGGAAAGCCACTTGATTTATATGTCTCGGCAAGAAATGTATTATCGACAACCTGAAGCCTTTATTGTGCAAGCCAATCCTTGTGCAGACACGGGAATAGTTCCAGCAGCCGCGCGATGCCAGAGGGCAGCTGCTGCAACGACCCCAGCACACCGCGGCCCCTCGGTCTCCACCGACCGTGCGGCCTCGGGCCTGCGTTGGGCCGCGCTGCCGTCCTCAGGCTCGCGGATTGAGGGTTCCCGCGACAATGAGGGGAAGACACCTGGAAGTCTCAAGGTCGTTGTCGCGCTCGCAGCTAGCCGCTCATTGTGCGCTTTTTGAGGATTATCCGTACAAGAAAAGCCGACACAAAAGAAGCCCCTGACGTCACGTGACTCTTGGAATAGGGCGAGAAGAGGAACGGCGCGAGGGGCATTTTCCGAAAGGGCAACTCCGCTTCATTTTTTGTTTTGAAAAAACAATGCAGTCCTCTTCAGTAACGCCTAGGAAGACCACACGTCAAATATTACCAGGCAGATCTGTCTAGATGTTTCCGATCCGGCAAACTTTGCAACTTGGCAAGTTGCCGAAATCAGCTGAAGCGCAGACCGGATGCGCGTTTTTGCTCGGGATTCAGGCGCGTCGGCGTCAAACTGACGTCATTTCCTGCGCGCGTGCGCGCGTTTTCGCAGGAGCGTTGGCCGACCCAGAACAAGACGCGCGCGCCGAGGCGTCGAAGCGGCTCTCGCCCAATGAAGGTCGGTCGAACTATCACGTGATCCTGCGCGGTACGCTGTTTCGTATTCAGCACATTTGAAAGTGTTCAAAAGCATTTTTATTTTCCATGGAAAAATTAAAAAAGAGTGTTTCTTCTGATAAACAAACCCATTTTATTTAGGGCTGGGCGTCGATTAAAAGTTTTAACCCAATTAATCGCCACCCTTTAATCGATTAATTAATCTATTAATCGGTCTCGTTAATTTCCATGCATAATATTTTTAAAAAGTCAAACATTAATATTTGTTTTCTGTTTTTGCCTTTGCTGAACACCAGGTAAAGGGCCTAATACGCAAGTTTTATTATGAATCAACCTAGACGTGTAGTTAAGAACACTTCGAAGGCACTGACGCATTATTACTTCAGCTGCATGAGGTAAAAGGTTCGGTGATATTATCTGGCAAGAGCGACCTCCTTTGATTGATCACACTATAGTCTCTCTCTGTTGCGCTAAACGGACACCCAAACGCTATTGAAGTGGCCAAGAATAGTGTAACCTTCTGCACCTTGTCAGGAGTTACAAATCTTCCCCCTACAGTTTACTTTAGGCTGAATTCTGACCTAAAGTTTGCCCTTCATAGAGGTGTTCTCGTCCACGTCTGCATGGTGAAAGCGTTTACTTTTTACTTTATTTTGGTTCGTTAAAATATTACCGATTAACCGGTTAAAAAAATTAATCCCGATTAAAGCATTAATCGATTAATCGGTATGTTAATCGATCAAATGACCAGCTCTAATTTTATTTACTTACTCTTTCATTTAATTTTTATTTTGTAGTATTTGCGTCAACATTTACATCGCGTGTTGAGAATTCTAATATCTGGCAACGCTGATAATGCGCGGCCGGTGGTGCTTGGCTTTGTCTGCATGGGGGTGCCCTTGAGCTTTGCGAATTTCGCTCCCTCTCGTCCCGCTTTCCACCTTGTTGGCTCACCAGAATCGGAGCCGGCTAGCTGTGTTTATCATTATCAACAAGTTATTAAAAACGGAAGGTGACTACGTCTCTCCTCTGAGGCGTCAAAATTATTTTCGCCGAAAGATATCTCCTTGTGAAACAACCTTCAAAACATGGTGGCTCTTTCAACTGGCGACTAAAAATTTACGCAGAAACACGTTCTCAACATATTTATTACGGATGATCTGGTTTGATATGAATCAACGTCGTGCAAGCTTGAGTCCGTGTGACGATTCTCAAATTTCCAGTTGTCCTGCAATGACCCAATTGTCCATCTAGCGTATCTTATAGAGACTCAAGCGAAGAGAGAAGCTGCGTCATACTATGGCAGACGGAACTCACGTTTGCAAGTGAAATAAACGCTATCATCATCATCACTTCAGCTTAGCCTTGAACAGTACATTGTGGCAATGCTGCAGTGCCCTTTCTCTCAAATGCTTTCAAACCCGGGTGCCGCGCGCACTGCAAACCGGTTGCGACATTGCAATTCGCTGGCAAGTATGGCGTCGGAAATGGACGACAGCGTATTCGACTTGGTGAAAGTTTGTTGGACATGTTAAATCATTTATTGAAAATTGAATACAACGGCCAATCTCCTGTTGTTATCTACGGCCGTGGGTTGATAGAGATCGGGATAATTTTGGCTGTAACGTTCTCCCCCATGTCGCAATGGTAAACGTGCACGAATTAGCAGAAAAGATCCATAACGCGTGCGGTGGTAATATATCCAAACTCTGCAAGTGTAAGTATTTATAGCGCGCCATCCACTAGTTAAATTTGAAACCACAAATGGTGTACAGCCCGGCGACTCGCCGGCTTTGGCAATTAGGTCTCTGCAGGCGCTACCGGGGATGCGCCAGCTTTGGTAGTGAATGGACTAGCGAGCGTTGTACCTTCAGCCATTTTCCGTATTTTACTACACGGCAACGTTGCAAGAACACTCAGATGGGAAACTCACCGCTGAAACCTGGGCCCCCGGCGTCCACCAATACCGAGCTAAATACGACCATTTTGCCACTCTTAATCTTTTTTTCTTTTTTTTTCTTTACTGTGGTCACCTTCAGCTTGCAGAAAGCATGTTTTTGAGTAAAACAAACAAAGAAAGCTTTTCTTCTTGTAAATTCTATTGGAGTTTAGTACCAAATGACGTGCGCGTGATCTTTTCCAATATATTTAGCTTCAAGGTTTTGCAGCACAATTAATATTGTTTTTATACAACCTTGCCCCAGCGGTGATTTCAGGTAGCGCGTCCCGACCTTGGCGCATCGCATCCTAAAAGAGTGGTTCTACAGTGACGTTGGTACACAGTTTCCTAGGCAACACGGAGCTCGAAGCAGTGCAGGCCCATTCACATGACGGTTGAGTCGCGTTTCCGGACGCGTTTGCTTAAAGATTCAGTGCAATTGCTCGCGATTCGTTGAAGAAAACGGGCGGATCCGCTAAGCATTTGCGTTTCGAACACCAGTGTGAAGGAGCAGATTTAAGTTGATTTAAGCTGTGTCTTTGTTGTGTCGATCGAAGTTGCATTAGAAACAAATTGGAGACAGTTCACTACACAACGTTGCGATGTTTGGGACTGTACTACATAAGTACCACGTTGCATAAGAAACATGTCGTGCGCTGCAGCTGCGCAACATTTAAATTACGCTGCCTAGCAAACGTTGTACCTTCAACCTTTTTCTGACTTTTAGCACACGGTTTCCTAGGCAGCATGGAATTCGAAACAGGAGCCTAACGCTGTGCCTTTGTCGTGCCAATCAATGTTGCGCCAGAAACAGATCAGAAACAGTTTACTACACAACTTTGCGATTTTCACGTCTGTACTACACTGATACCACGTTGCTTAAGCAGCATGTCGCCTGCTGCAGTTGCGCAGCATTTAAATTATGCCGCCTAGCAAACGTTGTACCTTCAACCTTTTTCCGACTTTTAGCGCACGGTTTCTTAGGCAGCATGGAATCCGAAACAATAGCCTAACGCCGAGCCTTTGTTGTGCCGACCAATGTTGCGTCAAAAACAGATTGGAAACAGTTCACTACACAACGTTGCGATGTTTGCGTCTGTATTACAGTAATACCACGTTACATAAGAAACATGTCGTGCGCTGCAGTTCCGCAACATTTAGATTATGCCGCCTAGCAAACGTTGTACCTTCAACCTTTTTCCGACTTTTAGCACACGGTTTCTTAGGCAGCATGCAATTCGAAACAGTAGCCTATCGCTGTGCCTTTCTCGTGCCGATCAATGTTGCGCCGAAAACAGATTGGAAACAGTTCACTACACAACGTTGCCATTTTCACGTCTGTACTACATAAGTACCACGTTGCTTAAGCAACATGTCTCGCGCTGCAGTTGCGCAACATTTAAATTATGCCGTCTAGCAAACGTTGTACCTTCAACGATTTTCCGACTTTTAGCACGTGGTTTTCTAGGCAGCATGAAATTCGAAACAGTAGCCTAACGCTGCGCCTTTATCGTGCCAATCAATGTTGCGTCAGAAACAGATTGGAAACAGTTCACTAAAAAACGTTGCGATGTTTGCGTCTGTACTACAGTAATACCACGTTGCATAAGAAACATGTCGTGCGCAGCAGTTGCGCAACATTTCAATTATGCCGCCTAGCGAACGTTGTACCTTCAACTTTTTTTTACCTTTAGACACGGTTTCCTAGGCAGCATGAAATTCGAAACAGTAGCCTAACGTTGTGCCTTGTTGTGCCGATCAATGTTGCGCCAGAAACATATCGGAAACAGTTCACTACACAAAGTTGCGATTTTCGCGTCTGTACTACACTGATACCATGTTGCTAAAGCAACATGTCGCGCGCTGCAGTTGCTCAACATTTAAATTATGCCTCCTAGCAAACGTTGTACCTTCAGCTTTTTCCGACTTTTAATAAACAGTTCCCCAGGCAGCATGGCGTTCGAAACAGTAGCGTAACGCTGCGTGCTTGTCGCGCCAATCACTGTTGCGTGAGAAACATATTGGGGACTGTTGCGCAAACTCTCCCAACACTCCCACAACATTCGGAACATTCTCGCAACATATCTACAACATATCAATGTTACTTGGGTGCGTGAACTTCAACCTCATCCAAGTTGTTAATCAGCCCACTCGTGGTGATAGCATTCTTGATCTTGTCCTTAGTAGCTCTCCGGAACTTATAGAAAATGTTGACTCTGTTCCAGGTTTAAGTGACCACAATATCTTGCTCATTGAGTTATCGATTCCCGTCCTCACGAGGAACCCCACAATCAAAACAATCCGCGACTTCAACAAAGCTGATTGCGTGGCAATCAATCAGCGCTTATCTTCCTGTTATCAAACATACGCCGAAAACGTTTTTTCAAGGTCGGTTAAAGAAAACTGGTTACTTTTTAAAAATAAAATAAATAGTCTCACTGAGCAGTTCGTCCTTACTGGCACTGTGCGGAGCGACAGGAATAACCCCTGGTATAACAAAACATTGCGTTCATTGAACAATAAAAAGCAACGTTTTTATAAAAGAGCGAAACGGCTGAACGTTAACTCTGTTTGGAATGAATACTTTGCGTGCCTCAAAACTTATAGAAAAAGTATTAGATCGTCAGAACAGAAATTCTTTTATTTAAATTTACCAAGAATTTTGCGCTCTAATCCCCAGAAGTTTTGGAAAATATTTTTGCCTAGAAGCACTCATTCGATTCATTTTCAGGACGAAAATGGAGTCGCTGTATCTGAGCTTCCATTGCGCTACTGTATTAAATAATTATTTCTCTTCTGTGTTCACCTGTGAAAATACCATTGATATTCCATGTTTTCCCTTGTCCGATTTTGTACCTATGGCTTCCATTGACATTTCAGCCGATGGAATACTTCACCTCATAGAAAGATTAAAACTAGCGTCATCTTGTGGTCCCGATAATATAAACCGGAAAATTCTTAGCAATACCAAAGTTACATCTGGTGAGTGTCTTAAATTGATCTTTGCTCAGTCACTGGAGCAAGGTTGCTTACCCTTGGACTGGAAGCTGGGCAAGGTCGTTCCAGTCTTTAAAAGCGGCGATCGTAAGCTGCCCTCGAACTACCGTCCCATTTCATTAACCTGCATTCCGTCCAAACTTCTTGAGCATGTAATATTTTCTCACGTTATTTCCCACCTAGAAGAAAATTACTTTTTTTTTACAATCGCCAGCATGGTTTTCGGAGGGGCTTCTCGTGCGAAACGCAACTTGTAGAGTTCACTCATGAGCTTTTCACTAATACTGACTCATTAAGCCAAACAGATGCCTTGTTCCTTGATTTCTCGAAGGCATTCGACAGGGTTCCTCATCATCGCCTAATCGATAAACTTTCTTGCCTTGGCACTGACCCCCTTGTTGTCTCCTGGATACGTGACTTTCTTTTGACTCGCACCCATTTCACTGTTGCTAACAACCATAAATCAAACTGCAGTCGCATCACTTCTAGGATTCCTCAGGGATCCGTGCTTGGAGCTTTACTGTTTCTAATATTTATTAACGATTTACCTAACTCAATCACGTATAGCATCCGTCTCTTCGCGGATGACTGTGTTCTGTATCGCAAAATTAATTCTCACAATAACCATCTTCAGCTTCAAAAGGATTTAAGTTTAATTTATGCTTGGTGCTTCAAATGGCTTATGTCATTGAATATGTCAAAATGCAAGCTGGTTCGCTTTACTCGAAAAAAAAAACAAAAAAAAAAAAAACAAGCAACTTTTCATATTTTATTGGCTCCGACCTAGCTGATTCTACATATTATTATAAATACCTCGGTGTAACGCTGATAAGTGATCTAATCTGTAATAACCACATCGAAACTATTGTGGCAGAAGCTTCCTGGACTCTGGGGTACATCAAACGAAATTTGAAAGAAGCGCCCTCTCACTTACGAAAATTGGCCGACGAAACATATGTGCGACCGAAATTGAAATACGCTTCAGCCATTTGGAGCCCACACCAAGCCTGTCTCATCAGCCATCTTGCGTCCATCCAAAATCGTGCTGTTAGATTTATCCTAAACGACTATTTCCCAACGACTAGTGTTTCATCTCTCGAACATCAGATCGATATCCAAACTCTCAACGCACGACGTAAAATAACACGGTTAAGTTTGTTTCATAAGGTTTACCATTTTCACCCAATACTACGTTCCTCACTGCTTCTTCCTCCTAGCAGATCATCATCACGGCTAAACCGCTCACGCCATGTGTCGCGGATCACTGGTCGCACTAATTATTTTAACCAGTCTTCCTTCCCATAGACCAGGGGTGGCCAGGCTGACCCGGCCTAGGAGCCGCAAACAAAACCACAAAAATTTCAAGAGCCGCAAGGGGGGGGGGGGGGGGGCAAACTTTTGTCCAGACCAATAGACGAAACTCGAACTACTTTCGACGTAGAAGTAGCACCCAACTACCAGACCGCAACCTGTCGTTCGATTTAAAGCGAGTTCCGTTTCTCTTTTTGGGGAAGTGCTCGTGTGACCGGGAGGGAGGCGGATGAGTGGGTTAGAGGGGGGGGGGGGGGGGGCACAGGAGGGTGCCGCGAGCCGCACTTTAACACGCAAAGAGCCGCATGCGGCTCGCGAGCCGCAGCTTGGCCACCCCTGCCATAGACCATCATAGACTGGAACCACCTGCCACCTTATATAGTGGCCATTGATAACCCCACCTTGTTTCGTGATGCTATAATTTCACGTTTTTACTAAGAATCAATCATTGTATTTTTTCACATCTTATGCAAGTTCAGCATTGTTAGCTGCAACACCTGGTGCTTTGTTTTTATATTTTTTCATGTATGACCCCCCCCCCCCCCTTATGTAATGCCCTTGAAAAAGAGCCCTTAAAGGGGCCCTCCGGAGCTTTCTGCGATCGTCTGTTTATGTTGTTATATTGCGTAGTAAGTGCAAGTTAATATGTATACAAAGTTTTAGATTAAAAAACCGTTTATTAAGCAGATGGCAGCAGAAATATATCGGGACTATTTTCTCTTAGAAGACAATCCCCCATTTCCTGCCCAACGCTAAAACTTGACCAATGGAAATGCTGCATCTCGCGGTGAATGCGAACGTTATTATTGCAACACTTCTTAAGCTTGTTGTAAATTAGAGTTTGAGAAAAACGTAAACTGATTGTGGTGCGAGAAATATAGTCCGCAATTATCGCTCCAAAACCAGCGAGCTATGTTTTCTCCCAGCAAGCTTGTTGCTAGGGGGTGATGCGTCGGCGCGTCGGCTCGTCTGCTTCCCGGGGCGTCTGCAGGCGTGCGTTTGCCGGACACGTGTTCCTTCTTCCCGTGGATCCCGACTCCGAAGCCAGCTTTGCGATCCTTCCACGTCAACGAGTCAAACTTTTCCTTGTCATCTGTGGAATGCGATCGCGTATTGCAGTAGCAGCGCGACGGTGTGGTGCGACGAACGGCGACTGCCGAGCACTAAGTCCGGAGAGATCCCTCCGCGGGTCGGCGGTCGGCCGCGTTGGTGACGCGCAGTGACGCCGGAATCCTTCGCTTGCTATTGGCTGATGCGTAAAGAGATGCCCCTCCCGTTTTCCGGGGTCATCTCAGAAAGGGGGGCGTGCCGGGGACTTTGGTAGCAATTTTTATAGGCGAATCCCCCGCGCATGACGGTAATTTTATGATTTTTAGGATCCTTAGTGCCTGTAGATTGAGTTACCGCCATAAATAGACCATCGCAGAACGCTCCGGAGGGCTCCTTAAGAGTACAATAAATAAATGAATGAATGAAAAAAATAAAAAAAAATTGCTCTCCCGGGATTAGAACCACCGACCACACGATCACCAGCATCGCGCGTTAACCAGCAAGACAAAAACGCCAAATTGTAGACATGTTGTTTTCAGTAGCTTATATGTCTGCTGAGTTCGTTTGAATACATTGTACTGTTAGTTTCGTATGTAATCTTTTGCTACGTGTTCAGGACGTATTTACAATATTGTGGCAATGTTTACATGCTCAATGATTTATTAATACTGTGTGTTTTAATAGTTTTTTTAATGCGCCTTGCTGATCGTTTTATTGCAAGCGTGTTGAAGATACGCGCACATAGCTTCCCTAAAGTCGTTAGACATCCATAATAGCCAACGAACGGGGGGGGGGGGACGAAGGCGGCCGGGCGGCCGGCGGGTGGAGGCGGAAAGGGAAGGGGGGGGGGGGAGCTTGATTGCCTTCCTCCACCGTATTGTTCACTGGTAAACTAGAATGTCTGGAAGAGCGCGGTGCCCCTCCATCGCTTAAGCTCTAGGGTAGACACTACGGGTGGTTCCGTGTGCGTATTTGCGTCCGGAGAGCTGGGCCAGACAAAAGGCAGAGATTGATTGATCGGGAGGGTCCGTAGCTTCCGCCACGCAGTCGTCTGCAAACGACTTTATTTTCGTGATTCGTTATCAGAAAAGAATTGTCAGAAATTAGTGCCGCGATGAATTCATCCCATGGTGATTTGCATAGCATACCGCTCCTGATCGCAAAAATTTGTGCCCACGAAAAACTTTTTGATGCCGCTTCTGGGCTTCTGGGGAAATTTACAAGCATGTCCTGAATTAAGGTAGTGTCTCGCCAGTTTATGAGAGGTATATTTAGTACAGTGTAAGTATATAGTGTTAGACATACCTCACCCAATCCCTGTATTTTTTCGTTTGGTACTGCCTTGAGCGAATGGTGTAGGTTGTAATTGTCTCTAGTTGTTGCATGATTGTAGTAAGGTGGTGAGCTGGTACTAATTGAACACCTTGAAAAACAGTTCGCCACAAAAAGTCATGGAGACAAGCAGAGTAACGCGTAAACCACACGCAAGCGCAGACTCTCAACTCGGATAAACAGAGACGAAGGAAGAAATAAAGAATGCGGAAGGAGGTCAAGCACAGGCCCAAGTGGAATGCGCTGATTCACCTATAAGCAACAGAAGATTTTAAAAAAACATAATTTCCTTGTCAGTTATGGCAACAGATTGATGGCTTATACATAAAGGCAGCTCAATCTCTCTCTAAAATCTACGATGAATTGTCACCTACTTGTGCACCGTTTACACTGCTCGTGTATGTCATCCTTATAGCCGCGTCCCACTAGAGCGACAGGCAGCAACAAACGACAGCGACACACGACGAGCGACAGACGACACCGACAGACAGCCTGTTTGTCGGAGTCCGCCGTCCCACCGTGCGGACACGACGCAGGACACGGGGGCAAGGAAACTTGTTTCCTAGTGGGACTGGAGTTGCCAACAAAACACTTCAACATACACAGACAAACGGAGTCTGGCGACGCGGTTTTCGTGTTTTGCTCTTTGGGCATTAGACGCGCCGACAAACACGGTGAAAGTGGAGACGATTACTTTATTTCTTGATTAAAGCTTGTGCTTCTCTTCATTTGCCGTTGGCGACTTTCTGCAAACAGTTGCGACAATCGACACCAAACTTTTTCAGAACTAGCATACCCGAATCATTCCTTTTTTTTTTTTTGTCGCTTGAGGAATTCTAGTTGAGCACCACGGAATTTCACCCCAATTTTGAGGATGTTTAAGACTTCATATCCGAATGATTTAGGGCAGGCGTTTTTTGGTGGACTGTACGGCATGCCGATTATCACAGAACGTGATGACAAGTCTCTCGTCTGCCGGAATGGCTTGCCGCGGAACGTCGTGTCCTACTTCGTGGTGAGCGGTCTTACTTTGTTCAGTCCTCGAACATGGGTGTACCCATCCTGATGCAGGGGCGTAGACCTCGGCGTCTTGAAGCACCAAATCGCGCACCAAGTTTTGCGAGAAAAACCAGTCCACCTGGCGGACAGGACACAAAACACGGGGACAAGGAAACTTGTTTCCTAGTGGGACTGGAGTTGTCAACAAAACACTTCAAAATACGCAGACAAACGGCTGCACCGGGCAACACGACTGCTTAGCGCTAGTGGCGCGCCCGCGACCACTATGAGCAGTTGAGGAACCGGAACTCCGGGAATGAGGAGAGGCCGCCAAGGGCTTTTCTGAAGATCGAGCGGCGGAGCAAGCCACGGGAGGAAGGGTAGAAGGTTGGAAAGAGAGGCGACAGAGGGCACAAGCGGGCGAGGCGGATAAGTTTGTATCCGAGAGATGTTCCTCGGCGGGACTGCTTGCTGCGCTTCAAGTCCAACGACAGACAAGAACTCGTCCGTCTCGATGGTTTGTCAGTGCTTGTCGGCGATTGTCGCGGGTGTTGGTCGTTGCAGTGGGACAGCATCGGCGACACGGAACTTTGTGGTGTCGTCGGACAAAAATCGGTGTTTGCCGCTCTAGTGGGACGAGGCTTTTAGAGAAAACGTGAATAATCAGCAGATAATATGAAAAACATACAAGGGGATTATTTTAGGCCTTTATTATTCCTAGTATGCGCGAGCAATGTGTCCGCACATCCGTCTGTTACCTGCGCTGCCAAGAAAATCGTGTTGGATGAATTAGCACGTCCCACTTGGACCTGTTCGAACTTTTGCTAAAGCTCCTTCCGGATTCTTTATTTTTTTTTCTTCTCCAATTTAAGTGAGTTGGGAGTCTGCACTTGTATGTAGCGTATGTATTCCTCTCCTTTATTCCTTGATTTTTGTCTTATTTCTCAAGATGTTCAATTAGAATAAACTCAACACCTTGTTACATGGAAAGGCTGTTGTTAATTCCAAAGTGTCTGTAAAACAATCTACCGGACATCTTTGGCTCACGCCCCGGCTTCTGAAGCTCACATTCTCCGAACACAGTCTTTCTGATTTCTCTGATCCTTTTTCTTTTTTCTTTTATGTTCAATAGATCAAGTTCTGAGTGTACACCAGTCTCTGTCCTACGTGTTCCTGTCCTTTCGTTCTTGTCTTTTTGTGCACATTTTTTTTTTTTAAGTTGGTCCATGATATTTTTTACCGAATATTTTAGTCTGTGTTTTCATCTTTATACTTACTGCAGCCCTTACCAAGTACAAGTTGGCGTTCACTTTCGCCATCCTGGTCTTAGTGTCCTGGGACGACATAGAATGACAGCCTCTTCTGCTGAAGGCCAGGCTTCATGGAAGACTGCCAAGGCTGTTCATGGTAAGGTGCTCTATATATTGTCACGGGTGGTGACCAATAAACAAGAAATAAACAGAAATAAATAAACGTTTAATGTGGCGAACTTGTGCCAAAAATGAAAGGGTACAAAAGATAATAACAGAGCGTCGAAGTCGGCGTAGCAGCAGAGTCGAACGCTGGGGCGAAAAACTGACTCCGCTCACCTGGCGGAATCCCTTATGTACCCTCGTGGGTTTGTGGATCGTTCGGCGTAGAAGTTTCGGTGCGTAGAACATTCTAACCTCAACTCAGCAAGACGGTTCTCGAACTCACCAGAACATCACATTACAGTGTCAACAAAAATGTGTAGCCGCGGCCTGGAATCGAACCCTGGCTTTCAGCGTGGAAAGCACGCGCGATAACCGTTAGACCACGAGCGCGCTGCCTTCTTGGTCAGCTGCGCTCGCGGCATTATCCCCCCCTTTAAAAAAGTGCTCGCCTCGATGCAACACGAAACTAAACAAAGCAGATCAGAAGAACGGCAAACTAAAGCGTCATTCGGAACACATAAGGTCCGCAGTCCTATCGAGCGTAGTACGGCTAAAGGCGCACGACGTGGACGACTTCAGGTCGCGGTGGGCGGCGTGATGAAGTCCGTGTACCGTCGGGCATCACCTCGTAGTTCAGATCCCCGAGTCGACGAAGTACTCTGTAGGGTCCGAAGTAGCGCTTCAAGAGTTTTTCGCCGAGACCACGGCGGCGGATCGGTGTCCACACCCACACCCTGTCTCCGGGCTGGAAGTGGACGTCCCGACGACGAAGGTTGTAACGGCCAGTGTCGATGCGTTGTTGGGCTTGAATCCGGAGTCTGGCGAGCTGACGGACTTCTTCTGACCGTTGGGCAACCACCTGGGCGTCGTCGCTTCCGTCGACAGCCGGTACGTGGGGTAACATCGCGTCCAGCATTGTCGTCACTTTGCGACCATGAACCATTTGAAAGGGTGTAACCCCGGTGGTCTCTTGCGCGGCCGTGCTGTAGGCAAAAGTGATGTACGGCAACACCTCGTCCCATGTCTTGTGCTCCACGTCGACGTACACGGAGATCATGTCGGCGATGGTCTTGTTGAGTCTTTCCGTCAGCCCGTTGGTCTGCGTGTGGTACTCCGTGGTGAGACGATGGCTGGTGTGGCTGAGACGAAGGACTTCTCGTGTCAGCTGGGTCATGAACGAGGAACCACGGTCTGAGGTCAGGACTTCGGGAGCGCCGTGCCGGTGGACGATGGATTCAATGAAAAACTTGGCAACTTCTACAGCAGTCCCGGAAGGAAGGGCTTTCGTTTCGGCGTACCGCGTGAGATAATCTGCGGCGACGATGATCCAGCGATTTCCTGACGTCGACGGCGGAAAAGGGCCAAGTAGATCCATTCCGATAATCTGGGAAGGTGCTGTTGGCGGAGGAATTGGCTGCAGGAGTCCGGCCGGCCTCATCGGAGGTTTCTTGCGTCGCTGGCACTCGTGGCATGATCGTGTGTATAGGTGGACGGTCTTGGGGAGCTTGGGCCAGTAATACTTTTCACGGATACGGGCCAGTGTCCGGCTGTAACCAAGGTGTCCGGACGTTGGGTCATCGTGGCAGGCTTGGAAGATCTCCTCCCGAAGGTGGGTCGGGATTACCAGCAGCCGCGGCGAGTTGTTGTTCCCGAAGTTCTCTTTGTAGAGCACACCTTGTCGCATGGCAAAGCTCGGCAGGGCGCGTGAAAAAAACACGTGGTATGGCACTTCCGCGCCCTTCCAGGTGCTCTATTAGTGCGCGCAGCCGAGGATCGCCTCGTTGACGTCGGGCCATGTCGTCGGTGTTCACTGCGCCCAGGAAACACTCGTCGTCATCGTCGTCGCTGCTGCCGGAAGGTGTTTCGACGGGAGCTCTGGACAGGCAGTCGGCGTCGCTGTGCTTGCGGCCTGATTTGTAGACCGCGGTCGTGTTGAACTCTTGTAGTCGGAGACTCCATCGAGCGAGGCGTCCCGACGGGTCCTTGAGGTTCGCAAGCCAGTAGAGCGAGTGGTGGTCTGTGACTACACAGAACGGGCTCCCGTATAGGTATGGACTAAAATTTCGTGATTGCCCAGACGACCGCAAGGCATTCTTTCTCAGTCGTGGAGTGATTTTTCTCCGACTTGGACAATGTTCGACCTGCGTAGGCGATGACTCGCTCGGTTCCTTCTTGTACTTGAACCAGTACCGCTCCAAGTCCTGCATTATTAGCGTCCGTGTGAATCTCGGTTTCCGTATCTTGATCGAAGTGTCCAAGGACAGGAAGAGTCTGGAGTCTTCGCTTCAACTCGTCGAATGCCTGCAGCTGCTCCTCGTCCCATTCGAACTTCTCGGCGTCCTTCGTGAGGTTTGTGAGCGGTGCGGAAATCCTTGCGAAATCCCGAACGAAGCGTCGACAGTAGGCACAAAGTCCGAGGAATCTTCGCACGGCCTTCCTGTCTTTCGGCGCTGGGAATGCCGCGACGGCGCGAGTCTTCTCAGGGTCTGGGCGGACGCCTTCGTTACTAACCACGTGGCCTAGAAACTTCAGTTCGTCATAGGCGAACCGGCACTTCGACGCCTTGAGGGTGAGCCCGGCGGTCTCTATTGCTTGGAGGACAGCTCGGAGTCGTCTCAAGTGCTCGTCGAAGTCAGTTGAAAACACTACGACGTCGTCAAGGTAGACGAGACAGCTCTGCCACTTCAACCCTGCCAGTACGGTGTTCATGACACACTGGAACGTTGCTGGCGCCGTGCATAGTCCGAAGGGCATCACTTTGAACTCGTACAGTCCGTCCGGCGTGACGAAGGCTGTCTTTTCTCGCTCCCGTTCGTCGACTTCGATCTGCCAGTAGCCGCTCTTCAGGACCATCGATGTGAAATATCGAGAGTGGCGCAACCGGTCTAGAGTGTCGTCGATGCGGGGAAGCGCGTAGCCGTCTTACTTCGCCACGGCGTTCAGCTGCCGGTAGTCCACACAGTACCTAAGCCGTTCCGTCCTTTTTCTTAATCAGCACGACTGGAGAGGCCCACGGAGTATTTGAAGGTTGGATTATGTCGTCTCTCAGCATCTCTTGAACTTGCTCCTGAATTACCTTCCTTTCTTTAACGGAGACTCTGTACGGCGATCGATGCACAGGGCGCGCGTCGTCCTTGGTAACGATGCGGTGCTTCGCAACGGCGGTTTGGCGTACCTTCGACGACGTCGCAAAGCAGTCACGGTATTCGGCGAGGAGGTTAAGCAGCTGCCGTCGTTTCGGGCTCGGAAGCTTAGGGTCAATGTCGAGCTGCGCTGGCGACGGACTGTCTTGCTGAGGTGGCGAGGTTTCGTCAGTAATCGTGGCGATTTCGGCGGCGTTTCGAAGTTCCTCGACGTGGCCCACGGCTGCACCTTTCGTGAGGTGTTGCGTTTCATTTCGGAAGTTCGTCACGAAGACCACAGTCCGTCCATCCTGATGTTCAGCTACTCCTCTTGCGACGCCTTTTCCTCTTCCCAGGAGCAATTGAAGGTTGCCTTCTAGGACAACTTCGCCGCAGGTACCTGTATCGGCCACGACCGGTACGACGACACTTGAACGTGGCGGCAGGTTCACGTGGTCGGTGGCGACTTGGACGGCGGCTGACCCTGTTTGGGGTTTCTCGAAGGCGGAACAGGCTTCCGCAGCGTCATTCTGTTCTCACCCAGGTCGATGACGGCGCCGTATTCACACAGGAAGTCCATGCCAAGAATGATATCTCTGGAACAGTCTTGTAGGACGACGAACTTTACCGGACACGTCTCGCCGTGAATCTCGACGCGAGCAGTGCACCTTCCGACGGGCGTGATGAGATGTCCTCCTGCGGTTCGTATTTGGGGTCCATCCCACGGCGTCATGACTTTGCGAAGGCGGCGGGAGAGCCTCCCACTCAAGACTGAGTAGTCTGCTCCGGTGTCCACGAGTGCTGATGCGTCGTGGCCGTCGATGACGACGTTTAGGTTATGGGACACCGTTGCAGGGGCGTCGTTTTGGTCTCTGGTGGCGCTCGAATGGGGGCCCTCCGACGATCGTGGAGGATCTTGGCGTCGGTCGTCTTCGGCAACTCCACCTCCAGGGGTTGCCGCGCCTAGTTTTCCCGGCGAGGTGCGAGGGGTGACAGGCTTTCACGTCGGGGTCGGTGCATCGGCGAAGCTGGACGTCGTGGCGACAGCGACCGGAACTCTCGGCGGGACGCGGGCTCAGGAGACTGAGGTCGTCGCAGGTACTCGTCGATTTCCCGAGGTCGTTCACCATAACGAGGGCGCGGGTCGTTCGGGTGGAACCCGCGCAGCCCGAGTCGTCGGTATGGGCATCGGCGGTAGGTGTGGTCTGCTTCCCCGCAGTGGAAGCACAGAGGGCGTCGGTCGGGCGTTCGCCACACGTCGGTGTTCCGGGGTACGCGGGGCTCCGTGCAGGCGTACTGAACTTGGTCGTCGTGGCGTCGGTCGTGCTGCGGCGCAGGAGACTGACGTCAGGGCGGCTCGACATAGGCGCGAGTAGGAGGCGGTGGCCGTCGGGCCACTGCGGCGTAAGTTAGCGTGGGTTCTTCGGGGACTGCCACGCCGATGGGAGCCTCTGGTGGGATGGCTCTCTGCACTTCTTCCCGCACGACCTCGGCGATGGAGATCAAGGCGGGGCGATCAGTGTCGGGTAGAATTTTACGGAGCTCTTCCCGGACGATGTCCCGGACAATTTCACGAAGGTTGTCAGCGCGGATGCGGCCCTCGTCGATTCGGGAAGATGCCAGCGTCGAAGCAACAGGCGTGTCGGCGAGTCGGTTGTAGTGGCTGGCTCGGGCTTTCAGGGCACGCTCAATGTTCGTTGCCTCGGCGACAAAGTCTTCGACAGTTGTCGGAGGGCTGCGGACAAGGCCACCAAAGATGTTTTCTCTCACGCCCCGCATGAGGATTTGTAGCTTCTTCTCTTCTGTAGCCCGAGGGTCGGCGCGGGCACTCAGACGCAGGACGTCCTCTACGAAGCCGGTGACACTCTCGTTGGGGCCCTGGGTTCTGATTCGCAGTAGGTCCTCGGCTCTCTCTCGGCGGTGGTGGTTGATAAAGGTAGCCTTGAGATCGGTCTTGAAAATGTCCCACGACGTCAGGGAGGACTCATGATTCTCACACCAGTGCTTGGCGGTCCCCTCAAGCGAAAAATAGACATTGTGCAGGCGCTGCTCGTCTGTCCAGCAATTGTGGCGGGCAACGCGTTCATACTGGTCAATCCAGTCTTCGACGTCTTCGTACTGCTCGCCGTCGAATGGAGCCGGTGTCCGAGGAGCGACGGGTAGGTAGACGACGGCAGGAGCGGCGGGGGTCTGCGACTGGTTGGCCATCGTCGGCTGCCTGGTCCTGGGTGGTAAAAGTCCGTATTCCGGGTGTAGCCCTTGGGTTCGGCGACTTGATCGAGTCTCGATCTGGTCTTCGTTGGGTCCTCGTCAGCTTGGGTTCGGACTTGTAGTGCGAGAACTCGGAGGGCTGCGCTGCACGGACATGCGGTACCCCGCACCTCCACCAAAATGTCACGGGTGGTGACCAATAAACAAGAAATAAACAGAAATAAATAAACGCTTAATGTGGCGAACTTGTGCCAAAAATAAAAGGGTACAAAAGATAATAACACAGCGTCGCGGGCGTCGAAGTCGGCGTAGCAGCAGAGTCAAACGCTGGGGCGAAAAACTGACTCCGCTCACCTGGCGGAATCCCTTATGTACCCTCGTGGGTTTCTGGATCGTTCGGCGTAGAAGGTTCGGTGCGTAGGACATTCTAACCTCGAATCAGCAAGACGGTTCTCGAATTCACCAGAATATCACATTACAGTGTCAACAAAAATGTGTAGCCGCGGCCAGGAATCAAACCCTGGCTTTCAGCGTGGAAAGCACGCCCGATAACCGTTAGACCACGAGCGCGCTGCCTCCTTGGTCAGCTGCGCTCGCGGCAATATTGAGCAATATAATAGCAACTTCTTGCTGCTAGGATTGTTTTTAACACAGACTGTGTTTATGGACTGGCCGTTAGCAATTTCGATGCCACTCGCGCGGAGTGAAATCCTGTAGGGGAATTGCGTATTCCATTCGTAAGAGGAATGCTGAGTTTACAACAGAAGTGCGTCTCTACTTGGTGCCAGTATTGCTGTGTGTGTTTTCTTTGTATTTTTATTTGTTCATTTAGTGTTCCCAATAATGGCTGAAGCCTTCCCATTGGTGCGCTTGTTAGTGGCAACACACAAACACGAATGAACGGCAAGAGTGGTGAACAGCGCCGCTCACGCTGTTCGCCACCGCACCCATTGGTTTTCGGAGAAGTTTGCAGTATTGGTTTATGGTATTTACTCATATATCGCACATGAACACAACCAGGGCACTGTGCCTACAATAGACCTTTTGCGAAATCCCCCAAGTGCCCCGGCCCGCGCGCGAGGAATCGTGGGAGAGACTGTCCCTCGCCTGGCCGCTCTGCCTTGAGATCGTATTGCCTTGTCGCTTGTCTCCTCTTAATCCTCTGTTTTTTGAATCCATTGCCTATTTTTATCTATTCCAGTGTATTTTTTAATGCTTCTAAGTGTTTCTGTTCTCTTCTGCGCGCAATATTTCTTGTATATATATAGTATTTGTGTCCTTATTTCGCCTTTTTCGACGGGAGTGCCGACCGACAACACGCCGCTTCGCGCGTCGTTTCCCGGGTGAGTATTACCGCTGCTACCGATTCTTATCGTGCTGTTAGCTGTTCATTTTGGTTTATGGGACCCGCGAGCAGTCGAGAGGAGCCGTTTATGAACACCCGCGCACATGTCATAGCGGTAGGCAGAGCTGTGAATCAACAATCGCGACACGAGAGCCCAGTGCGCTGTGATTGTGCCGCTTGCGCTCGCCCCCTTGACTCGCGCTGTGGCGTGTGCCTTCGACTGCTGCTTGCTTGACCAAGGCAACTGGACCATTTTTGCCCCTTCGTCATCCAGTGTGTTGTTGCTGGTGTCCCTTAGGGCAATCGAAGTATTTTTTATAGAGTTTCCAGATTGAAAATAAAATAACGTCAATTGGTGCATTAGCTATAAAACGTTTTCCTTTTACATGGGCTGCTTGTCTTATGTCCCTCACCCCATTTTGGAAATTCTGGATTATTATGTACAGCTGGTATTGATTTACCCTGTCATTTTACTGCGATGTCAATTCTCTTTACAGGTGCTGTAATGAAGGACTCGCCTTCCCGGGTGCAAGGTCGACTTGCATCACAAGCTGCATGAGAAGTGTGAAGAAATGTTCCTAGGCCCGTGGCATGCAGCATCTTCCATCCAGCGCACTCCTCTGGCGACAAGCCCCTGATTACCTGCCGAGCTGTAGCTTCACTGCAACTGACAATAAACAATAACGGTAACAATTTTGCATGATTGATTTACAACCTATGTATGAGTGACAGATGGATGTGGCAGACAGTGAAAAGTAATTGTTTACACTCATTATTTGTTAAAATTACCCTTGTAATGAACTTCATCTTTTCTATTCCGGTGTGAATTGCATACAAAACCACATGTTAGCCTGTAAAACAAGACCGGGAACTGTACGGTTTCAGCCCGCTAGCCGGGTGTCTTGCTGGTATCTTACCGAATTACTGATACTACGCTGGGGATTTGTGCTCGCAGCAGCCCGGGAACTCGGTGGGGCAAAACAAGACCGGGAACTGTATGGCTTGAGTCCGCTAGCCTGGGGTCTCGCTGGTATCTTACCGCATTACTGGTACTACGCTGGGGGTTTCTGCTGGCAGCATCCAGGGAACTCACTGGTACTCCCAGTGCCGGGCATCCCAGTCAGTCCCAGTCACTGGCCAGTGACTGGCAATCTCACCGGCCCGTTGTCGCCCCGCGGTGCGTTTCCAGCGTCGCCCCAGTAGGATCTTACCGGCAGACCGGTACCGCCCCAGTCCCAAACCGGCGAGTTGTGCTACTTGGGACATTACCTGCTTGAGCCATTTCATGTATCGCGCAGTGTAGATCATGAACAAAACGTTTGGGAGTATACGTCGAAGTAAGATTTGTCTCGTAACTCTTCCTTCCCACGAGCGATAAAAGAATGGAAAAGAAGCGAGATTTTTGCCTTGCAAAGTCCAGATTAGTTTTTTTCTTTTTCGAAACTCCAGCACTGTCTTTGATCAATATATTTGAGTGTAAATATATTATTAATGCATTTGTGTTTCTTTCTATGCACGCTAAGGTTGTTTCTTTTCTATGCGTGTTTATATGCATGTGCGAGTTTTGTATATTACTTTGCCTACTAATGTGTCTTGATGACCTAGGGTTAGTTAAAAATCCATTTTTTGGTATTGTCACTCCCCCTACTCTATTTTCTTTCGAGGCGCTATAGGAAATAAATAAATAAATAAAAGCTGCGCTCACCACATTTTTTGTGGGAGTGCTTTCTCTTTAACTCCAAATGTACGCACAGTGTGCAATGACGTTGTGGCGTGAGTCCGCCATTGTGCAGGGATTCCTCAACTGCCAATGGAGGGAAGTATTTCAAAGGGGGTATATTGCATCACAACAGCAGCTCAGTTTTTTTGTAACATTAAACTGCATTTTTTGACAGGCAACGCGTTTTTCGAAGCCGACTGTGGCCTGTATCGCAGCTCGCTCAAAATGTGTACGACCTCATTAAATACTTTAAATTGCATACGAAAGATTGTTGAGAAATTTTTAAATCTGTCAAAGGCTTTTGACCGTGAGCCTCATTTTAAAATAGTCCAGAAATTACCAACATTGAGAGTAAAAATCGAGATATAGCGTCCAAAAGCAAAAACTGTCTCAGAAATAAAAAAAAAAAAAATTCTAAATGTAAATCGAATAATTGAAAGAACCATGAGCATTATCCAGAATTCTGTCTTCGGGCCCATTTTATTGTTATGTTATATTGTCGCGGGTGGTGACCAATAAACAAGAAATAAACAGGAATAAATAAATGTTTAATGTGGCGAACTTTTGCCAAAAATAAAATGGTACAAAAGATAATAACAGAGCGTCGCGGGCGTCGAAGTCGGCGTAACAGCAGAGTCGAACGCTGGGGCGAAACTGAATGCATATCGCCACGCGGAGTCCCTATGCACACCTGTGGGCTTCTGGAATAATCGGCGTAGAAGGTTCGGCGTCTAGAACATTCTAACCTCGAACAAGCAACATGGTTCTCGAATTTACGAAAACATTACTTTACAAAGTAAAGAACAAATTCGCCTCCGCGGCCAGGAATCGAACCCCGGCTTTCCGCGTGGGAGGCAGGCGCGATTACCGTTAGGTCACGCGCGCTTTTTTTTTTTCTTTATTGCCGGGAAAAAGAACACACTCATAGGCACACTAGAACATACACGAGGAACAAATGGCCCGCCTTGCTATGGCAAGCGTCCTGGGGTTTAAATTTTTCGCATGGTTACGAGTACTTCAATTTGCGGAAGCCACTCGGGAACACTTTCACGAGCCTTGACAAGTTCAAGAAAAGAAATAATGCTCTCACGGAAGTACTCCTGTGCTTCTTGTGCGTCACTGTCAGCGTGGCGCACAGCCATCCGCGACCTCCAAATTCCGTGCAGACACAGTAGCATCACAAGATCAAACGGGACGCCATCATCGTTCTCCACAGATAGATACCTGATCCCGTGGGGCTCGAGCGGTAACTCTTTTTTCAATGTGCGCTGGAGGACGTCCCACAAAAAGACGCCATCCCAGCACTCTAGGAAGACATGTTCAATGGTCTCCGGTTTCTTACACAGAAAACAGTGAGAGCCCCACGGGACTAAGAGGCCCTTATCCTCCATCCACGTCTTCACCGGTAGAGTACCGGAGTGCAATTTAAAGAAAAACGTTTTAACACCGGGTGGCACTAGCATTCTTTTCACCCTTTTTAAAACGTCCTGACCCGGGCCAGCGGAGTACAGAGCTCTGTACATAGGAACAGGAAAAACAATGTCGCAAACATCTTTGTACAATCTTTTGCGCGTCACTTCACTCAGATATCCCTGAGAAAAACGAGTTAATAAAAAACGGCATGACATCACCACTTCCTTAAAGTACCCATGAATACCCCCAGGCAAGTAGGACGAAGAAATCACAAACTCGGGCAAAACCCGGCCCAGCCTTACTTGAAAAACAGTGCGTAAAAAAGGATCGCCAGCATCTCGAAAAAAAAGAAAACGGTTTACTACTTGACGCAAAAAAAGGTGCGACAAGCTGAGTCCGCCCTCGCGGACGCGCCGGAAAAGGTTCATTCTGCTCGTTTTCTCCCACGACGAGCCCCAAATAAAAACTGCAAAAACACGGTGAAGTTTCTGCACGTTCACTCTAGAACAATGCAACACTTGCATTACGTACCACAGCTTGCTTACAAGAAGCAAATTGCAAACTGTGGTGCGCGCGAAAATAGAAAAACCCCAGCCCCTCCATTTCTCGGCTTTGTCGCGGAGTTCACCAACTTGACTACGCCAGTAAGGCTCGCTATCGCGGTAATATTCGAGAGGTACACCCAAATACTTAGTAAGGGTGGATACCCACCTTATATTCGCAAACATGCTTGGTGTTACACCCCAGTCCCCATGCCAGAAACCAAGACATTTGTTCCAGTTAACGGCACTTCCACTAACACCACAAAATCGCTTAACAGTGTCCACTGCTTCGACGACGCTTTCTAGATTGGCACAGAACATAGCAATATCGTCCGCATAAGCCAATACACGGACTTCGGATGAATGTAGTCTAAAGCCACTTATTTTACTATTTTTTATGATACTTAAACAAAATGATTCTATGTAAATGCAGAAAGGCAATGGTGATAACGGGCATCCTTGGCGGACAGATCGCTGTACATGAACACGCTTCCCTACCGACTTATTTACTATTAGCCTTGTAGTACAACCACTGTACGCCATGCGCACACCCTCCCGTATAACTGATCCGACGTTGATATGGTCCAAAACAGATAAAAGTACATCATGTGGAACCCGATCGAAAGCTTTCTCCAAATCTACTTGCAACATGGCTACGCAACTCTGCATGGCATCGCAACACTCCAAGACTCTCCGCGCTTTATGAATATTAGTAAAAATAGTTCTTCCCTTTATTCCGCAGGTTTGATGAGAACCAACAATTTTAGTTATGACGCTTTGCAGCCTGCTGGCCAAGATCTTCATCAGTATTTTGTGATCAACATTAGTTAGACTTATGGGTCGATAGGATGCAACATGCCGAAGTTTAACTGCGTCTTGCGTTTTAGGAATGAGGACGGTATGAGACGTTAAGAAGGAAGACGGAAAAATGTTAAGGTCGAAAGCTTCGTTGAAGACATTTGCTAAAAAAGGAGACAATATATTTTTGAAAGCTTTATAAAACCCTGCACTTAGTCCGTCCGGCCCCGGGGACTTCCCGGGGTTCAAAGCTTCTATTGCCGTCTTAACGTCCTCGCACGTGATGGGACCTTCTAAAGCTGATTTTGTTGTATCGTCTACACGCGGCATGCGAAACGAAAATTCACTTTTAAACCCCTCAACATTAACGGGATTGTAAGAAAATAACGTGCTGTAATAATCGAAAAAAGCCCTCTCGATTTCCACACTGTCGCTTGTGACTGTCCCGTCCTTTTCAATTTCTGGAATTTCATTATGACGTGCGTGCTTTTTTTCCATGCCCAGGGCTCGCTTAGTAGGCGCTTCACCCGCTATCAGTCTGACGGCTCTAGCTCGTATCAGGGCACCGCGATAACGTTCCCTATCTAGCAACTCGAGTTTTTCTTTCAAAGATAAAATATCGTCCTTGAACGCACCCGGCAATCTGCATTCCTCTTCCACCATCGCCTGCAAGTTTGAGCGCATTAACTTCTCATTTTTCTTTTCTTCATACTTAATTGCACTAGCTCTTTCCAGGACAGTCATCTTGATGGCTTGCTTAAATACTTCCCATTTATGGCCATACGCAACTGATTTGTCGTCATTTTTCATTTGTTCTACCGCAGCTTGAACTCGATCCATAAAGTTTTCATCTTTCAGAAGCTTTGCGTTTCATTTCCATAGTTCCCAAATGAACACTTTTTTCGATTCATTTTTACTGCGAATAGAAAACTCAACTAGGCAATGGTCGCTGAATGATACAGGACATACCCGATAATCGCGACAAAGGGGTATTAAATCTAACGACAGATACGCTCGGTCTAAACGGGCGTGACTGATCCCTTGAAAGTGGGTAAAATTTACGACTCGCCCGTTGCGTAAACAGTCGCCAACATCCTCTAAGCCGAATTCAATAATTAAATTATTTAAACATACTGTACTTGAATCAACATAAGGTGTAGGGCTTGTTTTATCGCTAGCCGAGCATACGCAATTAAAATCTCCAAGTAAAATAACTAGTCGCTGGCAGTTACAATAGTATCGTACGCCCTCGAAAAATGCTTTCCCCTCCTCAACTCGGGTAGGCGCGTACAAACAGATTACCCGCCATTCAAGGGAAGAAAAAGAAAAATCACACACCACGAGACGTCCCGAGACACAAGTGGTGACGGACTGTACAACTGCCCCTATGCTCTGGCGTACCAACAGGACACACCCCGCCGAAGTCCCTACGGCGTGGCTCACGCAAACGTCGTAACGGGTAGTGAACGGCCGCACCATGCGCTCGGTCTGGTCCTCCCCATCGACCTTGGTCTCCTGAAGCGCGACAATGTCGAGGTCGTGCTCAACTACAAGGCGGTATAATTGCCGTTGCTTCCTACGGTCCGCGAGCCCTCGTACATTGAGAGTCGCTAGTCGGACAGGCTTTTCGATAGAGACCATGGGTTAAAAGACCCAGACCAAGCGCACGGTGCTTACCTTCGCAGGTCGACATCGCACGGGGCCGCCCTCCGTCACACCAGTTCACGGTGTCAGCTTGTCACGGCTCCTCGACGCCGAAGATCGAGGCTTGCCATCCACGCACGTCCAGCCCGCCACCATCTTCCATTTTTTCTCATGCTGGTGTTGCCGATGTTCCTGGGAGACGGTCGAGTCATCTTCGAGTGGGCGCTTGGCGGAGCCCGCTTCGTCGTCCATATTTTCTTCGGCGTCATGAGCCGTGGCCGCGCATTCCTCGTTGTTGACCGTTGTTATGGCCGCCTTGGGTTCAACCAGCTCAACTACCTGTTGGGAGGCAGGAGCCGCTGCTGACGGCTGCTGCGGCGACGGGGCGTTCACCTCAGCTGAGACGGTCCTAGTTGCGTCGTTCCCCTCCTTGGGTTGCTCGGACAGGGCTCCCGCGGGTGCAGCCGCTTTCTCAGCCTCCTCTTCATCCATCAGCTCGTCGTTGTTGACGTCGCTTGCCCCTCGACCGGCGGCACTGGCGTAGGAGCGAACGCAGTCGTCCCGCTCGTGCCCGAAGGCGTGGCACTCGGCACACCTGGGGGCCCGGCAGTCCCGACGGATGTGGCCCGTCATGCGGCACCGGAGGCAGATGGGCGCACGCCCCGGCACGACCACAAGTACCGTGCCACCGCCGAGCCGCAGTTGGTGTGGCAGGCGGTCAAGGGCGACGCCCTCCCGGAGAACTAGACGCACAATCCTGGTGGTAGACTCGACGCCGTCGAAACCGGGTACCCTCCACCGCTCGTGCGCCACCTCTTTGACGACCCCGTACTCGGAGAACGCCCGATGGATGGTGTCATTCGTGACGCCGAAAGCCACCCAATGGAGCTTGATCCGTACCCCTTGCCGGAAGGGGTCCACGACGACACACGTGCGGCCCTTGACTGTGAGCCGCCCCATCTCCAGCAGCTTCTGCTTCGCCGCGTCGGTCCGAAGATCAAGCAGCCAGACGTGGGACATTTGAAACGCCCCAAGCCTGACTACGTCCCCTAGTACGCCTGCTTCACCGAGCGGTTGACGAAAATCTTCAATCCTGTACGGTCGACAGGCGATATCGCCATGCAACACGACGGCTCGCTTCATGGCTTCCCCTGAAGGCAGCTGGGGCAGTATCATCCTGTATTCGTTGGAATCGAAAACAGCCGAGTCACCACGGTCGGCAAGGGCAGTTATCGCCGCTCCGGAGGAGCTCATTGATTCACGTCCTTTCGCCGCGGCGGCCGGAAGTGGAATGTAGGTCACGCGCGCGCTGCCTACTTGGCCAGCTGCGCGCGCGGCAATATAAACGACATATTGTGAAGAAAAAAAAAAAACAGGGCCAGACATTACTGTCCTCTTCTTTACAGATGACTGCTTGCTTTACACAAATGTTTATTGCCCTAATAACTACCCAAGTAGCACAACTCGCCGGTTTGGGAATGGGGCGGTACCGGTCTGCCGGTAAGATCCAACTGGGGCGACGCTGGAAACGCACCGCGGGGCGACAACGGGCCAGTGAGTTTGACAGTCACTGGCCAGTGACTGGGACTGACTGCGACGCCCGGCACTGGGAGTCCCAGTGAGTTCCCGGGATGCCGCCAGCACAAACCCCCAGCGTAGCACCAGTAATGCGGTAAGATACCAGCGAGACCCCAGGCTAGTGGACTCAAGCCATACAGTTCCCGGTCTTGTTTTGCCCCAGCGAGTTCCCGGGCTGCTGCCACCACAAATCCCCAGAGTAGTACCAGTAATGCGGTAAGATACCAGCAAGACCCCAGGCTACACTCTTAAAAAAAAAGAGTCGCTATGACTCTCTTTGGGGGGTATTGGCGCGCCGCAGAATCGACTCCAGTTTGTAGAGTCCCTCGACTCTTTTTTTAAAAAGGGTCGCCACGACTCCCCGTGGGGGGTCTCTGCGCGCTACAGATTTGACTCCTCCACGACTCGTTTGTAGAGTCACTTGACTCTTATTTAAAAAAGAGTCCCGCGACTCTCATCACACTGGAGTCATGGTAGTGTATGGGCGACTCCAGGTGACGTAGTCAACTGCGACTCTTTAACGACTCTTATCCAACGAACAAAAAGAGTCACACGACTCCATCCTGGTAATCCCCGTGACTCTCTAACAAGAGTTTTGAGGACCCTCCTTTTATGAAGAGTCCCCCGACTCCTATCGCAAAAGAGTCATGGGAGTGTATGAGCGACTCTCCGAAAGATAGTCAGTGCTGGCTCTCACTTTGTCTGGAGTATAGCAGCCCTAGTCAAGTATCAGTTTGTTGAACAAAGGGAGGCGTTGTGATCGCTAGGAGACTTCTTGTCGCCTGCGAGGTTCAACTTGAATTACTCTAAAACAAGGGTAGTAACATCAACTGTGTGAAAATATAAAAGTTGAAATGGGAATTTCGATTCCACCTAAAAGAAGCGGTAACATCAATTGTCTGCAAGTGTAAACGTCGAAATGCAGAACTGATATCTTACAATTTCCTGTAATGAAACATGGAAAAATGAACGATGGTGGCCTTAACGATGCTGAACTGAATGCTGCTCTAAAATTTATCATGAAACACAACAGAAGCTTTCAGGACAGCATTGTTTTGTTACATTGGAATTTGCACACAACAAAAAAAAAGTAAAAGTTTTTTTTTTAATCGGCAGCTTAACTTTCTATTAGTTTGGTTATACTTATCATTTACAATAGGTTGTATATCTTTTTTGTCACATGTCTATACTATTGGCAAGAGCTGGTGTGAACGAGCATGTTCTGTTGCTTTATGCCTGCTTTGAGTGGGCAGGTGGGTGGCAATAAATTGCAGGAATCTTCAAATTTAACAATAAAGATAGCTGTTTTCTCTCAGCTCATATCACTGCCATTTGTGGAAATGAAACTTCATGAGTCCTACCATGCAGGCACTGCAAAACAAGCCACAAGTATTTAAAACAATTACTTTATTAGAAATTAATGTGATACATATTGGCTCAAAAGCCTGCTTCGGCTTATCACAGGGGTTTTATCACAAACACTAAACAAATAACATCATAAGAAATAATACTAATACACAAAACTGGTATAACTATTAGACAAGAACGAAAATAAATTACAATGACAAGTTTCGTGAAGGCTTGCTTTGCCTGCTTGATGTTGAGGATTAAATTAGAATTAAAAAAATTACAACAAGTTTCCTAAAAGCTTTGTTTGCCTACTTGCTGTTTTTTCAAAGCTTTGTTTTTCTTTTTGCAGTTTCTTCTTCTATGGTTTGAATCCTCATATCAACAGATGCACAAAAAAAAAATCTAACAGAAGTTTAGATACACAATGGAACACACAAACCTTTGTATTATAGCTGGAATATTCACCAAATACATATGCAAAACATTAAAAGAGTAACCAATATTGGTAATTCTTTTTCCCTGTTCTAGGAATGTGCTTTAAGTGCTGTCACAACTTTCACAGCTCTTACCGAAATCTTTGTATTTTTTTTACCCATGAGGGTGCTCAAACACAAAAAGTGTGCTTCGTCGATTCCCCCCACATACTGACCTTTCTATGCTCAGTACATGGCTAATACCCGAGAGAATCCTGCTGAAAAGTCCAGGATGTCGATTGATAGGGCCTCGCAGACAACGCACATGCTGCCAGATATCCATGGGTGCTTTCCAGTGAAAAGTAACGCCGGGTTCCCGAAAGTCTTTACCGGGTGGGTCCTGGGAAAAAAAAAGCCAATGATAAGAAATAAGTTCTGGAAGTCGGACGAAGTTGTAGGTGAGCAAAGTAAACTTGTCGAGGACATGTTAAGTGCCCGCAGTGTCATAGATGGAAAGTCCATGCAACAGGGTGAAGGCAAGTGAGGCAGACGCCCATTGCTGCCTTTCTATATTTTGCTTTCCCCAATTCTCACTTGATTGTGAAGCATTTTGTACGGTGGAACTAGTGCATCAGGGTGTCTACCAAATTTCTGATTTCAAATTCCTCGACTTTTCTAAAATTTCCCTTGACTATTTTGATAAAAACTTCCTGACCACTCCTGGGTCAAAGGATCATAATTCGGAAACATTATTCAGCATAGTCGTGCCCATGTGCAACCATCAAGCTTTGTTTCGTATCGCCGTTCCACTCTCAGTGGTCATTTTCCCTGATGAAGCCAACTTTTTGACGATTTCCCTGAGAATTTCAGGTTGGTAGACACCCTGATGATGTATCAGGTTACAGATGGACACCATAAAAATGCAGACTATTGCATTCAAAATTATTTTAGCCATCAGGAGGAACTTAAAATATTCCCATGGAGAGAGATAGAGAGTGGAGGGGCGGGGGAGGCTGCTGCTGCTATTGTCTGCTTTTTCTTTTAAAAGAATATCAATTTAAGGCTCAAAGGGAACGTAAATAATAAATCAGTAAGTGCACTGAGAGCGCTTGAAGCACAAGGGGCACGGTCCCTACTGAGGAAAGAGGGGAGGATACCAAGTCTAGCTGAACCTGTTCTGCAGCACCCTGCATAATCTAGTTGCTAGGCAAGACTGGGGCTTATCTACTGAGAGTGTCTAGTACAGTCAAAGAAAGCATTATAAAATTCTTTGCTGGGCAAGGTGCTTCGCGGCTGCAATGAAAGAAAAGAGTACATTAAGGCAGGGACAAGAAAGGAAGGGAAGACTTTTTTTCTGAATAAACTAGTTGGTAGTGAGCGCTTGTTTCTTCCTTTCTCGTCCCCGTCTTATTGTGCTCCCTTTTGAGTTGTAACGAAAGCAAGCCACGATGGAATTTAGAGAGGGCTTAAAGCTTGCTTTAACATCTGTGTGCATGTGAGGGAATGCTTCATGTACAAGGCCTACTACAAGGTAGTATTACAATTTCCATCATCACTCATCAACAATAAAAAAAAAAGTACATAATGCATCTCTGCACTACAAAATCTCTTATAACTTTTCATGTGCTGTACCTATATAGGCATCTTTTGCATGCAGAAATGGCGGGACACTAAAACTAATAGTAATTTGTTTATCATCTTTGCTTAGATAAATGTTTCTGAAGTTTGGCAGGAAAGACCCGCCTTCCAACATGAGCCCGAATCTGGTCTTTGGTTTGTTTTGAAGTCATGGCCAAGTACTCCTAATAAAATATTGAAATAACCAGTTGAGAAGACAGCAGATGATACTTATCTCACTTGGTCTCCAGCTTTAAAAAAAAATGTTTATAGATTGGCATAGCGAAGACTCCCTTTCAAACACATTTATCTTAAACAACCATAGTTACATGTGATTTATCTTCAGCATGAGTAGTTACATCTACCACGCAAACGGCACGGCTTTCCTCTGTTCTTGTCCCTTCCCCCATCTTGTTTTCTTTTGCGAAGATCGGCATTGATAAGAATAGCGTAGGCCCTGACAACAGCAAACTGAGCTTGTTAGTGGTTGTCCGCACCAATTTAATCATAACAGTCTAACCCTCTTTTTTAAGAATGCAAACAAAACAATGCTCTCCCACTGAAAAAAAAAAAAAAGGAGTAAAGTGGATTAGAGTATCACCATAGCACCTCTATACTCATAAAGCCTGCCAGTTCGACGACGGAGTCATAGAGTGCCTGGTCACAGATTTGGAACGTGAGGATTTGGTAGCACAGAGCATTAAAGGGCCATTCCTCGGGGAACCTGGACGTCAGCACACAGCTTTTGCAGTGGCGAGGTCCCAAAACATACTTTTTTCGTGTTTCGCGTCCGCTGCATCGAGACTCTTCTCCGTTGTATGCCACTCCACCTTTTCCATTTCGGCGACCACTCCTCGTGGCAATCTGCCAGGTTTCGTCAGTATAAAGGAGGCTATGATACAACATAAACTGGTGCTCTGTAGCGGGGCGCCATCCTGCTGTGTAATCTTTGGGCAGCCCCTTTGTCCACAGAACTCTGAGAATGTAGAGATTGTCTATCCTAGAGCACTGCACGGGCCCGGGCCAGCCCGAAAGCCCGAGCCCGGCCCGGCCCGCGGGCCGGGCTCGGGCCGGGTAGCACGTATTTTCTCGGGCCCGGGCCGGGCTCGGGCTTGAACAAAAAAGTTCTCGGGCCGCGCCGGCCCGGGCCGGCCCGGGCCGTGCCTGGGCAATTTTGTGCCGTAAATCATAAATTGTTGTTGATAGCAAGAAGTTTGCTCATTAATCTTTTCGGTTCATTGAATACAAAAAAAGCGAAGTGCAAATTCACTACAGCGTCGTTAAAAATAACAACTAAAAGACATCTTGAAGCTAGAAAGCCTTCAAGCTTTTTCCGTGTGAGCGAGGGTTGTGTTATAAATTGTAAACAAAATAAAGTCCCAGTCATATGCTTGTCAACCTGTCTGATTCATCGCTCTCAAAAATATCTAGTTCACTATTAGGAAGATTTAGAAAAACGTACGCAAGCGCTTTCGGTACCGTAAAAATAGCGTTGCGATGTAAAACCTGTGGCGATGCTAGTTTTAGCTGGCCCAAAGTGCTTGAGTACGTTATTCTAAGACTTCCTTATTGCACAGAGCGCGACACTATATTGGCGCAAACAAGCGATCGTCGTGTTTTTATGCTTATCTCATAGAATCAAAACGCTGTTTTCAAAAATATTAGTGTCTTTAGAAGTGCTCATCTGGGCCACAGACCTAAGCGGTATATTTGGTGCCTACTAAAACCCTTTCAAAGTAAAATTCGAAAAAAGAGCCAACGTCGTGTTCGCGGTATCAGTGTCGCGCAGTGTACATAGTCCGTTCCGCGCTTGCACGTTTTGGGAACCATATTGAAAAAAACGTTTTAAGGGGTTAACTAGGAAAATATTAAACTTAAGCTTGCCTGAAAGGGTTGTATATCTTAAGAACGCGTTGATATGTAAAGCTACTTCAGAACATATTCTTAAACAGAAAAGGTGCGCAGACCAGGCTTAGAACGATGGAGACTCTTTGCGAAGAGGTTGCGATGTGCAGGGCCTTATAAAAGTAGGTTGAAACGGGACGCGTTCAAACGCAAAGGGTGTTTCGGAAACTGGTTCGAATGAGAAGGGCGTTTAGGGAATGGGTCGAAACAAGACAAACTCAAACGAGAAGGGCGTTTAGGGAACTGGTCGAAACGGGACGAGTTCATATGGGAAGGGTGTTTAAAGAATGGGTCGAAAGAGGACGGGTTCAAATGGGGAGCTCGTTTCGGGAGCGGGTCGAAACAGGACGGGTTCAAACGGAAATGGGTTGTTTCGGGCTACAGCCATCGGGCCGGGTCGGGCGGGGCCTTGAAATTAACAATTCTGTCGGGCTCGGGCCGGGCCCGGGCCGTGTCTCTTTCGGGCCGGGTCGGGCCGGGCCTAGAGATTTAAAATTCTGTCGGGCTCGGGCCGGGCCCGGGCCGTGTCTCTACCGGGCCGGGTCGGGCCGGGCCTAGAGATTCCGGCCCGTGCAGTGCTCTAGTCTATCCTACCTGTGACATTATCTGCAACTCACAAATTTCAGTGCTGCATTGGATTGTTTACAGCAAGGCATGCAAGTGAGTCATGTTTTTTTTTATCCGCAAAACTTTCAAAAGGCCGAATTGTTTACCTCAGCAAAAACTGCACGGTTCGGGGCACAGCCACGCAGGCGGCAATGCGTTGACACCAAGAGGTCCCGTTCTCTTTCCCTCGCTGGCTCTTGTGGTACCCTTGTCTCCGTCGACTGAAAGGAAAGTTCCTTCAGTGTCGTGCATACTTGAGCCTCCACTGAAGCAAAAATGATTCCATATGAACCTACTTGCCATTAAAGACCAAAGTTCACTTCTTCACTCTTATTTTCTACCGATCTAATACAATGGTTTGTTAACAGGAACACCGCCGTTAACTAGAAAACTCATTCAAAATGCAAGTCCTACGTAGTAAGGAATCATGTTCAAGGTCTAATTAAACAACAAGCATAGGCACTAAAGACACCCTCTTACATGGGTGGGCATTAGTGGACCCGATTTGGCTAACTTTTGCGAGGCCTAGCTTGACAACATAATAAATGACATTGTTTCTGGTCACATTATTTTTTTTAGATGCCTTGGCATTAGTTTTGACCTTGGACTGGTTTTGAGCGCACCAATATCATGTTTGCAACTTTGCCATGGGAACCACAAAGTTCTTTCAAAACTAAATAGCAAGCTTTAAAATAAAATAACAAAAAAAGTTGTACAGTTGCACGAATATAATTACCATTGTCTACGCCCTACCTGCTGGCACCTGTTTCCAGAAAAATCAACAAATACCAAAGTAATGCACATAATATACATCGTGAAGAGGCCTGCCGAGAACCTGATGAAATGCCAAGAACGCATGAACTGTTAAGTTTTCCGTTCACTGCATGGCTCTCTAAAGGCCCGTTCACACTCTTGCGACCTCTTAAAACTGGGTTCCTTAAAACCTCTTACAACGGATGGATAGATGGATGAATCTGGCTGAGCCCTTTGGATCGGACGGTAGCTTATGCCACTTAGCCATTTTGTTTCACCATTTAAGCTTAGAATATTTATATGTGAAATCTATATTCACTCCGCACCGCAAAGAAAGTGGGGCTATGAAACCCCTTGCCATCAGTTAATAAGAAAATAGTACCTAGTTTTCTCTCGCTTTTTGCCACCATTCACTTAATCTTTGCTTGGTAATCTCTACAGTCTTGAAATCCACTCTCCCTTCGCTGTCTCTAAAACCCAATGACTTTATTAAATTCATGTTGTCTTCAGTAGGCATAGGGTGAAGCCCTTTACAGTATATTATCAAGTGCTCAGCCGTCTCGTCCTCCTCTCCACAAGCAGTGCACACTGTATCCATTTCCTGGTACCTCGCTCTGTATGTTCTGGTTCGCAGAACACCCGTCCTCGCCTCAAACAACGAGCTTCCCGTTGAGTCGTCATAAATGCTTTCTTTGGCAATAACTGTTTTGTTTAATCTATAGCTTTCCAGAGCCGTCTTTGTCTGCATTCCGTCTAGCCACCGATCTCTTTCTGTGGCCTTAACTTTCTTCTTAACTGAGACCTGCTCTTCCGTATCTCCACTATAGCCTAAAAACTTTCCTCTTAATTTCCTAGTGCGCTGTCTCCACCTTGTGTCTATACTACTCATGCATAAATAGCTGAAAACCTTTCGTGCCCATTGGTCCCTATCCATTTGCCTCGACCGATCCTCAAATCCTATCTTGCTCACCACTTCCCTGCTCTCAAAAGACGCCCAACCATGTCTCCTTGTACTTCCTGGTTTGGCGTTTTGTAATGTGCCCCCAAAGCCAGTCTACCTACTCCGCGCTGTTTTATTTCTAGTCTTGCATCCACTTCGGATTTCATGCATAGCACTGCGCTTCCAAAAGTCAAGCCAGGCACCATGACCCCTTTTCCAGATCTCTCTCACCACCTCATACCTGTTGTAATTCCAAAGTTCTCTATTTTTCATTACAGCTGCATTTCTGTTGCCCTTACCTATTATATACTTTTCATGCTCACTGAGATATTCTGCACCATCACATGTCCATACTCCTAGATACTTGTATTTACTAGCTCTCTTAACTGTAATATTCTGTATTTTCAGCCTCTCAACTTCATCACAGTTAAAAATCATGACTGCTGATTTTTCACTACTGAATTCTAAACCTAATTCCTCTTCTTCCTTACCACAGATGCTCATTAATTCCTGCAACTCTGTCCTGTTGTTAGCCATTAGTACAATATCATCCGCATACATCAATCCCAGTAAGGATTGCTAAATTGTTTGGCCTAGTTTACTGTACAAAAGGTTGAATCCAAGCCCACTCTTCTCTAGTCTATCCTCCAATCCTCTCGGATACAACATAAACAGCAAAGACAATAATGGGCACCCCTGCCTAAGGCCTCGTCTTACCTCTATTTCCCCCGTCTCCTTTCCTTCCCATGTTATAATCACCTTATTATCTTTGTAAATGTTCCTTAATAGGGCTGTTAGTCCTTAATCTAGGTTTAAGCTCTCCTGTATGTCCCACAGGTTCCTTTGGTTCACATTGTCATAGGCACCCTTGATATCCAGAAATGCCAGCCAGAGCTGTCTGTTTTGTTTTTGAACTATTTCTATACACTGTGTTAGAGAAAATATATTGTCCTCCAACCTTCTTTGTTTCCGAAACCCGTTCTGTAACTCGCCCAGTATGCCCTCGCAATCTACCCATTCCTCCAGTCTGTGCTTTATAATCTGCATTACCAACCTGTAAATAACTGGTGTCACGGTTATGGGGCGATAATTCCTAATATCAGAAATATCTCCCTTTCCCTTATATATCATACTCATCCTACAAAACCTCCATTCATCTGGAATATTTCCTTCTGTTATCATAGCGCTCACTACATCCCTTAGTTTTGCCTTAGATTTAGGACCCAAATTCTTCCCCAGCTTGATTGGGATCCCATCTGTGCCTGTCGACGTGCCACTAGGGACTCTTCGTTCTGCCTTTTCCCATTCTGTTTGTCCAAAATCCGCGATATCACAAGCTGGACTGCTACTTCCTTCGGTTCTCCTATCTTCCACAAGTACCCGTTCCCGATATTTCTCCTCTATCACTGCTCCTATATATCGTAACGCATCATCTCCCTCTAATTGATCTCCCTGACGCGAGAGTATGAACCTCTGTCTAGCTTGCGTCGTTTCACCGAGCGAGTTCAAGTGCTCCCAAAACTTCTTAGCTGCGTTTCTATCTTTCTTTCTTACATTACTCATCCATTCCTCACCCTTTCTCTGAATTTTCGCATTGATCAAACTGGATGCCTCTCGGCGACAAGTTATAAAAGTGTCCCATTTTCTCATTACTTCCGTTTCTGAATCCCCACTGCGCTTAGAATACCTGTGTTCTCTATAGGCTTCTTGACGTTTTTGTATCGCTTGCTTCACTTCTTTGTCCCACCAGCTTTTTGGTCTATGTCCTTGCTTCCCCTTTCGTTTACTCTGAACTTTGTCTAGTTCCAGAGCAAAAAGCCTGGTTAGGCTCTCGTAGGTCCAATCTGTATACCGTTGCCCCGAAACTGCTTCCCCTATTCTTTCAGTAACTATTTCCAACTCTTTGTCGCTGCAGAAAGTTTGCTTTGAATTATGTTGTCTAGTTTCAGCATTTATTTCTCTGGCAAAATTCAGCTTAAGGCCAACATGAGCCCGAATCTGGTCTTTGGTTTCTTTTAAGTCATGGCCAAGTACTCCTAATAAAATATTGAAATAACCAGTTGAGAAGACAGCGATGATACTTGTGTCACTTGGTCTCCAGCTTTAAAGAAAAATATGTTTACAGATTGGCATAGCGAAGACACCCTTTCAAACAGATTTATCTCAAACAACCATAGTTACATGTGATTTATCTTTAGCATGAGTAGTTACATCGACCACGTAAATGGCGCAACTTTCCTCCGGTTTTTTCCCTTCCCCTATCTTTTCTTTTGCGAAGATTGGAATTGATAAGAATAGCGTAGGCCCTGACGACAGCAAACAGAGCTTGTTAGTGGTTGTCCACACCAATTTAATCACAACAGTCTAACCCTCTTTTTTAAGAATGCAAACAAAAAGATGCCCTCCCCCTGAAAAAAAAAAAAAAGGAGTAAAGTGGATTAGAGTATGATTATAGCACCTCTAAACTCACAAAGCCTGCCAGTTCGACGACGGAGTCATAGAGTGCCTGGTCAGATTTTGGAGCGTGAGGATTTGGTAGCACAGAGCATTAAAGAGCCATTCCTCGCGGAACCTGGACGTCAGCACACAGCTTTTGCAGTGGCGAGGACCCAAAACATACTTTTTTCGTGTTTCGCGTCCGCTACGGCGAGACTCTTCTCCGTTGTATGCCACTTCACCTTTTCCATTTCGGCGACCGCTTCTCGTGACAATCTGCCAGGTTTTGTCAGTATAAAGGAGGCTATGGTACGACATATACTGGTGCTCTGTAGCGGGGCAGCATCCTGCTGTGTAATCTTTGGGCAGCCCCTTTGTCTACAGAACTCCGAGAATGTAGAGGTTATCTATCCTACCTGTGACATTATCTGCAACTCAAGAATTTCAGTGCTGCAATGGATTGTTTACAGCAAGGCATGCAAGTGAGTCATGTTTTTTTTATCCGCAAAAACGCAAAACTTTCAAATGGCCCAATTGTTTACCTCGGCAAAAACTGCACGGTTCGGGGCACAGCCACGCAGGCGGCAAGGCGTTGACACCAAGAGGTCCCGTTCTCTTTCCCTCGCTGGCTCTTGTGGTACCCTTGTCTCCGTTGACTGAAAGGAAAGTCCCTTCAGTGTCGTGCATACTTGAGCCTCCACTGAAGCAAAAATGATTCCATATGAACCTACTTGCCATTAAAGACCAAAGTTCACTTCTTCACTCTTGTTTTCTACCTACCTAATACAATGGTTTGTTAACAGGAACACCACCGTTAACTAGAAAACTCATTCGTAATGCAAGTCCTACATAGTAAGGAACCATGTTCAAGGTCTAATTAAACAACAAGCATGGGCACTAAAGACACCCTCCTACATGGGTGGGTACTAGTGGACCTGATTTGGCTAATATTTGCGAGGCCTAGCTTGACAACATAATAAATGACATTGTTTCTGGTCACATTATTTTTTTTAGATGATTAGTTCTGACCTTGGACTGGTTTTGAGCATACCAATATAATGTTTGCAACTTCGCCATGGGAATCACGAAGTTCTTTCAAAACTAAATAGCAAGCTTTAAAATAAAATAACAAAAAAAGTTTTACAGATGCACGAATATAATTAGGATTGTCTATGCCCGTACCTGCTGGCACCCGTTTCTAGAAAAATCAACAAATACCAAAGTAATGCACATATTATACATCGTGAAGAGGCCTGCCGACAACCTGATGAAATGCCAAGAATGCATGAACTGTTAAGTTTTCCGTTCACTGCATGGTTCTCTAAAGGCCCGTTCACACTCTTGCGACCTCTTAAAATTGGGTTCCTTAATACTTCTTACAACGAGAGGACACACTGGCACCATCTATTGGGTAGCAGTGTAAACTCGGCGGTCCGGCATATTTACTATTTCTCTTGCGCATTATCCTTTCTTTCTTGGCTCGAAAAACTTTTGTCAACGTTATAAACAAGCCTTTCCTACAGGTATTACACATGTTTGACCTTGGAAATTCCGCGAAACCTTCGCTCTTGTAAAATGCAGTTCCAGGGTCAACGCATAGATGGTGCCAGAATGCCCCCAGTATGTACCCTCGTCCTAAGAACTTTTAAGAAGTTTTAACAGATCTCGTCTCTCTCGGTCGTAATCAGTTGCAAGAGTGTGAACCTTAAGACTCAAGTTTTTGCCAACTGTGTTCATTTTCTTTAATCTTGGAAATCCAAGATAGCAGTGCCCATGTATCCTCCCGAAGTTGCTGGTGCATGCTTGGGACACCCTCGGAAGCTTCTGCCGTTGACATTGGAAACCTGTGGACGCACATATACTGCGGTTCCATCCTCCGGCCAAGGCTACCCGATTGCGCTTGCACAGCTTTTGCAGTTAGTTCATGCTGAGGCGAGACGAGGTATAGTGGCATTTGCACATTCAAGATATCAAAACCCACCACATGTCGCTCCGAGCGGCATGATGATGATACCCAAGAGCTATTTCGCGTATGGTCTATAAAACCTATATAATGCACGATGCTGAACCTTCCAATTTCTACATAGTTTAGAACCGGGAAGGCGGACATGCAGCAAGGCTCGCACCTGCAGTTGCATCCACTTTGACAGGTGTAATGGGCTTCCCTCCCACGGCGCCATACTTTGTCACGCCTGGAAGGTTGGCCTGTCACACTCCTATCGACCAGGTCCTCGCCCTTGTAGAGGCACCGGGAAAACAGGATCAGCAGCGCGAGTCGAACTTGGCCTTGCCTATGGCCCTGTCAAAATTTTCTTCTGGTCGGGCATCCCCGCCTCGGAGGTAACGATGCAAGTGTAAAGATAATCATAAATAAATAGGTGATCAAGCAAGTTTTAGTACAGGTATAGTGCCTGGACGTATTCTCCACTGGCGCAATTGCCATCTTGTTCCTCCCATGTATTAAGAGTTGTCCCAAGGAAGCAACAATGATGTTACAAAACCGAAAGTGTCATGCTGCCGAAAGTCTGCAGTTGGTCTTCAAACCTCTAGTGAATAAGACAAGCAGGTACAAGTGCCGCTGCCATCATGGCGTCCCAACTTGTTACTGTGAAGTGACTGTGGACTGTCGAGGCACCGTAAAGAATAGTGCGGCAAACACACCGGATGACTAACCCCACCTAAACCCCCTTGACGAGTTTGTGCTAGTTTCGTAAGTGGCATCAAAGCGCCTGAGCAGGAGGCCCGTGCAGGACTTGGAAGCAAATGGCAGTGTAGCCCTGAAATGAGAGGCACTTGGAAGTGAGTGGCAGCACGGTACTCACTCGTGGCAGGTGTCTCTCGCTTTCAGACAATTAAGGCTGGACCGTAATGTAAGCGATTTAGTGAGCAACGAGACGAGCATCGGCAACAGCGACGGAGATTTCTCACTGTCGCTTGTAACGCTGCTCGGTCTTGAATTACAAGAAAACGTCGCTCATCACATTGGTCGCTTGCTCCAGTTGCTTTCATGCAGTGTGCCTCGTCGTGCGGCTGAGCGATAGCAAAAAGGGTCGCCATCGCTTGTCCCGTCGCTCCCTTCATGGTTGTCAGCACTTGCAAAAATGTGAAGTGTGAAATTTATGTAGGGCTTTGTCCATGCCGGCTCTCAGACTGCTGGCAGAACTTTGGGTTTCAGTGAAATACGACCACATGGTTTCTCACTCTGCTTATGTACTGAGGAGGAAAGCTGACGAGGAAGTAGTTGAAACATCAGTTCACGATCTCTTCAAGAAAGTTGTTTGAAACACCTCATTTTCTGTTGTTTTTTTGGCTGTCTACAGTGCCGTCCGACGGCACTCCACCCGTGCCTACAAGTGCCGTCCGAAAGAAAGTCGAACAGCACATGTATCCCTGGGGAGCTCGTTAACCAACTTCCCACATACATTCATGCCGCCTCGCGGCAACTGTATGCGGCTGCTAATTACAAAACTATTAACCTACTTGGCCCCATTGCACATGACGCCTCGCAGCGTCCAGCCCCTCTGTCCCATACCGAGCCCCGCTGTCCCCCGTTGACCTCCGGAAAGGGACGCCCATACCATTTTGTTAAAGGGGCCCTGCAATCATATTTAAGCGCCTACCTTCTTTGCGGTTTCCACGTCTCTTGGGGTTCGGGCAAGTCAGCGGGCACGGAGAGAGTAACTAAATATCAGTGAGTCATATTTTAACCGGAAGATGCGGAAACCTCCTCCATTTATGAGGGCGACCGGCATCGCCGAAAGCGCGCAATATGTAACGTCTTTGGTCCTGGGCTTACCACTGGTCAGAGCCGCTAAAGCTTTTTTTTAGTCGAAATACAAAATATAAGTGTCGCGAACCGTTTCAGTTATGTATGAAAGTAGTTTTTGTTTGGTAATTTAGATCAGAAAAGAAACAAATGCAGTTTATAAAGTATGGAAACAAGAAAAGACTCGTCGACAAACCCGCCACCAAGCGGCGGAAAAAACGGCGCATACTAGAAAAGGCTTGTGGGATGAGGCTCCGACGAACAGCGAGCGTAGAAAGGTCCCGGATGTACGCGGCGGCGCTGCGGTCGTATACCGGATCGAGGAATCGACCGGTTCCGAGCGTTCCGAAGGCTTTCAGCACGGGCTTGGCTGGCGATTTGGCCGTTTGGCGGTATGGCAGCGCGAAGTGGCTCCCGTTCTGAACTGATCTTTACACCGTGTTTGCTGTAGTTTGTGGCCAATGAAGTGTTATGCCAAATTAGTCCTTAATCGCGCAGCAAATGCAATGCAAGCCGCCCTGGCCACCCGTCTCATACAGCCTATCCAGAATATGCTTTAGTAGCGCCCTCTCGAGCCGTCGACACGGAGTGCAGCAGCCGTGAGCGCTCGATGAGCTCACTACTCCTCTAGTTCACGGCCACTCAAGCTACGACCTACAACGTCATGAAAGAGGTTATTTTTTGTTTGTTTTTGTAATTCTAAATTGCTTATAACTTTTAAAATAAAGCGAAATTTGGGAAAAGATTAAGTTACTACGTTCAGTGCGCTCAAATTCGGTGTTAATTAAGAACCAGTCAAAAAGTTGTTGCAGGGCCCCCTTTAAGCAAAGTTTCGTCGACAACATCCTTTTTTTTTTCCCAGTGCTAATGGTAAAAAAGAAATGACGTAAATATCGCCAAATGCCTCGACAAAACAAAATGTTCGAGAAAAAGATTTTAAAAAGTAAGCCCACACTGTGGATCGAATCCGGGTACGCTGCCTATGAGGCGAGCTATGCTACAATTTCCAATAAGCTACGCTACAACTTCGAAAAACTCGTTTTGACAATTCGCTTTACATAAGACTTTCGGACGGCACTTGAAGACGTGAGTGGAGTGCCACTGCAAGGCACGTGAACGTTCTGCAAGAGTGCCGTCGGACGGTACTCGACACTACATTATATATATACCGGGTGTTTTTGCGAAGACTTTCAAAAATCCTAAAAATTAGGGCGATTGAAAAAAGAAGAAACTCTCTTCGGGAACAAACTACCAGCCACGGCGGACGTCAGGAATTGCCAAAAACCTACTAATTAGCCAGATAATTAATTAAAACTTGTTAATTAACTTTTTAATTAGGGGAAATAGACATATGGTTTCAATTAGAAAGTTGCTGAGCGTTATCGAAAACCACTAAATCAGTCATTTTCAGAAAGACTTTGAGCGCGTGAGACGAGTAGTAGCGCACTGAAGTTGCCACTCGTGGAGCAGGTACAAGGCTAGCGTTTGCGGTAAGGCGCCCGCGCGATTTTTCTGCCTCTTATCTAGCCCCAGCCTTGTACCTGCTCCACAAGTGGTAATTTTAGTGCGCTACTACTCTTCTCAAGCGCTTGAAGTCTTTCTGAAAATGACTGATTTAGTGGTTTTCAATAACGTTCAGCAACTTTCTAATTGGAATCATATGTCTATTTCCACTAATTAAAAAGTTAATTAACAAGTTTTAATTATCTGGCAAATTAGTAGGTTTTTGGCAATTCCTGCCGTCCGCCGTGGCTCGTAGTTTGTTCCCGAAGAGAGCTTCTTCTTTGTTCAATCGCCCTAATTTTTAGGATTTTTGAAAGTCTTCGCAAAAACACCCGGTATATCTTTTTGTAATTACTCAATGCGCGTTTTTCCCACAACCTTCACAATACACTACAGCCAGAGGGCTACCAAATAACTGCAACATATACAGCATTTTGTATAAAAAGTTTGTGCCCTAGTCAAAAAAGACCTCTTCGAAAGCAACATCAACAATGCAGAGAAACGAACCTGATTTCGAACACCCGCAGTAAAAGCAAACGGGGTGCAAATACGAGCGCCAGCACATAATGGGTACCATAGCAGTCGGGTTCCGCGAAACACACCGCCTAGTTAGGTGGTACCACAGCCGTACCAAGGCGCCACCCGATTTGTAGAACTCGCCTTGTCCACCGATCCACGAGATAAAGCTCCCGATACACTTACGAAGTCCCGTCCCCCCCTCCGGCTTCGGTGGGACCTTCGCCTCTGTGTGCGTTCCCGCAATCGGACTGCTCGCTCATTGACAGGCCGTGCTGACAGGTCGGTTGCGGGACTTCCTCGGGAAAAGCTCGAAGGTCATCCCATGCGCAAAGCACGTGTGCGACAAGGAGCCCCACACGTTCGCCGCGTTCGCCTTCACGCTTCCTGCACACACACACAAGGACACTTCACAAACGCTCCGAAAAGGAAGCACTGAAAAAGTCAAGCGAATAGACGAGTACTCACCAAGTAGACACAAAACCCACAGCTCGGTCCATGGGCACGGCGACATCTGAGACACTTTTTGTTTTTCGGAGAACGTTCTTCGAAGGCACTAAAGGCCTGAAACCGCCCGAAAGTTTGCAGCTTGCTTTGTTTTTGATTTTGGTTACGCTGGTGATGGCGTCGCGGCCGACGCGGCGACGTTCGCTGGTTACGACGAAACTCATTTGACGCAACGTAAATGTTTCTGTTTTAATCGACATACATTAAAACTATTAAACGTAAAAAAATTTCTTTAAACATTTATCTAATTCTTTGTAATGAAGTATGTTGGTTGTGTACTAAACTGAACCTTGGCCTGTCTAAGCTTCGTCGTATACTAAACTGTAGCTTGGCCTGTCTCAGCTTGGTTTTATTTCAACATGGCGGCGACAATCGTTGCGTGCTGTGTTGTGCTCAACCTATTTTCTGTGCATTGGTCGTCCTGTTAGCCACCTCTTGCAATCCACATCAGCCGCAAGCATGCTGTCGGAGTATTGTGTGCCCGCCGGAAAGAATATACAGTCTTCTCGGAAGCAAGGCTGCTACTAGGGCTACTTGGATCGTGGCTTGGACGTCGTCGGCTCCCACGAACCGCTTCCGCGAGCCTCACGCCGTTTGCTTGGTTCCTTTACGTTTCCGGCGATGAATCCCCCAGCCTTCGCCTTGGCCTCATCCCTATAGGACCTAGCTGATGAAAAACAATCTACGACAACGCGGCGTCTTTGGAATGCGATTGCTACGATCAGTGGCTCTTAAAACCTCAGTGGCCCCCCTTCAATTGTGAGCTCTGTGTGTGTGTAGGCGTTGTAAAGAGAGCTCTTCGGTGTGAGCGCTCTTAACTTCACAGTGTGCAAACTCTTCGAATGGTTATTCAACAGGCGGCGCTGCGAGACGCGAGCCTTCGGCGTTGCTTCAACTCGCAGTGTGGTGGTGTGGTTCTCAAAATGGGCACTTATACTCATTTTCATACATAGCGTGCATAGCTGTCAAAGGTACTGAAGTGGTGCGCATGAAAATACAGAAAAAAAAAAGTGTTCCTGGGCGCGTTTCGTGGACGAGTGGTAGGGCTGCTCTGGCGATACCGACGTCTCGGCGGCAGTGGTTCAAACCCTCTAGACGCGCAGATTTTTTTTTTTTTTTAGCCATTTTTTGTGCAAGATTGTGCGCATTGCCGAACTACATATTTCGACAAAATGGTGAGTTGGGCCAGTTGGTTCATAATGGAAAAAGACAAACGCCGAAAGACCAGGACAAGGTAAGAAGACGACAACACAAGGCGCACTCGCAACTGAAGATTTATTTATGGAAAAACATAGTATTATATACACTTTTAAAAAACACCCACGTCACTTTCCACGTGCCCACTCTTTATCCAAGAATAGACACTCTTTTTCTGACAGAGTCACTGAAGGCTCGCTTATGCACTTATCTGCACCCTTCCTTATTGCATACGCCTCATGAATTTCCCTTGTAATCTTTTTGCTGTATCGCCCCAGGATTGCCACGTCATTGAAAACTGGTGTGCACTCGCATCGGTTGCAATGCACAGCCAGGTGCCCCGAATGATCGCGCAAGAGAGCATGCTGCTTCCTTAAAACAGTCACCTTCGGGGCACCTGGCTGTGCATTGCAACCGATGCGAGTGCACACCAGTTTTCAATGACGTGGCAATCCTGGGGCGATACAGCAAAAAGATTACAAGGGAAATTCATGAGGCGTATGCAATAAGGAAGGGTGCAGATAAGTGCATAAGCGAGCCTTCAGTGACTCTGTCAGAAAAAGAGTGTCTATTCTTGGATAAAGAGTGGGCACGTGGAAAGTGACGTGGGTGTTTTTTAAAAGTGTATATAATACTATGTTTTTCCATAAATAAATCTTCAGTTGCGAGTGCGCCTTGTGTTGTCGTCTTCTTACCTTGTCCTGGTCTTTCGGCGTTTGTCTTTTTCCTACATATTTCGATTCCTCCTTTCTTCTTGCTATTTATTTGTAAGTCGCCGAGAGGCCACATTTCTACCATCTGCTCTACCGCTTTGCAAGTGTTATTTGCCTGCAGTACCGAGTTATATTTTTTTTTTTTCGTGCAGCGTGGAATGAGGAATCTCACTGATAGCAGCCTTGCCCCAAAATTTATAATAGGACGTTAATCGACAATAGTTGTGGCCTGAACAGCTTATTTTGAAATAGCTGTCAAGGGTAGGAATCCCCCTCTCGGGGTACTTGCGATGCACCTTGAGGCGAATGGCGTTGTTTGTGAATTCGGCATGCTTGACAGTCCCCGTGCTCGAAACTTCTACATGGCGAGGTCTTCGCTCCGGGGACGCCAGCTTGCCAGATAGACACTGCGCCTTGTACTTCGCGACAGTACGGGCCCACACTCCGGTGTTGTTACTGACCGTCTCCAGGACTTCACGACCGACTTCTCCGGGAAACGCGTTCTTCTACTCGCGTACACGTTGGCGATCACCTGCTTGCACTCTTTCAAGGTCTGCGCACAACGAATCTTTGAACATATCCGAGCAGGAGAGGTACTTGAGCTTGTTGCGTAAGACGCCATCTTCTCAAAACCAGCCAGTGCCACACAACCCGAAAACCCGCAGCTGCTGCCGCACGGACGAAAACGAAAACAATTTAAAGTAGTTTACATTATCGTTTCCTTTTTATTGAAAAAAATGTGTGCTCCGTCGAAATCATAACACCACTATCAGTTTCTAGATCCAAGGAGGCACCTTTTTCGACTTTTTTATAAGTGTTTTCGCAGGGGACGCACTATTTTATGGGGTGAACGTGGACACGGTCGGCGATGCAAACCGGTGCGCTAGCTTTGACTGCGTTGCATGCTACGTATGAAACGGAGTATAGTCTTGAATAAGCTGCTGCACCTTCACTCGCTCCCAGAGACGCACCCCACGAAAGTTCTAGAAATATGTAAAATGCAGACACAGGATTCGGTTTCGAACAGACTTGGACGTAGTTCAACTACTCTACTCAAACTACTGTAGTTTAACTACATTTTTGAGTAACTTGGTAACTTTCAATTACAATTTCATTTAGGTAATTAGTAGTTTAATTTAACTACTTTTTTCAGGTAACTTCTACTCAAATTACTAACTACTTTCGAAATTATATAGTGCTAATTTTGCCCATCACGAAAGTTTGAGCGCAGAAATGAATAAGACGCCGGCAGATGAAGAGGCATTCCCTAACATAAGGCCCCCTTGTTCGGGAAGGCGTCCTTGGGTCAAGGTGGCGACGAGCAGCCAAAACATAACACCCCACGCACGAATGCAGGAAGAGATGCTTAACAAGCCTTGGTCTGGTATTGACCTAATCCGGTAATGCACGCAGGCGCCGCGTTTCCAGCTGCAACCGTGAAAGACGGGGACACTCCGAGAGTTGTTGTCTGTCTTGAATGAGTTCTGACTCAAGCGGTAGGTTCCACGGGAGGCGCCACTGGAGTGACCTCGCAGCTGGGCGCCTGTTCCCATGGTCGCCTTCTCGTCAGCGCATACGCCTTGGCAAAGCCGGACTCCCCCGCGCACAAACCCTGGCACGGATAATCCGTTCATGGAAGCACGTTCCCGCTTCCAGCTGGAACTGTATACGAGCGACGATGCTTGTTGACGTAATCCTTCGTGTCCTTCCGACCATCCATGCCTGGGAGACCTCCTCTTCGTTAAAAACGATTTACTTGTCAGGCGTGTCAGACGCGTCAGAATATTGTAGTCGCCGGCGAGGATTGCGAGTTACCCTTGGGAGATCCTTTTGTTGGACCCGGCGTCAGCGGCGAAGTACACTTCGGTTCATCTTCTGTTAGACCAAAACATTTCTTTTTTCAGTAGCGTAGCACTAGCACTACAACGGGACGCGCAGTCGTCCGGATGATCTCATCGTCGTGGCGCGAGACTTGAACCCTTGACGGTCTGGTGCACTCGCTCAGCGTACTCTCAGAACGACGTCGGAATTAGGAGGGGCCAGTCATAACAATCTCAACTTGACGAAGAAAAAAGAAAAAAGGAGGATAGTTTGTTATAAAAGACCCTCTACCCGAGGCGAACCTCACATGTTTCGTCATGGACACCTAAGATGCCGACACCCGCTTATTTGACCCTGCACAGCCTGTTTCTCAAATTCAACGCTGCCGTTCCATTCAGTGCCACGGTGGAACGTCCGTTTAGCTTGGCTGGGGACGTCTTTAAAAGGAAAAGGGGAAAACTCTCCTATCAAGAACTTTGAAAGTTCTGCGAGCGAATAAAATATTTTGGCGAAAACGCAAGCTATAAATGGACTGCATTTATTCTAGGCTCGCAGGGTTTTTCATTGATCAAAACTGGTCTTCATTTCGCCACCACAAAAATATAAAAAAGTAACTTCGAAAGTAACTTGAAAGTAACTCGCTACTTTTAAGAGTAGTTAGTAGTTTACTCAATTACTATTACAAATGCGTAATTTCTACTCTACTCTAATTACTTTTGGCGTCGATACTCAGTAACTTAACTTAACTACCTTTTTTGAGTAATTTGTACATGTCTGGTTTCGAATAATGTGCACGACGCGAAACTTGTTGAATCTCGTATAAAACGAATTCTCAAAACGAGTACTCGCAGGTGTAGCTATGTGGAAAGGTGCCCGCTTCTTGCAAAGCGAACCCAGGTTCGATTGAAAAATAAACATACATTTTTTTTTTTTTTTTTTTACAATTATTCTTGAGAAAAATGAATGTCGACGAAACTTTGTGCATTACTTTTTTTTCCTTTCCTTTTTAATTTTTTTTTGTTGCACAATTATTGAAAATAAAATGTCGACAAAGCATTGAACTAAATGGTGTCGGACTCCCTTTCTAGAGGTGCATAGGGAAACGGCGGGGCTTGGGTTGCCGGATGGACGCCGCGAAGCAGCATTCATAATTTTTTTTTTTCGGTAGTACAAATGCTGCTGGCCTGTGACTCCCGCTGAGAAGGGGAAGAGTCAAAACAGAGTCACACGAAAAATTGACTCTCTAAGAGAGTCGTGAAGTGTCAAAGAGAGTCATGGAAGCAGTGACTCCCTTTGGACTCCTTTTTTTCTAAGAGTGTAGCGGGCTAAAACCGTACAGTTCCCGGTCTTGTTTTGCAGGCTAGCATGTGGTTTTGTGTGCAATTCACACCGGGATAGAAAAAATGAAGTTCATTACAAGGGTAATTTTAGCAAATAATGAGTGTAAACAATTATTTTTCACTGTCTGCCACATCTATCTGTCACTCATACATAGGTAGTAAATAAATCATACAAAATTGTTACCGTAATTGTTTATTGTCAGTTGCAGTGAAGCTACAGCTCGGCTGGTAATTAGGGGCTTGTCGCCAGAGGAGTGCGCTGGATGAAAGAGGCTGCATGCCACGGGCCTAGGAAAGTTTCTTCACACTTCCCATGCAGCTTGTGATGCAAGTCGACCTTGCACCCGGGAAGGCGAGTCCTTCATTACAGCAAAGTAAAGATAATCGACATCGCACTAAAATGACAGGGTAAATCAATACCAGCTGTACATGATAACCCAGAAATTCCAAAATGGGGTGAGGGACATAAGACAAGCAGCTGATGTAAAAGGAAAACTTTTTGTAGCTAATGCACTAATTGCCTTTATTTTATTTTTAATCTGGAAACTATATAAAACAAATACTTTGATTGCCCTAAGGGACACCAGCAACAACACACTGGATGACGAAGGGGCAAAAGTGGTCCAGTTGTCTCTAATCAAGGTCAGCTATTTGTATGAAAAAGGCCCGCTTCAGAGAAAGGAACGTGGAAATCTTTTTTTTTTTTTTTTTTTTCAAAATTCAAAACGGCATGTCGAGAGACGGGTGAGCTTGGCGGAGTAGTCAGCATATAGTTTAACATCGTCGTTCGTCACGATATGTGTGCAAGATCCAGCATTTTTAGGTAAATATAGCGATTCATTGGTCTTACTGAGGCAATGACAAATGATATCCTTGACATATTCGCGACTCCAGCAAAACGGACGGCATTAATCGGGAAAACCGGGAACCTGCTGGAACAGGTTACTTTGCGCCTCTCCACGTCTCTGGCGGCTTTCGCCGACACGTGTTGGCGGCGCGGTGGCGAACAATGTAATTTGACGAAGGTCCGAATATTTCTCAAGTTTGCCTGAGTGTTCATCAGTGTGATAGAGCCTCAGTAGATTGTTTCCTTCCATCACGCGTTTGGAAGCCCGTTTACTCCACAACACATGGTCGCGTGCTTTCGCTTTCTTGGATGGAGAGGAATCGCGGAAAAACGTTGTGATTTCTTGTCTGCCTCGAATCACATTCAAAGTGACAACTACTTGGTAGCTGATAAGTGGTTTCTTTATAAGGATGTAGAACAGTGGACTGAGGACGACAGACGAGGTGTTTCACCGGAGGGAACCCCAATGTTGCAATCAGATAGCTGCTTTTCTTGAGTTTGGTTGTGTTTGATTAGCTTCAAGATTGAGCCGCCCACGCCGGTCGGTGCATTGGCTATTCATCCTGGCTGCTTTTCGCCGTAAAAGCTTCTGGACCTCACCGAAAGAGTTGGGCTGATTTCGCTATTACTTTATTCCGGAAAACCTGCTCGCTGCATATGATTATTGAGGGAAATTGTCTGCTCTCAAAAGGTGGGGGACACATCTCGCAACGTTAGAAGCTGTCACGACATTATGATCTATCGTGCCTCCAATATTGATATTATACCCCCGTCAAAGCCAGCAGCAATATTGCCGCCCGCAGAGACGAGAAGGCAACGCTTGGTCACGGTCTTCTAGAAGATTCCCGGTCATTCTCGCAGCAGACGTAACTTTCCCTCTGCTTTGTTATTCTCGAAAGTGCCAGTTCATCCTCGCCCCGAGCGCGCGACGCTCGAACCTTCTTTGCCGAACTTTCTAGATAGTGACGCACGGTAGATAAGCAGCTGCCCGCGACCTTGTCGAGTCAGTCTCACAGCCGAATTCATAAACGGGCCTCGACTCAAACTCGACTCAAACTCGACTCGAAACTCCACTCGAGGCCGGTTTTGCGCTTCATAAACCGACCTCCACTCCAAACGCTCCTCGACTCGAGGAAATACTCGACTCTTTCCTCGAGAATCTCAAGGTAGGTCCGGCGCTTCCTCGAGCCGCTCCTCGACTTGAGTTTGGGGTGTCATGGCGGCCGGCGAGTCGTTCGCGGAGTTCGTGCACTTCGTTTTAAGCGCAGAAGAGATCCTCTACAACGACGCAGGCGACAGCGAATCGAGACGTGTGACGAGACGAAGTTTCAGAGAACGCCTGAACCCGCTGGAACACTTCAGTGACCGCGGATTTCCTGTGCGGTGCCGCTTCACGAAGGCGACCGGCGAGCACTCTGCTGTCTCTGCCAGGAGCGCGAGTACTCAGGGCCTGACGCCCTCAACGATGCTGCAGCTCCTCGTTGTTTTCAGCGTTTATGGTGCCAGGACGTTCCAAGTTGTTACGGGAACCATGTGAACATGGCACAGCCGACTGTGTGCCGGATTGCGGAGCGAGTTTCGCGGCTCCTCGCACGGACCATTTTCACCCGCTCGGTGAAGCTCCCGCAGGGCGCAGCGAACTTTAATGCGTTCGAGCGGGGCTGCTGCGAAATGAAGATTCCAGGGGCATTTATGCCCCTGGAATCTTCATTTGGATACACATACACATACCCTGGAAGATTCCAGCGTGCATTGATAAGAGGACCCGGCGGTCCCGATGTGGAAGTGTTCTCGAAACAGAAATGGATACTTCTCCATCAACGTGCAGGTAAGTTCACCCCTTTTGTTTGCGTTAGGAGTGTCAAACTTAAATAATCAAACTGTGCGCTGAGATGCGATATCGTAGGTGTAAACTCTGACGTAACGATATCAATCAAAACTTTAAAACAAATCTGTATCCGGCGACAGTTTGCACGACCGAGCGTGAACGTACTCCCGTTCTTATGAAGAAAAAAAAATGTTATTGAATGGTTGCCGACTCTTGTGAGAACACAGAAATACGTTGAAATATAACGAACTCCCGATCGGGTTACCGAGCACAATGATAGCGGCCCGAGCGCACCCTCCTTGCAAGAATGATCATGACCAAAGCACATTTCCAGTGAATGTGGGATGAGACGATGTGTGTTGCAACACAGTCTCATCCCAGATGTACCTTTTTGATAGTCAGATTCTCAGACATGAAAACTTAAAATAAAATTAAATTAAAATTGAATATGATGAGGGAATGTTTACTTTCTACATACAGATGAAAGCATTGATTTGGTGGCATTCACTAAGTTGTCTGTGCAATTGTTAACTACAACAGTCCCATATGTAAACAGTTTTTGTGTCTGCATGTGCTTGTGTCGTGTAAACCAAACTGCATGGCCAACACCCACTGCTCAATAACATTTGTTGTTCATTGAGGTTGGTTCTTTGTTGGTTCTTGGCATTTGTTGCTTAAATGAGACCGCGGCTTACTAGTTGTATTTTCAGGGTGTACTGAAAATACAACTAGTACCAAAGTTTATATCGTACAGCATACCACCCGAACCGGACTGCTGCCTGCAGCCATCTAAAAGAGACTTTCTGAAGCTTAAGATGTGCGCGAAGCGATATTATCCACTCACGACAAAAAGCTGTGTGTATACATCTGAAGAAGAGTGTTATCATACACAGCACTTTCTATCGAAAACAGTAGTCTGAGCATTAACTGGACATACACTACTCCACAAGCTAGTCCCACATTTTCTATTCTAACAATAATTGTGCTGTAATGTTCTTCATTTTTGTCTTATGTAGTTACCAAAAGGCCCACTTCTGGACTAGGAACTCAGTGCAGCGGGCCTAGGCGCTTTCCGTACCTCGACGTGCTAGCAGCACAAGCCTGAATGGTCAGCTGTGATGATCACTGGTGGACTTGCACTGCAAAACTTGGCCCACCTGCAGAACGAGCCACTTCCCGCTCTACCAGTCCCACCCACCACTGACGATGCTGAGGGCAGTCTCATCTCCCATAGACTCCAGACCCCGTGGACACATTCAACGGGACATGGGTGCGGGCTCAACTCGTTGTGTGGTGTTTCCAGTAGGAACTGAATGCAGAGCATGTCCTTTTTAGCTTAGGTCACCGAAGAATCAAGTCACTGGCCATGTTAAAGCTCAAAATGCAATCGGGCCAGAAACAAATCAACCTTATACTATGGCCACACATTTTCTAATTTTAACTGAAACAAATCCGCCGGTTTCTCAGCTAGTTGGTCACCACAGATTGTTGCAATGTCTTTGTTCTACTCAGGTTCCCGCTGGATGACAGTGTTTTGAAACTATGCTGGTGGTTGCTGTTTTATCAATCTTCCAAAAGAAGCAAGACCAACTTGCCCTCTTTGTTGTAGAAACATTTTGCTCGTGAACAATTCAATATTTGTCATCACACAAAGCGGGGGGGGGGGGGGGGGTAGCAGGATACAAGGAAAGTGGGAAGCTTCAGGTAATTACATTAAAATAACTCAAAATTTTGCCGTGCTCATTCGAGACTTTTCAGCGAGTTGTTCAGTGCATATTTGTTTGAAATAAACTTATACATGAGAATGTCTGAAATGATGTCTTGCAGCCGTGACCCCACATGAAGAGTTTTCGGTTAGAATAAATATTACAATAGCACAGCAATTCCTTGTGAGGACACCTTCGGGTGTTAGGCAGTCAAGGGTGTCCTACCTAACAGTTACTTAAACAAGCATGCAGGGCCCATGCACTCAAACCGATGGCATCACACTACGTATTACTGAATGCGAGCATGAATGAGGTGAGCATCGACCAGGGTTTGGCTGGAAATGCTGCTCAATTACTGTATCACTGTGTGGTCAGCTGCAAACTTGGGCCCAATTGCTACGTCGGCACTGTAGTAGTGTGCAGTGAAAAGGCAGTGAAGTCAAATTTGGGGGTTTTACATGCCGAACCAACGACAGGCATCTGGCGCACCCCAGCAGAGAACTGAGGATTAATTTTGACCACCTGGGGATCTTTGGACAAGCAACCAAAAGCTCTGTGACACGGCGCCACCTCCGCAATGAAAAGGCAGTGGGCAAGCCTCGTCAATGTGGTGTCGACTTTACTCTGGTAGGCGGTGCAAGTTCATAGAGGATTGCGAGGCACAAACCCCTGGACAGGAAATGAGAGGTCTTAACTCAATGAAAACTATGGCAAAACTCTGTGACAACAGCATTTAATAAGCGAGGCTGCACATGAACTAAACAATAATAAGAGACATTACATAAATAACAGTGGCAATGTTTAGGAACCACCTGGCTGTACATTCAAACAGATTCCTAATTTCCATCAAGGGGATCGGTGGTCGACTGCATTAACGGATCACAGCTTGGAGCACGTGGAGTGAAAGCTCGCACAGCTGAACATAGGAATCTTGAGTTCAATCTCTGCCTCTGCCTGTATCGATGTGGATGAACATTGTAACAGCATGCGGTTGTGTATCACTACTGTGATTTAAGTTAAAGACCCCAGGATAGCTGTGGTACGACAGCTATCCTGGGGTCTTTAACTTAGGGATAAAATGAAGCAAGTCACAGACTTTAATAAAGCATTCTTAAACACAAAAGAGAATGTAAAACACTGTAACTACTAAACAGGAAGATGAAACAAGTCGAATAAATCAACCTACTGTTGTGGCTGGGCCCCGAGAACAAGCAGTTGTTGCAGCGTGATTAGTTTGTTGAGCTGAAGCAGCTCAAGCTCGAACCAGCTTGTTACGCTGCTGCTGATGGAAAACCTGGGCCTGCGTCTGTTAATAGGCAACCTGACACTGACGTAGCTCCACCTGCAGCAGGTGCAGCTCCTTCAGTTGGTGCGGCCTTTAGTTGTCTTCACTCGGTCAACCACACGTGGCAGCTGAGGAGGTAGAGGAGGCGGGGGCTTGGTTGGTGGCGCAGCAACCGCAACCTCCATGATGCCACCCCAGTCCAGCAGCGGTGAGGCAGGTGAATCTAGGCACGCACAACACATTGACGCCGAGTGTTACAGGCACGGTGAAGACACCGGAGAACTGGTAGAAACTGTCACAACGACCTCATTACAGAAATGTTAAATGCCAACTGTTGGTAAACATGAAAGTTTTCCTTCCTTGTTCTGAACCTTTCCTTTCCGTGATACTGTCAGTAGCGGCAGGGCAGACTCCAAATGGTGATGCCGTTAAAAGAAACAGCGCTGTTATCTCGGACCTTGTTGGCCCTTGGGCACACGCGTGGTGTATTCGTCAATAAACATGTCATTATCCAGACCCAAGGAATTTACTGTCTTCCTATGAGGCACCCCTAACAAGTAGCATTCATGAAATGTGGCTCATTGTCACAGTTTTTAGCGTTCCTACGAGATAGTATGCCAAAATCGAAATAATAAACGGAAGAGCAGAGACAGATTTTTTTACAAATAAACATTGGAAGCTGTGTGATCAAGTAGCAACTAACCATCATGGGTACGTAGCAAATGCAATTGAAAACTTTTACCAGGCATCATGTCAGTTGTCACGCTCGTTCACTGTGGCTTCGGGAATGGCGGCTGGCAGCATTGAGAGCACCGGCCAACCAGCGCGGGTGCTGCCACTGTTGTACGGGCTTGGCAGCCGCATTGCCATACGGGACACCAGTGCCGCCACAAGATGGAGGGACGGGCTCATTGTTCAGCGGGTGCGACACCAGTGCCCCCTCCTGCAATGAAAGGCCGAAGAATATCCTGTGACAGCATCCATGAGTTGAGATGTACAGAGCACAACGCAGAAAGAAAAACAAATCATACTACAACTTATACAGTACAATTTGTTGTTCAACACTTAACTGCAAGAAATAAATGCGAAACAAGTGATGTCATACCTGTGCTGTTTCTTGATATGCATGGAAAATACTAGAGTAGCTTAATGTGATCATCGACAAGTCATATTGTAGACACACAACTTTTCAAATCAATAATGTATACTTCTACCCATATTAAATTTGTGCCAGCTTAATCATACCAGTACAATGCGCTGGTTAACCTCGAAAATAAATGACAATGGTTGCACACTAACATGGACACCTGAAAAAAGGCATCTGTCAACTGGACTCCAGCACGTCTCATGTTCACATAATGGCATTTCTTAGGAGGTTAAAATTAAGAAATGAGAGCTGGTAGTCAATTAAACCTGCACAAGTTTTTTTTTTCTTCAAAAGATTAGCACACAAGGAGATGAGGTGCTAGGTCTAATTGACATAGTCGAAACTCCTACTTAGCGTAACTTCTACGTGCACTAGTGTCAGTTTCGTGCGTCGCGTTTTTCTTTATACGTCCTGGTTTCCTCTCTAATCTCAAGAAAGGGGCCGGAGGCTAAGGTAGTGTGGCGCAACCAGAATGTTCGCAGCGTAATTTTCGCCTGGATATAGCACAACACGCAAAGTAAGTTGTCGACGTCGGCACAAGAAACACCAATGATAGCGACAATTCCCCGTCACTGCCCACCTACGGCCTCGACAGTAACGTGCTTGACTAGCTGCAGGTGGCCACAGCAAAGTCCCTTGCAGAGTTATTTAGTACACACGTCCTGTCATGTGATTTTGCGAACCCGTTGCGTTTTTCTGCCCGAATATAGAAATTGCTTACACACCTGTTGCGTGGATGCCCTGATTCTTCTCGGAGTCTGTTTTCTTCCACTTGGGTTTACCGTTGTCCTATACACTCGTGGGCGGACGTGCGGCTGGCGCTTATACTTGGTGAAGACTCTTCTACGCGTCAATTTTAGCTTCTTTCGGGGAGTTGTTAGTAGAACGACGAAGAAGCTCCCCTCCTTCGTGGAACCACTCGCCCCTTCTTGTCACCTTCGTTGAACGACATCGTTGTAGGGCAAGGCACTCTAGTAGGACTCTGAAGAAAGAGGAAGGGTGAAAATGCTCGTTCTAGGCGGTGACAGCGAAGCAGATCAGCGGTGAGACGAGGTGAGACGGCGAAGAACGGGCGAGACGCAGAGACGAACGACGGTAGCGAGCTACAGCTGCCTCTACGACGCAAAAGCTGGAGAGCGGCCGCCACCGTTGCCAGACCGGAGAACGCTTGTGGCTGTTTGTCCGAAAACCGGCCGCAACGCATAAAACATGCGCACTGCGAAGCAGAAATCTTGCAGACTCCCGATTCAATGCCAGTAAAATGTGTCCCTTCAAAGAAAATGAACTAATACGTTCATAATTCACACCACAATATTGTTTTCAACTTCGTTTTTTACTACAACCTCGTAACCAGACGCCTTTCACGTCTCCTCGAGTTTTCTCGAGTGGAGAAAGTGTTCTCGAGGAGCTCCTCAGCCGAGGAAACGCCGAGGCGTGTCTGTGAAGCCCGATGGCTCCTCGAGTGGAGGCGAGCAGCTTTCCTCCACTCCAGTGAGTCGAGGTGGAGTGTCGAGTCGAGGCCCGTTTAAGAATACGGCCGTCAGTCTCGCTAGCGCTCCGTAGTGCCGCCGAATCGCCGCCCACTTTTCCGCTGCCTCGACGCTCTTCCGTTACTTATTTTTGTTTCGCACAAGTTCGCTCATTAAACCTTTATTTTCTGTTCACAGTTCGCCTTCTCCTCGCCTTCATTCGTGACATTTCTGGTGGAGGTGCTGGGTACAAAACCCGTGCAGCGTACCCCTACAAGAACTCGATCAGCAAGCCCCATTTCCCGACGACCTTCCGTTGAAGACTCGGAGCATCGTGCCAGCCGCCGTATTCAAGGGTTGCCCCCGGAATTCGGTCTACTGCCGAAGAAGGCCAACCAGTCGACGAAGCGGGCAATAGACCCCCAGTCGTCGCAGACCCTGACCGCCGCCCCGTCGTCTACCTGCCCGTCGCCCCTCGTACACCGACGTCCTTCCACGGCGAGATCTACAAAGACGTCGAAGATTGGTTGCAGCAATACGAACGGGTGGCGCTGCACAACCAATGGACTCCGGGGCAGCGTCTGCAAAACGTCTATTTTTCCCTCGAGGGAACGGCACGACACTGGTTCGAGAATCGTGAGACCTCGATTACGTCATGGGACCAGCTGAAAGGAGAGCTCCGAGGGACGTTCGCCAGTCAGCACCGAAGGGAGAGAGCCGAAGACCTCCTTCGGACGAGGACGCAAGGCCCCAACGAAAGCGTCACCAGCTTCGTTCAAGACGTCCTGCGACTGAGCGCGCGTGCCGACCCACAATCCACCGATGACACGAAGCTGCGTGTCCTCAGGCACGCGCCTCCTACTACCAACGACATCCCGGCGTCGTTGCCTCCACGCTGCTTAATGACGACATCGGCGCCCGTACCCGAGACATCCGTGACGTTATCCGAGACGTCGTCCGAGAGGAGCTCCGGAAGCTGCTCCCCGCTGCTGAGCGTCCGGCGTCGCTGTCAGTCGCCGAAATCGTGCGCGACGAGGTACAGCGGGCCTTGCAGCCTGTAACTCCCGTCAACGAGCAAGCCCCTGAGGAGCCGAGGCTGACCTATGCCGCCATGGCCAGACGACCGCCGCAAGCTCCCCGCCAAGCTACGGTGCCACCACTACGTCAACCTCCAGCGCCACAGTACTCCCAACGTCGCGAAGAACAGCAGTAAGTGCGCCCGGAAAAACCAGCACCCAGGAAAACCGACGTGTGGCGAACGGCCGGCCGACGCCCGCTTTGTTACCATTGCGGGGAAGCCGATCATGTCTACCGCCGTTGCCCGTACCGGCAGCTGGGGTTACGAGGCTTCCACCCCGATGGCCCGCGACCACGCTACGGAGAGCGACCTAGGGACATCGACGAATACCTCCGCCGTTCGCCATCCCCAGGACCGTCTCCCCGCCGCGGTTACCGATCGCCATCACCGCAACGCCCTGCATCGCCTCATCGTAGGTCCCGCCGAGGGAGCCTGTCTCCCGTGTCCCGCCGGGAAAGCTGAGTCCGGCAATACCGGGAGGTGGTATTGCCGATGACGAACGACGCCAATATCCTCCACAAACGTCGGAGGGCTCCCACACTAGCCACGAGACGGATAGGAACGACGGTTCTTCGACGGTGTCGAATAACCTCGACGTTATCAACGATGGCCACGACGCGAAGGCGCTCATCGACGCCGGAGCAGACTATTCGGTTTTAAGTGGGAAGCTCTCTCGCCGCCTACGGAAGGTGATGATGCTGTGGGAAGGCCCGAAAATACGAACTGCCGGTGCAGGGTTGGGCAGTATCGCGATACAAATGTATCGCGATAGTATTTCAGAAATACATTTCGTATCTGTATTTCTGTATCGCGATAATTTTTTTCACCAGTATCTGTATTCCTGTATCGAAATACATCTTGAATGTTCCTTTGTATCGCGATACAATCACGATAAAGTGTATTTTTACACTATTATGAATTTTACAATTCTTGAAAAATACTCCCCCCCCCCCCCCCCCCCGAAAAAAAAAAAAAACAAGTTCGAAAGCATTTTTTTTTTACTTCTAGGGGCACCAGAGTCAATGAGATGCTGGGGTATTGTTACTATGCTGACCAATTAGTTCCTTTTGATTCTGCAAACTATTTTTCTATGCGTCCTCTTCTCTCTTCTGAGAAGTGTTGCATAGTGGGAAACTCGAACCAGGTGGCGTGCCAGGAGTGGAGTCAGAGCATCTTCTGCCGCAGGTCTTCAGGTAAAGATTTCTTGAGTCATTGTTTCCTGGCATCCAATGCCCGCTGCTAATCGTCTCTCTCGCCTTAGCGTACAGAGTACACCCTGCCGGCAAAGCTGAGTCACATTCCGTTGCAGCACGAGCTAGGCGGTGGCTGACTTGAAATAGTAGGAAGACTCATGCTGTGAAGTTCAACACATATCCGAATGCATCTGCGGCTGCGCCCGTAATATTGCACGGCTCAAGGGTACGTCATCAGCCGACGTGAACGTGACCCGCAGCTCTGGTGATCCGAAACCCAGAAGGAGGCCAGAAGTGGCATCGCTGTGCCATCCCAGACTACGTACTCCCGCAACTAGTCTCGAGACCGCCGTTTCTTGGACAGCTCGCACCTGTGCCGGCCATATCAGCTCGTAATCCACGAGGTCTCTATTTGGATAATACTAGGCAAAACTTGAGGACTGCAATCCGTGCGTCGGTGGCCGAGGGTCGGCAGTAAGGACCTTCAGAACAGGGATGCTACCGTATCGTTTTTTCAACTGTAAAACAGAAGATAAGACATGTATTCCAAGATTCTTCAGGTGTCCACTATTCTCAAAAATTCCAAATGACACTGCATGCACGATCTTCAGCTAGGTAGCCTACAACGAAAGTGCGCATTGTCCTTTCATACAGCAGCGTGGTAAAGTTTCATGTTCAAGGCCACACCTACAGATAAAGAATTCTAGTGCATTCCGCCGTGACATAATCTGATCAATGTTGACAGGATTCCCCCGTCAGACAGACAGGATGTCATGGAAGGGACCGCGGTCAGCAATTGTTGGAACGTTTTTTTGGGCCCATTGAAGACTCCTTGTCGTCCGAAACCACTACCTTCAAGGCAAAGTGCCAAGCCTACGGGATCGAAAACATCCACTTCAGACTTCAAGCTTCATCTCAGTTGGCGTCTCAAAAAATTTGAAAACTGTATTTCAGTATCAGTATTTCTGTATTTGTATTTCTGCCCTCCCTAAAATGTATTCCTGTATTTGTATTTCCAAATACTTTTTGCCTCTTTTTAAAATGTATTTCCGATACGTATCGCGATACATTTTTACAGATGTATCTTAGTATCAGTATTTTAGCTACTATTTCAATGTATCCCAGTATTTGTATTTACAAATACATTTTTCAGTATTTCTGCCCAACCCTGCGCTGGTGGACATCTCATCACACCAGTGGGAAGGTGTACTGCGCGAGTGGACATCCACGGAGAGACGTCATCCTTGGCATGGACTTCCTCTGTGAGTACGGTGCAGTGATCGACCTTGGAGCAAACAGGTTGACGCTGCGAAAGCCCGTGCTACCTCCGGGGGGATCCAAAACGTCGCCAGCCGCCGTCCAAGTCATTGCGGACCACGTGAACCTGCCGCCACGGTCGAGTGTTCTTGTGCCCGTCGTGACCGACGCAGTTGCGAGCGGGAAAGTCCTTCTGGAAGGCAACGTCCAACTGCTTCTCGGAAAAGGAATAGTCGTCGCAAGGGGCGTAGCAGAGCTGCAGGATGGACGTTGTGTGGTCCTCGTGACGAACTTTCGACCGGAGGCGGAGCATCTCACGAAAGGTGCCACTATAGGACACGTCGAGGAACTCCGGGCCGACGCCGATATCGCCGCGATCTCCGACGAGCCCTCGCCATGTCAGCCGTCCAGTACAGTGCCGCCGCAGCTCGACGTTAACCCCAAGCTCAGCGCCACGGAACGACGACAGCTCGGAGACCTCCACGCCGAGTTCGGCGACTGCTTTGCGACGACGTCGAGGGTGCGCCAGACAACATTGCGAAACACCGCATCATTACCAACGAGGACGCGATCCCTGTGCATCGGCCGCCGTAAAGGGTCTCCCCAAAGGAACGAGAGGCCATTAATGAACAAGTACAGGAGATGCTCAACGACGACATCATTCAGCCTTCGAGCAGCCCGTGGGCCTCTCCAGTCGTGCTTGTAAGGAAGAAAGACGGAACGCTTTGATTCTGCGTTGACTACCGGCGGCTCAACGTGGTCACCAAGAGAGACGTGTATCCGCTCCCCCGCATCGACGACACGCTGGACCGGCTGCGCCACTCCCGATACTTTTCGTCGATGGACCTTAAGAGTGGCTACTGGCAGTTTGAAGTCGACGAACGGGACCGAGAAAAGACTGCTTTCGTCACGCCCGACGGACTGTTTGAGTTCAAGGTGATGCCCTTCGGACTGTGCACGGCGCCGGCAACGTTCCAACGTGTCATGGACACCGTCCTGGCAGGCCTCAAGTGGCAGAGCTGTCTCGTTTACCTCGACGACGTCGTGGTATTCTCGGCCAACTTCGACGAGCATTTGCGACGCCTTTGGGCCGTTTTAGAGGCAATCAGGACCGCAGGGCTCACCCTCAAGCCGACGAACCCATACAAAAATGGTCTATGGACGTCTATGGAAAATCCTATGGTGAGCTATCACCTTCTATGGCCCTCTATGGTCAGCCATTAGAAGCCATAAAGCACGCTATAGCCACCTATAGAAAAATGTATGTCTTCAAAGCTTTAGAATCTCGACCATTCCGATTTCTATACCTGGCTATAGAATAATTTATGACTACGCAGCTATAGACTCGCGACTATTCATTATTCTTTAGCGAGCTATAGAAATATGTATGTCCTTGATGCTATAGATTCGCGACTATTGAATGTGCTTTAGCCGGCTATAGAGTGGTGTATGTCCCTAAATCTATAGAGTCGCGACCATTGAATTTTCTTTAGCCTACTCTATAGCGTTTTATGTAACCAAAGCTATAGGCCTCTGACCTTTCAATGTTCTTTAGGTGGCTATAGAGTGGTGTATGTCCCTAAATCTATAGACTCGCGACCATCGAACTTTCTTTAGCCGTCTCTATAGTGTTTTATGTCACCAAAGCTATAGGCCTCCGACCATTCAATGTGCTTTAGCCGACTATAGAGTGGTGTATGTCCCTATATCTATAGAATAGCGACCATTGAATTTTCTTTAGCCGACTCAATAGTGTTCTATGTCACCAAAGCTATAGCCTCCGACCTTACAATGTGCTTTAGCCGGCTATAGAGGGATGTATGTCTCCCGAGCTATAGACTCGCGACCATCCAATTTTTTTAGTCGGCTCAATTGTTTGCTTAAGCTATAAACCCGAAACCTTTTTTCTTTTCTTTTTTTTTTTTTTTTCTGCAGATGTACGAAAGATGAAGAGAGTCATTCATGCGCTCGATCGGGGCGAGAATTTTATTCAGCCAGGTTGACGGGGCGTACGTCGCCGCGGCTATACGCCCGCCATCACAAAAACGTCCTTAGCTGCCTATAGGACTATTGCAGTTTTGCCGGCTGCTTTCCCTGCGCATTGCCTTATTTCGGCGTTGACGTCATCTCAATCGTCCGTTTTCTAGCTCTAATTATCTGTCGTTTCCAGTGTATTTTGAAAGTATATGTATTTCGTAGCGCGCCTTCTACTTTGTCCGTGTCCCTGCCATGTTTGTATTTCTTTCTGCCTGCTGTGTTAAATATATTTAATGTTTTTTTGTGTATATTTCGTCGTTCTCGACGCGGCGTCAACGAACATAAACCCGCTGCTTACGCCACTACAGAGGTGAGCTTTACTCTTGTCACGACGGTTTATCGCGCTATAAAGCCGTCTATTGGACTCGTATAAAGTCTCGAGAGGGCGGTTTCGAATGCCGGTGCACATGTCATCAGTGTAGTAGAGCAACGACGTAGCAATCGCGACGCGAGTGCTGACTGCGCCTCGATCTGGCACGCCGCGCTCGCTCTGTGGAAATGTAAGCTTGCGACTCTTGAGCCTCGTTAGTTTACTGAAGATGCAAGACACTACTTGGTCGTCGCGAATCCTTTGCCCTTCGAATGGCTTCGAAGCCGTTCCAGCACCCGGCGTATACCCTACGCAGCGTCCTCCAACAACCGTTCGCACAGCATCGGAACCCTCCGTCTGCGAGCGCCGGCGGTTCGCCGTCGCGGGGATAATGTTCGCGGGAGTTCATGTTCGCGGTGTTTCATGTTCACCGCAGGAGTTCATAAAATGCTCCCATTCAAGTCGCGACGATAAATCGTCGGCGCTCGCAGACTGCCAGTAGGCTCCAGAAAGGTTACGATGCTGCGCGGGCGGTCGCTGACAGGCGCTGCTGCCTAGGGTACGCCGAGCACTGTAACGTTTTCGCCGGCGTTCGCAGGACAAAGAATCTCAACGACAAAGCAGCGCCCTGCATCATCAGCAAGTCAACGCTGCTCGAGAGTCCCACGCTCACATTTTATCAGAGTGAGGCTCAGTCGTCTCTCATTTCGCGATTGCTGCGTCATTGCTCTGACTAAACAATTGACAGTTCTCTCGAGACTTCATGAGCGTTAAATCAAGGCGTCTATAGCGCGATAGAGTGTCGTGACAACAAAAAAGCTTACCCCGACAGGGGCGTAAGCAGCGGTGCAATGTCCGTCAACGCCCATGTCGAGAACGGCGAAATATACAAAAATAACAGCCGAAAAAAAAATTAATATCATTAGGCACGCGCTACCTTAGGTGCGTCCTATTATCTCTCTGTTCTGCGAATTCAACAAATCAGCAAGCGCTGTGGCTAATTTCTCTTCTTTTTCTTTAAATTATGAGACATTAAACTCATTGGAGCTTCTTGGAGCACACATCCCCACCATGAGTCATCATGGTGCTCAGAGATTGTAATTGATGGCAGTGATATAGACTGAACTCACGGATGAAAAACGTATTACGTCACAAATTTCTTAAACCACGCAATCATAGATGCCACAACGATGCAAAGATTCCCAAAATTGACGTTTAAAAATGCGAACCTAACAGTGTACACATAACTCAAAAGTGCTTGGTAAATATATATATATATATATATATATATATATATATATATATATATATATATATTTATTTATTTATTTATTTGTGGACATCCTGGGCAAAGAAAGAGTATTCGCCATTAATTATTCATTTTAAATTATAATGTGGGCTAAACGGCGTAAAATATGATATCTTCAAACCTGCCTCGTTTTGGGTCACTTCTGGGAAGTGCAGCTTTAGAAAGAAGTTCAAAAGCTGGGGAGCCTTCATGGAGCTGTCCTGTTCACTCGGTAGTGACAGCAGAGTAGACGCTATGCGTGTTTGAGGCCAATCATGTCTCCGGTTAGGGTCCCGTGACAACTGTCTCGAAGCTGGTGATAACGCTGGACACGGCACCTGCCTTAAGCCCAAGGCCACACATAGCATCCACTGCACTATCAACCTTGGCTCGAACTGTCAACAGGATATAAGTGACACATTCTTTCGCTGTGTTCATTGTTGGTATGCCCCTGAAGATTAGTCTTTGTGATCGCACTCCCGTTCTGGCCTTGAAGGAGCACTGTTTTTCAATTTTTCTGTTTTCTCTCTCTCCCTAAGCTAAAAGCATTGCAGAAGGTGCGGACTCGGTGGACCAATCAACCGTAGACTTTCTATCGCTTCACTCCGCTCTCTGTGCGCATGTAACGGAAGGAGCGTGATCACGTGGTTTGACGGATGACGTAATAGACGCTGCCAATCCCGGAATGAGGCTGCTTGCGGACCTAGTTTCGCGTGTCGTGTGGCCCGCGGGGCTGCTGTGGATTTCGCTTCTATGTTAAAAGGTATCCCGATCGAAAAGTCCTACCCCTATGTTGGCAACAAGTGATTTCTTCAAAGAAGCGCAAGACATTCTTGTGATGCGTTCAGTGTTCGGTTCGGCAAATGACAGCTTGTGCTGCATCATGGTGAATCTTCACGGATCCCTTCCTTCTCGGTTTTGTGTTTGAGTGGTTGGTCTGCAGTGCCCGTGTCGACGTATATTTCGGATTACATCTTTCAAGTCCGGTATTTTGAACGTAAGTGCGCTGCAACCTACTCGGCGACAATTGACCGTTCTGTAGTGTCTATCTCCTGGCAGTGCCTATCTTCTGACAGCTGGGAGAATAATTTCCCCGTAATTCTACCGCAGTCGCCTGCCATTAGCTCTCTGAAATCACGTGAAAATTGTAGTTAGAATACTGACATTCTTATTCTCTCTGCGTTTTGTGAAAAGACGTTTCATGGACACCTTTTCGTGGATAGACGCTTCATGGACACACGTTTAGTCGGCACTCGTTACGCGAATTGCACGCTGCAGGGACATTTCGTCGCGCCTGTATTCCTGAGGCGCGTGCTCACCGACTCAGCCCACCCGTTCACGCCACTTCTTGGCAAATCATTACAAAAAAACAAAAAACAACATATTTTGAGTTGTTTATAAACGTCACGTGTTGATGAAACGATCTCGATGAAACGTCTTTCGATAAACTGATTGCAGCGCCAATGAGTGGCGACTGGCATTAGAATTTCGGGGGGAAGGGGGGGGGGGGGGAATTCGGCCGGCTGCCGGGGGACTAGACACTACCCAGGAATTGCCTTTGGTTCTTGTTTGCTTTACAATATTCTCAGTTGTATAACAGCTCAGTAGTACCTCTTCACATAGTAGAGATTGCTTAGTGTGTGCTTGTCTACAGAATGGGCTGTGTGTAATAAACTTCTAGGAGATTTGAAAACAATACCTTGTGTCTGTTTACCTGTGCTTTTGCAAACACCTGAGTGAGTGCATTTGTTTTTTGTTGTTATTTTGTTGAAATGTTAGCTCTTTGTTTTAAATGGGGCTATGAAGTTCGGCACGTCTCACAAGGTTTTCTTTTAAAGATGTCCAGTGACAACAAATAATTTGTTTCACATTTCATACGATTGCGGTAAAAACAAAAACTACAGGCAGCTATGGCACGATGGTAAAGAGACTCATAAGACGAGCTATAGAATGAGCTATAGCGGACCATGCAAAAAGCAATAGGCGGCTAAAGAAACCATTGGGAAAGCCATAAGCAGCTATAGCACGGTGTCTAAAAAAATCCATAAAGTAAGCCATAGAGATCTCTATAGCAGACCATACAAAAAGCTATAGGCGGCTAAAGGAACCATACGAAATGCCATAGGCGGCCGTAGCACGATGGGTAGAGAGAACCATAGGACGAACTATAGAATGAGCTATAGCAAATCATACAAAGAGCAATAGGCGGCTAAAGAAACGACGGGAAAAGCCATAGGCAGCTATAGCACGGTGTCTAAAGAGATCCATAAAGTAAGCCATAGAGATCTCTATAGAAGACCTTACAAGAAGCTATAGGCGGCCAAAGGAACCAAAAGAAAAGCCATAGGCGGCTATAGCATCCTTTCTAAAGAGACCCATAGATTAAACCATAAAAATTCGATAGCCAAATTTCCATTGAAAAAGCTATAGACAACCATAGGGTAGACCATAGGAAAAGCTATAGACAGCCATAGAAGCGGCTATAGCTAATTGGGCCAATTTTCTATAGCCGGCCATACAAAGGATTTTCTATAGCCGACCATAGACCATTTTTGTATGGGAAGTGCCGGTTTGCCTACGGCGAACTGAAGTTCCTGGGCCACGTTGTGAGCAACGAAGGTGTAAGTCCTGACCCTGAGAAGACTCGCGCCGTAGCGGCCTTTCCACCGCCCACCGACAAAACGGCCGTCCGAAGATTCCTAGGACTTTGCGCATACTACCGGCGATTCGTTCAGGATTTCGCCAAGCTTTCTGCGCCGCTAACGCACCTTACGAAAGACGCCGTGAACTTCGAATGGGGTGGAGAACAACAACAGGCATTCGACGAACTAAAGCGACGGCTCCAGTCACCACCGATTCTCGGCCACTTCGACCAATGAGCCAAAACGGAGGTCCACACAGACGCCAGTAATACAGTACTCGGAGCGGTACTGGTCCAACGACAAGACGTTGGGGAGCGCGTGATCGCATACGCTAGCCGGACGCTGTCGAACGCGGAACGCAATTACTCGACGACCGAGAAGGAATGTCTGGCCGTCGTCTGGGCCCCCATCACGAAATTCCGCCCATACTTGTACGGGACTCCTTTTCGGGTGCTCACCGACCACCATTCGCTGTGTTGGTTAGCGAGCCTGAAGGACCCATCGGGACGCCTCGCTCGGTGGAGCCTACGACTGCAAGAGTACGACGTGACCGTAGTCTACAAGTCAGGCCGAAAACACAGCGACGCCGACTGCCTGTCCAGAGCCCCTGTCGAGTCAGCTACCGGATGTGCCAAAGACGACGACGACGACCACTTTCTTGGCGCGGTGAGCTTTCACGGCATGGCATTGCTCCAGCGGGACGATCCTGAGTTGCGTGCACTGATCGACCACTTAGAGGGACGAGGTGGTACGATTCCCCGAGCCTTCTCACGTGACCTGTCAAGATTCGCCGTCCGGAGAGGTCTCTTCTATAAAGAGAACTTCGGGGACAACAACTCGACGTGGCTCCTGGTCATACCTGCTAGTCTTCGAGAAGAGATCTTTCAAGCCTGCCACGACGATCCAACATCTGGTCACCTTGGCTACAGTAGGACTCTTGCACGGATCCGAGAAAAATACTACTGTCCCAAGCTCCCGAAGACGGTCCACCTCTACGTCCGTTCGTGCCACGAATGCCAACGACGCAAGAAACCACCGACGAAGCCGGCAGGTCTCCTGCAACCGATCGCGCCCCCGACTGCACCATTCCAGCGGGTTGGAATGGATCTTCTCGGACCTTTCCCATCGTCGACGCAGGGAAAACGGTGGATAATCGTGGCAACTGATTATCTCACCAGGTACGCCGATACAAAAGCACTCCGGTCGGGGACCGCCGTGGAAGTAGCCAAGTTCTTCGTGGAGTCCATCGTCCTCCAACACGGCGCTCCCAAAGTCCTGATTACGGACCAAGGATCCTGGTTCATGGCGCAACTGACACAAGAGATACTCGGCCTAAGCCACACCGACCACCGCCGGACCACGGCATACCACCCGCAGACCAACGGGCTGACGGAGCGACTAAACAAGACCATCGCCGACATGATTTCGATGTACGTGGACGTGGAACACAAGACGTGGGATGAAGTGTTGCCCTACGTCACGTTTGCGTACAACAGGCGATTCAAGAGACTACCGGCATTACACCCTTTCAGCTGGTGCACGGCAGAAAGGTGACGACGATGCTCGACGCCATGCTGCCCAACGACCCGACGGACGACGGCACTGACGACGCCCAGCTGGTCACCCAACGAGCGGAAGTGCGCCAGCTAGCCCGTCTTCGAATAAAGGACCAGCAACGTGTGGACGCTGGCCGGTACAACCTTCGCCGCCGCGACGTGGAGTTCCAGCCCGGAGACAGGGTATGGGTGTGGACGCCCATTCGCCGCCACGGGCTCAGCGAGAAACTGTTAAAACGCTACTTCGGACCCTACAAGGTCATCCGCCGCCTTGGGGACTTGAACTACGAGGTGCTCCCCGATGGAACTCGCCCATCAGGACGCCGCCAGCCAGACTTGGACGTAGTTCAACTACTCTGCTCAAACTACTGTAGTTTAACTACTTTTCCGAGTAACTTGGTAACTTTCAATTACAACTTTATTTGGGTAATTAGTAGTTTAATATAACTACTTTTTTCAGGTAACTTCTACTCAAATTACTAACTACTTTCGAAATTTAATCCTACTTTTTTTTTTCATCACAAAAGTTTGAGTGCAGAAATAAATAAGACGCTGGCAGGTTAAGTGGTATTCACGAACAAGGGGCCCACACACATTCCGTTCCCACGCACTTACAGTCGGCAGCCTTAGAAACTGCATCACAGGCGTCCTTGGGCCAAGGTGGCGACGAACCGCCAAAACATAACACCGGCGCGCACGAACGTAGACAGAGATGCTTAACAAGCCTTGGTCGGGTGTTGACCTAATCTGGTAATGCACGCAAGCACCGCGCCTCCAACTGCAACCGTGAAAGACGGGGACACTCCGAGGGTTGTTGTTGTTTTCATGTTGTGTGCCTTTAGTGAGTTCTGACTCAAGTGGTAGGATCCACGGTAGGCGCCAATGGAATGACCTCGCAGCTGGGCGCCTGTTCCCATGGTTGCTTCGTCGTCAGCGCATACTCCCTTGCAAAGCCGGACACCCCCGCGCAGAAACGCCGACACGGATAATCCGTTCATGGGAGCACGTTCGCGCGTCCAGCTGCAACTGTACGAGCGCCGATGCTTGTTCACGTAATCCTTCGCGTCCTTCTGACCTTCCACGCCAGGGAGACCTCCTCTTTGTTGAAAACGTTTTACTTGCCAGGCGTGTCAGGCGCGTCAGGATACCGTAGTCGCCGGCAAGGATTTCGAGTCACCCTTGGGAGATCCTTTTGTTGGACCCAACGTCAACGGCTAAAAGTAATTTTTTTTTTTTTTTTTACGCGCAGTCGTCCGGATGACTTCATCGTCGTGGCGCGAGATTTGATCCCTTGACGGTCAGGTGCACTCGCTCGGCGAAATCTCCGAACGTCGTGAGAATAAAGAGGGGCCAGTCATAACAATAACTTGCTGAAGAAAAAAGAGAAAAAGAGGAGAGTTTGTTATAAAAGACCCCCTAGCCGAGGCAAGCCTCACATGTTTCGTCATGGACACCGAAGATGGCGACACTCGCGTACCCGACCCTGCACAGCCTGCTTCTGAAATTGAACGCTGTCTTTGCATCCAGCGCCACGGTGGAAGTCTTTTTAGCTTGACCGAGGACGTCATTAGAATGAAAAGAGGAATATACTCTCCGATAACAACTTTGAAAGACAATTGCTTCGGCGAGGGAATAAACTATTTTGGAAGTCATAAAATGACTGCATTTATTTCCGGCTCGCAGGGTTTTTCACTGATCAAAACTTCTGTTCATTTTGCTGCCACAAAAAACATAAAAAGTAACTTCGAAAGTAACTTCAAAGTAATTCGCTACTTTTTTACAGTAGTTAGTAGTTTACTCAATTACTATTACAAATGCGTAATTTCTACTCTACTCTAACTACTTTTGGCGTCGATACTCAGTAACTTAACTTAACTACCTTTTTTGAGTAATTTGTACATGTCTGCCACGACCCGAAGTCGTCCACGTAGTTCGACTCAAGCCGTTCTACGCGCGTTAGGATTGTGACACTGCTTGCTTGTTTTCATTCGCCGTAATTGTTTTAGCCATTTCCGTTTTCCTTTCGTTTTGCACCGGGGCGATGCACTTTTAGAAGGGGGATAATGCCGCCCGCAGAAACGAGAAGGCAACGCTTGGTCACGGTCTTCTAGAAGATTCCCGGTCATTCTCGCAGCAGACGTAACTTTCCCACTGCTTTGTTATTCTCGAATGTGCCAGTTCATCCTCGCCCCGAGCGCGCGACGCTCGAACCTTCTTTGCCAACGAGGTAGAGGGGCTTAGAGCGATAAACCGGGGTTCCGGTCTGCACTCGAAAGTGACCCCCCTAAGGAGGCTGCCATTGTACGCAAATTTGACCACACGTCACATGACCAAACCAAATACGTGACGTCACAGGAAAGATGGCAGCGCCCATGCAGCGGCTGGCCCCAGCTGGGCCGGAGCTTGTCGGATGCTTTGTTGGTTGTCGTTCGTCTCGGCGAGTTGATTTCAGACGCGGAAGCTGTCATATGAGGCCGGTCGAAAGCGAGTTCAGAGTTCAGCGTGGTGTTTGACGTAGGTATAACGTGAAAATACGGAGAAACGGTGTGCATTTCGCTGGTGACCGACCGGGATATTGCCACGGAAGAGACAATCTGACCTACGTTGCTCGGACCTCGGATTGATTCGGATACCGCTATGATAAAATTTAAGGCGACGTTTCTGTCCTCTCGTTCACCATCGGAATCTTCGAGGTTTGCAGTGAAGCGTGTGCAATATATTTGGATACACAGTTTAGCGACCGAAATTGCCTGAGTCGTGCTTGGCGGTGTGCAATCGCGGTGCAGCTTCGATCAAATGACGGAGGGCTCACTTCGGTTGTGCGGCGCACCGGAAGGCTGCCTTGAAGCTGGTAGTTCCCGTGCCGTGCTGAATGATGCTGTGCTGCTTACAAATTGTTCCGGCGTAGAAGTGCACTTTCACGGAGCACAGGTGTGCGGCGCACCGAAGAGCTGCCTTCAAGCTGGTAGTTCCTGTGCCATGCTTTAGGTGATGCTGTGCTGCTTCCGAAATTGTTCCGCCGTAGACGTGCACTTTCACGGAGCACAGGTGTTGCAGTTGGTATTGATCCCGCTGGTCTGTCGCACGTTTCGTCAACACAAACGTTTCATCCACACTCGTTACGCGAATTGCAAGCTGTCCGGACATTTCACCGAGCGTGTTACGTACCCAGCTCACGCCGCTTTGTGGCAACAGTCTGCAGTGGCTCATTACCAGAAAAGTGGTCCCAAATCCATTTCAGTTCAGTTCGTCCACGGCAGTCGCCAAACCCCGAAGGAGAGGATTTATTCGGACAGAATGCCACTAAAGCAATGCAGCTTCTTCAGTGGTCAGGATAGATTCTCTTCTGCTAGTTTTGTTATACTGTCACGGATCCTTGTTCCAGTCCTATCTTCTATCAATATTCACTATTCTGGGACACTGCAGGTCATGCTCAGCTGTAATCGTATGTTCAGGTGGAGGTACTGGGCACCTTACCCGTAGCCCTTCACTCTGTGTGAACCCGGCGGCTCTTCAGCCGAGTTACCCGATAATGGGACACGGCTGGCGGACTATTCTGCGTCTTATACTCCTGTCGAGCCGTAGGCAAAGTCCTGACCCGAGCCTGGCAGAACAACCGCAAGACGACCGAGTACCACAAGGAGTAACCTCGGAAATACACCACGAAGCACCTGAAATCCGAGCCAGTTGCTGCTACCAGGAAAAACCACCGGAATTCGGTCTCCTGTCATAAAATCCGAAGCTGACTAAGCCAACAATGACAAACCTGTAGCAGCAAACCGTGTCCCCTCCCACCATTGTTTGCATGCCCGTCGCAAATCACACTCCGACGCTTTTTCACGCAAGCTGTATGAAGACGTCAAGGACTGGATTGAACAATATGACAGTGTCGCCCGCCACATTGGGTGGACAGACAACCAGCTCCTGCAGAACCTATACTTCTCGTGGAAGCAACTGCCGGCGCTGGTCTGAGAACCATGGATCCTCCTTAACGTCATGGGAAGTTTGCAAGATCAAGCTGAAGCGCGCATCCGTCAGCCAACATCAACGAAAGAGAGCCGTATTCTTGATTCTGTCCAGGACACTGCCCCAATGAGAGCGCCACCGCACTCGTGGAGGATGTTTTGCGCTTGATCGAGCGCCCACGCCCACGCCGACCTTGATGCTACAGAAGACAAGAACCGAAGAATCCCATGCGCCTCACGTGAGGAACAACACCTTCGGAAGCCTTGTCCGCAACCCCCCAACAACAGTCGAAGTGTTCATATCACTGAGGCTTCCAACATGGAATGTGCACTGCATGCCCTAGCCTGCCACTATGAACAACTTCCCGGCGTCTCGACACTCGAGTTGTCCAGCTACTACTTCGACGCCAGCCTCCCAGGCATCCACGACATCACCCACGACGTTGTCTGGGAGGAGATCAGGAAGCTACTTCCTGCCATCAGTTGCCCGGCTTTTATTTTGATTGCCGAGATTGTTTCGGAACAAGTTTGACAGGTATTTCAACCGAGACTTCTGCGAGCGAAGCGGCATCTGACAAACCAAGGGCAACTTACGCCACAATTGCACGACGACCGCCACCGGCTGCCCCTTATTAGTATTCAATGCCAATTCAATGAGACACTCTAACGCTGAAGCATTCCCGACATTGTGTGTGGGACTGTGCTCAACAAAGTACACCGAGGAAAACGTAGGTGATGCGAATGTGCGACCGAAAACCACTTTGCTACCACTGCATGAAGCCTACCATGTCTACCAAAGCAGCCCGTACCAATGAATTGGTCGGCGAGGGTTCGTGCCAAACGACCCTCGATTACGTCTCGAGGAGTGACCACGGGAGATTAAGGATTACCTTCGGCGACCTTTGTCCCTGATGCCGAAGGTGCTGAATCGAAGATTCTGAATCCCCGATTACCCCAAAGCTCCTCATGTCCATCACCTCAACAAGAGGTAAGCACGACAAAGCAGGTGAGCGGCGATGCAGTGACAGTGGATTTGGTGTCGGTTGTCGTCCAAGGACAATACCTAAAAATTTGCTGACACCAATTTTCTGTGTCCACTCCACGAAGCACACAATTCCAACTTGGAGGGAGAATGCCCCTGAGTGACAATTGAAGGAATAGAATGGTTGGTTGCTCTCAAAAGTGAACTGCAAGCATCACCAGACTTGGATAGCAAACAAAAATTGTTGCCAGCTTTCAAGTCAACAGTACAGCAAAAGGCACAGCCACGTAAGCAATACATGCCCGAAATTGCTACATTGATGCCGAAAACTACCAGGAAAATTTTCGGATTAGAAGCCAGCCCTGCAGCTTCAGTGCACATGACGTATGATTACAAGACAGCATCAGTCGGTCAAAGTTGCCACTCGACCAAACTGAACACCGACGTGCCAGGAGCGTCATCCGACAACAAGGTCCACAGGTACTACGACTGAACGCCTGACACGAGAATGTCGCAGAAAGAACTCGTTATGGAACCATTTACTAAGAATCAATAATTTTGTAATCAAGTGGAAATAAACATATTTGATACACTAACCAGATAGATTTCCGCTTGCCTTCATGCCTTGAGAGTCTACACACCGAGAATTGTGTCCATTGCACGCTCTGGACCTTACGAGGACACTCGCTTCTCTGACCCTTCAATATTAATTAAGGGGTCATACCAGACTGGCAGACTTCTTGCAAGGGGCTGCACTCAATCAACCTTTCCTGAACATGTGGTGCATCCAAAAACCAACTCCAGTGATGTGAAAATGTTATCTATTAATTTATTCCTTCCAGGGGCCTTCGTAGGCATTGCAGAGAGGATACTTAAAACTACACACATGATAATAGCATTAAAGCACACTGCTGTAACTTGTTAATTGGAAAAACAAACACACCCCTGAGCATATAGTTTAATAGGATGTGTTGATGCATTGTTATATAGCATGACACTTCCTATATGTATGACACAATAGACCCTTTGCAGAACCTTATCAAGCAACACAACCGTCACCATTTTTTTCGGCGCAAAGCACACGAATGGGCCCCAGTTCACGTCGAACGCCAATGCAGCATTCGAGTCCAATAGGTGCTGAGCCGAATTCACAGGGATGGCGGACATAACATTCTGGTCGAACAAATACCCAAAGTATGAAAGCCTGGGGTAATTACAGTAGTAGCTACTGTAATTTGTTTCATCAGAATTTGGCAGACGGCAAAGGCTACGGTCTCGGTGAGTCAATACACACATTGGAGAGAGGGACATGAAAGCATATCACCAGAGTGCTCGTCTGCACAGATTTGTCACACACCTTCGCTCCGTCTCTCTGATTGGCTCGAGGGGGCTGTGGTGGTTGGCCTTTTCCAAGTTACGGTGATGCGAAGTATAGACAGCCCACACTTTTAAAAAGAGTCTATTGAAGACACCGAAAGGAATGGTAGTCAACATTTTTCAACAAGACTGCTCTCCAGGCAAGGGATGAACACAAATATGAATCATCTTATCCAGGTAATTAGAACAATTAAATAATTGACCGACTAATACAATGCACTCTTGATGGAAAAGAGTATAGCTGCAATAAATCCTACAAAACAGAAAAAATGCGCAGTTAATCTATGCATGCACCAAAACAGTTGTTCTTATAGCAAGTCGAATAGCTTTGAAGCAGGTGCCTGCAACGATTTATTCTTCCCCATACTCAATAAAACGCCAACCTCGTAGCTGAAAATAAGGGTGCACTTCGCACTCACACACACACACACAAAACAGGAAGAAAAGCGATCAAATGTAGAATCGTGGATTAGCACAAAAGGTTAAAATCGCAGGAGCTTCCTCGCTAAAAGTTGCTATGGTTGTTCGGTGACGGAGGGCTGAAACAACTTCCCTTAGGCCCTAACGCGACGTATACATTTCGCGTAGATTCTTAGATAATTCAACGTTCAAACAAAGCTAAGAGAATGCGAAAATTTCATGTTAAAAGCACTCAAAGTTCTATCGATCCTCGGACACATCCCGGAATCCAAGCACCGGTACGGCGATGCAGAGCTGATGCTGTCTCACAGGCGTTAATATCCAGATGATCCAGAGCGATCTTGCGCAAAAACGGTATAAAGTCTCATTCCTTCATATTTTCACATTATACCTGCGTCAGCGAGCACGAAGAAGCCCGAAGTCGTCGGAAAGCAGCTGCACATCACGGCTACCGCGCACAGAACAAACTGGCATCCGCCAGCTCTGGGCGCTGCCATCTTACCTGTGACGTCACGGCTCTTGGGAGGTCACGTGACGAGTGGTCACATTTGCGTAAAATATGGCGGCAACGGGGGGGGGGGGGGTGCCTCTTCCGAACTTCCGGTTTATCACTCTAAGCCCCTCTACCTCGTTGTTCTTTGCCGAACTTTCGAGATAGCGACGAACGGTAGATAAGCAGCTGCCCGCGACCTTGTCGAGTCAGTCTCAGTCTCGCTAGCGCTCTGTAGAGCCGCCGAATCGCCGCCGAATCGCCGCCCGCTTTTCCACTGCCTCGACGCTCTTCCGTTACTTATTTTTGTTTCGCACAAGTTCGCCCATTAAACCTTTATTTTCAGTTCATAGTTCGCCTTCTCGTCGCCTTCATTCGTGACAATATACGTCTACACTGCTCAGGTTGTCCGGCCACAAGAGATACTCCATTTCTCTGTTACGGATTTGAAGTCAAGTTTAGTGCACAGGGGTTCTGCGTGAATCTCCGATGAAGACTCTCTTCAGTTTCTGCCTGTCAAATATACTTTTATTCAGCAGTTCACCTAATAGGTAGTCAACTAAGCTCGTATTTCAACCCGAAGAATGTACTAATATCGCTTTAGTGGGACATAGTATGTAATATAATACATAACCCGCATATTCGTCAAGAAAACTTCTCGATTGCTACAAAAACCTGAATTGAAATAGGAGTATCAGGTGCTTAGTGGGGCGCCAGCGGGTTAACATGCTCCTTGGCTCAAGAAGCGCTTGCTTAATTTTCGTAATTTTCCTGCAGCCTGTGGTGTTGATTGAGCAGACGACTAGAGCTGTTTCTTAATACGCACAAAAGCTCGATTTCGCGGACAGATAGGTCGCATGGTCGAGGCATGCCAGTTCTGGAAATTACTCTCGGTGGAACAATTCTGTGGTCACCAGCGCTTTCCTTAGCTGATCAAAACTGATTAAAAACTATTACCGTCTCTCTGGAGCCCATAGTTTCAATATTGAACGAAATCGAAAAACAAGTTTGACATGAAGAACAAAAACTACCGGGAAAACAAAACTATGCTCTGCAAGTTTATGTACACCGGCTACATTTAACCGTCGCAGTGCGAATACCTATAAAATAGGGCATTAAACAAAAAAAAAATCTGTTAAATTGAATGCGCTACCCATTCAGGCGGCCGGCCGAGCTGATGCGACCTGTTCCCAGCCGCCATGTTTGTTTGGTGGTGGCGCCCCCTATAGGTCGGTGGAGTCGCAAATACAGCTCATTGTTGTACACATACTAATGAGATTGGGTAGACACATGTAAACATATAATGTACTGCAGAGTGTGACCCCCGTGTTCCCACATAATGGCAACCTGACGACAAAAACTCATCTGCAGATTTCATCAAATAAAAAATAGCGACTTACAAACTAGTATATATTATCAGCCTCCACCATCAAACTCACATTTAGAGTTTATCATCAGCATGCCCCATAGCCCTTGAAAATGCCCACAAGCCTCACTTACTTTAAGCATATGATATCACATGACAAGAAACATTCCCTCGGATCATCTTTAAGATGTTTACAGGTGCGAACAGTTCAGGCAAATCAATTGAAAGATACCAAATCAGTAGTGAAGCAGTGTCCAGTGGTTGGTAGATTCAGGTTAATATGTATGGGACATCTATTTTCTAAGTAACATTGTTTACCTGGTCAATTTTCTTTGCAGACCCATCACATACTGAGACAAGGTTTTGAATACAGTGGTTAACAGAAAGGAGGAGTGCGTTCCGGGTTTAGTTTTGCACAAGCTATGTGGCAACTGACTTCATCCTCCTAGAATTTATTGGAGTGGATCTGGGTATGATTATGTCTAGCCCGACAATACTGCCAGGAGCACGTCTCAAAACCTGTCAGAAAGGAGTAGAGGAAGCTTGAATCATAATTTCTATATTGCGAAGAGAGTTGCTCATACTGAGAATTGATGTGAGCAATGTCGGCCATCCCTCTGCCTGAAATATCTATGCGTCAGCCACCCCCTATCGGAAAAAGTTTTAGCTGAGCGCTTTTTACGACTGCTCCGCTCAGCCACTGAGCGAGGAAGCCAAGAGGCATGCACGTAACGCTCAGCCGGCAGTGGCCATCGGGATGCAGGAACTGTCCGCTCCATCGGCAGCTGCACTCCGATTGGTCGTTGCTGACTGAGCGTTGTGCGCATGCAGGTGCTTTCCTTCTGAGTGGAGCGGGTCTAAGAATGCTCAGATAAAACTATCTAATGTCTATGTCGCAGCCTCAACAGCCAAATGTGCAGTCTCTTCTTCCTCGCTTGCAGAATAGACCAAAAATTGCACTGCATACTGCTTTAGAGGCTTGCTGGCATGTTTCACACTCACTCTCTGCAGACAGCTAGGACTGTCGGTGAGCGAGGAAAAAAAAAGTGTGAACCCATATCATGCACACCAAAAGAAAACATCAATGGGACTACAGGAGACTTCATTAAAGTTGCCGATTGGGCGCGCTTTATAGCGCACAGCCACTGTGTGTAAACAAGTAAAATAGCTATATACATACCGCTCAGCACACCACAGCTAGGCTGAATCACATAAGTATCACACTTGCCGAGCTTGAAGTACAGTCGTGATCTCTACGAGTGTGAACAAGCGATCGTCGACTGCTCAGTACTGGGAGCATTAAGCATCAGCTGACTTGCTCTCCTTTTAAAATGCCTTGCGAACCAAGCATGGTAAGTCGTCTGATAAGGAGAGAATGTCACCACGGACAACACTGGGCAGTTGATAATCACCTGCTTACCTACATATGGATCAAGTCTCTACCTGGCCGAAGTAGGCAGTGCGTGTGCAGCAGAAACGGCTGTACTGAAATCTCAAGATGGATGAAAGATCAGAACAGGCTTGGTAAGGTTTCACGTTGCAAGTATGCCCATGCAAATTTCACTTTCTAAAACATAAACACGCATTTCAAATTGTCATCCAAGACAAGCTGCTATTACACAGCTCTATACATAAGCCAGCTTACGATCAACAACCTTTGCAGACTGCCATGGACCTGATCCTCGGTTCGGCTGGTGATGCAGGAACGAATTGGCCTAGTCGATGCTAGCGTCCGTTCGGCGAGGGCTGCACTGAGTATAAAGGTGAAAAAAGTGTTGTAGATTATGCGAGACAAACAAAAAAAACAAAAGTAATCCTAGCATCAACAATTCGCTAGAGGCACTGAAAACAAAAATCAGAGGTTGGATCAATTATGTTAATGCAATATACTTCGGACACATACCATGACTGCAGGTAAGATATTTGCTGCCTTCAATCTAGGTATGCTTGAAAATTTACAAGCCAAATAACAAATGTTTTATAAGCTGAAATATATTTCGATGGAACTACAAAATCTGACTATCTCTGCAAATGTGCTGCTATCTAGTACACCAGAGATGAGTAGAATTGGATTAAAGCGACCCCCTTACAAAGGTTGAAGCAAAACAACTATGGAGTCTGCCGTGCCACTACAACAGAAACGACGCTACTGTGATCTCGTGGAGATCAGAGTTCGGAACAGGTGTGAAGGGTTTGGCACGAGAAATATGCCAATGTCATTATTCATTTTTGCAACATCAAATTGACTCTGAAAGTGCGACGAGCTAAAGGGTGTGTTCACGCAAATCTTGCGAGTGTTGAATAGACGATCTGCAAATTTCCCAAGCGCCCTGGCCCGTGCGCGAGGAATCGTGGGAGAGACTGTCCCTCGCCTGGCCGCTCTGCCTCGAGATCGCGTTGCCTTGTCGCAGGTCTCCTCTTAATCCTTTGGTTTTCGATTCCATTACCTATTTGGTCCATACCAGCGTATTTTTTATTGCTTCAAGTGTTCCTATTCTCTTCTGCGTGCAATATTTCTTGCAGATATATAGTATTTGTGTCTTTATTTCGCCTTTTTCGACGGGAGTGCCGACGGACAACACGCCGCTTTGCGCATCGTTCGCAGGATGAGTACTACCTTTGCTACCGATTCCTATCGCGTTGTTAGCTGTTCATTTTGGTTTATTTGACCCGCCTGCAGTCCAGAGGAGCCGTTTATGAACACCCGCGCACATGTCATAGGGGTAGACAGAGCTCTGAATCAACAATCGCGACGCAAGAGCCGAGTGCGCTGTGATTTGGCCGCCCGCGCTCGGTCCGTTGACTCGCACTGTAGCGTATGCCTTTGAGTGCCGCTTAACTTGACCAAGATACAGCACGCTGCTTTGCCGTCGCAAATCATCTGTCCGAATGCCTGCGAAACCGTAACACCGCTCGGCATATCCAACGCTGCGGCGCCTGACAACTGCACGCCGCGGCGCGAGCCCCTAGCAAGCGCCGGCGGTTCAACGTTGCGGCTTGTATGCGCTTTTGGCATGCATTCATGACCATTCTCCTCGGCGGTTGTCAGTTGCTGGCATCTTGACTCGAGAAATAAAATTATCGAAGGATCTACGAGTTTCAAGGTGACTGCCTGGGTGACAGGACATATCTGCACTTAAAAAAGGTGTTTGCAACTGACAACCGCTTAGCAGATGGATTACGAAGGCATGACATAGGCGCATTCAAGCCGCGACATTGAGCGGTCGGCGTTTGCGAAAGGATCGTGCCGCAGCGCGCAGTTGTCAGGCGCCGCAGCGTTGCATTTTCCTCAGCTTCGCAAACATTCGGACAAATGGTTCGCGGCGACAAAGCGGCGTGCTGTACCTTGGTCAAGTAAGCAGCACTCGAAGGCACACGCCACAGCGCGAGTCAACGGGGCGAGCGCAAGCCGCACAATCACAGCGCACTGGGCTCTCGCGTCGCGATTGTCGATTCAGAGCTCTGCCTACACACTAAAAATTGCAACACCCATGTTCGTGTTAAAACGGTGTTTTTCCGAGCTCACACCCTTCCTACACCATTTTTACATGATTTTTTTAATATTCAAGGGTGTACGGAAAGGCCTACACCCTTCGTACATCCTTTTTACACCTTACGGCTACCGAAATCGTGTTAATGTTGCGGTGTTAAGCACGATTCAAACCAACGCTTTTTTTTTGCGCCTGTAGGTCGTGCGGCTGCGGATGTGACGCATTTCCTGACGTTTTTGCTGTTTCCGGGCGCGCTTTCTGAGTCAGAACCGTGCGCTTTGGTTTGGACAGGCCAGCTTCGGGCGAGCGCGCACGCGCGCAACAGACTGGCCGACCAGGCCAGTCTGTCGCAGCCAGAAGGCGGCGAGAGAGAGAGAGAGGTCGCATTGTTATGTTGGAAGAGAATAAAAGTGGGGGGAGGAGTGGGCCAATTGTGGATGCGCACCGGGCGCTTTTGTCTGAGAAGGCGGCGAAGAAACGCCGAGCCGGAACTAGCTTGCCCTCCACCGATTGGCCGGGACACAGGAGCGCCCTACTACGTCACCGCGCGTTTTTGTGCGCGTTGAGAAAGAAGTTCACATTATCCAACTTTTTTGTGCGCGCCCGGAAGGAGCGAAGGAGTGGCGCGACGTCACGAAAATACGTCACATCCGCAGCCGCACGACCTACAGGCGCAAAAAGAAGCGATAGTTTGGATCGCGCTTTACACCCATGATTTCCGAGTCGTCGAACTCGGAAACCACCTAATTGCAGACATACGCGCCGGCAGCAGAAGTCAAGAAGCAGTCCGCTCAATTTAGAAGATTTCGTGAAGTTCAAGTAAGCACAATGGGCAGCTGACATCCAAGCCAAGCCAACGCTCAAGTTGTTTTCAAGCCAGATGAATGCCGGCGTTGTGTACAAGCTCCTTGGTTGTTTACGTGCAAGCGACCACGAAAATAGCATCGGTTACTCACGCACTTCTGCTCAAAATGGTGAGACCACATCGATTCTTTTATAATACATTCCGTCTCATCTTGAGATGTACTAAAGCGAAGGCTAGACGTGCGAGACGGTTCGGGCTCACAGCTTTACTGTGAGCCTGTACCGTAAAGGTCGGTTCAGACACTTGCGTTTGAGTGTGTTTGTCTGCGTTGCTTTTAGAACCGAAAGCGAGTCACCGGCAGATCTGTGCTTCGTACGAAGCGTGGATTCCAATTCAAAGAATCATCTTGGCACGCGATATAAGCAGCAGAGATGTCCTGGTTTCTCGCAGCCGCAACGCGGTCAAACGCAACTGTTTGAACCAGGCTTTACGTGGTTGTCCTGTGCTTATTCTTTCGATTTTAAGTATTTATTTTCAACTCGCTCGCTTTTACCACTACTAGTAGGTACTCAAGGTGCTTGAGGGTTCGTGCAGTGCGACCATCTAGCAATGCTACGAGCTCGTGCTCGAGCCTTGGCTTTAATGCATCTTAGTGGGGAAGGCAATCATCGGGGAATATGACACACGATGATGCCAAGTCTGTTCACGGCGGGCTCTCGTGCTGTTTTGATTGGAGGAGAAGGGGCGTGTAAAAAATTGGCAAATAGAACATGGTTAGCGACAGCGCAAATATATGTTGGAAAAAGTTGAGATCGTTGAAGTGCAGCAGCTCGAAACTTTGGAGTTAAGCAATTAGAGAGTCATTTGAAGACATCTTTAGAGGTTCAGCCTTCTCTTCCCCACACCACACTCTTAGAAAAAAAGGAGTCCAAAGGGAGTCACTGCTTCCATGACTCTTTTTGACACTTCACGACTCTCTTAGAGAGTCCATTTTTCGTGTGACTCTGTTTTGACTCTTCCCCTTCTCAACGGGAGTCACAGGTCAGCAGCATTTGCACTACCGAAAAAAAAATTATGAATGCTGCTTCGCGGCGTCCATCTGGCAACCCAAGCCCCGCCGTTTCCCTATGCACCTCTAGAAAGGGAGTCCGACACCATTTAGTTCAAAGCTTTGTCGACATTTTATTTTCAATAATTGTGCAAAAAAAAAAAAATTAAAAAGGAAAGGAAAAAAATAATGCGCAAAGTTTCGGTGACATTCATTTTTCTCAAAAATAATTGTAAAAAAACAAACAAAAAAAACGTATGTTTATTTTTTGCATCGAACCTGGGTTCGCTTTGTAAGAAGTGGGCACCTTTCCACATAGCTACACCTGCAAGTACTCGTTTTGAGAATTCGTTTTATACGAGATTCAACAAGTTTCGCGTCGTGCACATTATTCGAAACCGAATCCTGCGTCTGCATTTTACATATTTCTAGAACTGTCGTGGGGTGCGTCTCTGGGAGCGAGTGAAGGTGCAGCAGCTTATTCAAGACTATACTCCGTTTCATACGTAGCATGCAACGCAGTCAAAGCTAGCGCACCGGTTTGCATCGCCGACCGTGTCCACGTTCACCCCATAAAATAGTGCGTCCCCTGCGAAAACACTTATAAAAAAGTCGAAAAAGGTGCCTCCTTGGATCTAGAAACTGATAGTGGTGTTATGATTTCGACGGAGCACAAATTTTTTTCAATAAAAAGGAAAAGATAATGTAAACTACTTTAAACTGTTTTCGTTTTCGTCCGTGCGGCAGCAGCTGCGGGTTTTCGGGTTGTGTGGCACTGGCTGGTTTTGAGAAGATGGCGTCTTACGCAACAAGCTCAAGTACCTCTCCTGCTCGGATATTTTCAAAGATTCGTTGTGCGCAGACCTTGAAAGAGTGCAAGCAGGTGATCGCCAACGTGTACGCGAGTACAAGAACGCGTTTCCCGGAGAAGTCGGTCGTGAAGTCCTGGAGACGGTCAGTAACAACACCGGAGTGTGCGCCCGTACTGTAGCGAAGTACAAGGCGCAGTGTCTATCTGGCAAGCTGGCGTCCCCGAAGCGAAGACCTCGCCATGTAGAAGTTTCGAGCACGGGGACTGTCAAGCATGCCGAATTCACACACAACGCCATTCGCCTCAAGGTGCATCGCAAGTACCCCGAGAGGGGGATTCCTACCCTTGACAGCTATTTCAAAATAAGCTGTTCAGGCCACAACTATTGTCGATTAACGTCCTATTATAAATTTTGGGGCAAGGCTGCTATCAGTGAGACTCCTCATTCCACGCTGCACGAAAAAAAAAAATATAACTCGGTGCTGCAGGCAAATAACACTTGCAAAGCGGCAGAGCAGATGGTAGAAATGTCGCCTCTCGGCGACTTACAAATAAATAGCAAGAAGAAAGGAGGAATCGAAATATGTAGTTCGGCAATGCGCACAATCTTGCACAAAAAATGGCTAAAAAAAAAAAAAAAACTGCGCGTCTAGAGGGTTTGAACTACTGCCGCCGAGACGTCGGTATCGCCAGAGCAGCCCTACCACTCGTCCACGAAACGCGCCCAGGAACACATTTTTTTTTCTGTATTTTCATGCGCACCACTTCAGTACCTTTGACAGCTATGCACGCTATGTATGAAAATGAGTATAAGTGCCCATTTTGAGAACCACACCACCACACTGCGAGTTGAAGCAACGCCGAAGGCTCGCGTCTCGCAGCGCCGCCTGTTGAATAACCATTCGAAGAGTTTGCACACTGTGAAGGTAAGAGCGCTCACACCGAAGAGCTCTCTTTACAACGCCTACACACACACACAGAGCTCACAATTGAAGGGGGGCCACTGAGGTTTTAAGAGCCACTGATCGTAGCAATCGCATTCCAAAGACGCCGCGTTGTCGTAGATTGTTTTTCACCAGCTAGGTCCTATAGGGATGAGGCCAAGGCCAAGGCTGGGGGATTCATCGCCGGAAACGTAAAGGAACCAAGCAAACGGCGTGAGGCTCGCGGAAGCGGTTCGTGGGAGCCGACGACGTCCAAGCCACGATCCAAGCAGTCCTAGTAGCACCCTTGCTTCCGAGAAGACTGTATATCCTTTCCGGCGGGCACACAATACTCCGACAGCATGCTTGCGGCTGATGTGGATTGCAGGAGGTGGCTAACAGGACGACCAATGCACAGAAAATAGGTTGAGCACACTGATCTCAATGACAATTGCTGGATCGCGCTTGCCGCTCCCGCAAGTGAAGCCACCGGACTTCACTCGCTTGGGATACGATTTGCCGTTTTTGCTAGCCTTTGCTGCGGTTTTCCAGCGTGCTGTGGACACGTTTTCTACTCGTTCGTCGTCATTCGCCGAGGAAGATTTTTGAAGACTCTGTGTATTGTTGAGACTTGCCGTCGTGAACACGTGGAAAATTTTACGAAAGTGCAGTGTCGCAGGAAAAAGGCACAACGCGTCGAAAGGAAGGGCTGGCGGCGTGTTCAAAGCTTCCTTGGCACGCCGAAGTGCCGTGTCTCTGTGCCTTCGCACGCTTGGATACCGACCAAGAATCGACGCCGTGTGGATGTGTTTTGCGAGTGCAATGTGCGTGAAGCCGTATCAAAAGGTACAACTCGTCGAAAACAAGTGTCGCCGGTGTCGCGGCGTGATCAAAGCTTCCTTGGCACGCCGAGTGATGCATCTTTGTGCCTTCGCACGCTTGGATACCGGTCAAGAATTGACGCCGCGCCAAAGTTCTGAACGTGTGTCGCGCGTAGAAGCCTTTAGATCATTTATATATATCGGCCACGGAGTTCTGGATCGTCCAGCTGTTCCGGTGAGTTGCTATCAATAAAAGGGAAAGATCTGTACGTGTTCTTATGTACTATATTAACCATGGCTATGTCCCAAATCTACTCTAATAGATTCCGTGGGAGCACGAATAGGGCAACGTTGTGGAGCCAGGGGGGTTTTCGAAAGCAAAAGTACAAGACGGCGAGAATGAAAATCTTTGAAGCGCGGCCGATATGGTCGTGTGCAATCTGCTGACCAATTACAATTAGGCGAGCCGCGCTCAAACGTCAAGTGCAATTAAGTAGGTTGATAATAAGCCAGCACTGATCAGTGATGAGGAGCTGTTGTGCACGGTATTGTGTAAATCGTCTAAGGACGAAAAAAAGACGTACCTTCCCCCCATCTTCCGTCGATAGTGGACGCTGGATTAAGCTCGTTCCTAAACCGCAAGGGGAAAAGACGCTGATCCAGAGGCACGAACAGCTTCACGCACATTGCACTCGCTAGACACATACACACGGCGTCGGTTTTTGGTCGATATCCAAGCGCGCGAAGGCACAGAGACACGGCACTTCGGCGTGCCAAGGAAGTTTTGAACACGCCGCCAGCCCTTTCTTTCGACGCGTTGTGCCTTTTTCCTGCGACACTGCACTTTCGTAATATTTTCCACGTGTTCACAACGGCAAGTCTCAACAATACACAGAGTCTTCAAAAAACTTCTTTGGCGAATGGCGACGAACGAGTAGAAAACGTGTCCACAGCACGCTGGAAAACCGCAGCAAAGGCTAGCAAAAACGGCAAATCGTATCCCAAGCGAGTGAAGTCCGGTGGCTTCACTTGCGCTGCAGCGAACAAGCGGGGAAGCGCGATCCAGCAATTGTCATAGAGATCAGTGGTTGAGCACAACACAGCACGCAACGATTGTCGCCGCCATGTTGAAATAAAACCAAGCTGAGACAGGCCAAGCTACAGTTTAGTATACAACGAAGCTAAGCCAGGCCAAGGTTCAGTTTAGTACACAACCAACATACTTCATTACAAAGAATTAGATAAATGTTTAAACAAATTTTTTTACGTTTAAAAGTTTTAATGTATGTCGATTAAAACAGAAACATTCACGTTGCGTCAAATGAGTTTCGTCGTAACCAGCGAACGTCGCCGCGTCGGCCGCGACGCCATCGCCAGCGTAACCAAAATCAAAAACAAAGCAAGCTGCAAACTTTCGGGCAGTTCATGCCTTTAGCGCCTTCGAAGAACGTTCTCCGAAAAACGTAAAGTGTCTCAGATGTCGCCGTGCCCATGGACCGAGCTGTGGGTTTTGTGTCTACTTGGTGAGTACTCGTCTATTCGCTTGACTTTTTCAGTGGTTTCTTTTCGGAGCGTTCGCGAAGTGTCCTTGTGTGTGTGTGCAGGAAGCGTGAAGGCGAACGCGGCGAACGTGTGGGGCTCCTTGTCGCACACGTGCTTTGCGCATGGGATAACCTTCGAGCTTTTCCCGAGGAAGTCCCGCAACCGACCTGTCAGCACGGCCTGTCAATGAGCGAGCAGTCCGATTGCGGGAACGCACACCGAGGCGAAGGTCCCACCGAAGCCGGAGGGGGGGGGGGGGGGGGGGGGGGGGGGCGGGGGACGGGACTTCGTAAGTGTATCGGGAGCTTTATCTCGTGGATCGGTGGACAAGGCGAGTTCTACAAATCGGGTGGCGCCTTTGTACGGCTGTGGTACCACCTAACTAGGCGGTGTGTTTCGCGGAACCCATGACTGCTATGGTACCCATTACGTGCTGGCGCTCGTATTTGCACCCCGTTTGCTTTCACTGCGGGTGTTCGAAATCAGGTTCGTTTCTCTGCATTGTTGATGTTGCTTTCGAAGAGGTCTTTTTTGACTAGGGCACAAACTTTTTATACAAAATGCTGTATATGTTGCAGTTATTTGGTAGCCCTCTGGCTGTAGTGTATAGTGAAGGTTGTGGGAAAAAACGCGCATTGAGTAATTACAAAAAGATATACCGGGTGTTTTTGCGAAGACTTTCAAAAATCCAAAAAATTAGGGCGATTGAAAAAAGAAGAAGCTCTCCTCGGGAACAAACTACGAGCCACGGCGGACGGCAAGAATTGCCAAAAACCTACTAATTAGCCAGATAATTAATTAAAACTTGTTAATTAACTTTTTAATTAGTGGAAATAGACATATGATTCCAATTAGAAAGTTGCTGAACGTTATCGAAAACCACTAAATCAGTCATTTTCAGAAAGACTTTAAGCGTTTGAGAAGAGTAGTAGCGCACTAAAATTACCACTCGTGGAGCAGGTACAAGGCTGGGGCTAGATAAGAGGCAGAAAAATCGCGCGGGCGCCTTACCGCAAACGCTAGCCTTGTACCTGCTCCACGAGTGGCAACTTCAGTGCGCTACTACTCGTCTCACGCGCTCAAAGTCTTTCTGAAAATGACTGATTTAGTGGTTTTCGATAACGCTCAGCAACTTTCTAATTGGAACCATATGTCTATTTCCCCTAATTAAAAAGTTAATTAACAAGTTTTAATTAATTATCTGGCTAATTAGTAGGTTTTTGGCAATTCCTGACGTCCGCCGTGGCTGGTAGTTTGTTCCCGAAGAGAGTTTCTTCTTTTTTCAATCGCCCTAATTTTTTGGATTTTTGAAAGTCTTCGCAAAAACACCCGGTATATATATAATGTAGTGTCGAGTACCGTCCGACGGCACTCTTGCAGAACGTTCACGTGCCTTGCAGTGGCACTCCACTCACGTCTTCAAGTGCCGTCCAAAAGTCTTATGTGAAGCGAATTTTCAAAACGAGTTTTTCGAAGTTGTGGCGTAGCTTATAGGAAATTGTAGTATAGCTCGCCTCATAGGACTCGATCCACAGTGTGGGCTTACTTTTTACAATCTTTTTCTCGAACATTTTGTTTTGTCGAGGCATTGGGCGATATTTACGTCATTTCTTTTTTACCATTAACACTGGGAAAAAAAAAAGATGTTGTCGACGAAACTTTGCTTAAAGGGGGCCCTGCAACAACTTTTTGACTGGTTTTTAATTTGCACCGAACTTGAGCGCACTGAACGTAGTAACTTAATCTTTTCTCAAATTTCGCTTTATTTTAAAAGTTATAGGCAATTTAGAATTACAAAAACAAACAAAAAATAACCTCTTTCATGACGTCGTAGGTCCTGGCTTAAGTGGCTGTGAACTAGAGGAGTAGTGAGCTCATCGAGTGCTCACGGCTGCTGCGCTCCGTGTCGACGGCTCGAGAGGGCGCTACTAAAGCATATTCTGGATAGGCTGTATGAGGCGGGTGGCCAGGGCGGCTTGCATTGCATTTGCTGCGCGATTAAGGACTAATTTGGCATAACACTTCATTGGCCACAAACTACAGCAAACACTGTGTAGAGATCAGTTCAGAACGGGAGCCACTTCGCGCTGCCATACCGCCAAACGGCCAAATCGCCAGCCAAGCCCGTGCTGAAAGCCTTCGGAACGCTCGGAACCGGTCGAATCCTCGATCCGGTATACGACCGCAGCGCCGCCGCGTACATCCGGGACCTTTCTACGCTCGCTGTTCGTCGGAGCCTCATCCCACAAGCCTTTTCTAGTATGCGCCGTTTTTTCCGCCGCTTGGTGGCGGGTTTGTCGACGAGTCTTTTCTTGTTTCCATACTTTATAAACTGCATTTGTTTCTTTTCTGATCTAAATTACCAAACAAAAACTACTTTCATACATAACTGAAACGGTTCGCGACACTTATATTTTGTATTTCGACTAAAAAAAAAAGCTTTTAGCGGCTCTGACCAGTGGTAAGCCCAGGACCAATGACGTTACTTATTGCACGCTTTCGGCGATGCCGGTCGCCCTCATAAATGGAGGAGGTTTCCGCATCTTCCGGTTAAAATATGACTCACTGATATTTCGTTACTCTCTCCGTGCCCGCTGGCTTGCCCGAACCCCAAGAGACGTGGAAACCGCAAAGAAGGTAGGCGCTTAAATATGATTGCAGGGCCCCTTTAACAAAATGATATGGGCGTCCCTTTCCGGAGGTACATGGGGGACAGCGGGGCTCGGTATGGGACAGAGGGGCTGGACGCTGCGAGGCGTCATGTGCAACGGGGCCAAGTAGGTTAATAGTTTTGTAATTAGCAGCCGCATACTGTTGCCGCAAGGCGGCATGAATGTATGTGGAGGGTTGGTTAACGAGCTCCCCAGGGATACATGTGCTGTTCGACTTTCTTTCGGACGGCACTTGTAGGCACGGGTGGAGTGCCGTCGGACGGCACTGTAGACAGCCAAAAAAACAACAGAAAATGAGGTGTTTCAAACAACTTTCTTGAAGAGATCATGATCTGATTTTTCAACTACTTCCTCGTCAGCTTTCCTCCTCAGTACATAAGCAGAGTGAGAAACCATGTGGTCGTATTTCACTGAAACCCAAAGTTCTGCCAGCAGTCTGAGAGCCGGCATGGACAAAGCCCTACATAAATTTCACACTTCACATTTTTGCAAGTGCTGACAACCATGAAGGGAGCGACGGGACAAGTGATGGCGACCCTTTTTGCTATCGCTCAGCCGCACGATGAGGCACACTGCATGAAAGCAACTGGAGCAAGCAACCAATGTGATGAGCGACGTTTTCTAGTAATTCAAGGACCGAGCAGCGTTACAAGCGACAGTGAGAAATCTCCGTCGCTGTTGCCGATGCTCGTCTCGTTGCTCACTAAATCGCTTACATGCGGTCCAGCCTTAATTGTCTGAAAGCGAGAGACACCTGCCACGAGTGAGTACCGTGCTGCCACTCACTTCCAAGTGCCTCTCATTTCAGGGCTACACTGCCATTTGCTTCCAAGTCCTGCACGGGCCTCCTGCTCAGGCGCTTTGATGCCACTTACGAAACTAGCACAAACTCGTCAAGGGGGTTTAGGTGGGGTTAGTCATCCGGTGTGTTTGCCGCACTATTCTTTACGGTGCCTCGACAGTCCACAGTCACTTCACAGTAACAAGTTGGGACGCCATGATGACAGCGGCACTTGTGCCTGCTTGTCTTATTCACTAGAGGTTTGAAGACCAACTGCAGACTTTCGGCAGCATGACACTTTCGGTTTTGTAACATCATTGTTGCTTCCTTGGGACAACTCTTAATACATGGGAGGAACAAGATGGCAACTGCACCAGTGGAGAATACGTCCAGGCACTATACCTGTACTAAAACTTGCATGATCACCTATTTATTTATGATTATCTTTACACTTGCAGCGTTACCTCCGAGGCGGGGATTCCCGACCAGAAGAAAAATTTGACAGGGCCATAGGCAAGGCCAAGTTCGAATCGCGCTGCTGATCCTATTGTCCCGGTGCCTCTACAAGGGCGAGGACCTGGTCGATAGGAGTGTGACAGGCCAACCTTCTAGGCGTGACAAAGTATGGCGCCGTGGGAGGGAAGCCCATTACACCTGTCAAAGTGGATGCAACTGCAGGTGCGTGCCTTGCTGCATGTCCGCCTTCCCGGTTCTAAACTATGTAGAAATTGGAAGGTTCAGCATCGTGCATTATATAGGTTTTATAGACCATACGCGAAATAGCTCTTCGGTATCATCATCATGCCACTCGTAGCGACATGTGGTGGGTTTTGGTATCTTGAATGTGCAAATGCCACTATACCTCGTCTCGCCTCAGCATGAACTAACTGCAAAAGCTGTGCAAGCGCAAGCGGGTAGCCTTGGCTGGAGGATGGAACCGCAGTATGTGTGCGTCCACAGGTTTCCAATGTCAACGGCAGAAGCTTCCGAGGGTGTCCCAAGCATGCACCAGCAACTTCGGGAGGGCACTGCTATCTTGGAAGCACTTTCTAAGATTAAAGAAAATGAACACAGTTGGCAAAAACTTGAGTCTTAAGGCCCGTTCACACTCTTGCAACTGAGTACGACCGAGAGAGACGAGATCTGTTAAAACTTCTTAAAAGTTCTTAGGACGAGGGTACATACTGGGGGCATTCTGGCACCATCTATGCGTTGACCCTGGAACTGCATTTTACAAGAGCGAAGGTTTCGCGGAATTTCCGAGGTCAAACATGTGTAATACCTGTAGGAAAGGCTTGTTTATAACGTTGACAAAAGTTTTTCGAGCCAAGAAAGGAAGGATAATGCGCAAGAGAAATAGTAAATATGCCGGACCGCCGAGTTTACACTGCTACCCAATAGATGGTGCCAGTGTGTCCTCTCGTTGTAAGAGGTTTTAAGGAACCCAATTTTAAGAGGTCGCAAGAGTGTGAACGGGCCTTTAGAGAACCATGCAGTGAACGGAAAACATAACAGTTCATGCGTTCTTGGCATTTCATCAGGTTGTCGGCAGGCCTCTTCACGATGTATAATATGTTCATTACTTTGGTATTTGTTGATTTTTCTGGAAACGGGTGCCAGCAGGTACGGGCATAGACAATCGTAATTATATTCGTGCATCTGTACAACTTTTTTTGTTATTTTATTTTAAAGCTTGCTATTTAGTTTTAAAAGAACTTCGTGGTTCCCATGGCGAAGTTGCAAACATTATATTGGTATGCTCAAAACCAGTCCAAGGTCAGAACTAATCATCTAAAAAAATAATGTGCCAAGAAACAATGTCATTTATTATGTTGTCAAGCTAGGCCTCGCAAATATTAGCCAAATCAGGTCCACTAGTACCCACCCATGTAGGAGGGTGTCTTTAGTGCCCATGCTTGTTGTTTAATTAGACCTTGAACATGGTTCCTTACTATGTAGGACTTGCATTACGAATGAGTTTTCTAGTTAACGGTGGTGTTCCTGTTAACAAACCATTGTATTAGGTAGGTAGAAAATAAGAGTGAAGTGAACTTTACTCTTTAATGGCAAGTAGGTTCATATGGAATCATTTTTGCTTCAGTGGAGGCTCAAGTATGCACGACACTGAAGGGACTTTCCTTTCAGTCGACGCAGACAAGGGTACCACAAGAGCCAGCGAGGGAAAGAGAACGGGACCTCTTGGTGTCAACGCCTTGCCGCCTGCGTGGCTGTGCCCCGAACCGTGCAGTTTTTGCCGAGGTAAACAATTGGGCCATTTGAAAGTTTTGCGTTTTTGCGGATAAAAAACACATGACTCACTTGCTTGCCTTGCTGTAAACAATCCATCGCAGCACTGAAATTTTTGAGTTGCAGATAATGTCACAGGTAGGATAGATAACCTCTACATTCTTGGAGTTCTGTAGACAAAGGGGCTGCCCAAAGATTACACAGCAGGATGGTGCCCCGCTACAGAGCACCAGTATATGTCGTACCATAGCCTCCTTTATACTGACAAAACCTGGCAGATTGCCACGAGAAGTGGTCGCCGAAATGGAAAAGGTGAAGTGGCATACAACGGAGAAGAGTCTCGCCGTAGCGGACGCAAAACACAAAAAAAGTATGTTTTGGGTCCTCGCCACTGCAAAAGCTGTGTGCTGACGTCCAGCTTCCGCGAGGAATGGCTCTTTAATGCTCTGTGCTACCGAATCCTCACGCTCCAAAATCTGACCAGGCACTCTATGACTCCGTCGTCGAACTGGCAGGCTTTGTGAGTTTAGAGGTGCTATAATCATACTCTAATCCACTTTACTCCTTTTTTTCTTTTTTTTTCAGGGGGAGGGCATCTTTTTGTTTGCATTCTTAAAAAAGAGGGTTAGACTGTTATGATTACATTGGTGTGGACAACCACTAACAAGCTCTGTTTGCTGTCGTCAGGGCCTGCGCTATTCTTATCAATTCCAATCTTCGCAAACGAAAAGGTAGGGGAAGGGACAAAACCGGAGGAAAGTTGTGCCGTTTGCGTGGTCGATGTAACTACTCATGCTAAAGATAAATCACATGTAACTATGGTTGTTTGAGATAAATCTGTTTGAAAGGGTGTTTTCGCTATGCCAATCTGTAAACATATTTTTTTTTAAAGCTGGAGACCAAGTGACACAGGTATCATCGCTGTCTTCTCAACTGGTTATTTCAGTATTTTATTAGGAGTACTTGGCCATGACTTAAAACAAACCAAAGACCAGATTCGGGCTCATGTTGGCCTTAAGCTGAATTTTGCCAGAGAAATAAATGCTGAAACTAGACAACATAATTTAAAGCAAACTTTCTGCAGCGACAAAGAGTTGGAAATAGTTACTGAAAGAATAGAGGAAGCAGTTTCGGGGCAACGGTATACAGATTGGACCTATGAGAGCCTAACCAGGCTTTTTGCTCTGGAACTAGACAAAGTTCAGAGTAAACGAAAGGGGAAGCACGGACATAGGCCAAAAAGCTGGTGGGACAAAGAAGTGAAGCAAGCGATACAAAAACGTCAAGAAGCCTATAGAGAACACAGGTATTCTAAGCGCAGTGGGGATTCAGAAACGGAAGTAATGAGAAAATGGGACACTTTTATAACTTGTCGCCGAGAGGCATCCAGTTTGATCAATGCGAAAATTCAGAGAAAGGGTGAGGAATGGATGAGTAATGTAAGCAAGAAAGATAGAAACGCAGCTAAGAAGTTTTGGGAGCACTTGAACTCACTCGGTGAAACGACGCAAGCTAGACAGAGGTTCATACTCTCGCATCAGGGAGATCAATTAGAGGGAGATGATGCGGTACGATATATAGGAGCAGTGATAGAGGAGAAATTTCGGGAACGGGTACTTGTGGAAGATAGGAGAACCGAAGGAAGTAGCAGTCCAGCTTGTGATATCGCGGATTTTGGACATAGGGAATGGGAAAAGGCCGAACGAAGAGTCCCTAGTGGCACGTCGACAGGCACAGATGGGATCCCAATCAAGCTGGTGAAGAATTTGGGTCCTAAATCTAAGGCAAAACTAAGGGATGTAGTGAGCACTATGATAACAAAAGGAAATATTCCAGATGAATGGAGGTTTAGTAGGATGAGTATGATATATAAGGGAAAGGGAGGCTTAGTAGGATGAGTATGATATATAAGGGAAAGGGAGATATTTCTGATATTAGGAATTATCGCCCCATAACTGTGACACCAGTTATTTACAAGTTGGTAATGCAGATTATAAAGAACAGACTGGAGGAATGGGTAGATTGCGAGGGCATACTGGGAGAGTTACAGAACGGGTTTCGGAAAGAAAGAAGGTTGGAGGACAACATATTTTCTCTAACACAGTGTATAGAAATAGTTCAAAAACAAAACAGACAGCTCTGGCTGGCATTTCTGGATATCAAGGGTGCCTATGACAATGTGAACCAAAAAAACCTGTGGGACATACAGGAGAGCTTAAACCTAGATTAAGGACTAACAGCCCTATTAAGGAACATTTACAAAGATAATAAGGTGATTATAACATGGGAAGGAAAGGAGACGGGAGAAATAGAGGTAAGACGAGGCCTTAGGCAGGGGTGCCCATTATTGCCTTTGCTGTTTATGTTGTATCCGAGAGGATTGGAGGATAGACTAGAGAAGAGTGGGCTTGGATTCAACCTTTTGTACAGTAAATTAGGCCAAAAAATTCAGCAATCCTTACCGGGATTGATGTATGCGGATGATATTGTACTAATGGCTAACAACAGGACAGAGTTGCAGGAATTAATGAGCATCTGTGGTAAGGAAGAAGAGGAATTAGGTTTAGAATTCAGTAGTGAAAAATCAGCAGTCATGATTTTTAACGAGGATGAAGTTGAGAGGCTGAAAATACAGAATATTACAGTTAAGAGAGCTAGTAAATACAAGTATCTAGGAGTATGGACATGTGATGGTGCAGAATATCTCAGTGAGCATGAAAAGTATATAATAGGTAAGGGCAACAGAAATGCAGCTGTAATGAAAAATAGAGAACTTTGGAATTACAACAGGTATGAGGTGGTGAGAGAGATCTGGAAAGGGGTCATGGTGCCTGGCTTGACTTTTGGAAACGCAGTGCTATGCATGAAATCTGAAGTGGATGCAAGACTAGAAATAAAACAGCGCGGAGTAGGTAGACTGGCTTTGGGGGCACATTACAAAACGCCAAACCAGGGAGTACAAGGAGACATGGTTGGGCGTCTTTTGAGAGCAGGGAAGTGGTGAGCAAGATAGAATTTGAGGATCGGTCGAGGCAAATGGATAGGGACCAATGGGCACGAAAGGTTTTCAGCTATTTATGCATGAGTAGTATAGACACAAGGTGGAGACAGCGCACTAGGAAATTAAGAGGAAAGTTTTTAGGCTATAGTGGAGATACGGAAGAACAGGTCTCAGTTAAGAAGAAAGTTAAGGCCACAGAAAGAGATCGGTGGCTAGACGGAATGCAGACAAAGACGGCTCTGGAAAGCTATAGATTATACAAAACAGTTATTGCCAAAGAAAGCATTTATGACGACTCTACGGGAAGCTCGTTGTTTGAGGCGAGGACGGGTGTTCTGCGAACCAGAACATACAGAGCGAGGTACCAGGAAATGGATACAGTGTGCACTGCTTGTGGAGAGGAGGACGAGACGGCTGAGCACTTGATAATATACTGTAAAGGGCTTCACCCTATGCCTACTGAAGACAACATGAATTTAATAAAGTCATTGGGTTTTAGAGACAGCGAAGGGAGAGTGGATTTCAAGACTGTAGAGATTACCAAGCAAAGATTAAGTGAATGGTGGCAAAAAGCGAGAGAAAACTAGGTACTATTTTCTTATTAACTGATGGCAAGGGGTTTCATAGCCCCACTTTCTTTGCGGTGCGGAGTGAATATAGATTTCACATATAAATATTCTAAGCTTAAATGGTGAAACAAAATGGCTAAGTGGCATAAGCTACCGTCCGATCCAAAGGGCTCAGCCAGATTCATCCATCTATCCATCCGTTGTAAGAGGTTTTAAGGAACCCAGTTTTAAGAGGTCGCAAGAGTGTGAACGGGCCTTTAGAGAGCCATGCAGTGAACGGAAAACGTAACAGTTCATGCGTTCTTGGCATTTCATCAGGTTCTCGGCAGGCCTCTTCACGATGTATATTATGTGCATTACTTTGGTATTTGTTGATTTTTCTGGAAACAGGTGCCAGCAGGTAGGGCGTAGACAATGGTAATTATATTCGTGCAACTGTACAACTTTTTTTGTTATTTTATTTTAAAGCTTGCTATTTAGTTTTGAAAGAACTTTGTGGTTCCCATGGCAAAGTTGCAAACATGATATTGGTGCGCTCAAAACCAGTCCAAGGTCAAAACTAATGCCAAGGCATCTAAAAAAAATAATGTGACCAGAAACAATGTCATTTATTATGTTGTCAAGCTAGGCCTCGCAAATGTTAGCCAAATCGGGTCCACTAATGCCCACCCATGTAAGAGAGTGTCTTTAGTGCCTATGCTTGTTGTTTAATTAGACCTTGAACATGATTCCTTAGTTAACGGCGGTGTTCCTGTTAACAAACCATTGTATTAGGTCGGTAGAAAATAAGAGTGAAGAAGTGAACTTTGGTCTTTAATGGCAAGTAGGTTCATATGGAATCATTTTTGCTTCAGTGGAGGCTCAAGTATGCACGACACTGAAGGAACTTTCCTTTCAGTCGACGGAGACAAGGGTACCACAAGAGCCAGCGAGGGAAAGAGAACGGGACCTCTTGGTGTCAACGCCTTGCCGCCTGCGTGGCTGTGCCCCGAACCGTGCAGTTTTTGCTGAGGTAAACAATTCGGCCTTTTGAAAGTTTTGTGGATAAAAAAAAACATGACTCACTTGCATGCCTTGCTGTAAACAATCCAATGCAGCACTGAAATTTGTGAGTTGCAGATAATGTCACAGGTATGATAGACAATCTCTACATTCTCAGAGTTCTGTGGACAAAGGGGCTGCCCAAAGATTACACAGCAGGATGGCGCCCCGCTACAGAGCACCAGTTTATGTTGTATCATAGCCTCCTTCATACTGACGAAACCTGGCAGATTGCCACGAGAAGTGGTCGCCGAAATGGAAAAGGTGGAGTGGCATACAACGGAGAAGAGTCTCGATGCAGCGGACGCGAAACACGAAAAAAGTATGTTTTGGGACCTCGCCACTGCAAAAGCTGTGTGCTGACGTCCAGGTTCCCCGAGGAATGGCTCTTTAATGCTCTGTGCTACCAAATCCTCACGTTCCAAATCTGTGACCAGGCACTCTATGACTCCGTCGTCGAACTGGCAGGCTTTATGAGTATAGAGGTGCTATGGTCATACTCTAATCCACTTTACACCTTTTTTTTTTTTTTTTCAGTGGGAGAGCATTGTTTTGTTTGCATTCTTAAAAAAGAGGGTTAGACTGTTATGATTAAATTGGTGCGGACAACCACTAACAAGCTCAGTTTGCTGTTGTCAGGGCCTACGCTATTCTTATCAATGCCGATCTTCGCAAAAGAAAACAAGATGGGGGAAGGGACAAGAACAGAGGAAAGCCGTGCCGTTTGCGTGGTAGATGTAACTACTCATGCTGAAGATAAATCACATGTAACTATGGTTGTTTAAGATAAATGTGTTTGAAAGGGAGTCTTCGCTATGCCAATCTATAAACATTTTTTTTTAAAGCTGGAGACCAAGTGAGATAAGTATCATCTGCTGTCTTCTCAACTGGTTATTTCAATATTTTATTAGGAGTACTTGGCCATGACTTCAAAACAAACCAAAGACCAGATTCGGGCTCATGTTGGAAGGCGGGTCTTTCCTGCCAAACTTCAGAAACATTTATCTAAGCAAAGATGATAAACAAATTACTATTAGTTTTAGTGTCCCGCCATTTCTGCATGCAAAAGATGCCTATGTACAGCACATGAAAAGTTATGAGACTTTGTAGTGCAGAGATGCATTATGTACTTTTTTTTTTTATTGTTGATGAGTGATGATGGAAATTGTAATACTACCTTGTAGTAGGCCTTGTACATGAAGCATTCCCTCACATGCACACAGATGTTAAAGCAAGCTTTAAGCCCTCTCTAAATTCCATCGTGGCTTGCTTTCGTTACAACTCAAAAGGGAGCACAATAAGACGGGGACGAGAAAGGAAGAAACAAGCGCTCACTACCAACTAGTTTATTCAGAAAAAAAGTCTTCCCTTCCTTTCTTGTCCCTGCCTTAATGTACTCTTTTCTTTCATTGCAGCCGCGAAGCACCTTGCCCAGCAAAGAATTTTATAATGCTTTCTTTGACTGTACTAGACACTCTCAGTAGATAAGCCCCAGTCTTGCCTAGCAACTAGATTATGCAGGGTGCTGCAGAACAGGTTCAGCTAGACTTGGTATCCTCCCGTCTTTCCTCAGTAGGGACCGTGCCCCTTGTGCTTCAAGCGCTCTCAGTGCACTTACTGATTTATTATTTACGTTGCCTTTGAGCCTTAAATTGATATTCTTTTAAAAGAAAAAGCAGACAATAGCAACAGCAGCCTCCCCCGCCCCTCCACTCTCTATCTCTCTCCATGGGAATATTTTAAGTTCCTCCTGATGGCTAAAATAATTTTGAATGCAATAGTCTGCATTTTTATGGTGTCCATCTGTAACCTGATACATCATCAGGGTGTCTACCAACCTGAAATTCTCAGGGAAATCTTCAAAAAGTTGGCTTCATCAGGGAAAATGACCACTGAGAGTGGAACGGCGATACGAAACAAAGCTTGATGGTTGCACATGGGCACGACTATGCTGAATAATGTTTCCAAATCATGATCCTTTGACCCAGAAGTGGTCAGGAAGTTTTTATCAAAATAGTCAAGGGAAATTTTAGAAAAGTCGAGGAATTTGAAATCAGAAATTTGGTAGACACCCTGATGCACTAGTTCCACCGTACAAAATGCTTCACAATCAAGTGAGAATTGGGGAAAGCGAATTATAGAAAGGCAGCAATGGGCGTCTGCCTCACTTGCCTTCACCCTGTTGCATGAACCTTCCATCTATGACACTGCGGGCACTTAACTTGTCCTCGACAATTTTATTTTGCTCACCTACAACTTCGTCTGACTTCCAGAACTTATTTCTTATCATTGGCTTTTTTTTTCCCAGGATCCACCCAGTAAAGACTTTCGGGAACCCGGCGTTACTTTTCACTGGAAAGCACCCATGGACATCTGGCAGCATGTGCGTTGTCTGCGAGGACCTATCAATCGACATCCTGGACTTTTCAGCAGGAATCTCTCGGGTATTAGGCATGTACTGAGCATAGAAAGCTCAGTATGTGGGGGGAATCGACAAAGCACACTTTATGTGTTTGAGCACCCTCATGGGTAAAAAAAATACAAAGATTTCGGTAAGAGCTGTGAAAGTTGTTTCAGCACTTGGAGCACATTCCTAGAACAGGGAAAAAGAATTACCAATATTGGTTACTCTTTTAATGTTTTCCATATGTATTTGGTGAATATTCCAGCTATAATACAAATGTTTGTGTGTTTCATTGTGTATCTAAACTTCTGTTAGATTTTTTTTTTGTGCATCTGTTGATATGAGGATTCAAACCATAGAAGAAGAAACTGCAAAAAGAAAAACAAAGCTTTGAAAAAACAGCAAGTAGGCAAACAAAGCTTTTAGGAAACTTGTAATTTTTTTTTTAATTCTAATTTAATCCTCAACATCAAGCAGGCAAAGCAAGCCTTCACAAAACTTGTCATTGTAATCTATTTTCATTCTTGTCTAATAGTTATACCAGTTTTGTGTATTAGTATTATTTCTTATGATGTTATTTGTTTAGTGTTTGTGATAAAACCCCTGTGATAAGCCGAAGCAGGCTTTTGAGCCAATATGTATCACATTAATTTCTAATAAAGTTATTGTTTTAAATACTTGTGGCTTGTTTTGCAGTGCCTTCATGGTAGGACTCATGAAGTTGCATTTCGACAAATGGCAGTGATATGAGCTGAGAGAAAACAGCTATCTTTATTGTTAAATTTGAAGATTCCTGCAATTTATTGCCACCCACCTGCCCACTCAAAGCAGGCATAAAGCAACAGAACATGCTCGTTCACACCAGCTCTTGCCAATAGTATAGACATGTGACAAAAAAGATATACAACCTATTGTAAATGATAAGTATAACCAAACTAATAGAAAGTTAAGCAGCCTATTAAAAAAAACTTTTACTTTTTTTTTGTTGTGTGCAAATTCCAATGTAACAAAACAATGCTGTCCTGAAAGCTTCTGTTGTGTTTCATGATAAATTTTAGAGCAGCATTCAGTTCAGCATCGTTAAGGCCATCATCGTTCATTTTTTCATGTTTCATTACAGGAAATTGTAAGATATCAGTTCTGCATTTCGACGTTTACACTTGCAGACAATTGATGTTACCGCTTCTTTTAGGTGGAATCGAAATTCCCATTTCAACTTTTATATTTTCACACAGTTGATGTTACTACCCTTGTTTTAGAGTAATTCAAGTTGAACCTCGCAGGCGACAAGAAGTCTCCTAGCGATCACAACGCCTCCCTTTGTTCAACAAACTGATACTTGACTAGGGCTGCTATACTCCAGACAAAGTGAGAGTCAGCACTGACTATCTTTCGGAGAGTCGCTCATACACTCCCATGACTCTTTTGCGATAGGAGTCGGGGGACTCTTCATAAAAGGAGGGTCCTCACAACTCTTGTTAGAGAGTCACGGGGATTACCAGGAAGGAGTCGTGTGACTCTTTTTCTCCCTTGGATAAGAGTCATTAAAGAGTCGCAGTTGACTACGTCACCTGGAGTCGCCCATACACTACCATGACTCTAGTGTGATGAGAGTCACAGGACTCTTCTTTAAATAAGAGTCAAGTGACTCTACAAACTGGAGTCGTGGAGGAGTCAAATCTGTAGCGCGCAAAGGAGTCATGGCGACTCTCTTTAAAAAAAGAGTCGAGCGACTCTACAAACTGGAGTCGATTCTGCGGCGCGCCAATACCCCCCAAAGAGAGTCATAGCGACTCTTTTTTTTTTTAAGAGTGCAGTATCGAAGGCTGCTAGGATATTGGTTCAGGCTAATCCCTCTGTCTTTCAGTCAGCGAACTCGAGCCGTTCCACCTGACCTTGTTGTTTCATAACTGATGTGTTAGAAAATGGAATGCAGATTTTCTTTACACGGCCAAAGCATAAAGTGTTATCAAATAATACCTGCCATATTCATATTCTACGTTTACAGACCGGGGTTGCCCCGCCTGTGGAGGGTGAAGATGCGAGCAGCCTCGAAGCCCTCCAACAGTTGCTGTGTGCTGCGAGCGAAAGCTGGTGCCTGACAAAGGCCAGATTGATCTTCGAATGGATGCGACTGCCTGCAAACGGCTACATGCGTTGACATTGATGGGCATATAGACTGCACAGAATGCTTATCCCTACCTGATGGAGGCTAGGAGTGTATGCATTCCATATTTTTTCTACTGATCCCTACGACAATTGCTAAATTGCGCTTCCCTGCTCCGTGATTGCGGCTACCGGACGGCCATCTTGGGACACGGAAAATTAACCTTTTGGAGCGTTGCAGAGGCTGGCCGGCAGCGTGCTGAAGACATGTTTTCTGCTTGTTTGTCGTCATTGGGCACGTTAAAGGGGCCCTGCAATAACTTTTTGACTGTTTTTTTTAATTTGGATCGAACCTGAGCGCACTGAACGTAGTAATTTAAAGAAACTTTTCTTTTCTCAAATTTCGCTTTATATTAAAAGTTATAGGCAAATTAGACTTATAAAAACAAGCAAAAAATAACCTCCTTCATGACGTCGTAGGTCCTGGCTTGAGTGGCCGTGAAGTAGTGAGCTCATCGAGCGCTCACGGCTGCCGCACTCCGTGTCGACGGCTCGAGAGGGCGCCACTAAAGCACGTGTTGGATAGGCTGTATGAAGCGGGCGGTCAGGGCGGTTCGCATTGCATTTGCTGCGCGATTAAAGACTAATTCGGCATAACGTTTCATTGGCCACAAACGACAGCAAACACGGGGTAAATATCAGTTCAGAACGGGAGCCACTTTGCGCTGCCATACCGCCAAATGGCAAAATCGCCAGCAAAGCCGGCGCCGAAAGCCTTCGGAACGCTCGGAACCGGTCGGATCCTCGACCGCAGCGCCGCCGCGCACATCCGGCATCTTTCTACGCACGCCGTTCGTCGGCGCCTCGTCGCACTAGCCCTTTCTAGTGTGCGCCGTTTTTTCCGCCGCTTGGTGGTGGGTATGTCGACGGGTCATTCCTTGTTTCCGTACTTTATAAACTGCATTTGTTTCTTTTCTGATTTCATATACCAAACAAAAACTACTTTCAAACATAACTGAAACGGTTCACGACGCTTATATTTTGTATCTCGACTAAAAAAAAAAAAGATTTTAGCGGTTCTGACCAGTAGTAAGCCCAGGACCAAAGACGTCAGATATCGCGCGCTTTCGCCAACGCGGGTCGCCCTCGTAGGTGGAGGAGCTTTCCGCGTCGTCCGGTTAAAATATAACGCACTGATATTTAGTTACTCTCTCCGTGCCCGCTGGCTTGCCCGAACCCCAAGAGACCTGGAAACCACAAAAAAGGTAGACGCCTAAATATGATTGCAGGGCCCCTTTAAGTCCACGCTCCTTTACTCCTACTCTGACGCTCCGAGTTTCATACTCCAGGCACAGCAACTAAACGGCGCATGGCGTACAGGAGCGCGACACATACCGATCCTATTGACGAGCCGCACAAGCTCCTTCCCACCGCACGGTTATGACGAACCTGGCATCCCGTGGATACGGGTGGGAGAAGCCAAAATTATTTCGGTGGTAAATTAATTAAAGCCAGTGTAGAGGGGCAGGGTACAAAGTAAAAGAGACGGCGACGTTATGAAGTTTCTACGAACGTTTAAATATTTCTGAAAGGTTTTGAGACTCGCTTCGAGCACGTACGGGGAAAGGTACCTTGGCTGATCTATTTATTGACCATGAAAGCTGTTTATATTTAAATTAAAGACAACATTCTTGAACCCGTTTGTCGAAGCACGAAACCCTCACACTTGCCAGATATTTCGTGGTTCCGTATTGCAGCGAGACGGAATGGGACGGAAGCTGTTGATGTGCTATGCTGATACTGGAACACTGTCGTTCAATAGATAGCACGTCAATTCGTTTCAGGCGAGACATGAACATGATGTTTCGGCTTTCCGTTCGAAGTACCTTGATTCTCTGGGCAAAGCATCCTAGGAAGGGCAGCGGTCCGACTGTCTTCTCATCTCAACAACTTTTCTGTCGCTGTGCTGTCGGTAACCTACCGTTCAATAGATGAATTCGTTTTCAGGCGAGATGCATGAACAAACCTTTCCCGCAATGCTAACTGATGCTTCGGCTTTCCAATCTAAGCATCTTTATTTGCTGCAGCTGGGACCAAGCATTTTAAAAAGGGCAGCCGTCCCACTGTCTTCTCGGCAACTTTTCTGTCGCCGAGCTATCAACACGCTCGTTCGATAGATCACTTTGTTTTCAGGCAAGACGCATGAACAAACCTTTTCCGGAAAGCTATTTGCTGTCTTGGCTTTCAAATCAAATTGTTTTTACCTGCTGGATTAAGCACTAATGGACTGAAAAGGAGCAGCTGTCCGGCTACGCCTTTCGTTTCAACAATCTCAACAATAGCACAGCCATCTTGTTTGCGGACGTGACATCACGGAGCGCGAAGAAGTCACTTGTGCTCCAAGAAATGCTCGGAGCACGAAGAGCACGCTCGAGTGTCAGTCTCCGGCGGCGCTCCCGTCTGTTTAGTGAAAGGAGTGCCAAACGCTCGCAATGTGTAAACAATGAGAATTTCCTTTGAAAACACATGAAATTTTTTTGCAAAAGCGCGGCACCGCAGGAAAAAGGCACAACTTGTCGAACGCGAATCTCGCCGGTCTTGCGGCGTGATCAAAGCTTCATTGACCTGCCAAACTGCTGCGTGTCTGTGCCTTTTCACGCTTGGATACTTATCAAGAATCGATGCCATGGCAGAGCTTTGAAGGTATGTCGCACGTAGACGTCTTCTCTATCACCCAGCTGTTCCAGCGAGTTGCTATCAATAGGAAACGAAATCGGTGGTTGCTATTATGTATTAACCATGGCTATGTTCCAAATCTACTCAAATGGATCACATGACAGCACAAATAGAGCACTGCTGCGGAGGAAGGTAGGTTTTCGAAGGCAAAAGTATGAAGCGGCGAGATCGAAAGTTTTTCAAACGTGGCCCGTCCATATGGTTGTGTGTAATCTGTCGCCTTCGCCATAGCTTCCTACCCCTCCTTTGTCGCCACTGGATCATGCCCGTTTCTGGACTGCAAGTGCCGCAAGTTACAAATACAGTCGTAAGAGTAAAGTAAAATGCTGCTCCAGAGGCACATGCATCTTCATGCACGTTGCACTCACGAAACAAATCCACACGGCGTTAATTCTTGATCGGTATTCAAGCGTGCGAAGACAAAGATGCAGCACTTTGGCATGCCAAGGAAGCTTTGATCATGCCGCCAGAACGGCGAGACTTGCGTTAGACGAGTTGCCCCTTTTTCTTACGGTGCTGAGCTTTCATAAAAATTTCCACGTGTTCTCAAACGCCATTCTCACCGTTCGGGGTTTTAACAAACTTATTCGGTAAATGACGACGAACGAGCAGAAGATATGTCTTCAGCTTGCTGCCGCCCAGCCTCCGCAACGCTCCAAAAGGTTGACTGATAATCTTTGTCCCAAGGTGACCATCCGGTGGCCCCACCTGAGCTGAAACGACCAAGCGGAGACGCGCGATCCAGTAAATTGTCGTGGAGATCAATGGTATTGCTTGCACGGCGTACTATTAGTCTTCAGAGCAAACACAAGTGTCGCTGCGGTCGCCACGTCTTGATTGGGTGAGGTGTACCGTGATGTCTAGCAACGGACTGCGCTTCGCGTTCTGGCATCTGGCTCGCTCCCCTGCACCCGTTTCCTCACGATCGGAGGTTTGTGATCATGCTAACCTACTGTTCAGCGCTGCAATGCAATTTCCAAAAAGAAGCTGGTATCGTATTCTACCACCCGAAAACTTCGAGATTAAAGAGAGCATGGACAGTCAGACTAAGGATGGGAAAGGCACCGTCGACATCGGCCGTTGGTGAGCTGTAAGCACGTTGAGAAGCGGGGCTTCGTTTACCCAGTGTACAAGGAGCTACAATTGAAAACGAGCGTGTTGGTTAATAGCAGACATGTACAAATTACTCAAAAAAGGTAGTTAAGTTAAGTTACTGAGTATCGACGCCAAAAGTAATTAGAGTAGAGTAGAAATTACGCATTTGTAATAGTAATTGAGTAAACTACTAACTACTCTTAAAAGTAGCGAGTTACTTTCAAGTTACTTTCGAAGTTACTTTTTTATATTTTTGTGGTGGCGAAATGAAGACCAGTTTTGATCAATGAAAAACCCTGCGAGCCTAGAATAAATGCAGTCCATTTATAGCTTGCGTTTTCGCCAAAATATTTTATTCGCTCGCAGAACTTTCAAAGTTCTTGATAGGAGAGTTTTCCCCTTTTCCTTTTAAAGACGTCCCCAGCCAAGCTAAACGGACGTTCCACCGTGGCACTGAATGGAACGGCAGCGTTGAATTTGAGAAACAGGCTGTGCAGGGTCAAATAAGCGGGTGTCGGCATCTTAGGTGTCCATGACGAAACATGTGAGGTTCGCCTCGGGTAGAGGGTCTTTTATAACAAACTATCCTCCTTTTTTCTTTTTTCTTCGTCAAGTTGAGATTGTTATGACTGGCCCCTCCTAATTCCGACGTCGTTCTGAGAGTACGCTGAGCGAGTGCACCAGACCGTCAAGGGTTCAAGTCTCGCGCCACGACGATGAGATCATCCGGACGACTGCGCGTCCCGTTGTAGTGCTAGTGCTACGCTACTGAAAAAAGAAATGTTTTGGTCTAACAGAAGATGAACCGAAGTGTACTTCGCCGCTGACGCCGGGTCCAACAAAAGGATCTCCCAAGGGTAACTCGCAATCCTCGCCGGCGACTACAATATTCTGACGCGTCTGACACGCCTGACAAGTAAATCGTTTTTAACGAAGAGGAGGTCTCCCAGGCATGGATGGTCGGAAGGACACGAAGGATTACGTCAACAAGCATCGTCGCTCGTATACAGTTCCAGCTGGAAGCGGGAACGTGCTTCCATGAACGGATTATCCGTGCCAGGGTTTGTGCGCGGGGGAGTCCGGCTTTGCCAAGGCGTATGCGCTGACGAGAAGGCGACCATGGGAACAGGCGCCCAGCTGCGAGGTCACTCCAGTGGCGCCTCCCGTGGAACCTACCGCTTGAGTCAGAACTCATTCAAGACAGACAACAACTCTCGGAGTGTCCCCGTCTTTCACGGTTGCAGCTGGAAACGCGGCGCCTGCGTGCATTACCGGATTAGGTCAATACCAGACCAAGGCTTGTTAAGCATCTCTTCCTGCATTCGTGCGTGGGGTGTTATGTTTTGGCTGCTCGTCGCCACCTTGACCCAAGGACGCCTTCCCGAACAAGGGGGCCTTATGTTAGGGAATGCCTCTTCATCTGCCGGCGTCTTATTCATTTCTGCGCTCAAACTTTCGTGATGGGCAAAATTAGCACTATATAATTTCGAAAGTAGTTAGTAATTTGAGTAGAAGTTACCTGAAAAAAGTAGTTAAATTAAACTACTAATTACCTAAATGAAATTGTAATTGAAAGTTACCAAGTTACTCAAAAATGTAGTTAAACTACAGTAGTTTGAGTAGAGTAGTTGAACTACGTCCAAGTCTGGTTAATAGATACAAAACTTGAAAGTATAAAACAGAGAGGACGAGGACGGGAACAGGACATCTTTCATTTAGCAACAACATAGAATGGTACAACGATAAAACCGCCCCCAAGGGTCTCGACGTTCTCAAAGAGGGAAAGGAGATACTAGTTATAAAGGAAAGGGAATACAGTAAAAGAAAAGTTTGAAAAGCGCATCAGTAATCTAGTTATTTTCGATTACTTAGAATTAACCTTAGTCATCGTCAGTGATAATGCAGAATTATTCTTGTTTGCAGTCCAAAAAAGAGAATTGTACTATAAATATAAGAGTTTAAAAATCTGTAGCGTCATGACGAGGTGTCAATATTCTAGTCATCTCTGGTGTTAAGAATTCGACCTCTGTCTTTGTCAATGATAATGACGGTGCAGAAATGTTGTTGTTAACAGTCCCCATGGCAAATGACTCGATGATTTCTCTCCCAAATCTGTTGTTGTGCCCGCCCAGTATCTTAGTATTAGAAAAATGAGGAGTACAGTCATCGCATGTGCGGCTGTGAACGACAATGGGGTGATACTACTCAGTTGAAGCCTTTGATGCTTCCAAGTTATGTTCTCTGAGTCGGTGGTTGACGCATCTCCCAGTCTGTCCAATGTACTGACTGCCACAGCTTAGTGGAATCGAATAAACCTTCCTTTCTTCGCATTCTACGAACTTTTTTGCATGTTTTACATTGCACCCTCGGGGACTGTCGCTCCCATTAACCTTTTTGCACGTCTGTTTGAGGCGCATACGACAAGAAAAAACCACACTCGTGTCGAACTTGGACGCGATAGACCTTAAACGGTGCGCGGAATTGTGCATGTAGGGAATCACAGCGAAACGACCTTTCTTTTTTAAAACAACTTGCGGAAGTTGTGGTTTGATAATGAACCTCTCAAGGGTGGAGCGAAGCAGGTCAGCAGGAAAGCCTGCTTTTTCTAACCTCTGCTGCTGCAACTTGAGGCTACTTCCGGAGAAATGCGTGCATGACTTGGAGAATGAGGACTTGAAAAGTGACCTTACTATTCCATGCTTAACGGACTTGGAGTGTGCACTGGTGAAAGGGAGGACTGGCTTCTCCGACCTCTGCTGGAAGGCCCAACAAACACCTGAGGAATGAGGATGCAATCGTAAATCCAGAAATTGTAATCCTTCCACTGAAGGATTTTCCCGGGTAAAAGTAAGCCCTGCCGCACAGTCTTTGAAAACTTCAAAGATGCTGTCAGCGGACGCAGCATCTGGATAAATGACCAAGTAATCGTCTGAAAGGCTGAGGGAGGATGATATTAGACAATGTCTAATATCATCCTTCCTCAGCCTTTCAGAGTCCAAAACTCCCTTGAATTAATCACCCGGCTTCGATTCGCTTCATTTTTGTTCCATCCCGCACTCAGTTATGTCCTTCGACATTGAAGATATGTATTACAGCCTAGAACCAAAACTCATCTTAGATTCTGTGACTAATGCAATCCATGAACACGGAATTTGCGACTTTCAAAATTCCTCCGGTGTTTCGGTTGAGGGCTTCATCGACCTGATATATACTTATTTACAGTCCACTTTGGTAGAATACGAAGGAAATATTTGCAGACAAAAGAAAGGAGTTTGTATAGGCTCTTGCCTTGCAGCTGTCCTTAGCGAAATATTTCTTCTTTTTGTTGACAGGGCTATCAACGATCAGTTAAAAAAGTCCTTCCAGGGTTGCCTAGTTTTTAGGTATGTTGACGATTACTTGGTCATTTATCCAGATGCTGCGTCCGCTGACAGCATCTTTGAAGTTTTCAAAGACTGTGCGGCAGGGCTTACTTTTACCCGGGAAAATCCTTCAGTGGAAGGATTACAATTTCTGGATTTACGATTGCATCCTCATTCCTCAGGTGTTTGTTGGGCCTTCCAGCAGAGGTCGGAGAAGCCAGTCCTCCCTTTCACCAGTGCACACTCCAAGACCGTTAAGCATGGAATAGTAAGGTCACTTTTCAAGTCCTCATTCTCCAAGTCATGCACGCATTTCTCCGGAAGTAGCCTCAAGTTGCAGCAGCAGAGGTTAGAAAAAGCAGGCTTTCCTGCTGACCTACTTCGCTCCACCCTTGAGAGGTTCATTATCAAACCACAACTTCCGCAAGTTGTTTTAAAAAAGAAAGGTCGTTTCGCTGTGATTCCCTACATGCACAATTCCGCGCACCGTTTAAGGTCTATCGCGTCCAAGTTCGACACGAGTGTGGTTTTTTCTTGTCGTATGCGCCTCAAACAGATGTGCAAAAAGGTTAATGGGAGCGACAGTCCCCGAGGGTGCAATGTAAAACATGCAAAAAAGTTCGTAGAATGCGAAGAAAGGAAGGTTTATTCGATTCCATTAAGCTGTGGCAGTCAGTACATTGGACAGACTGTGAGATGCGTCAACCACCGACTCAGAGAACATAACTTGGAAGCATCAAAGGCTTCAACTGAGTAGTATCACCCCATTGTCGTTCACAGCCGCACATGCGATGACTGTACTCCTCATTTTTCTAATACTAAGATACTGGGCGGGCACAACAACAGATTTGGGAGAGAAATCATCGAGCCATTTGCCATGGGGACTGTTAACAACAACATTTCTGCACCGTCATTATCACTGACAAAGACAGAGGTCGAATTCTTAACACCAGAGATGACTAGAATATTGACACCTCGTCATGACGCTACAGATTTTTAAACTCTTATATTTATAGTACAATTCTCTTTTTTGGACTGCAAACAAGAATAATTCTGCATTATCACTGACGATGACTAAGGTTAATTCTAAGTAATCGAAAATAACTAGATTACTGATGCGCTTTTCAAACTTTTCTTTTAGTGTATTCCCTTTCCTTTATAACTAGTATCTCCTTTCCCTCTTTGAGAACGTCGAGACCCTTGGGGGGCGGTTTTATCGTTGTACCATTCTATGTTGTTGCTAAATGAAAGATGTCCTGTTCCCGTCCTCGTCCTCTCTGTTTTATACTTTCAAGTTTTGTACAAGGAGCTGGGTGAGACTTATGCGGACAGAATTTTCATAGCTTTTCCAACCGTGTTTGTCACGTTTACCTTCATAATTGGGTTATAAGTATGGAAAGCTATCGGTGGAGGCAATTCCGTCGATGAACCCCCCCGCCCCCCCTTAGCGAAAAGTCGTTCAAAATCAGTATACTGAAAGTATACTAATAGTGAACTTAGGGTATGTACTGAAATCGTACTAGTTTCACACTTTTATGAAACAAAATAGTATACCTTTAGTACATCCCCAGTACATATGTAGTATACCAGAAGTGCACCTCGAGTGTACTTTTAGCATACTATGAGCGCACGTTTAGTACACTACATGTATGCTTTTAGTGTACTAAGTGTACACTACCAGTACATATATTTGGAGTGTACCAGATAACTTGCACCAAACTTAAAAAAAAAACAAAAAAAAAACGGAGCGTTCTGCGGGAGTGAAACCAACTGTACGCCGTTAGAAAGTCTCTGGCGAAAGTGCACGAAATTGTTTTAGTGCGCCAATTTATTTAATTAAGAGTAACAAGCTAACATTTGAAATCTTCGTTTAAAAGCCGAGGTGTGAAATGGAAAGTTCTAGAGCGCATTAAGAAACACCCAATTAAACCATTTTCAACAAGGTGCACTTTGCATGCTCCTTTTTCCTAGCCTTCAAAAAAACGCCCGCGAAATACAAAAAAATACCGCGTGACACCTCGCTTCCCCAATCACGGCGTGCGAGCGCGCCGCGAATGTGCGTTCTTTGAAGGCCAGAAAAAGCACGAAAACGTATTATGTTTCAAACACTTTAACTGGGTGTTTCTCAATGCGCCCTGCAACCTTACAATTGACATCTTGGCCCTTACAAGAATATTTGACAGGTTAGCTCATTAATCTTAGTTATTTACATAACCAGGCGCATTAAAAAAATCTGTGCACTTTCTCAAGACGCTTGCTAACGACAGTTGATTTCACTCCTGCAGAGCCCTCGGGTGTTTTTTTAAGTATGGTGCAAGCTATCTGGGACGCCGTGTATGTCGGGCGTTCTGAATGGAAACAATGGTCTCCAATTGGCCAGAAAAATCGGCGCCTGCATTTAAAAAGCTGACTTTTCAAAGGTGTTTCTTTGAACGGCTGTATTCCAACGTGCGAAATTTCATGTCATTAAGCTCCATTCTCGTGAAATGTTAAGAAATGCCGTTGACAACTCAATTGATGATGATAATGCAGAGGCGCCACCATCGGGAGATGCACTCTTAAAAATGAGTCAGGAAATTAACGAGGAAATCTTTGGCAGCTCTATTCCTCGTGAAAATGACATACCGGCGTCTTCTGAAACTGTGTGAAAGAAGTCATAAAGAAAAGGTGCATTGCATTTTTCAACTGAAAGTATGTATGTGTAGCATACAAACATTATGATCAGTGTTCTTCGCGTAATTGATAAGACAGAAATTGAAATCCTACTTATCACTTTATTCAAGTTTCCGAGCCTGCCTCACTGTACACTCTCCTTTGTGATGATGGTATGCCATTACATCCTGCGTAAAAAGAGAAGAGAAAATTACCCTATGCCATTCTCTGATATAACATCACATGTTATATCATAGGACCACTATGGTGAGGAAGGCAAGATAGTAACAACTTCATTCTGACAAAAGAGTGAGGAAAATCGGACAATATCGTTTCTGAAAGCCTGATATGTCAGACATTGGTGGTGTGCCTTCTTTGCAGGCCCAGGGCTATGCTACAGGTAATAGTGTTCATTGCAGGGCACAACATTTATTACCTCGAATCTTAGGCACCATAAAGAAAAAAAAAAATAATTTAAGGTTGCAGCTTCTACATTTTAAGCACATGGATTGATGAAGGCCCTAACGAAAACATCTGAGAATGGCCAATTTCAGAGCTGTGTGTGCTAATAATAAATTTGTATTTTAGAAGTTTAGTATAATAATACGGTATTCGATATTGGTTTCAAGATTAATTGTACTACTGTAAACAACCTAATTTTTGCGAAGGCTTAGTTTTTGCCAGTTTATCGAAATTGCTCAAAATTGGTCATGCAAAAAAGTAACCCCATGGATACAAATGCATTGAACATTACTCCTGATTGCAAACTTTTGTACCTGGAAAGTATTCTCAACACTAACACTTCATAAAATGAATAAAATATTGAGCTCGCGCAAACAAAGTCGCTTATGCCATTCAAACCATTCAAAGTGCTCGCAGAGTCACCATTGCGATATATTTGCTTTGTTCAGTGCGCTTCTCCGCATGTGCCAGTGCGCCGCAGAGATTAGTTCTGGATGAAATCCCAAGAATAGGGGGACATACACACTTTTTGATAAAATAGAAACTAAAAATGTTCACGTCGAATGGCTTCCCAGGAGACTTCTCGGGTTCGGATGCACTGTTACTCCGCAACAAGCAGGCTCCCTTGGGATGACAAGAAAAAACCCCGCGCCCTGAACGCTGTTCGAACGAGCACTCGGGAGAGTTGAAAATCCTGTCAAGCGCTCGCTATCGGGACAGGCCGCTTACTTATGGTGGCTTCATACCTGTCTGCTCGATGCATCATCCAGCCACCCATAATAGAGATCAGTGGGCGGATGTCACTTTTACTCTTGTGATGCAGGTCCCTGCAGGTTCTCATAGGTTGCAACCTGCTAGCCCAACTGAGTCCGGCCGGCAGCCCTGAGGGGAATGTCAATTACACTTTTTTAGATGCAGACACCCACATTTTGCGTGTACCTGAAAGAAGCTCTAACACAGAGCAAACAAAATGATTGGCCTTTTTTTAATGCCTCCTTTTCTTTTCCTGAGAACACACATACAAGTCATACGCTATTACACATTCAGTGGTACGGCTTAATTTATGATAAGCACTTTTTTATATAACTTCGAGCTTTTAGAATAAAGATTCAATATAGTGGGTCGGACATAAATGGTTGCTATGAGCTATCCTTTATATTTACACATTATCTGATATCATAAAAGCACTAGAGCAGGGTAGGACTGAAGTGCATTAATTATATATTTCTAACCAATTAAAAGTTGGCATTTATTTATTAGTATTGGCTATTATTTTTTGACAAAGAATAACTGGGCAAGTTGGTACGTTGGTAGTCTTTCAACTCCATCGAATATTCAGGTCCTTTTAACATTTTTAATGCTTTTGCTTTTTCTAACTGCTCTGCCTTTTGTAGCGGCTTTCGCTGCCACTAAAAACGTGACATCCAAACTCACTTTATTCACAACACACAATCGCAAACTTGGAAAGCGTGCCGCTTCGGCATACGCAAAAAGATCGTCCGTCTCTACGGCACAGGCATCAATCAGCACGGGCAAGAAATCATGCTGCTCGCTCTTGTAACGTTTTTCTCGCTCCCGCTTTAAGAAACAAATCGTTGGCCAGAGACTGTTGGGACCACACGTCCAGAACTAGCATGACCTGTGACTGCTTGAACTGCCGTCAGACTGCACTTGAACGCTGCGCAAAAGCGTCGTCGGGCGACCGTCGTAGGGACGGCGCCCAGGACAGGCCCTCGGCTGGCCCTCGGTTCCGCCGCACGCGAATCTTTCTCACTCTGCGGAGAGAGCCATAAGTTTTGAAGATACGCTCTTCTCAAATAACGAAATAAAACCGGGTAGAGCATAGTGAGAGTCAAGCATAGCTTAGCAAGCAGACGGTACACGACAAACTTTGAAACAGCGGCGCACTTCGCAGAAACAAAAGAAACTTCCTCACCTTCGCTTGCACCAGTCGGCCATGACTGTCCGCCACTTGCGACGCTGCGTCTCACAGCTCTCAGTAATCGCTTGCTATTATTGAACACGGTATTCGTAAGTAAGCTATCTAAAATATCGGCTAAAACGGCTAAAACGTAAAAAGAAAGCGATGCTCGAACCCTCCGGAACTAAAAGTGCTAAAAGGGCGGCCGAACGGAAGCTGATTCCAATAGCGATGGCCTTGCGCAGTTTTCAAAAGTCTCTTCTTTTTGTTCTTTGTTTTTTTGAAGACAAAACTAAGCAAATCAATATATTAATAATTAATAATTTCACTTTATTATATTCATAAAAAATTAACAAAACGTTTAGTCTATCTTAGGTTTTATCTAAACTTTCGGTTTTCTTTTTCAGTGTAAAACCGAAACTATCTCAAGCAATTTCTCCCTTGTCGCCAAGGCTATTTTGATTCATCAGCGCATGCTTTTACCGCTGGAATTTCGGCTTTTCTGGAAGGATCGCCTCTCGCGGCACATAAATAATGAGTGCAACCTCGTGTTTTGAAACAATAAGCGTGCCCGTCTTTTTTGACGAGGGAAAGACAGGTTAAATTTACGCAAATTTTTTACAGTGTGGAACTCTCGATCGACGGTGTTGTTCGTTGTTGCAATTGTCAATCTCTTTTCACGTGAATTGAGATGTCTTAGATTTTCGCAAGACAAATCTACACCATGAAACACTTTCGGTGAAAGCTTGAGGTTGTTACATGAAGGCGCCGATTTTTTCATCTAATTTCAGAGCGAGCTTCCATTCATTACACCACTTCGCTTACGCGGTTCAGAAGTTGATTTGCGCTGCATGCGACTATGCAAGGTGGAGGATCTTGCGTCCCCATTGTTAGCCGTGGTTTCCTTTGCCTCCTGTCCTTTTGCTTGCTGTAGATGCAGATATCTGAAAGAGCGTATAGTGTGCTGAGACCTGCATTGCAAAAATACTGGATAATCCTGCAAACGTAATTTGTCTACTAACCTATAAGGCAGCACGCAAGTGGCGGTGCACTTTGAAAACAAAGACATGTGCATGCTTTTGCATCAGCAGCATCAAATACTTGGTGCAATTGCGATCGCCTATAGCTTCCGAATAGTGCTAATAGTTTTTAACAGTAAACTTTTATTATTCAATAAAGGTAACAAATACAGTTCAGGAAAAATAAAAATTATTATCGCTCTAAAAGTAGACTTTTCAATTGATTAATATAGTAAAGATGCCTAGCTAAAATAATTATTGACAAGTTAGGTAACGATACTTTCCGTGGCGTACAATGTAGCTAATTTTTCTATTTGTGTTTTTTTAAGGCGTATAGTTCCAGTGTCATTTGCGACGTAAGTATGCTCTGACAGTGCCGGTCGTTCCCCCGGGAAACTTTGGGACCACGTGGTCTGCACTGAAATGAGAAATGAAGCATCCCTTTGTCACAATATTGCAGCTATACCCGGTGCTATTTTTTAATCACCAGGTTTTTAGAAAAAAGGGGCTCACTGCCACGTTGATTCAGTCTTCACTCTGTCGTGCGACTCGGCGGACATTACATGGGTGAATAACCGCGGCAACATTTTTATTAATTAACTAAAGTCCGTAAATTACCTTTTTTACTAGTGCTGTTTTAGAGGCAGTCATTATTAAAGCCTAACCCAATCAAAATTTGTTCACGAAACAGCAAGGTGCTTTGAGATACTTATTTATCAAATTTTGCACTTTCTTACCCCGATTCAAGAACCACGCGCGGCATAGGCGGGGAAAGTGGAGAGTGACTTAGCGGTTTTGACATGGCATGTCGGTGAGGGCATGTTTGTTTGTGTTAGCGAGAACTTCTCATATTGGAGTTCCGTGCATTATTTAATTTCCTAATGAAGTTACAAACCTCATAAAGTGCTGTCGCATTCAGCATGAACAAACTTGCACACTTTTGACAGCGTGCCTTTGGTGGATGCTCCAGCATCACACCTCAAACGGTGCGTCCGAAGCGACTTCGTAAGCATAACATACTGCACTCTGTCCAGCGCGCTGTTTTTTAATCAGGCGACGAAAGGCAGACTTTTAGCTATGAATAACCCAAAACTCGTCGCCTTTTCGCAAATTGTTTAAGTTGGGCTAGAGTTTATTCATAGCCCCTTCAAAATTGAAAGTTCAACATGGTCAATAACACTGTAAATTAAAAAAGTTAGACAACGTACTGTGACGTTTATTTACTCATCTAATGTTCGCCGAGCCCCGTAAATATTCTGTGAAAAAGGCATCGGCCTATTTATTGCGTTTTTAATACGTTGATGCTAACAATCGCACTATATATATATATATATATATATATATATATATATATATATATATATATATATATACCCGTTACTATAATTGGAGTACGCCGACTGGAAGCACTGAAAGTAAGCCTTTAGTACACTTGAGTGCACTTCTTGTATACTGATTTTGAACTACTTTTTACCGTGGGCACTACGATTCTACTACATGTACTAGTTTTGTACGGACGAGTATACTTTCAGTCTACCGCCATTTTACTGGAAGTATACTTTAAGTACACTTAAAGTATACAATCAGTACAAAGACCGCACTGAAAGTATACTTTTAGTATACCTTAGTACACTTCGAGTGTACTGATTTTGAACGACTTTTCGCTAAGGGCCCTCCACACGATATAAAGCGGTTGTGCAAGGGATTGTGGAAGCGGCGGTGTAAGTGTTTCAGACACTGAAATTCTGTTCTTTGCAGGTTCATGAGTTAAGCGCGAGACACATGCGCGAAAAATCTATCCGATCCGACGTCCGATCCGGCAGTACGACTGCCTGATCCGAAAAATTTGGTCGCTTCAGGCGTCTGATCAGCGATCCGACATGCGTCCAACGCGCCAGATAGTTTCGCACGGCGAACGGATTGTCGGATGCGTCCAGCCAATGACAGCACAGCTAGCGCAAACGTCATGATGATACTGGGTCTGTCGGGACGAATAAGAAATCGGGACGGGCGACGGGAAGCCGGACGCGTGGATCCCGCTGGTCCATTCGAGAAAGATGGCCCCGGCAAAGAATGCACGCGCTAACGAGAACGAGCTTCTAGCTTCGCTCGTGCGAGCTAAACCGTCATTCTGGGACCAGAGATCTATGAACGCGGACCTCCGCTGGAGTGCTTGGAAGTTGGATCTCCTGGGCGGAGCCGAACGGATCGTCGTGTCGCTTGCAAGGTCGGAAGCGTGTGTCTCGATTCGGAGCGGCGTTCGGACTGTCGGATCGGACGTCGGATCGTACGTCGGATCGGACGATTCTGCCCTCCATGTGTCTCACGCTTTAGGAGAACATCAGACCCCGCTTTGCGGGCATACAAATGGCATTAAAGTCAAAGGCCTTTGGGCGGTCTCACTTGTAATTTTCTCTCCATGGCCCAGAATATATTTAACATGTCGCTCGAGCAGAGTGCAGCTTTTTCGCTGAGGCGTTTTTGTTTAGAAACAAAGTTGAAAAAACCTCTTAATTTATTCAAATCATCAGCAGCGTTGATTGTGCGAGATGTAAATATATTGCAATGCTCCTGCAACTGTGGTGGCATTTCTTCCTTTTCATATACGAGCTGTGATTCATGCGCTGTCTGCCCTGGAAACCATGCTCGGAATGTTGGTTGAAGTTTCGCCTGCAGCTACAGACCATACCTCAAAAAGGCCGCATATAATAATTCACATTTCCTACGTAAAATGTGCACAAAAAAGAAAACAGAAACTAGTATGCCGACAGCTAACGCCGTCTCGGCCTTTGCAGGGCAAGTGAGGGGATAAATTTTGTCCTCAGCATGACGTCACCCCGGCTCGCCGTAAGGGGTCGCCACCCAAACTTCTCGGTGCTAATACTCTCACCATACAATGCGCCTGGTATTTGTGTGGCCCCTGGTCATGAAATCATTATCAGTTTACCATTCCATCTCACCGGGAGCCCGATTTTGGTCATCGAGGTCTCAACCGGCTTGCACTGAAGAAGTATTAGCGAGTTCGTTTCACGCCACTCGTGCCCATGCGTGTCCACTCGCAGCGTGGAGCGGGTTTGTTTCAGCCGGCACTCCACGAGTGGTTGCACTCTTCGAGTTCGTTTCATCGCTGACACCCCACGCGTGCATGCACTCGCTGCACCGAGAAAATCGAGAGTGCGCCAAAATGCAATCCCGTCATGCCTCGCTCCGGCCAGGCCAGCGAGGAGCGGGAGCAGACGACGAAAGTTTGTCTGCTACGATGTGTCGCAGAACTGAAAGGAAAAAAAAGTAGATTTTCTGATAGAAATTGCGTCCCGCGGGACACGGAATCAAACGCAAGCTTGAACTGTGAGCGTCTCCTATTTCATGAAGGAAGCAGTTGACAAACCATGCTTTATTTGGAGGTTTTAAGTCGCTCTGTTGCCGTAAAAACGCTGAAATATACCTGTGTGTAAGGAAATGCTCGGAACAAACCCATCAGCGACCCTCAAGATGTTTATCACCAACGTGTGCGGGTGAACAATTTAACATTTGTCGACAAAACTCCCCCAGCAGAAACCTTTGACTCCCCAATAAGCATCAGAGAAAGCTAAACATAGTGATTTTACCCGAGGCTTGGGCAACGTCATCATGTTTAACATTTACCTACGTGAGCTAACTTGCCCCGTCATATTTTGTTCGAGAAAGCTCTCGTTCTCGACGCCCTCACCAAAACTAATATCTGATCCACCTGTAATGACAATCGAAATCGAAAGTCCCACGAAAATTTTTGCTGGATATTCCAGCAGACTAGTTTTAAGGCATTATGTGTGGACCCTTTCAGTGGTCCACACATAATGCCATGCTCAAACGGATCAAGCTTCTGCTCGGACAGCATCATCCGTTTTCTTCAGTGTAAATGGTTATGAGAATTGAAAGATCGCAACCAGCTGCTTTCTAGACAGCTGGTTGCGGAAATTTACGCCGTCTGTAACTATCTCTATGACAGCCGAGTTGCTTGAAGTCATCGCAACTATAAACTACAGGCTGCAGCGACCAACGTTTGTAGATAAACGTTGGTAGCGACTACACTCTCGCATTCCCACCCATCTCTTCGAACAGCAAGGCGCCAGTTTCGGTTTGAGGTTGGTATTTCTACAACATAGATGGCGGCAGCATCAGTCTTCCGCACTTGGTGCATTTGGCGAATTTGTTTGAGTCCAGGGGGGCTAAGCTCGCCTCCGGCGGGAATCTCTCCGATGCCACGTCACGAGGGAGGGGAGGAGCTTCTTTTGACTCCGCCCCGGCGAGTTTCCCACTTCCCTCTTACATTTCCGACCCCCCGGGCGGCGGCGAGTTCCCCAGCGTAGCTCCGATTTTTCCCTACGCTCCGCAGTGAAGGGTTTTTATTTTATTTAAATCGGGGGATCGGTGGCCGGCTGGGCTAGCGCACACCAGCTCGGAGCATGTCGAGCGAAAGGTCCGTTGCAGAACCCAGGATGCTGGGTTCAATCCCCACCCCTGCCCGTTTCGATGTTGATGAGCATCGTACCGGCGTGCAGTCGTGTAACACTACTGCGGGATGGACGTTAAAGACCCCAGGCTAGCGGTTGCACGGCACTGCGTGGCTAAATTTCTCATCTACAGCTGGGAGAATCTTCCCCGTTGAGGCAGACCAAGTTTTAGGCAGTATCAACATACATACAGCCCAATTTTTATATTTAAATCGTAAATGACAAATAAGAATAGGTAACAGCAATGATGCTAATTATACAAACATTGCTTGGATGTGGGCTAGTTGACTAGACATTGTGATGGTTTGCTGCGCCACGTAGATGCGAGAAAAACGCTCTTGATAAAGATATAAACTAAAGCAGAGTATAGACGAAAAACAACATACAGGAATGGCGCAGACTAACAACTGTGTAATTTCTTTCTTATCTTTCTCCCCCACACACCGCCACACAGGCACAATATTTTTTTTTTCTTTCAGAATAGGGTGCACGTGGAGCGAAAGCTCGCGCTGCAGAACCCAGGATCGCGGATTCACCCCCACCCCTGCCCCTTACGATGTTGATGAGCATCGTACCGTCATGCGGTCGTGTATCACTACTACGTGGTGCACGTTAGAGACCCTAGGCTAGCAGTCATACTGCACTGGCTAAATTGCTTATCTACAGTAGCTAACAATGACGCAATGTTCTGGCATGTTCTCCTGCTGTATAAACAACTAACGGCCAATTTGTTTGTCAAAATACGGTGTGGAGGGAGAAAGATGAGAAAGAAATTACACAGTTGTTATTCTGCGCCGTTCATGTACATTGCTTTTCTTCTATCATCTGTTTTAGTTTCAATTTTATGAAGTGCGTTTATCTTGCATCTACGCAGCGCAGCAACCCATCAAAATAATTGTAAAAGCCCGTAGGTAATGATAAATTGCGTTCCTGGTTACAGATTTCCGTAAAAACACACTTGTTTCTAGGATTCACTTTGTAGAATTTGTATGTAGGATTCACGACGGGGACGACGGTTCATTCACGGCTCCATCGCCTCTAGCCCTGTTCGCCCCGCAGTTCATCGTACAGCCACCGTGCCACGTCTTTCGAGAGGCGATAGTGTTGTTGAAAATCAACGTCGTCCCTGTCAAACACATTGGCGTGGCTTAAATACCTATGCCGACGGCAAAACACGAACGAAAACGCTGCCATTTTGGACGCTTCTCCCTGATCTCGCGCCCAACTCGCCCAAACTCGCCTAGGTCGGAGCCGGCAAGCTTTTCCCATCCGCGGCGGCTTCTGACACGTCACAATGACGTCACCGCATCTCGCCGCGAGTTCCGAATATGCAACTCTCCGACCGCCTCAAACCCTCCGTTTTACGTCACGATCTAGGGAGTGTCGGCGCGTGTCGTCATGCACGGCGCCGACCAATCGCGGCGGTCGGCGAGTTTGGCGGAGAACTCGCCTCGATCTCGCCGCGCCGAGCTTAGCCCCCCAGTTCTCCGTGCAACACTCTGCGAGTGCGATGCATTCTGGGAGAGAACTCGAACGGTGCCAGTGCGTGTGAAACGAACTCGCTACAAAATACCACGACCAGACGCATCGTCTGCTAACATGAGGGAATAATAATGAGTTGGTTTGCTACTAGGTATCATTCTCTGACAGGAACAAAATGACGAACAGACTGGCAAGTCATCCGCAAACAGAGCCAAAAAGGGACAATCGTCTGCTACAAATTGTGTGCCGCGCAGAGTGAGATCAAAAACTAATTGAAATATGGAACATTGGCTATTTTGCGGATGCAATTGGTGTCCTGTGCTTCGTTTGCCTATGCTGATTTGTTTTCTGGCCGTGTGTAACTTGACGCCCACTGGTGCTAAAACAAGAGCTTGGGATAAGCACCCACCTTACCACGATATCAATCTCCCTATCCGAAAGGTGACAGGTTCTCACCAAAAAATTGCCTCGTCGACAGCGAAAAGAATTCTCATTGGTCAAGAGCGCTCGTCTGTGACACCGTGTCCAATTACAGTGCAGACCTAGTGAGATCTTGATCGCGATCTCAACGATGACCAAAATCGGGCCCCAAGAACATTTTATTCTTTCTGTTTTGGCGCTAGTTCTCTGTGTCTGTGAAAGTGCCTATATATTTGCAAATATATATAGATTTAAAATTGAAAGATGAAGCTAATTGTTTTAATTATTTATTGTGGGCTGGAATTGGGAGAAGCATTCTTGGAAATTTGGTTCTGTCATGTTTCACTTCTGTGACAGTCATGCAAATATGTATGCATGCTCTACTTTCAGTTCCGAAAGGACTAAAAGTGCCAGACAAAGATCGAGCTAATGAAGGTAATGCCGGAAGGAAGATTTTGAGATGCAACAAGGAGCTGCTGGAGCACATCACCGTTATCTCAGTGGAAGGTGCCAACTGCAATCTCATAAAGCGTAAGCTCCGAGCATTGGATTTAATTAATGAGTACCTTTTCCATTGACAAGAAGGCCCCAACATTTTCTAAGAACTCCAGTAGGGTTTTGTTGTTGCGTCTTTATACTCGAAACTCATTCACTTTGCCAATTTCGTTTTTCTAGCCTGGCTCAGCTGGCAAGCTGAGCAGTGAGTCTGAAACTGTACCATTGTTTCCGTTCAGACTGTTCATTATTATTTATTGTTCTTCCCTGCTATTGTCATATGTCTGCACTGTAGTCATGACAGGTGCTTGAATGGTGGCTCCTACTTTCTACACATGGGTCCTAGGAAACATTTTGTAAGTGATGAGGTGCCCACAATCATGGGCGTCAGCAAAGCGGCGGAAAAGGGGGGGGGGGGATTATTCTGGGGGGTGTAGCTTTCAAACCTATAACTTTGAAAGAAAACGAGGTTTGCCCCCCTCCCCCTCCTTTTACTGCAAAACGTACTGCAGATGCCCATGCCCGCAATCTAGGCCAACGGTTCTGGAAAGAGGGGCTGTGGAAGCTCTCCGTAAGGGCATTTTAGGAGTCCGCAAAACTCTGCCGGCAGTAATTTTTTTTTTTTTTTTTTTAAATATGATTTAGGGCATTGAGTTGAGCCCAGTCCGGCCATGGCACATTCACAGCTCCGAAAGAAAAAGGAATCTACAGAAGAATACCTCTTTTCACACTTCCCCCTTTTTATTCATGGTAAACACGTTTGCAGTCCACCGCCCCCCCCCCCCCCCCCCTTCCCCTTTTTGTACACTGCCGAGCGTCTCTCATCACTTCCGCCAGTCCAAAAAGGGTTTGCTTGCCACGATTGGCAGTTTCCTTCTTTTCTCTATAGCATCCTTTCTGCTAAAGTGGGAAGACTCTAGACGGAGCTTCTTCCCCTCACCGTACCGTCCTAACCTGCAACATACTATACTCTCGGGAACAAGATAATAGCCTTGTACCTTTTCTGCCGCTACAAATGCTGTGCAGGGAGTAGCTTAGCATGTTTTTGGCAGAGGCTTTTGCTGCCACCACACGCCACGCTATGAAGTGGAGTGCCACGGTGTGTGCGTGCCACATGTCGCATAAAGCAGGGCACTTTCAAGCTGCGTGGATGCAATGACGGCAGAAAAAACACCAGCAGAGCGGACAATACAGAGCATGTTATTAACAGCACTGGTTAATTCCAAATAAATCACAATCTGAATCATTAATTTAATTTTTGCAAATCGGTCACAGAGGACATAATCGCGGCCACTAAATTTTGCGAATTCCAGACGCCTGCATTGAAACTCTTAAAGAGACCATAAGAGCAATTTCGAAATTTTATTTGACATCTGAAATGGGCGTCGGGCTCATCTCAGACACTGTTGACCAAGTTCCAGCCCGAACAGAAGTTTGTGTGCTGCACCAATCAATTAAACAGTTGTGGTAATATTTGCGCGGGGACGATGCCTGAGACCCCCCCCCCCTCCCCCCCCCCCCCCAAGACGGCGGCAGAAAGGTGAACTAAAGTGCGCCGTCCAACCGTGACGACAACGGGCTCTCCGTCAGGCGATTGCTTCGAACGGTTGAAACGAATGATGCGCTCTTGGTTTAGAATTCGGTAGTGAGATGTCATACAAAAAGTAATTTGAATGTTGGATAATTTTTTAAAGTTGTAGTTTGGAATTAATAGGTTTCATGGCGTGTATAGGAATAGGTTCCATAGCATGTGTAGCGTGTAGGATGACAAGGAAAAAGACTTGTGAAAATAAATGACAGCTGTATGTTGTACTGGTTTTGAGTATGTTCCTTTTTGTTTCCTTGTCTCAAGGAAACAAAATTTTGACAGCAAATTTTGAACCCTGCTAGTGCACACCTTTCTGATCCAAAACTGACTTCGAGACCTAGTAGGTTTCAAAGCCGGTTTCAAATAAGAAAACCAACGCCAAAGTCAAATTTGAAACCTGGGATGTTTTGAAGTGATTTTTGGCGTTAGTTCCCGAAAAGATACGTCATCAGTTTGGTGGCCGCGAGCTAAAAGCAAGCTTAAAATCATACTCATCAGTGCGGCCTTTATTATTCTCCGACTGAATCAATTCTGCTTTTATATGCAGGAGGGAACCATTTCAACGGCACCCTGCGTTGCCTTCTCGGGGTACGATGTGGAGGCAGCGAAGAGCATGAACATGCACGTTGATACAGTTTGGCTTTTTAAAGGTTTTACTGTGGTCATGGCGGCCTACTGGCTTTTCGGCTTCGCCCATGGCCAGAAGACGTACAATACGAGCTGCCTTCTTGAGAGGCTTTGTCTTATTCTAATCTAATCACAGCTACGGCCAGGTGCAATCAAGGTGATTAATACAGTCAAGAAAACACCTGTAGCCTGATTGCTCATCACATAGTGTGATTGCCAAAGTCTGTGAAACTCCTGCCAGGATTGTTCCGATTTTCGAAATCACTAAAGGCTTTGTTTGTTTCTCTTGAGATGGCAGCTGCAAGTTGTGTGGCTCACATACCTAAAAATGCTTCAATTAATGACCAGCTTTATTCCTTTATATTCATCACATTTCTCTAGTCCTCTGTGTTGTTTCCTAGTCATCAAACTATTAGGCACCTGTATGGAGTAGTTACATTGTTTTTACGTTTTTATCAAAACGGTTTGTGTCACCATGTCTGGAATTCAGCACCCTTACTACGAAACTTCAAATGAATCTTACGTTGAGATACTTTCTAAAAGTGGAGATGACCGGCATTAAATGTTGTGTTTATCACTCCTGGGTAGCTAAACTCGTGGAGCAAAACATTCTTCGCTTTTTGACGTAGCGGGGGGAGTGACCAAAAGAACGCCGCAAAGATTCCTCCTCCCTTCGGGCGCTCAACTTCGCAACTTTTGACGGAAAATCCCCCGCGATCCCTAGGCGATGCACGAGAGCACGAGGCAGCGCGGGGAGGCGAGCGTTGACGCCGCTCGCTGTACGTTGTCTTTGAGCCCTCTAGCGCCGACAATCCCGTCATGCCTCGCCCAGGCGAGGAGCGAGAGCAGACGACGAGAGTTCGTCTGCTACGATGAGGCATTCGCACAGCGGAACTGAAAGAAAAAGTTTGTTTTTTGCTCGAAATCGCGTCCCGCGGGCCACAAACCCAAACGCGAGCTTGAATTGTAAGCGTCTGATATTTCACGAAGGGAGGAATCGACGGCCCTTGTTTTATTTGCAAAATTTGAGTCGTTTTGTAGCCGTACAGACGCTGAAACCTAGCAGTGTGTAATGAAAGGCCCAGGACAACCACAGAGGCCGCGAGATCTAGCATCATTTGTGTATGGGTGAAAAGTGGAACATTTTTCGACAAAGCTACCACAGCAGAAACCTATGACGCATTCACTCATCGTCCGGGAAGGCTAAACATGGCGACGTTGCCCGAGACTCAAGCAAAGTCATATTTGAACGGCAGCTATCTTGCCCCGTCATATTTTGTTTTGAGAAAGCTCTCGTTCTCAATGCCCTCACCAGGGAAATAAAAAGTCTTACGAAACGTATTGCTAGATGTTTTAAAGAAGTAGATTTAAGCCGTATCCTTTCAGTGGTTCACTCATAATACTATGCTTAAAACGAAGCAAGCTCTTGCGCGTACAGTGCCATCAATTTCCTCAAGTGTATGCTGTTTTGTAGTCAGCTGGTTTCGGAAACTTACACCGTCTGTAGATATCTCTGACAGCCGAGTTGCTTAAGTAGAAGTCATCGGAAATGTAAGTTCCACATTGCAGCAACCAACATTTATAGAAAAACGATGGCAGCCACTGCACTCTCGCATTCCCACCCATCACGTCGAACAAAAAGGCGCTAGTTTCGGTTTGAGGTCGGTACTTTTCTACAGCATCTATGGCGACAGCATCAGTCTGCACTCGGTGCAGACTGATGCTGATTAGGCAAGTTCGTTCGGGGCCTGTTCTCCGTGCAGCACTCGGGGGGTGTAATGCATGAGAACTCTCACAGTGCAAGTCTGGATCGCGAATCGGGAGCCCGTCACTGGCCTCACCGGCGGCCATCGCTTGACGACAGGCAATACGCCGCGTCCTGTCTAGTTCTCCCTTCATTTTCGTCCTTGTTGCTTTGGCCTATTACACCATGAGGCAATACACGCAAGTTTAAGGGAGAAACACGCAAAAATTGGAAGCTTGTACGCGGTGCTCGAGGGCGAGCATTTTATGATGTGCTGCGATGATTATGTCGGGTTCTTGGTGATCAAATAGACATTCGTCAAGCGTTTGAACATCGATTAAAAAAAAAATTGGCCGGAGCACGATTGACTGTACCGACGTCGCTTGCTTTGGTTGCTAAATAAATGGCACGTTCAGCGACTGAACGGCACGCTCCGAGTTGCAGTTTGTCACGGAAGCCCCCACAGCAGTTCAAAGAAAAGCTTTTACCATGAAGCACTATGTACAAGCGGTCAAAACGATGCGATGTCCCAAGTAAAGGCATTCTAACTTATCGTTTGCTGAGCTTTGATGACTCCGAGATCACGGATGACTCCACAATCACTCTCGGTAGCCCTTGTCTCATTAAACACATCACAGTTAACGCCCAACAAAGTCGCCTTGGACCCTCAACCACACAGCATTTAGTTAAACAAGATTGGTATTCTAGCGCGTTTAATATTCTTGCCCACAATATAACTGTTATTTGCGGAAACACGATAGAAGTTTCATGGTAGAGAACAACCTACTAACGTAATAAAGTTGAGTTTTTCCGTTTCTCCTACAGCATGCCTTATATCGTGTCAAGTGATGACTGCCGGTGGTGCCGCTCGACCCCAGCATTACAGGCCTCTATCCGCGATCTAGCCTCCTAAGATATCAGTGGTGCCAGTGCTATTAGACATAAATCGTTTATTTGCATCGGTACACCCATATCTGCCGGATGTCGGGACGAGGCGCAAAACCGTACATCCGACCAATATTGAAGCCGGTTTTCGGCCGATATTGCCTCGACACTCGCCAAGAAGCAACGTGCTGTTTCGGCGACTCGTTTGTGTAATTTATTTGTTCAGTCATATTATTGGGTCTTGGGCCACTGTGTACACCCCAAAAAAGAAATGTACTGTGGTAACTACCCCTTGAAGAGAAGCAGGCACGTAGCCAGAATTTTGTTTAAGGGGGGGGGGGGGGGACGGGGGGGCGCCGATGACAATGTGCTCTATGAGGGGGAGGGAGGAAAGGAAGCCCCAGCAAAATGGAAGATCTTTTTCTGGGGGGGGGGGCATATGCTTCCCCCCCCCCGCAAAGGCACGCAGCCAAGGGGGGGGGGCACCGCCCCCCCCCCCCTTGGCTGCGTGCCTGACGAGAAGGGTTATTGTAGTTTTACATCTTTGTAAAAAGGTGTAGTGCACTATCACACGTTTTAAGAAACGTGTTTAAAAAAATCACTCATTTTTAAAGGTGTGAGGTTTACATTTCTTTTATAAGGTCCATCGCTACAATTATTAGTGTGTTAGTTATGGGATACCCCACTAAGGGACGGTTGCACCAACGTCGCTTATCTTAACCCAAAGCGGCGCTTTCCTAAGCCGGCTTAGCGCCCTAAACCGAGCTTAGGTAAGCACGGGTTTAAATTCCGGTTGCACCAACGTTAAGCAGGCTTTACAGACGCGCCCCTAGCTAAACGCTGGATTTGCGTAGGGAATGTAGGGACAAACAGAGCAAACTAGGGAACGCTCAGAGGGACGAATATGATTGGCGGAGAGGCATCACGTGATGTAAACAAAAAACTGCTGCTGTAGGCGTCGTAGGCGTCTGTTTTTCGCTGTATTTCTTCGGTGAGTAACGAATTTAAGGTCTCCAAATTTAATAATTTTCTCGCTTAACTTTTAAAAACAGGAGTCAGAGCTTTAAATAAACATGTATGCTCTTTACATCTGTGATTGTGTGTTTAATATCGGTTGATAACAGAATACCTTGACAGTAACAGTAGTTTTCGTGCTTACATTTTGATCGGGGGCCCCAAATCTCACTGAACGTGAGAAGGACGCTCCACTCGCTACATCGCTGAAGACAAAACATCGTCGAGAATAAGTTGGCAGGTAAGATGACTACTAAAATCAAGTCATGCCTGAGACCGATGAAGTTCAAAACAGTGACGAACTCGCCACGGCAGCAGAAATCGTCGACTAGAAGTCGTCAAGAGATCGCCGCGAGGTCCTTGCAACGACCGTACTCGTTTCTATCAGAAAGGTGACAGAACGGCCCTGTACCGTCGTTGAACATCCGCTGCAGCCTCAAACAGACTTCAGTTTCACTGTCGAGTTCACAAAAAAACAAGAAGTGAATTTTTTACTCGATGTGTCCCGCAGCAGGCACAGATTACTTGTCAACTTTATAAATGCCCCAGTACGCCAATATCCTGAAAACAGCAACCACGGTGACCGGTTTGAGCAGCCTTGGGATCCTTAAACCAATAACTCAAACCCTAGTCGTTTGGTTAGGGTATAATCGAAGAATGCACTAGACAAATTACACAAGACTTTCCCTGTAACTTCTTTGTGACTTTGACTGCATTTATTGCAAATTGCAAAAGGTTGAGAGGCGGTAGCTAGGCTGTTGGCGTACACGAAACAAGCTAATACATTCACAATCGGGAAAATTTTGAGCTTTCTCGGTCACTGAAGCTCTTATATTATGAACTTGAAACTCTCCAATGTATGTCATCTCAAAAGGTGGCTTGAACTGGTCGGAATAAAGTTCTTGTTGTTGCTTATTCTTATGGCTTTATACATAAAGAATCGCCCTTTATTGAAAGCTTCATGCTGTGTTTTTTTTTATTTTCATATTTGTCTTTCTCACTGTTGTCTTTATTTGTGAATTACCAACTAACTAAAGTTACCATTTCATAAAAAACACATTTGTTGAACTTTGCAAATATGTACATGTCTAGTGTATATGTAATTAAAGAGATTTGGTTGTCCATAAAAGTTACACACACTTATATAAACAATTATGTAAGCTTCCTTTGATGGTTAGTCTTATTGCACACTCTTGAAGTGAGTTATACGAACTACACAATTGAAATTCTACTTATCAGGCTATTTTCTAGAAAACACTGAAGGTCTCGCTTACAACATATTGCTTGGTCAGTCATAGTCACCCGATAGATTGAGATATAAGCTAACAACCCCCCAATACTTTCTTCAACACAGTTTTTGTTTAACAGCTATCGTTGAATAGCTTCACGAGTTTATTTTTCCACGGCCCAGGTTAGCGGTCTCTGAGCTTTGTTCACTTGATTTTTACCGTGATGTAGCAAGTCTTGAACAGAATGCAGTCCGTACAAATTCAGTATAGTTTCATTACGGGAAAGGGAAATTCAGGCTAAGCCACCAAATATCAGAAACACCTAAGCGCAGTGAGATATTACCCAGGGAAACTTAATGTGCTTAGTGTCAGTGTTGCATCCGTAATATGAATTGAAGTAACCTCTGTCTTTTCAGTAAATTTTACATGATCTAGTTCCGTAAGCATCTATATGTTTGGACCATGTTAGGATTACATTTTTGTATGTAAATAATTTTGAATAATTTTAAGTGATCACACTTTTTATTTCAAAAGTGAATCTACAATCTGTGGTCGACGACCATTCCATAATGGTTCTCAGCACTTCAGTGTAGTCTGGAGGCAAGTTGGGTCACCAGATAGAAAACATTGTTGTAAAAGTACCGTCTAACACTAATGACTGACTACAATCTGAGGATGACAACCATCTCGTGGTAATTCTCAGCACTTCAGTGCCGTCTGGAGGCAAGTTGGGTCACCAGATAGAAAACTTTGTTGTAAAAGTACCGTCTAAGACCAATGACTGACTACAATCGGAGCATGACAACCATCCCTTGGTAATTCTCAGCACTTCAGTGCCGTCTGGAGGCAAGTTGGGTCACCAGATAGAAAACTTTGTTGTAAAAGTACTGTCTAAGACCAATGACTGACTACAATCAAAGCATGACAACCATCCCGTGGTAATTCTCAGCACTTCAGTGCCGTCTGGAGGTAAGTTGGTTCACAGATAGAAAACTTTGTTGTAAAAGTACCGTCTAAGACCAATGACTGACTACAATTGGAGCATGACAACCATCCCGTGGTAATTCTGAGCACTTCAGTGCCATCTGGAGGCAAGTTCGGTCATCAGATAGAAACCTTTGTTGTAAAAGTACCGTCTAAGACCAATGACTGACTACAATCGGAGCATGACAATCATCCCGTGGTAGTTCTCAGCACTTCAGTGCCATCTGAAGGCAAGTTGGGTCACCAGATAGAAAACTTTGTTGTAAAAGTACCGTCAAAGACCAATGACTAACTACAATCGGAGCATGACAATCATCCCGTGGTAATTCTCAGCACTTTAGTGCCGTCTGGAGGCAAGTTGGGTCAGCAGATAGAAAACTTTGTTGTAAAAGTACCGTCCAAGACCAATGACTGACTACAATCGGAGCATGACAATCATGCCGTGGTAGTTCTCAGCACATCAGTGCCATCTGGAGGCAAGTTGGGTCACCAGATAGAAAACTTTGTTGTAAAAGTACCATCTAAGACCAATGATTGGCTACAACCTGAGGATAACGACCATCCCGTGGTAGTTTTTATCACTTCAGTGCTGTCCGGAGGCACGTTGGGTCACCAGATAGAAATCTTTGTCGCAACATCATTGTCAAAGACCAATGATTGACTATGATTTGGGGACGACGACGATCACGTGATAGTCCTCAGCATTTCAGTGCCCTCTGGAGGTCCCCCAATGCCCTGCGGATGTGTCTCAGCACCTTCCAAAACGAGGCTACAAGAAATGTTCAAGCATGTCCAGCCTCTAGAGGCACTTAAAGGGGGACCAGCAGAAATATACTTCCGCCTGGCGGAAAGTCCTCCTCGCCCTCTTTCTTTCTTGTATTGTAGCACGGCGAGGCGAGGGGAAAGGTCCCCTTTTGCGCCGGCTTCTTCTAAGAGGATAAGCCGAGAAAATCCCCATTCTGAGCGACAGGCGATGGGTGCGGTGGGTTGCCGAGTGCGGTAGCAGCGACCTCGTGACTTACGGGTAGCTTCAGCTCCTATCGCGTAATCTGCCCCATTTTTTGGCGCTCACCAAGCCTAGACCCTCGGGTGTAGGTTTTACGGAGCTGCAAGGCTGCGCCCGCGCAGTCACCGAATTTCAGTTGTCGAAGGTCTTTGGTTTAGCCCGTGGCAAAGTAAACGCATACTTGAGAGCTGCGATGCGTTCCCGCATCCATTGAAAGAATGTTTCATAAATATTTTCGGCTGATCAAGGAGCTCAAAACACATGCGCGAGAAGGGGTGACTCAAATATGTAAGAATGACTTACATCTTCACAAAACATTTGATCTTCAAAAAAGACGACTTATCACGCTCAAACTTGCCTCGAATTGGGATCGATGGAAAAGAAAACGATGTACCAGGCGTAGGCATCTTCTAGAAGGTCTCTGTTTTCTAGCAGCGAGCACGAATTATTGAAGAACTTTAGCAGACTATGTTTTCAGGCCACGCTATATTTAGCGGGAGCTCGCGCTGCCACTTCGATGCATTCTCTGAAGCGCGCGCCTGAAGTGGCAGCGGGCCTTTGAAAACGATTTACTAAAATGCCCTGTTGTGTGTCTAACTCGCAGAACATGATGGTCAGCAAAATGTATGAAATTCATATTTACACATTCCCAATAACCACCTGAGGTGAGAGGGCATCAAGGGTGGATGTCAATTTTAGAAAGTTTTAGTGGGTCGCTTTTAGCCACTTCGATAACCGTAAGGTCCGTACCCCACAACGAGATGTAAGCTAGACTCGCTGTGAACGTTCTTTACCGAGTCCGGCTATGGAGTCGAAAAGACAATATTAAAACAGTTTTTGGCGAGTCGGGCGTGCCGTGTTATGGTTCAACCTTGCTTGTATTGCTACCATAGCCCGGCCCGCCACTTCGAAGTATTTGTGGTGTCTCAAAGAAACTAAAGGAAAAGCAGACATTTTTTTTTTAACGTGACACAGAATTGTATTTATTATTGTAAAAAATCTTGTAGGTACCCTGCGCCAAGCAGTTAGCACAAACAATTTATCGCCGTTGTTTCCCACTTTTTTTTCCTTGTTAGAAGGGAATCATGTTTAGGAAACTGTTACTGCGAGTATCCAACCTAAGATAGTAGATTTTAGCGCAAGCCAATACATTGCTGGGGAAAATAGCAAAAAGCGCCGATGTCGTGTTTGCGCTAACAGTGTGGCGTAATGTACGCATACCGCTGCAAATTAACGCTAACGGAGTGAATCAGCAAATTCAGTGGCCCCCAAAAAAGTGGTGTTATTTTGTATTATTTTTATGTTTGAAAAGTGGTTATTTTTAAACAAGCAATTCGGTAAAGAGTGCTTCCGTTGGGCACCAACTTACGAGGCATCAATTTGTTCTTATACACTAAATTCTGCATGGCCCTTGCGTAAAAACGTCAATATTGCATTCGTGCTAGCAGTGTCACGCACAGTAACAAAACCAGTTCATTGCTCGAACATTTAAACAAGGCCTTTATTACGCTTTCTTACGCCAAATAGACGTTTTGCAGGTACGCTCTATTGCTGGTGGTTCATTAAATAATCTACGTTGTTTATTTAGAGGAAGGAAGTGGTGGTGAGGGGAGGGGGAATTGAATACAGAAGACGACTCAGGAAACCTTGAACTTTGTAAATATTTCGCTCAGCCTATAATCCTGAGCTAATTAAATCACTTTTGCTTTGTCCGTTTTAGAACTTGTTAACAGTCGCGCTAAAGGCCAAGATGAGCGAAAAGTCAGATGCCCCTGTTTATTTGAGCAAGAGGCTTATATATGCGAGACAGAACTGAAAAAGCGTACGAGTGTAACCGTAGCAGTTTCCGACCAAGCCTGAACCTCAATTTTTCTGAGGGTAGCGGACATTTCGTCGAACGCCATTTCAGCGAAACCCGTTTCATCGAATGAACGGACATTACATCGAACGCCGTTTTATCGAACGCCGTTTCATCGAATTTCTCTGTTATGGCTCTGTACCGAGTTTTGGGGCATAACGGTGCTTTATAGATGTTTCACCTTGCATTTGTTAAGACTAAGGTAGTCACTTGTGAAATTGTTTTGAAGGTGGTGTCAAATTACTAGAAATAAAAAAACATTGGCATAAAAAGAAATAAAACAATTGGGTAGGCCACTTACTGAAAAGGTTTACTCATGTACATACATGACTGTAACCACGACGCTGCAAATAAAGGACAGCCAATACACTTTTAAGTGCCCGTGCTTTCTGTTTTTGTCTCTGTTTTAATTGTTTCATGTGACATGGAGAGGGGTCATTGTTTCATGGACGCTTTCTTCTCGTAGCAGGATATGTTCACGATGGAACTTATCTTGTCACTGCACCCAGTGATATAAAAACAGAAACAAAAGAAAAAAAAGAGAGAGAATTAGATGAAGTTGTGTATAAAAATTAAAGTAAATTCCAAAATATTACCGACTGTAACGTTGTTCGATGAAAAGGCGTTCGATGAAAAGGCGTTCGATGAAACGGCTTCTATGAAACGGCGTTCAAGGAAACGTCGTTCGATGAAACGGTTTTCGATGAAACGGCTTTGATGAAACGGCGTTTGATGAAATGTCCGGACGCACTTGTAGCGGTGTGCGTGCATTACGTGGCACTTTTAACCCGAACGCGACATCGGCGCTTTTTACTATTTCTGCCCAGCAACATATATTGCGTAGCACTGAGCTCTGCCACTTAGGTTGGATAGTTGCATTGAGTTTTCTAAACATCATTTATTTCTATAAAACAAAATTAGAAAGAGCGGAAATAGTTTGTTCGTGCTAACTGTGTGGCAGTGTACTTAAAATGTGTTTGCAAAAACAAATTACAAACGCGTATCATATTTAAAAAAAATCGACTACATTTGATTAATTTTTTTATATTTTTAATGCCTTTAAAAACACTTTAACGTGGAAGCACGTGCTATAGCACCGATTTAAGCAACGCTGAACTATAACACCAGAAGCTTCGATAGACGCACTCGATCGAGAATGCTCCCAGAAAGGTTATAGCTTATATATTGTTGTAGGGTGCGGTTATCCGAGAGCTAAAGACGATCCACTAACACTTTTTAGTATCGACACACACCATTGCTGCCTTCTCACCTCATGTGGTTGCTGGGATGCGTAAATATAAATGTCACCTACATTCGTTGGCTATCATATAGTGTGAGTTACGCACACAATATTTGTGCTTGCTGCTAGAAAACAGAGACCTTCTAGAAGATGCCCGCGCCTGGTACATTGTTTTATTTTCCATCGATCCCAATTCGAGGAAGGTTTGAGCGTGATAAGCCGTCTTTTTTGAAGATGGAATGTTTTGTGAAGATGTAAGTCATCCTTACATATTTGAGTCACCCCTTCTCGCGCATGTGTTTTGAGCTCCTTGATAAACCAAAAATATTTATGAAACGTTCTTTCAATGGATGCGGGAACGCATCGCAGCTCTCAAGTATGCGTTTACTTTGCCACGGGCTAAACCAAGGACCTTCGACAACTGAAATTCGGTGACTGCGCGGGCGCAGCCTTGCAGCTCCGTAAAACCTACACCCGAGGGGCTAGGCTTGGTGAGCGCCAAAAAATGGGGCAGATTACGCGATAGGAGCTGAAGCTACCCGTAAGTCACGAGGTCGCTGCTACCGCACCCATCGCCCGTCGCTCAGAATGGGGATTTTCTCGGCTTATCCTCTCAGAGGAAGCCGGCGCAAAAGGGGACCTTTCCCCTCGCCTCGCCGTGTTACAATACAAGAAAGAAAGAGGGCGAGGAGGACTTTCCGCTAGTCGGAAGAATATTTCTGCTGGTCCGCCTTTAACACGACTATACTGATCTTTTCTCTCACTTTGGCAGTTGCAACTATCTATAGGGAAGAGGTTACAGGTTCCGAAAATCACTGGCCTAAAACAAAAACCTGGCTCATTGAAAGAGAACACCATTCAGAAATGGCAAAGCACAATCTAGCATCCATGCTCTCTGGTGGGAGCAGTAAATCTGTCAATAATAAACTGAAGAAAAATAGGGGAGAAATCTTAAATACAAGGGTGATTAAGAATGATTCATGCCTGTAGATTTTATTTAGATAAAAATGTTTCAAAACCCAAGCCTGCCATGAATTATGACATGCAAAAAGCCTTGGCTGATTCGCAAATTATTTATCATCTTTTACTGCCACTTGTCTATCCGGCAGAATGAGCTCACAAGCACGCTCACTGTCGTCATCAGTCGTCGACATGCACGGGCATAAGCTCCGTTATGGCTGACACTTGTGGATCCTTCATATAACTTCTGTACCCATTCAAACACACTTCTTTGCAACAAAACATTTCCATGGTATAGTGTGCACAAAGTTTTTGATAGATATTGGCACCAGACACCCCTTCAGACCACGGAAACAATGACTCCTCCACTTGTAGATAGACACATAGATATTTATTTCGGCTCAGGAGAGCCGTGTACAAATTACAGACGGGGCAGCCATTCTTTCTTGCACTACTTCCACAACTACCACAAAGTCACAACTGCCTGCACAGCAGTGACCGTAGAGACAGCAACCTTGTACGAAAAGGGCTGACAAGACAGAGTGACCAACTCTAGGTTCAAGATAACAGAAGTGCTAATAATTTTTTAATCACTGTCGTATAACATGAATTTTTTTTAGCGCCTATATTCTGGCTCTGACCATACATATTTCTCAATTTCTTTATTTCATGAGCCAATTTTGGTAACTGAATACATATAGAATTTATACCAAGGCATCCTTGTATGGTCATATCCACTACATATGCAATTTATATTTTTCTATAGATTCAAACTTATCTACTTTGACTTTATTATGATCATAAACGTCAAAATCAAATGGGATGTTTAATCTTCAGAGAGTGTTGAGTCACTCAGCTATGAAATTAGATGGTTTCTGTCACCACTGTAGAGGGCAAACCTTCCATATGCAGCACGACTGCTAACTTGGGGTTTTTACATGCAACTTTCAAACGTGACCTTCCGATCTTCTGTGTACTAGATGAGTGATTATCGTTCTGCTAGCCCGTGGGCCACAGGTTGCCGACCCCTTACCTAGTAAATTATTTTCCCAAATATATAATTAAGATGCCCAAATCAGCCTTCATGAACATTTTGTGTTTTTGCTAATTATGCAAATCACTTCCGTAAGCAATTCGACGATCAAAAGTTTGAATAAGCAAGGCATGACTCTTGGGCAAGTGCCGAGCTATTAGCCAAGAGTAATTTAAGCACAAATATCTATTGAAATGCGAACTGCAGCCAAAATACTAAAATACAGTACTCTGTCTGTCTGTCTGAAAAACTTTATTGCAGGTATATGAGGGAGGTAGTTTGAGGTGGCCCGGAGCGGGCCACCTCTCACAAGCACTAGGTCGGCTCCTTATATTAGGTAATCACGTCCTTCACTGTATTCCATTTCATTATAAATATTAAATCAAATTTTTATCTCTGGGGCATGCTTTGTTGCAATGCGCAAGTGTTGTGTGGTGAAGTAGGTATCATGAAAACACTCTATACTCGGCGACAACTTTTCTTGGCAATGCAGTGAAGAGGAGGAGAGCCCGCGCACAGCTTTATTCAGCGCTCAAAATGGGAGAGGGAACGCGTGCCTGTACCCTCCACTGCATTGCCAAAAAACGTTGTGGGCCAGTGTAGGGTCTTTTCTTCATGCCTACTTCACCACACAACACTTGTGCATTGCAACAAAGCACATTCCATTGGTGAAAATTATATTTAATTTCAATAATGAAATGGAATATATTGAAGGACCTGATTACCTAACGATTGTTAGCTTCTACGATACCGAACAGCATGTGGTAACATGTGTACCAAAAGGGCCATGGCATATATGCTGTGGCACAGTACACTGACCACAGGGTGAATATGATTCTGATACGGTGCGGTTCTAGGTACACATATGAATGCTGAATTCATTATTGTACCATTCAAGATGGTATCCTACATTAGCATATTCCCAACACTCGTCACTTTTACTAGAGGCTTGTAGGTATGAGTAAAATACTGAGACTATAGGTTTGGCTTGTGCCACATTGAACTTTGTATATGCAGTTTGGCACTCATGCCATCACCTATTGATAACAATATGTCTTATGTGCTTCTAAGCTCAGTATGAACCCAATTTTCACTTTCAGAGCTTTCACATATTTCCTAGTTCCAATAAACTAAGGGGTTCTCCTAACAGTTGCTGACTACTCTGTTGAAAATACAAAGAAAACACCTATGGTATTTCTAACATTATTTTTACTATATGGTTAGGAGATTATTAACAGCTACAGGAAGAGACCAAGACAAACAACTGATAGCCTAGAGACAAGCAAAACACCAGCAATAGGCGAAACACCAAGAAAAACTGAAGCAAGCACTTACAACGTTGACAATCTAGTGCTCCATCCCAGTTGCTTCCTGTTTTTCTTTAAAGTTCCTATCTCCAGTGAAAAACTTATCAATATGCAAAGTAATTAGTTGTTTATGGCAGCAGTTTAGGTAGAAGCGAGTGGGTGCCAAGTTTTGAAAAGTGGCTCTAGGCAAGTATGTGATTCAGATATACGAAACTCCATGTAATCAAAGGAACACGGATCCAGAAGAAAAACCCAGAGAATGGAGGAGACACTGACCAATGATTACTAGAAGATATTGACAGGAGTAGACACCTTCATAAAGAGAATTGTCGACTTCATCCAGACTGATATGTTTTGTGCTGCCCTGCTTGTCTGTGGGGTACTGCACCAACAAACAATTTTCATTGTGCTTGAAATGCATCAAAAATTACTTTACTACAACCAAGTTCAAACTTTTGTGCATCTCATCGTTAGACGGCATTGTAGACCATAGTAACTTCAACCTCATACAAGTTGTTACAGAGGGGCTGTTGGTAACCACCATCAAGAATACCCTAGAACTGGGGTGAAACAATCTGTGCGCATGTATGTCTATGCGAGTGTAGGGGGAGGCGGCACTTTTAGACTGCCTAGGGTGGCAAAGTGTTAAGTCCACCACTTCCTTATTGCAAATATGAGACTAGCCCAACTTGGACTTCTGGTCTATCAATTACAAAATGAGATTAGGGACAGTGACAACAGTGCAAATGATGTACCAGACCACTCGCACAAATGAATTGTAGGAGAATACGACTGCAGAAGCTGCCTCATTATACATGAGCACAGTAAAATGTATTACTTATAAAAAAGCTAGTTGTGAAATTAATAAAAACTAAAGGTAAACATGATTCTCTACAATACAGAGCATCCACTTGTTGACCAGAAAACTTGTCAAAAAGGATGGTGCTGCTCATGATACCCATTCAGCATTTTGAAGCCATGCCTAGGAGCACTTAGGCTTGTTGTAAACACACAGTTGATGATAATGGTCTTACTGTTGCTCTTATCAGAGCATGCAAGGCGACTGTTCGGTTGGCATAGCTAGGAAAACACACCAATGCCTTACAGCTTCAGATCCAGAGGAAGTACTGCTTCGATCAGTTCAAGCACCGTGTTATGAAGAATTGCTGTTGCCACAATGCCAGAAAGTGCAGTGTCTAGTTGTCAGGCTGAACTTGAAATCAGGAAAACAGCCATTTCTCTACATCCTACTGCCCTTCCATAAGGTGGATATGTCTATGTATGCATACACACAGCCACTGATGTAGCAGGAATTATATTTGGGGTGGGGGGGGCTTTCTTTCATATTTGCGTATAGTAGTCAATGTACTGTACGACTGACGGATACAGGTACAGCCGTCCCAAACCTTCGGGTGGTAGTCCTTCAATATTTGTCTTGCTTTACTAACAAAAAAAGAAAAAGTGATGATTTCAGAGGGGGAGTTTGGGGGGGGGGGGGGGGCAGGTTTGACCTTTCCAACTACCCCCCTGCCTGTGCCACTGCACACAGCATTTTAAGCAAACAAAATGGGAGCACATAGTTGAAGGGATGTTGAACAAAACTTTAATGCATGTGATAGTCACAGCATGCAACTGTTCTCAAGGGGGGTCTTAATCACCAACATTAAGATGCAAACATGAGCCCTGTCTTTCCTCCCTAAGGCAATCGTCTCTGGTGCTGCAACTAGTGTCATGATGTCGTGTAAGCAAACGAAGCCTTAATCTCATAAGAAACGACCAAACCTGATCTCTTTCAACATCTGCCTTAAAAGCCCATTTGTTAAAAACAATGCTCCTATCCAGTGATTTGGATACTGTACCAGAATGCTTCCGATCAACAGCTAGTGGAACAACTTTTTCTGCACAGTGCGCCTACCGCAACTGAGATCGGCATGTTCTACCGTTGGTGACTGCATAGAAAGAAGTGTGCAGTCACCACAGAAATGACACCTTTAAATGGGTTGTGTCAAACCCTTTGGTAATGGAACTACGTATATTTTGTTTTAGTGAAGGGGAAAGAAGGTATAACTACCAATACACCAAAGCGATACTACTGGTAGATAGATCCCTTGATGATCGTACAAACTGTCAATTTTTGAACACGCAAAGGTCACCCAGAACCGTTTTTTCTTTCTTTAATTTTCTGCTGATAGAGAACCAGAAGCTCGTTCGCGAGTGATATAGGCAGATCTGGAGTCCATACAAATAGACGGCGGCAGACTTCGAAGTACGAAAACTCCCACAAGTACATCACATCATGCCGATGAGAACGGTCGTCTCTTCGCATCACCGGCCCCAGCCTGCCCCAATACAGCGCTGAACGAATCTCGTATTGTAGTCGTTACGGTTTGTCGTCGCCAAAATATTCCTAAAAAGCGCGATCACCAGAAAAGTTACGGTTATGAAACGATACAGTTTTCTGAAGCCAAGATTCTACTCGCGAGACAAGGAACATTCACTGAAGATTGTCTCGAAACTCCGAAAACGACAAAAATTTAATTTTTGCTATTTTATTATTTAAAAGCGCCGCAATCTGATGCAAACGGCAGAGGTGTCGAGAATCAGCTGATCGCCGAGATCATGTACTGCCACTATTCAACGCGCTGATCGGATTGAAGGATATCCGTTGCAAGCAGAAATAAACAAAGTGGTAAATAACAATACGTTACAGCTATGCGAAAATCAGAAAGTACATACGAATAAGCTCGTTGACAGAATCAATAGAGTTGGTCGTGGACAGAATAACCAACGCGCAGACAGACGTGAGCCCCACAGCTCCGTACGTATCTCGGTTAGGGCTAACACGCACTGAAAGTGGAGAGCCAACTTGAAAACAGGGGTCGATAAACACTTCACGCGACGATATTTTGCATCCTCGTCACAATCGAAGGTCATTCTGTCGAAACTCTCACGCTGTTGTAGCCTAAAACACTTTGTACAACCAATTTCGTTTACCGCGTCGACCGCCACAAACCAGCCGCCATGTTTTTAATCCAGGATTAAGAAACAACCAAAAACTAAGCGCCCAATGTTGAGCGCTTAAGTTAAGCGTAGTTTAGTGCGTGGTTTAGCGATTAGCGGCGAGATGTTTCGGTGGCGCCCTCCTATGGTTCCCCCTTGTGACGTCATTGCCTGGCGAAAAACAAGTTCGATGGTGTTTGTAAATAGCATGGTGGAAGCCTGAAATCATTGCGCTCTCAAAGCAGCACTGCCAACACCGTCAAAATTAAAGTTCTTTCATTCCTCTTATTTCCGTCGATGGTATACCCTTTTCGACGTCATAGTCAGCTCTTGGGCCAATCATGGAAGGCCGACCACAGCGACGCTTTCGGTCGCGCACGTCGCCAATAAGCGAGTTTGGTGCAACCGAACGGAACCAAAACTTAGCTTAAGTTCCCGGCTAAGCTCCGCTTTGCGCTAAGCGGCGTTGGTGCAACCGGCCCTTACATGTATAAATGTGTGAAAATGTTTAATGTGTATATACCCCTAAAGGGGTATTCACACGAGGGAGAAATCCCGGGGATTTCTCCCCGGCACGCGCATCCCACGACGAAAAAGACAGGCTTTGCGATGTGGAAAAGCCTCGCGTTTTCATCTCGTGATTCGCGCGTGCCGGGGAGAAATCCCGGGGATTTCTCCCTCGTGTGAATACCCCTTAACGGAAGACTATCTCTTTCATGTGATTACATCGCGCGTGCCGATGAAACGATCTGTCGATGACACGTCATTCGATGAACTGATTTTACCTCCAATGAGTGACGACTGCCAGTAGAATTTCGGGGAAATAATTCTGCCGGCTGCCGGGAGACTCAACCCTACCCAAGAATTACCCCGGTTCTTGTTTGTTTCCCAACATTCTGAATTGTATACCGGCTTATTATTACCTCTTCAAATATTATAGAAGAAAAAAAAAAAAAAAACGATGGCAGCCGCAAAAACTTTGACAGCCCGGCTCACAGTCATGTGGGAGACTGACAGGTGCTCGTCAGTCGCCACCATGCCTTGAAAGCTACCGGTTCCGAAGAACCGGAGCGCGCAGAGAACTTGTTGTTCCACGGTCCGAGGCGGCGAACGAAGCTCGTCGCAGACTCAACGCACAACGGCTTTCGATACCCGGTACTGTCGCCGAAAGTCGTCGTCGGGGAGTTGAAAGGCGTCCGCGGTGGTCTCAGTAACGACGCCGACGGTGGCGGAAGATAAATTCGGCCGCAGCACACGGCACCGCCATGTTGACAAAGTTAAACTTCGCCTCGATCCGAAGCGAAGATCTCGAGCTCAAACCACGGTTCTCGCAAAGTTCGGAAACGTCACTTTGACGTCAGCGACAACTTTGACAAACGAGGTTTCTTTTTTACACTAACTTCGGAGGGATTTCGAGCGTCAGCAGGTCGCCTGGGGACAATCTGCAAAGCATTCATTTTAGCTTGGCGTAGGGATGTAGGGACAAACGGGCGCTACGTCATCGGCGAAGCCGTTCAATCAGCGGGCTCCTCGCGCCCCTCACGCGCCGCACGCGCGCCTCGATGAACTTTGCTACATTCTGCCTCTCTCAAAGAAATGAGCGTTCGAATGACTGACACCTCCCAGGCAGCACACCAATGTCGGTCCGACATTGGCCTAACATTGGCAAAGACCGGCCGCAATATTGGACAATATTGGAAGCGCTACCCTTTCCAACGTTGGCCCAGTGATTGGTGCCAATGTTGGGCCACTGTTAAGCCATCGTTCCAGCCAATGTCGGCCCAATCATTGGTGCCAATGTTGGGCCATTGCTAAACCATGGTTCCAGCCAAGGTGCTCCCACATTGGCGAAAACCGGCGTAATATTGGACAACACTGGAAGCGCGACCCGATCCAATGTTGGCCGTTATGCTGATTTTTGGCCATCGTTGCACTCGCCCAGCTCTTTGCAAGTGCATTCACCAAGTTGTTTGCAAAAAGGAAGGTAAACAGACACAAGGGATTGTTTTAAAATCTTCAAAAAGTTTATTACACACAGCTTATTCTGTAGACAGGCACAAAATCAGAGATTTGTAATATGTGAAGAGGTACTATTCAACTGTGATACAACTAAGAAGATTGCAAAGCAAACACAAACCGGGGTAATTCTTGGGTAGTGTCCAGTCTCCCGGCAGCTGGGAGAATTTTTTCCCCAAAATTCTACCGCTATTCGCCCTTCATTGGCGGTGCAATCAGTCCATCGAACGACATTTCATAGACAGATCGTTTCATCAACACGCGATGTTTCATAAAAAAAAACTCAAAATACGTCTTTTTCCCTCTTTACTTTTTTTTTTTGGCAATGAACCGCTTCAGACTTGGCATGAAGCGGCGTGAAAGGGTGGGCTGGTTCGGTGAGCACGCGCCTCATGAATACACTTGCGTTGAAATGCCCCTACAGCGTGCAATTCGCGTAACGCATGTCAAGGAAACGTTGCGCCTCAGGAATACACGCACGACGAAATGCCCCTACAGCGCGCAATTCGCGTAACGCGTGTCGATGAAACAAAAATGTCGACGAAAAGGTGGCCACGAAACGTGTTTTCGCGAAACGCACGGAGAATGAAGAAGTCAGCATTCTACCTGCAGTTGTGACATTATTTCGGACAGATAATGGCAGGCGACTGTCGGTAAGATTGCGGGAAACTTATTCTCCCGGCTGCCAGGAGATAGGCCCTGCCCAATTCTAGAGGTTATCCGGAAGATTACCCATACAAGAGCGGACAATGATCACCAAGTAGGTTGCAGCGCACTTACTTTGAAAATACCGGACTTGAAAGCTGTAATCCGACATATATGTAAACACGGGCACTGCAGAAAAACCACTCAAACACAAAAACCAGAAGGAAGTGATCCGTGAAGATTCAACACGATGTAGCACACGCTGCCATTTGCCGAACCGAACACTAAACGATTCACAAGAATGTCTTGGGCTTCTATGAAGAAATCGACACGGGTGGGACTTTTCGAACGAGATACCATTTACCACAGAAGCGAAATCCACAGCGGGCCCGCACCCCGCAGGCCGCATCACACGCGAAACTAGGTCCGGTCTTCGCGACGCAGGCATTCCGAGTTTTTCAACGGCTAATGCGTCATCCGTCAAACCACGTGATCACGCTTCTGCCGTTACCCGCGCACAGAGAGCGAACTCAAGCGATAAAACGTGTACGGTTCATTGGTCCGGCGAGTACGGACCGTCTACCGCGCCTTCAGCTTAGGGAGAGAGAAAAAAAGAGAAGGAGGACAAAGCAAGCAGGCCAGAACGGGGGTGGGGTGCGCTTACAAAAGGCTAATCTTCAGGGGCATCTCAACAATGAACGCAGCGAGAGAATTCGTCACTTCTACCCAAGGTTGATAGTGCAGTAGATGTTATGCGTGACCTTGGGCTTTAGGCAGGTTCCGTGCTCTGCCTTATCACCAGCTTCGAGACCGTAGTCAAGTGACCCTAACCGGAGACACGATTGGCCTTAAACACGCATAGCGTCTACCCTGCTGTCAATACCGATTTAACAGGACAGCTCTTTGAAGGTCAGCTTTTGAACTTCTAAAGAAGCTCTCCAGCCCAAAAGTGGTTCTAAACGGGGCAAGTTTGAAGAAAGTATGTTTTACGTCGTATAACGTAAATATAATAATATATAAATATATAATATAATGTAATGAAGAACTAAGCGCGACTATTTTTTGCGCTCGCTGTACACAATTATATCTATAAGTATATAAATATATTTTTATCAATAAATTTAAAACTGTTTGTACGCTGTTAGGTTCGCGTTTTTAAACTTCAAATTGTTTTACGAAAGAGTTACACATAAAAGACAGCCCGAACAGCACATCGTCCGAATTTCAACTCACGATGAATCGCCGACGCTCGCAGACGGAAGGTTGCGATGCTGCGCGAACGGTTTCTGAAAGATGCTGGGTAGGGTACTCCGAGCGGAACGGCTTCGCGACCGTTCGAAGGGCAAATGATTCGCGACAACAAAGTAGGGTCTAGCAGCTTCAGTGAGCTAACGGGGCTCGAGAGTCCCACGCTCACATTTCCGCAGAGCGAGCGCGGCCGGCCAGATCGAGGCGCAGTGTGCTTTCGCGTCGCGATAGCTACGTCGTTGCTCTGCCTACCCTGATGACATGTGCACTGGCAGTCGAAGCAACCCTCTTGAGACTTCACTTGAGTTTAATATATGACTTTATATCGCGATATACTCTCGTAAAACTGAGAGTCACTTCGGTTGCGGCGTAAGCGGCGGCTTTATGTTTGTTGACACCTGCGTCGACAATGACTAAATATGCACAGAATCATTAAATATAAAAAAATAGAGCACGCAGAAAGAAATACAAACATGACAGGGGCACGGACAAAGAGAAGACGTTAATGCTAGGTATATATAAAAAAATATATTGGAAAAGACAAAAATACTTAAATCTAAAAAAACGGAGTTAAGTTGTCAACGCCGAGGTAAGGCAATGCGAATGGAGAGCAGCCGGCAAAAAAAAAGGACGTATTTGTGATCGCGGTTATAAAGCGCCGGCGACGTACGCCCCATGAAGTTGGCTAAATAAAATTCTCGCCCGAGCGAGCTCATGAATGACTCTTTTCCAATTTCCTATTTCTGCAATGCAAAAAAGAGGTTCGCGGGTCTATAGCCTAGGCGACGTAAATATCGATAAGCCATTGGTTATGGCAGTATCAATATTGACCAGCCTATACCAAGACATCGCCAATATTAGAAAACTCTTGGCTTTGACAGTTTAATATTAACCAGCTTAAGCCAACGTATATTCAATATCGGAAAACACATTGGCTCTGAAAGTCCAATATTGTACAGGTTATGCCGGCGTATATCCATTATAGGAAAGCTATTGGCTTTGACAGTCCAATATTGGACAGCTAATGCTGGCATGTATCCAATATTGGAAAGCCATTGGCTCTGACAGTCCAATATTGTACAGTTTATGCCAGCATATATCCAATATCGGAAACCTATCGGCTTTGACAGTCCAATATTGGATAACTTATGCCGGCATATATCAAATATTGGAAAACAATTGACTTTGACAGTCCAATATTGGACAGGTTATGCCAGTATATATCCAATATTGGAAAGCCATTGGCTTTGGCAGTCCAATATTGGATAACTTATGCCAGCATATATACAATATTGGAAAACCATTGGCTTTGACAGTCCAATATTGGACAGGTTATGCCAGCATTTATCCAATATTGGCAAGCCATTGGCTTTCACAGTCGAATATTGGACAGCTTATTCCAGTGCATCACCAATATTGGAAAAACATTGGCTATGATAGTCCATTATTGGCCCAGGTAACTCCAATATTGGTAAACACATGGCTCAGTTGGGCCATTGTTGGGCCATTCTTTGTCCCATCAATTCCAATGTTGGCCCAATATCGTGTGCTGCCTGGGCTCGCTCGGCGCGACGTCAGCGTCGCGAGAGTCCAATTAGCGCGTTCCGCAAACTTCGGGCACAAAGTTGTGCTTGATGAGTTTAGCGACCCTGTTCATACTTTGTATGAACAGGGTCGCTTCAGTCAAAAGACACTACCAGTGTTCAATATGCCCCGTCCGAGCACAAGCTTTTCAGCCTGGATAAAGTGAGCGTGAGTGAGCACGTACTAAGCAGTACCGAAGGTAATGAGCGTGCACTGCTGCATTTTCAGTTTCAGAAATGCTCTTTTTCAGAAAAAAATAAAAGCCAGGCATTGTTGTGGTATATTCATAACATTGTGGCTGTCTTGAAGAATGCGGGCATTCTGAAGGTGTTGCCAAAGGCTTGCCAGGGTGACAGCGCGGTCGAAGGCGACAAGTACGAGCTAGTACACGCTCTATCGCAAGCACTTGTTCTGCGAAAGCGCTTCGCAAAGTCGCTCTTGCATGCCTGTAGTCTTTGCTGCCCTACAGTGGTAATGGTAGGCAACTCCGGCTGACACAAGAAATCATCCCATCACTGCCACACTCCGTTTCCCTTTAAAGGGCTGGTGAACCGAAATTTGGATTTCAGAAAACGATGCAGAAGCCATAGGCGGGACGCTACAATCCCTAAAACACTACTCGTAGTCACAAGGCGATATCTCGAATGGACGGCCGTATTTTTGGAGAAAGAGGTTAAGATTGAACGAGGCCGATGAGGCGCATGACGTCGAGATATCTCGTTTCCTCCTCTCTCCGCTTCGCCCCCTCAAGGCGCGAGGCGGAGAAGACGCGAGGTCGTTCCTTCTCCTTCTCGGAGAAACAAGACAAACAAATCTGTCAAATGCGCCTCCTTTTTTTAAAAAATAAGGTCATCCATTCGAATAATCGCTGTATGAGTGATGTTTTGGTGTTTGTAACATCAATTGTGACACGCTTTTGCCGCCGTGTTTTATGGAATCCAGATTTTGGTTCAACATCCCTTTAAGTGCAAGCGAAACTGAAATGCCAAGAACGAGCACGTTGTCCTGAACGACAGTTGCACTGCACAAGCGCGCATGATTAGCAACGTTCAAAGCATGGAGCTTGCTCTTAAAGCCTCTGCATCGGGCTTCCTGTTGCAGCTTGTGGTACCGAAGCAAGCTTTTGGGCAGACATTGTTTTATAAGCAGAAACTTCACCTGCACCGCAGTGCTCCGACCGGTACTCGGACTACTTAGTTGCGGTACTTTAGATAAAACAGAAGGGCAACAGGTGAAGTAGAAACTTCACCTGCACCGCAGTGCTCCGATTGTTGTTTACAGTTTTAATGGCGCAAGAGCAACAATGGCCATACTGCGCCAAACAAGGTGAATCAATAAAGAGGGGTCAGTTGAACTAAACTATGGGAAAATAGTTCTATAATTTGTTTAAAAATCCAGTATTTTCAAGAAAATTAAAAAGACATTTGAATGAAATCAGCGGTCGCTTACCAAGTAACAAGGCAGGGTGAAATGGAATGCGATATTTGAAAAGATCAGGAAAAAATAATTTGTGCTGCTGCCGAAGACCAGAACAAAGAAATAAAATATGAAGAACAGACAAAGGTTCACTGCAACGCTCACAGGATGGAGGTTCTCCACCAGTAATTAGGTGGCTATGAGTGAGGTAGGTGTGGCCGATTCTCAGGCGGCATAAGAGGACTTCGTGGAATCTAGTTTTGTCAAAAGATGTTTTTCAATTACCAAGGTCTGGCTTGATGGTGTGAAGCTTACTGTTCAGCTCTAAATCCCATTCAGACTGCCACGATCGCAAGGCTGCTAGTCTTGTAGGCATTTTTAAGTCTTGGTGGGGGATGCGTACATGTGACACTGGGAAATTTTGCGAAGAGACGGCCAGTTTATCTGCAGCCTCGTTGCCAGCAATGCCCACATGGCTAGGAATCCAGCAAAACCTGATATCGTGCCCATCCTGTAGGCCCTGCTGCACCTTAACACGCACAGTTAGGGTCAGTCGATTCTTTGTTGATAGAACAGAACACACAGCCCTAACAACACTCTGGGAATCTACAAAGATGATGGCTTTCTTTGTTTTACTCTGAATAATATAGTCAAGCGCCATCATGACCCCGTAAGCTCGGTAGTAAAAATGCTGGCAAGAGTGTTCAGACGAGTGACTTTGGAAAAACGAGAAGAGTATACAGCTGCACCAACAAACGTTGACGAGTTTGCACCATCAGTGTAAAAATGATTATAATTTTAGTATTTTTCCTCCAATGCAAAAAATTCCTGCTGTAAAATTAAAGGAGAGACTCTTTGCTTCCTGAATTTTGTGAAGCATCATTCACAAAAAAATGGGTTTGAAATTCCATGGGGCAGTATGGTGTGAACTATCCAAAAGGTTAAAATCACGAGTCAGATTGAGGGAGGAGCGAAGACTCTCGAAACGAAGACTCAAAGGCCGCACAACAGTTGGCTTATTGTTAAAGAGGCGAGAAAACCTAGAGTTTTGAATACAACTATAAGTGGAGAGCTGGGGTCCGACAAAATGTTGTAAGCATAGGCGAGGCTAAGCAGCGGTCGCCTTTATTCAAGTGACATTTCATGACAGTCAACATACAAGCTAACCACAGGGGAGGTGCGAAAAGCACCAGATGCCAAACGCAGCCCAAGGTGATGTACCGGATTGAGCATTTTTAAAGCAGACGGTCTCGCAGAGGCGTAGAAAATTGAGCCATAATCAAGGCGGGATCGAATAAGAGAAGAATATAGACGAAGGAGACATTTTCTATCCGAGCCCCACGACTTGTGCGAAAGAACTTTGAGTATGTTCGATGCCTGCACAGTTTTTTGCTTGAGCTGTTTGAGATGCGAAACAAAGGTAAGTTTACGGTCGAAAGTAACTCCTAGAAACTTGTGCTCCGTTTTGACAGCAATGTTGTTTCCATTTAAAAGAAGTGTAGGATCTAAACAGAGGCCACGCCTTAAAGAAAAAGGGACACAAACAGTTTTCTCCGGACAGAACCTAAAACCATTCTCATCAGCCCATGTATACATTTTCTTTATGGCCAGTTGTAGCTGCCGCTCACAGCTAGACATATTACATGACGCTACAGATATCTGAATGTCATCGACATATAGCGAGTAAGATACTGAAGGAGGAATGACTTTACTAAGAGAGTTAATCTTTATTGCAAAGAGTGTGACGCTTAGGACTCCACCCTGAGGAACACCGTTCTCTTGAACGAACCAGTCTGATAAAGTTGTTCCCAACCGAACTCGAAAAGTGCGTTTACATAAAAAGCTCTTTATACACTGAAGCATTCGACCGCGTATTCCGTACATACAAAGGTCGTGCAAGATGCCATACTTCCAAGTGGTGTCATAGGCCTTGTCCAAATCAAAGAAAACAGATACACAATGCTGCCTGTTGATAAATGCCTCGCGCACAAAGGTCTCCAGCCGCACCAACTGGTCTGTTGCAGAGCGTTCAGGCCGACAGCCACACTGATTAATATCCAAGATATCATGCTGCTCGAGAAAATAAATAAGACGCCTGTTAATTAATCTTTCAAATGTTTTCCCCAGACAACTTGACAATGCTATTGGTCTGTAACTTGTAGGAAGGGAAGGGTCCTTGCCAGGTTTCAACAGCGGTATAACTTCAGCCCTCTTCCATTCAACAGGGAAGTAGGCATCACACCACAGGCCATTGAAGTATGTGAGAAGAGCACTGAGTGACTCTCTAGATAGGTGTCGGATCATGTCGTAGTGAATTCCATCGGGACCGGGGGCAGAATTCTTGCGGGAGTTGAGAGCCACTTCGAGCTCAACCACTGTAAATGGCTGATTGTAAGGTGCAGACGCTCCCCCTTTGAAACAGAGCCTCGTCTTTTCCATGCTTGCCTTACGCTTCAGGAATGCTGGAGAGTAATGTGCGGAGCTTGAAACAGCAGCGAAGCGAGTGCCCAACACATTTGCCTGGTCTAACAATGACGCCCCAGAAGAAGGAAAAAGGGGGATAGTAAAACAACGGTATTTCCCCTCGACCTTATGAAGTCGGTCCCACGCTTCCTTTGCTGGAACATAGCTGCTGATGGAGGACAAGTAACATCTCCAAGATTTTCCTTTAGCCTGCTTCCGAGTCCAGCGGGCGCAAGCTCTGCGTCTCTTGAATTCCATCAAGTTAACCGATGTTGGGTATCTACGAAAGACACCCCAAGCCTTATCTTGGTTATTCTTTGTGGTGGAACAATCCTCATCCTACCATGGCTTACATTTCTTGGGGATGTTCGAAGAAGTTTGAGGGATGGAGCAAAGAGCAGCACCAATTATATGCTCTGTGATGTAGGCTGTGGCATCGTCATGAGTTAATCAAGAGAACATAGAGGGAACAAGCTTGGATTTTTGGCTAAAAAGAGCCCAGTCTGCTTTTTCTAGCTTCCAACGCGGAGTCCGTTTCATGAGACAAGGAATAGATTTCACGCTCTCCAGAGCAACCGGAAAATGGTCGCTTCCAAACGGATTATTTAAAACGCTCCATGTGAAGCAAGACACCAAGGATGGAAATGAAATGGAAAGATCAATGGATGTAAATGAGTTGTGAGCTGCACTAAAAAAGGTAGGCTCTCTGCTGTTCAAAAGACAGAGACTTGATGACAGTAAAATCCGTTCAATGACCCCACCATGCGAGTCCTGGCGTGTGCCACCCCACAAGGGATGGTGGCCACTAAAATCTCCTAAAAGTAAAAATGGGTGAGGGAGCTGAGCAACTAAATCATGAAGATTATGAATATGCAGTGGAGCATTTGGTGGAATATAGATGGAGACAATGGTGATGAAGCGGTCCAAGAGGAGACGCACAGCTACAGCCTCAAGGGGTGTAGAAAGAGGAATCTGAGAACAAGCAACTCCACTTTGGACGATTACTGCTACTCCACCAGATGAGTTTGATGTGGAACGATCATTTCTAAAAACTTGGTGACGACGTAAAATAGACACATGATGATCATTGAGGTGCGTCTCTTGTAAAGAGAGAGCTATAGGACGGAGGTCGTCCATAAAAAAGTTAACATCGTCAATATTTCGTAAAAGGCCGCGGCAATTCCACTGCATAAAAGTAAATTTAGCCATTATTCTAAAACTAAGTTAAAAATTAGTAAATCAGTAAAAGTAGTAAGGTACAAGCAAAAGTAAAAACGTCAACTCTGCCGCGAACGGCAATAAAGGATGTACAACATCACGATGGTGGGGCCACCAGTTTTTTTGCTTTTGTGTTTACTCTTAGTAGTCTGCCACTCCATGTCGTCTTGGTCAGACGCAGGAGTGGAGACTTCACACTCATCCATGGCCTCAGTTTCCTGAGGCGAGGCTTTTCCTGCATGTTTCTTTAGGTCTGAAGAACGGGGCGCCATGCGCCGTCCGCGACCAGACCCAGCCAAAGGGGCAGAGGAGGTGCTGGGCGAAGCGCCGCCGAAGTCCACCCGTTCCTGTCCCTTAGGCGCTGCAGGTGCGGCACGAGAGCTAGGCCGCTCCTTCGATGATGCTCTCTCCAGGGAGTGTGCGCGAGAGTGTCGACCCTTCTCCCTGGAAGGAGATTGTGGAGGAGGGACGGCTGCGGCAGCCACCGGTCCCTCCTGGGTTTGGGAAACAGCCTGAGAAGACCCGGACTGTTGCCCTGTTGGAGCGCAAGGGTTCGCACTCTGGCTTGGAGGGTCCGTAGACCGCCCAGCCGAGATAAGATGCCCTGGGAGCTGAATCTTCAGCTGGGGCGTGGGGGACTGCCGTTTCTACCCATAGTCCAGAAAGGACGTTTGGGTCGCCACTGCTACCATCAGTGGTGCAGGTCCCCGCTGCACCACCTGCGAATAGCTGCCCTTGCGCAAGAATGCGAAGCGACGGCGTGCCTCAGGGTACGAGAGATTTTCTTTCACTTTAAGACTAAGTACTTTCTTTTCTTCTTTCCACGTTCTGCAGGATCGAGAGTATGCAGGGTGGGGATCACCGCAGTTTACACAGTGTGGGTCGTTGGTACAGGACTTTGCGGGGTGGTCAGATTTGGCACATTTCGCACATGTGGCTTTTCCACGGCAATGATGGGAGCCATGGCCAAACCTCTGGCATTTGAAACATCTTCGAGGATTAGGCACATAGGGCCTAACCCTGCAGTGAAGATAGCCAGCCCTAACAGCATCGGGGAGTGTGGTGGAGTCAAAAGTTAGAACTATCTGTTCTAACTAGTTAGAACTATCTATCTGGAGTATGCATAAATGCTGGGCTAGCAACAAATTGCTACCAGGGACCCTATGCTACATGACGGGACCAAGCAGAATCAAGGGACTGAGAGCCATCCAGCGACCTGGATGCAGGGATGGGTTCAGCTTCCACGGGATTGGTGCCACCTGGATCTTGTCCCAAAGGGCCAGCAGCAGCTGGACAGCTCCTTGGTCAGAGAGCCCTTCAAGTATTTCAGTGTCGGAACTATCGATCAGGTCATCCTCAGAAATAACGCCCTGAATCGTATTGAGTGTACGATGGGGTGAAACGGTTACTTTGTGATCAGACACGGAGTTGAACGCCAGGAGTGCTGTACTCTGCTGTCTGGATTCAATTTCTACTAGTAGGTCACCTGAGGGCATCTTTTTGGCTTTAAAGTTCTTACCGACCGCACTTTCTAGCACTTTCGCAACAAGAAAGGGGGACATCTTGGAGAGTGGGGTGTCATCTTCGGAGTGCATAACCAAAAATTTGGGGAACGCAGGAGGAGATGGGGTCGTGTCTTTTCTAGGAACTTCGGTGCGGACCCTTTTCAGGGCCCGATCGGAGAGAGGTTTAGCTTAAGAATCCATAAAGATGGGAGAAAGATTCAGTGCCCGGGTGCACCGCCCACCACGGAGCCCAACAAGGGGGTAGGTAATGTGCCATAGCAAGATGGGCTTGGCTGACACAATTACTCTACCAGTGCTGCCCGGGCACTATAACTGAGTGTGGATGCAGGGACAGGACCTGTTTCCACTCAAGGTTAGCCCTTGCCGCCTAAGAAGGTGAAAAAGGAAGGAAGAGAGTGCAGAAGAAAAGAGAAAGAGGTGGAAGGGAAAGTGAAAGAAGGAAGAAGAGGGTAGAAGAGGCGACTGACTGAATCATCCTGGTCGGGCCAAGCCAGGACACCCGTCTACGAGAAGCAGGGGTCGAAGCGGTGTATTGCCTCGCCCGGGGGGCCCCGAAGGGTCCAAACATACCCCGGGCTCAGCTCAACCACCAGGGTCCCCTTTTCCCCGGACACGGGTACGCCACGCACAGCCAGACGTGGGTGGGCGAACCCATATAGCTCGGGGTTCGTAGTGACGCCACTCACCAAGCACCTACTAAAGTAGGTGCCCCCTGCGTGCGGGTATGGTGGCCCACGCGGCTGGGGTCCGTGGTGGCGCTACTCACCAAGCACCTAGCACCTAAGGTGCAGGCGCCCCCTGCGGAGCTCGGGGTCCGTGGAGACGCTACTGTCCAAACACCTGCTTTCACAGGTGCCCCCTGCGGGGCCGCAGTGCTCCGACCGGTACTCGGAGTACTTAGTTGCGGTACTTTAGATAAAACAGAAGGGCATTGAGCAGTGCAAACTTCGATTATTGTCAGTTAAGAAGTATTCAGTAGCAGTAATTGTTTTTCTTTACATACAAAAAGGCTGGAGTATGCATAAATGCTGGGCTAGCAACAAATTGCTACCAGGGACCCTATGCTACATGACGGGACCAAGCAGAATCAAGGGACTGAGAGCCATCCAGCGACCTGGATGCAGGGATGGGTTCAGCTTCCACGGGATTGGTGTCACCTGGATCTTGTCCCAAAGGGCCAGCAGCAGCTGGACAGCCTGGCATTGCGATGCGAGGATTGGGATGCCGAGCGAGCTCGGGCCATGCCGCCCACTCAGTGTGAGGGACAGGTGCTCCCACTGACTGGCTAGGTGCATGTTGATGAGTTCCTGGAAGGTGTTGTTTACACTTAGGCCGCCGGAGCCTGGCGTTCGACGCGTACGGCGGCACCCCGAGTGCCAGCTAGTACGCCTTGCGAATAATCACGTCCATCTTGCCCTTACCTCTCGACAGCAGGTTGAGATACGGATTTGCGAAGGGGATGTGGCTCACGAGTGCTTGGGTCAGCCGGATCAGGTCCGACTCCTCGAGCCCGCGTCTGTGACTCGTTATCCTTCTCACCATATGCATGACTTGCGTGGTTGTCTCGACGAGTCAGTCGGCCGTGTACTTGGCTCCGCACTCCCGCTGGAGGTGAAGGCCCCAGGATCCGAACCCGCTTCACCACCGGCACGGGGGTACCATCCTTTAACGTGAGGCGGATGTCCGCCTTTTTTTTTCGGGAATTGGCTTGCCCGCGCGGACGAGCAACAGCTGAGACTTATCGGGGGCGCGCTGGAGGTTGCCAGCCTCGAGGGAGTTCTGCACCGTCTCGATGACTTCTTCGAGGAAGTCTTGCCTCCCGCTGTCCGATTCCGACGTAGCCCAAATCGTCAGGTCGTCCACATAGAGTGGCATAGAGTGTATGCTTCATCCGGGGAATCCGTTCCAGTGGAGGAGGCGGCTTGTACATCGCCAGGTAACAAGATGGGTGACAGGACCGAGCCTTGCCGGTTGCCCTTGCTCGGGATCGGGATGGTGCTTGTGCGGATGGACTCGACTCCGATGGTGGCCATCCAGTTGCTCAGGAAGTCCCGCACATAATCATACATCGGGGCCCGCACCCAGTCGAGGCCAGGTTCTCGAACACCCGCGTGTGACTGGCGTTGTCAAAGGCGCCCTTTATATCCAGGGCCAGGACCGCCCGCGTTGTCGTACAGGAGATTCTGTCAAGGATATCCTCCTTGATCTGGAGCAGGACATCCTGCGTGGAGGTGTGACCAGAACCCCAAAATAGTGTTCAGGGTGGCATTGAGTTGAATACAGGATGGTCCCCTCAAATATCGCTGTAAACACCTCATCAGGGCATGGGCATTTAAAAAACTAAAATGGAGTGTTCAGGCCTGTGACGCTCGGCGGTGTCTATATACCTGATGACCTCTATTTCTTTTGGATCCTTTTCAAGGGAGTATATTTTCCACTTCGGGGCACTTTTCGTATTTCTGGCAGTTACAACTGCAGGAACTGTTTCAACCTCACTTTCTTCTTTGCTTTCATAGCACTCATTTGATGTTAATGTGGAAGGGAATTGGCCCGATTCCACTCTTCGTTCCTACGTAAAATGTGCTGGCGTCCGATACCTGCCATAAAAAAGGGTACTTAAGATTCCAGAAATGACTAAGAGTGTGTAAACATATGATGCCAGCATTTTTTTTACTTTTTTTTTTTTTCTTTTTTTTAATTTCCAATGAGCAGCATTATGTTATGCCAAAACTCTCCCTAAGTGCACACTGCATTTCACAGCGCGCTAAACTCTGCCGGAAAAATCGGCGCCAGCACGCAAAGGGGCGTCGTTTCCTCAGCAGTGCATTTTACCTTGTGAAATTTTAAGGAGCTCCTTTCTTTTGCAGCTAGAACATCCTTAAAAATACTAAAAATGCGTTCGCCACGGACGACCGAGTCTTCCGCCGGCAAACGCTGTCGTTTGCACACGATACGCCTTGAAATTTCCACCCCTGGTCGATCAGGCGCCGATTTTTCCGGTTGCTTTCCCATACCTTGAGCCACCCAGAAACACCGCGCGCCCCCGTAAATTAAAAAAAAAAAAAGAATGGAACGGCATTGAGTGTTTTGTTTACTTACCGACTTTGTGCGTGGACCGCGCCACGTTGCGCTGCCTGACGCACGCGCGTTTTGGAACTAATTCAGTTGACAGTTCCCTCCGAAGATGAAGCCACTGAAGCCACGGCGGTAATCGGACTGGTAGGCTGTTCCGTTTCGTACGGGCGGAAGAAGACTATGGAGAATTCGGCAGCGAACGGGCGGAAACTCGATTAAGTACAGCTTCAGTAGTCGACGCTTTGTTTTCTCGATTGCGTTCGCGGCGTTCATCGTGGACTCGCGCACTCGGCCGTAGCCGAACGGCCGAACCAGCTGGACGGCTGCCGGCGCGCGTACCGACAGCGTCGCCATAGCAACCACGCCGCGAGTTTGGTTGCCAGACAGAGTTCACAGGATTTTTTTTTCTCGTCACTCACGTTGAGTTACTAGAAGTTAGGCGTGTATCATTATAATACATTGTGCTGTAAGAAGTTATTAAGGGATATCTGTACCTACCTAAGATGAATGCAAGAAACATATTATTGAAAAATAAAATTGGCGTAATCTTTTTATATCTTTATTAAGACTAGCGTGGCCACTGGGCTAACCGATGCGCGAAATAGGAGGGCATATATACCGCTCGGGGCACTCGTCGGTTCGTGTAAGTAGGATGTACCCAAGCAGCACGTTGTGAATGGGCCATCGCTGGCAAGCGTACTATGGCCAACCAGATTTTCGATGGCCCAAGCTTGGCAGAAGTGCTCGGCAATAGAAGTGTTTTCGTCCTCGTCTGGTGACTTGCCATTCACTTTATGCCAGTCGCTGGCCATTCACTTTAGGCCAGAGACTGGCTATTCACCTTTGGCCAGTGACTGGCCATTCACATTTGGCCAGTGACTAGCCATTCACTTTAGGCCAGTGACTTGCCATTCACCTTTGGCCAGTCACTTTCGGCCAGCCACTGGCCATTCACGTTTGGCCAGCCACTGGCCATTGACTTCCGGCCGGCGGCCAGTCACTAGCCGAAAGTGGCTGTAGTTATACTCTTAATACATAATTTACCACAGACTGCCTCAGTGTTCCTCAGAAGACTGTCAAGAGTTTCGGGAGATCCTGTTTTATAACTCAACCCCAGAAACTCTTACATAGTGATGACACGCGAAGCTGCTGCAAGGCTGCTCAATATTTATTGGACTTTTTGAGCACCAAGTCTTACAACGCTGGTTGCGACCACCATTCCAGTCGTCGTAGGTTCAGGGATGGTATGTTGTCCCACCATTAAGATCCCCCGGTAGTGCAGCAGTAAAAAAAAAAAATAAAAAGAAGTAACTTTAGCTGAAGGGACAGTGCAACAATAGAGAGTTTTAGTAGATCGTTCCGATACCTCCGATAGCCCCGATAACGATACCATGCATGCGCAAGGGAGGCGGTGGCGGAGTATCGGGTATCGTTATCGGAGTCATGGGAGCGACCTACTAAAACTCTCTACTGTTCAGTTACAATATTTTGCACTTTACACAAGCTTACTGGCACTAATGGGAAAGAGAAACCTTGAGTACACAGTAAAGGTTTTCACACACTTAAAGGCCGCCGTACAGTTCGCGCTTTCCACTTTTCCTGCTTTTCCTCCTCTCCTGGCCTCCTTTTCTTCCTTCACCACCCTCCCCCACCTGTTTACCTCCCTCCCCCGAAGGGACAGCATGGAGAATGGATTAGGAGACGCCTCCGTTAATCCGGCTTAACCCACCGAAGGGGGAGCCTGCTGCTTGACTAAAAATTATTTCGCTGCCCGAAAAAAAAACAAAAAAAAAAACGCCGCGGGCAGCGACCGTATGCGCTTTGCCGGATGCGCAACGCTCCGTCCGCCTTGAACAAGCTTGTATGCATTGGACTAACATTTTTTAAAGTGCGGCAGGTTTAGTGTAGGTCCTATCATATGGTCCTGCAAGACTTCCCTGTCCGCCACAAGCTAGCCAATAATTCAAGAACATAACGACGGCAGCGTAGTCAAACAGAGTAAAATAAAATGTATATAATATTTCTAAGAACACCGTTGTCTTCACAGCTTGGCTTTCAAATTCTTAGCGCTGCCAATAATCGTAATCAAACTATTTTTATGATTGAAGACAACTCGTCGTGCATCGACCCCAAGATTACGCTTACGTGAAACATGATTCGGCGCGGGAGCGGCTCTAGTCACCGTAAACATTTTTTTTTCCTCGTGGATTTTGCTTTTTTAATTTAGCTGAGGCACCACTGGCAGAACACGAATCGCATACTTGGAAGGTATATACCGTCTGAAAAATCATATAGCTGGTTCAGTGAATGCCATACTATCGCATTCGTTGAAGCTTGATTTGTTGATTCGAACTTCAACAAATCACACGCACCCATTCTCCCTATTCCTGTTTACCCAGTCATAGTCGTTCCCTCACGATGCAATAAGAGTACAAGTAATGGCAGTTTATACAATGTTGACGTTGCACAGCCGTGATCGCACGGTTTTTAGAAGCGCTATAGAACGAGCACATGCGTCGAATTTCGGTACGCTGATTGCTGTCTCCCCGCCGTGACGCCACACGAGAAAAGCGATTTCGTTCTCTCTGTGAAATTAGGAACACAGAAATCAAGATATAATCCCGGTAATAAAACAAAGCGAAATGGATCTCTGCAGCCAATACCCAACCGTTTGCGAGGTGACTAGGCGAAAGCATATATTACCTCCGTGCCTTTACTCTCTGCACACTGCCAGAGAGAGTCATAGAAACTCCTTGGAGCTATTGTCAACACGATGCGTTTGCAAGCCTCTAGTTTGACTCGGCTGGGATTCGTCCCTTTCATAGCTCTCTATGAAACGAGAAAGGTAGATACTTTTCTACATTGGGTGGGTTTGCCCGGGGCCTCCAGTTATTTACGGCCAAAATCACACTGGAGGCGCTTCAGCAATGTTCACTCTGGTCGACACACGTGCACACTAAAAATGCCAGTCGTCTGCCTTCCCAAAAGATACTTGAAGAGCCAATCATAGAGACCGACGGATAACGAGGCCGAAATTATGCTTATACCTCAAAAAAATTATAACACAAATTTTGCCTCGTCATTCCCAAACTGGTTGCCGGACGAAATTCTCTATGCGTATTGTAAGCCAGGGTTGGTAATAGTAACGGTAGTTACTATTACCAACCCTGGTAGCTACTATTGTAAGCCAGGGTTGGTAATAGTACGGCAGAATTCCCTGCCATAAATAAAATGATTTGGCTAACGCTAATGTAACGCGAAATAGGTGCAAAGAGTTTTGCAAAAGGGAGCGTAAACCGAAAAAAAGGAAAAAAAAAGACAGAAGAAAAGGAGAAGTAATAATAATAAAAAAAATCTCTGGCGACGTGGCCAAAAAAAAAAATCTGTTCATGTGATTTTTATTGTCACGTGACCGAACAAAAAAAAAATAAACGAAATAAAAAAGAACACGAGAAAAAATCATCCCCTGCCCGGTTTCGAAGCTAGGCCTTCTTGATCGTGAAACTAGCGCGCTATTCGTTGCGCCTAGTTGCGCCGACATAACTTTTTTTTTTCTTTCTGTATTGCAAGTTGCGCCAACATAACTCTGCCTGTAATGCTCGCGCATTTTCACATCATAGGAGAAAGCTTAGGTGCCTTCGTAGTTTTTCAAGTATGTGTTATTTTTATTTGTGGCAAGAGTTCACGTTCCAGAATGCTTCTAGAGTTTTGGAGCAAAACGAGTTTTTTTCATCCGAGTCACCTTCTAGAGCCAGTAGACCGCACTGGGTCGTCCAGCTAATCAAGCAGCTATATTCAAATTCTCTGACGTGCCCGTCCTCGCATCCGAGGTCGCCGTTTGACAAGCTTATCTTCCACCTGGTAGCCGGAACCCCCACGGCAGCTTTGTTCCGTCCCCACTCCCTCTCGAGAGGATGGCCTCGCCCCGAGGCTAATCCTCTTCTCTAGACACCCTTTCCACCCAACGCTGGCCCTTTCCCTCCCCGTCTCCAGCTTCGGGAGAGAAGGTTCTTCCCTGCAGAACGTCCCGTTTGTACAGCGGCCTTTAAAGTTGTAAATGTGAAGGGTGCTTGGCATGAAATGGGCACCTGCTGGGGTGGCCCAGTGGATGCTGGGTCACCCCAGCCAATCTAGCGCCGGGAGAGTATCATGCGACGTTTTGGTTATGTGGAGTTCAAGGTCACAGACGCTCTCTCGACGCTGGATTGGCTGGTAGCGTCCGCCGCGCTCGGACGAAGGGTGAAATGAAGTATAGACCCCAGTGAACATTTCATTGGAATGTGTCCAATACACATATCAGAACTTGTAAATTGTACGAAAATCATATATGGTATTGCATATTCTTATATTATTATTATATGATTTACAGCTTATATGTTTACTGAACACATTTACACTTTTTTTCACTTAGAGGGATTGCCACATCACCACATACGAGGCACGTGATAAAGAAATAATGAGTCACACTAAACACAACTCACTCCATGAAGAAATAATACAAAGGAGCTCCTTGCAAGCCACATCATAACCCCGTGGGCACTTGGGAAGTGTTACGGCACCCCCCTTTCTCCAACTCTAAGTGAGCAAGCAGTGGCCCCAAGCATCGCACTGCACGGCTGTACCATTGTGAACATCATGGTCTGCCACAAACGAAGCATGTAAAGCATTCCTGTTTGGAGATCAAGTGACATGTTTTGTTTGTCTCAGAGGATTGCAGGCAACACGCTTCGCTTATCACTTGTCTCCTACGCGCATCTGTTTACTAATTGGAAGTAGGGTAGAGGGGGTTGTTTAGCCCTTGACTGAACCGCAGGAGTATTTCATTAGGTGAAGCTCATTATGACATCAATTAGAATGTGTTAAATTGAACATTTATTGAACCTTGAGAAATGGAAACTACAATGTATGCCATTCCATGAAATAAAGAATGCTATCTCAAAACATGTAATGAAAAATATTACAGAATGAACTTGCACTCTACGGCAAAAAAAAGCAAACTTTTCAGTAGAAGACGCTATCCTCTTGCTCACGTACAAAGAAAATTTTAAAGTTCTGGAAGACGACTATGGATAAGGAACTCGTACAGCTAAATTCTAAGCACCTCGTCTACAGGTGGTCAGCATTAGTTATCACAGAAAGTGCCCAACATTTAAAGAAAGAAAAAGAAAACATGCCTCCATAAAGCCTTCTATCATGCGTTCTGGAAACAAAATAAAAAATAACCCGATAATACTGGCGAGAAAAGTGGATTATACACTTTTAAAACGGCTCATAAAACATCGCTTCAACCACGTACCTGGAAGTGTCCTTTAGCGTGTGGAACGATTCTACTGCTCCTCAATTTTTCTGCAATTAATCCAATATAAAAGAAGTCGCCACCTCTGAGGTTCCGGTAGGTCCACCTGCCGCTGCGGCATGTCCTCGGCAGACGAGAATCGACGACCTGCGCAACCACAGACTGCACCAGAGACCAACCCAACCCTGTCTCCACCGGCGCCTAGTTTACCCTCGCCAACTCCACCACTTAAAGGCGACTGCACGAACGTCCCCACATCCTCATCTTTAACTTCGGAAATTAACATGGACACAGAATAATTGACCCCTGGGCAACGCCTTCATAACATCAGCGACTCAGACAGCATGGGCACGACTGACGATGAGGGTTTTATTCTGCAGCTGTCTAAGAAAGCCAAGAAACGTCGTCATGGGGCCCAATCAACGTCATCGAGCAGCAGTACCATCATTTCCATCGAGAACAAGTCTCCAGCACTTACTGTTATTTATATGCCCATAGATCAAACAAAGATAATAACAAAGCTGAACGAACTAAAACTCACCAAGCTGCTTGAATCGCACGCGCCAGCGTCAGTAATTCAAATCCGCCCCAACTACCGACTCAACTTATTATCGGTTGACACTCGAAACATGGCTGCATCCTCCTCGCTTCTGAAAGTGTCGTCACTACTAGGAATCCCTGTTAGAGCATTCGAGCCACGGTCACCCGCTCAAGCAACAGGAGTTATCAAGGGAATAGACGCAACTATCAATATGGACTCAAAAGACATCATAGCTCAACTTAGATCGAGTGACAACACGCCGGTGATTTCTGCACGTCGGCTCGGTACGTCCGCATCTGTCGCAATAACATTCGCATCTGCAAGACTTCCAGACTACATATTCCTAGGGCTTGTTCGGCACAAAGTGGAACTTTTCGTGGAAAAGCCGATACAGTGCCACAGATGTTCTCGCTTCGGACATATTGCATCTACATGCCAACATGCACCAACATGTTCACGATGCTCTGGGCCACACCAGCGAACAGAATGCAACGCCGATGAGACACCCACACGATGTTGTAACTGTGGCAAAAACCATGAGGCTTCATCTCACCAGTGCGTTATGTGGAAAGATGAGCTTGAAATACGTCGCATACGTCAAGTCAACAAGCTCGACTACAGAACAGCTCGCAGCTCGGTTACAAATTCGACCAACTTTCCGGCCCCGGAACAACCTATCCCCCGAGAGAACCTCACAGCCGCTCGCTCCACCACTACTGGAACTTCAAGCACAACACAAAAGGAGGACTCCACTAAAATAATAGACAGTAAAACATCCCAACAAGAACACCAACGGGAAGATACACTTCCCCAAAACCAGACTTGTGTCAAAACACCGGCCAGAACAAAACCCTGGGACATCATTTCTCACAAAAACAAGAACGCACGAGACCGTCCTACAGCCAGATACTGACAACAAAGAGGCACAATGAACAACATCCTCCCCGTGTTGACCAACCATCTGACCATCCGCAACCCAGCTCTGGAGTCTGGTCAGCAATCATCCTTGCGGCAGAGAAGCGCATACGTGATTTCCTTGCCCAGTTTTCGTCTCCAGTTGCTCGCCTTGCGCAACAGGCATTTGAATTCCTTTTTCCTCTTTTAGTTGCTCTTTTCAAGTAATTCACGGTACAAAACCTATCCACCTCTTCAACTCAACATAGAATTCTCCAGAAAGAAGTGAGCAACATTGGAAAAAAGAATCCTCTGACACTTTTTACTGAAATAAGGACAACAACAAACTCAATATTTGATAATAACATCGCAGAAATTATGGCGATACTGACTATAATAGAGTTCCTTAACTCAACATGCCTGTAGGTAAACCGATAAAAACACTGCCGACAATTATACAATGGAATGTAAACAGTCTTCGCCCTCGCCTTGCAAACCTTCGGCGACGACTGCTGCTAACCCAAATAGATGTCCTTGCTTTGCAAGAAACATACGTAACCCCAGGCTCACAGCGCATCTCTCCGTACGTTCAATACAACAGCCATAGTCCTCATACTGACGGCAAATCACGAGCATCTATACTAATAAGAAGACATATTCACCAAAATGAAATTAATCTAAAAGACTTGAACACGGAATACGACGAGCACGTGCACGTCGCAGCAGAAATTCGCATAGCGGATAAAAACGTTAAGATAATTTCAAGCTACATCCGACCAAACCAGCCATGGGACCCAGTCACAATGCGAAACATTCGTGCGCGCTGCCCAGGACCACTTATATGGTGCGGAGACTTCAATGCAAACCATCTTGCTTGGGGAAGCGACGACTGCACTCCTCGGGGGACCGCGCTCCTTGATATGATCAGGGAACTTGGACTTCAATGCCTCAACTCTGGCAATCCGACATACGTCAGGGCTCACCTCAGCAAAGTGAGCGTCTTAGACTTGACATTTGTATCACCTGAGATTAAGATGGTCTGGGATACTGAACCGGATACTTGGGGATCAGATCACCTCCCCATACGGCTTACTCCACAAGCGAGCATTCCTCCGAAGAAGCGAACTCACAGTGTTATAAACTGGGACGAATACCGAATTGCCCTTACGACCATTCCCACGAGCCCAAACGCTCCATCTCTTGAGGAGGCCATTGAATTATCAATGAAAAAGGCAACTACATTAGTCTGCCTTCCCATTAACAAACCGGTTCCTGATTTGACATACCTCAAAATAAGGTCGCTGGCGCGGCGTGCCCAAAGAATTGCCCGGCGAACAGATGCCCCAAAAGACTGGACCGCATCGCGAAAATTCGAAGCTATACACCGCCGTCACACAGTGCGCGTAGGACGACAACAGTGGCAGCTCCGGAGTGAATCGCTCAACACCGAGGCAGGGTCACGGCAGCCCTGGACGACAGTCAAAAGCCTCCTCAGCCCCGTGAGCCCGACATCGCCCTTTGCGGCAATAGCTATCAAACGCAACATCTCGATTGCAGAACTTGTGGAAATATTTGCGGATACATTCTCCCAAACAATTGAGGCACCTAAAAAAACCCCGTCGGTACCAAAACCGCCCACTTTAGCGTTTAGCCCAGTTGCAATTGACGACGACTTTACAATGACAGAATTAAACTACGCGCTTTCACGATGTCGCCGACGCGGCGCACCCGGGGTTGACGGCATTACTTAGCAAGCCATCAAGAACATAGACGTGTGCTTAAGGCCAAGATTACTGGAGCACCTTAACAAAATATGGAGCTCTGGCAATCTCCCAAATACATGGCTACACTCAATTGTGATAACCATTCCAAAGCCTGGTAAGCCTACACATGAACCAACATCATACAGACCTATATCTCTTACTTCATGCATGTGCAAGCTACTAGAAAAAATGATTCACCGACGAATCAGTTGGCAACTGGAGCGCACGCGAGCACTACCGACTGAACTATCTGGATTTCGCCAAGGCCGGTCAGCATCAGATTCAATAGGGGACCTTGCATCATCCTTGGAGGAAGCAAAGACAGAAGGGAAGGTAGCCCACATCGTCTTCCTCGACATACACCGCGCCTTTGATGCACTTCCACACAGTGTCATTCTTGAGCGCCTAGAGCTCATCGGGGTCAGAGGACGGTCTCTACAATTCGTTCGAGCATTTCTAAGTAATAGAACATTTCAAATACGAATGGGTGGACACACCAGCACAACACGCACCGTTACCCAAGGTGTACCGCAAGGGAGTGTGCTCAGTCCGTTACTATTCAACATAGTAATGGCGGGACTTCCCCCAATTCTCCCACAATTCGAAGCCATCCCCGTCAACTGTGCCATCCACGCAGATGACGTAGCCTTACGGTGCATAGGTCCTACAGAGATCTCCACGACCGTGCAAGCCAAACTGCAACAAGCCCTGAATGTTGCTACCTCATTTTTTCATCATGCCTTCCTTACCTTGTCAGCAGCAAAAACAACAGTTCTTACATACCGACCACGAGGTCGATTGAAGGGAAAATATTCTACTTTACAGATTTACGGCAACCGGATCAGAAGAGAACCACAAGTTCGCTACCTTGGAGTCATAATCGACGATCGAGTCAACTGGCGGCCGGCGGTGCAAACGGTGCTAGAAGGGGCACGGAAATTACTTGGAGCGCTATTCTGAATCGCCGGTCAAAACTGGGGCTCCAGCCAGCAGACAATGATGACACTTTATCGAGGTCTCATTGTTAATAGAATTATGTATGCCTTACCTCTCCTGAATCTTCAACAACGACAATGGACGATGCTGGAGACATTTCACAGGAAAGCGATCCGTATATGCCTCGGCCTGCCCGCTTCATCAAAGAACGTTCCCACCCTGGTAGAGGCGAGCGACTCCCCACTTCAACTACAGGCAAAAGAACGGGCTTTGCGCCAGATATCGAGACTTGCTGGTACTGAGTCCTCATACGCATTGCTAAACTCAGTCACTGCAAGACCATCCTCCCACTTCGGAAAGGTGGCGCAGACCTTCCTGGATATCATCGGATGCCCAGAGAACGTACCCCCCATTCCGCCACCACATCGAGAGGACAACCATCTCAAAATAGCGACAGACATCGTCGACCTTCCAAGACGGAAAACAGTCGCAGAGACGGTGGCTCGATATGTTGGAAACGAAACAATCAGCACCTACGCAGATATGATTCACGTTTACACAGATGGCAGTGTGAAAGGCGATTCGGCCACAGCAGCCTACGTCGTCCCTGAAATGGGCTTGCGTTGTGAAGATCGGCTGAGCAATTGCACTAGCTCAACAACAGCCGAGCTTACAGCTATATGGCTTGCCGTCACACAAGTGCCAAAATACATAAACTCAATAGATTTTGCTGTCTTCACTGACTCGAAAGGCGCACTAATGCAATTGGCTAACCTCAACACAGCTTGTCCCCTTGCAAAATCTATCGCCCAACTCACACGGAAAGCAAACGATGCGGGGATAACTATATACTTCCAGTGGATTCCATCACACGTGGGAATTCTAGGAAACGAGGAAGCAGACGGTCTTGCCTTGGCAGCACACAAAGATGCCTGCCCAACAATTGCTATCCATAAGTACAGCTCCGCACGCGTCATAATCCACCAAGAATTAACAAAACAACACCCTGACGCAGAAACGGCAGCTGGCTATCCACCTTTCCCGATACAAAAGAAAAAATTCAACCGTAAACAAGAATCTCAGTTACACAGACTGAGAACGGGCTGCTCGAACACCAACATCCGTTTGCACCTCCTCAGAGGGTCAAACACAAAAAATTGCAGCTCATGCAATGAACCCGAAGACATCGACCATATATTTTGGACCTGCCCAGCGCATGAGGATCAGAGAAAGACGCTACTAGAAGCCTTCGGAAAACTTCACATCAACGCCAGCACTACACAAGAACTCCTATTCCCGAGAGGACCACGGGCCAAGCGGACCGCTGCACTCCAGGCGGTGCTCGACTTCGTGGACGAGGCAGGACTCTCTTCTCGACCTTGAAAAATAACAGCCTGATCAGCGTAAATCACGACATCGAGAACCCGCCCTGACTCTTTTATGCGCCCTGCCTAAGGGCCAATGTACAGTTTTTTATGTGTTTTTTAACCTTTTCTACCTATATCTTTTCCCCTCTCCCTCTTCCTGTAGGACGAAAAAGCTGACCCCGCTTACGGGAGACTAACCTTTCGTTCTACACGTTTCCGTTTCCTTCCCTTTTCATTATATTTATTTTCTTTAGTACAAAATAAACAACAACCACATACCTTTCTGCAAACATTGTTCAAAAATTTAATTACGACTGTCCTTGGATTGGTGTCGCTCAAGCCAAGGAAAATCCTCTCCAGAGCAACCAGTGTGTTGGAGGCCTCGCATTCGTACTGGATGCTGAAAAGCCAATATGCTGCCAACAACATGCACAGCCCCTCTTCTGCATTAAAAACGGAAAACAAGCGCTCACGATCCTCAACAAGGTGAAGAAAGTCTGCATCGTCCAGCTCTTGCTTGTTGTAAAGGACACATGGTGCCGGTAGGGTGTTCTCATCCTGCGTTAGGAGAAAGGATAAAGCAAAACATATTTTAATGTAGAAGGCCAAAACATGTTTGCTCTTGTCAACTGTTATTATTCGCTGCAGTTAAGGCCATGAGCATCAGCCTCCACACAGGCATACAGTGCTTATGTTGGAACAAGTAACCGACGTCTTCAGCAATGTAAAACGAATGAAGAATTACAATCGGGGCAACATCACAACATGCAAGCATTGCGATGTAATCTTAGGGGCACTTGTGAGTATCTCTATTTCAGTACCGAAATGCATTTCCGAAATCTATTTGTGTTTCAGTAGTGAAATACTTTTGCGATGTATTATGATACGCTGCTAGACTTTTGTATCTTGTTACATTTATTGTTAGAAATGAGCTGACAGGTTTGGAGATAAAAAAAAGTCACTGAAAAATTCGACGGATCACTGGTTTATTTTGGCAATGAGTGATTCTTTGCTTTGCTCTCACTTTTAACTTCTACAGCGGCCGGTTTTCTTTCTGCGGACAGCAGTCTTTCAGTGTACATTTGAGGTTATTGTATGGGTAAGGGGCCACCAACAAATGCACAGATGAGAAACAATCTAAAAGAAGAAGGCAAAAAGCAGGGACGTTTGGGCAGACACGCTTTGTCAGGCGTTGTCATTGGTCGCCAGCGTTCACTGGGTGCGATAATGGGTTCTTTTCGGTATCAGCGAACATAGCCAAGGGAAGTCAAGTTGCAAAAAAAAGGGACAAACACCGACAGAAGGCGGGGAGCTCAGGTGCTACAATCTATGTTTGCCACAGACGCACCCTTCTCACCTCGCCAATCTGCATTTATGAACCGTATAGGGCTGCCGACTGACCATAACGGTACATGCTAATATTTGTCCCTTGGCCACACTCTAAAAAAAATGGTGTCATGGGGTACACCCATAGGGGGTGTAAGTGCTTGTCACATATATTACACCCTTTGGGGGAATACAAGTGCACCCCAAATATGGGAGTACGTGTACACATGTTGGTGTGGTGCACATGTACACCTTTTTCTACAGAAACCTCACTCGAAGGGAACACAGGTGCACCCCATTCGATGGTGTACGGCTACACCTCTTTCTACACCCGCTTCACTCAAAGGGAACACAGATGCACCCCATTCGATGGTGTACCATTGCACCTCTTCATACACCCGCTTCACTCAAAGGGAACACAGACGCACCCCGCTCAATAGTGTACCATTACTCCCCTTTCTACACCTACTGCTCTCAAAAGGAACACAGGAGCACCCCGTTCAATAGTGTACTGAGTGTACTGTTACACCTCTTTCTACAGTCGCTGAATTCGAAGAGAACACAGATGCACTTGATTCAAAGGTGCACTTTATGCACCCGTTTCATAACTTCATAAACCTATTTAAGACATCAAAGAAAAGAGTAAAAATTGTATGCGCCCCGGTGATTGCAAAAAGGCAGGTAAACGGACACACGGTATTGTTTTCAAATCTCATAGAAGTTTATTAGACAGCCTATTCCGTAAACAAGCAGAAACTTGCAAGCAATCCGTGATATCTGAAGACGTACAAAGAAGTTTTTACACAACTGAAAAAAATTACTAAGCAAACAAGAACCGGGGGTGAGTCTTAGGTAGTGTCCATTCTGCCAGCAGCCCGTAGAATTATTTCCACAAATATCCACCGGCAGTCGCCGTTAATTCATCGAACGACGTTTCATCGACAGCTCAGATTAGCTTTTCTATTTTAGCTTCTCTCCTTTCTTTTCTTGTAATGAGCCGCCCCAGAATGTATCCGCGAAGTGAAGTGTATGGGGACAGGTGGGCTAACATTTTTGTAATTAGCCGCCGCAAACTGTCGCCACGAAGCGGAGCGAACGGGTCGGCTGGGTCGGTGAGCACGCGCCTCATAGACACACGCGCGACAAAATTTCCCTACAGCGTGCATTTTTCGTAACGAGTGACGATGAAACGTTAGTGTTGATGAAACGTGTCTACAAAACGTGCATCGACAAAAACGTGTTTTCACAAAACGCCGGGAGAATAAGAAAGTCAGTATTCCACCTGCAGTTGTCACATGATTGTATACAGCTAATGGCAGGCGACTGCCGATAGAATTTCAGGGAAATTATTCTCCCGGCTGCTAGAAAATAGACACTGCCTAATTCTAGAGGTAATCCGGAACGGAACGGTCAGTTGTAGCAAAGGAGTAGGTTGCAGTGCACTTACGATGAAAATACCGGACTTGAAATATGTAATCCGATATATAAGTCGACACCGGCACTGCAGAACCACACAAACACAAAAACGAAAAGAAAGGGGTCCGTGAAGATTCAACACGATGTGGCCGAAGCAGTAATTTGCCGAACCGAACACTAAACACATCACATACCTTCCTTTGGCTTTTTTGAAGAAATCCCCCTGTTGCCGATACAAGCGTAGGACTTTTCAAACACTGGAAATCTTGGTACACTCGAATACGTTGTCGCGGGCGAAATCTACGGCAGCCCCGCTGGTCGCAGCACAGCACACAAGCAACTAGGCCGGGAAGCAGACATTCCGAGGTCGAAAAAAGCTACTACGTCATCCGTGAAACCTTTACCACGTGATCACGCTCCTGCCGTATCCGCGCTCAGACAGAGGTGTCGAGGGATAAAAAAAGCCTTTGGTTCATTGGTCCGGCAACTGCGCGCCTTCTTGTATGCTTTCAGCTTAGGGAGAGAAAGAAAAATAAATGAGTATAAAAATTGCAGCTCCTTCAAGGCCAAAAGGGGCCACCCTCGCAAAGGTAAATCTTCAGGGGCAACCCAACAATGAAAGGATTTGTCGCTTATATCCTCTTGAAAGTTCGACCCAAAGTTAATAGTGCAGTGGATGCTATCCGTGGCCTTGGCCTTCAGGCTGGTGCCGTGCTCTGCCTTATCTCTAGCTTGGAGACTGTAGTCACGTGATCCTACCCGGAGACCCGATTGGCCTAAAACAAGCATAGCGTCCACTCTACAGTCAATACCGACGGAACACGATAGCTCCATACTTCCTAAGAAACTGCTCATCCCAAAGAGTGACCCCCATGGGGGAATCCAAGCACAAGCTGATCGGGGCGCGTGGCTAGCGTGGCGGTGCATTGGTACACCTAGATGTTTTTAAGGGAGAGGGGGATGCTCATTGTCGGTGTACAAGCACACTGGCTGGGCAACGGAGGGTGCGTCCTTCAGGAAAAGGGTGCATGAGCGCCTGATGCACCCGACTACACCCTTTTTTTCTTAGAGTGCAATGTTAATTTTTTTGCCTCCTCCTCTACACTGAAAAACCCAAAGATAAAGGTTACAGAAAACAGTCAACATAAAAATGTTTCGCATGTAGCTGTAGAAATTAATTTTCAAGAGCTACATTTTAAATACAGTCGCCGGCCATATGAACTCCCCCGTCCAAACACCAACCGGTGCACCAAAAATCCAGCATGCAGCGTGTCGAGGTTGACGGCTGCGGTTTTCAACGGTGGAGGGGGTGATTACACAGTAAAAGGTGCTCGTGATAATATAGTTTTACAGCTATCTATGATACATTGTTGCGTTTGCACCTCAATGCACCCCTCGAATCCGTGACAGACAAAGGTGTTCTGACAAAATATACAATGAGCTGTCTGCGTCGAGAGAAGAGCCATCTCGGTGGCCCAAAAGGTAACCTGCGGCTGCTGGATGACTTCATGTAAACGAACCCAGAATTCACGGGCTTGGAGAGAGGTGCGGAAACTATGTGACATTCAACTGAAAAGTTAATAAGCTCAAATTATTATCCATTTTAAGCCAAAATCCATGATTCGCACATGCCTATTATTTTCACAATGAAGCCAAAGGCGAACCAAGCAGTAGTCCGTTGATTTATTGCCGAATAGTATATTGATTTATTGCCGAACACTTTGAGTACTAAACTGGATGCTTTGCTTATGTTTGGAAGGTTGCAATGACAAACGCAATACTTAATTGGGTGAAAAGCAAAGTTTTGTAACAATTAGGTGCATGATTACATTCTACAAGTCGTTTTACGCGTATACACTCTGCACAGCATTATATTTGAAAGCTAACCAAATTTGAAAAAAAGGCCGTGAGAGTTCTGTCGATGTCTTCACTGCGTGTTCGTGGGACTCGGCGGACATTAGTAAAGGGGATAACTGTCACAGTACGTTGACTAATTGACCAAAATCTGTTAGCTTTGTATTCATGGCTTTATGGACCATGTTGCAACTGCAGTGTTAAAAGCCAGTCAATATTAAAGGCTATCCCGATTTAAACCATTCACAAAAAGTCAAGCGGCTTGGAGGTATTCATTGTCCAACTTTTGCGTTTTTAATGTCGGATGCAAAAACCGTGCTCAGCTTGAGCTCAAGATTTTGTGCCGTTAATAATGGGCAAAAGAGTCCCCTAGTCATACCAGGTACGTCGTCACTATCTCGACAGTGTGTCCTTGGCGTGAGCATCGGCGTCATACTTCCAGGATAGTGAAGGTGCGTCCGAAGCAACCAGGTCCGCACGACATCCTGAGGCCTTCTGAGCGCAAGATTTTGGAATTGGGCGACGAAAAGGCAGATTTTAATCACTGAATATTTTGAAACTTGTTGCCATTCGCAAATTGTGTCAATTGTGTTAGTCTTTAATATTCACTGCCTTTGAAACTAGAATTGAAACATACCCCATGAAACCATTATTAAAAATTTTGGTTAAGTAGTTTTAAATAACATACTGCTAAGGGGTTTCCCCTTATGTAATGTCCTCGGAGCCCCAGAAACACACATTGAAGTCAACATCCAAGTAACACTCACGCCGTTTTTTTTTTTTTTACTTTGAATCAAAATAGAAAGCTTTGTATTTATGTATATATAAATATAATAAATACCGGGTGCATGTGCATGCAGCCGTGCACCATCCCACTATAGAGGTCCACTTTTTTCTGAAGTAAAACTGGTTCAAACGGACAAGGCCAGTTTTACATAAACCCCCAGCACTGCATGTACGAAAGACTGCCAAACATGATTGCTCACCTCATAGAACACTCTGCGCGGCTTGAAGAAAGCGGCTTGCGGTCTTTGACGGTGAGTCTACTCGCTTGGTGCAGCTGGGACCTGCAATAAATTCAATACCGCTTGCCATATCCCACAAAGTAACAAAAAAAAGCCAGTAATACATAAGTCTACAGCACGACATGTCCCAAGGACCGCTAGAAATTCTCGCTCGACTCATAGAACACTTCATGCGACAAAACCCTGCATTATATAAGGACCGATTGAACTTAGTATAAATGTTGCAGAAAAATAAGGATCTGTATTCAGCTGTGTCAAAGCACGTGATCTAATGTGATGATGAATTAATGAATGATGATGATGAAATAATTTTGACTAAAGAGAGTGACCACAAGTGTATACTGAAAGAATCACTATCAATGATGAAACCTAGAAATCTATTAGTGCCTTCCCTGTGTTTTGCCATCGAGTGGAAGAAGTTTCTTGGCCTATATTTTTGTAAGAAACAGGTGTGATGCGTCCGTCTGTGTTTTTTTATCTTGATGTTGTGCATATTTTTTATTTCCTAGGTTGAAAGATCAAGGCATTCCCTGTTTTTCATTTCATTTCATTTATTGACCTCAAACCGCCCGAAGGCATTACATGAGGGGGAGGAGACAAGCTGACTCTATTCTAATACAAAATACACGCGAATGAGAGAAAAGCGAAAGATCAGCACGTACTTAAAAAAAAGCAAAAAAAAGCATACAGTATGGTTCAACTAAGCAAGCAGACGACAGTCAGAGGTAACACAAGCGCATATACCAATAAAGGTAAAACATGCAGGTGGCGTACACGCACAGTACGCAAAAAAAAAATATATTAGTCATTGAACAAAGTTTCACAAGCGTCTCTGAAAAGAGCGACGTCCGCTAGACCCGCAACCGATTCAGGTAGACTGTTCCAGTCCTTAATGGCTAATTGCAAAGGCGATTCCGAAAATTGTTTGGTGTGACTAGGTGATAATCTTATCTTGAAGGGATGATCAATCCTAGGAGAAATATGGTACGGAGGGAGCAAAAGTAGTTTCTTGAGTTCCTGGTTGAAGTAGTAGATTTTATGTAAAAATAAAAGCCTCGCCTGTTTACGTCTGCTACTCAGTGATTGCAAGCCTGCTCTCGATTTCAGGGCAGTTACACTGGGTGAGTGTGAATAGTCTTTATAAATAAAACGCGCAGCTTTGTTTTGTACGGACTCTAACTTCTGTGTAAGATTTATTTGCCAAGGGTTCCAAATCACACTAGCGTATTCAACTTTCGAACGAACAAATGAGGTGTATGCAAGGATGCGGACTTCTGGAGGAGCTAAGTACAGGTGTCTTTTCAAGTAACCCAGCGATTGGTTTGCCCTACCAACAATAAAGTCTATGTGTTCCTTCCAATCCAGTTTTTCAGTTAAAATAACGCCAAGGTACTTATACTTTGTTACCCTTTCAAGATTTGTGTTGGCGAGTGTATAATCAAAAGTAATATTGCTTTTCTTGGTCGAGAACGTCATGACTTTGCTTTTTGATACGTTAACACACATTTGCCAATCCGTACACCAAGCTGTGATGGAATCAAGATCCCGCTGCAATTGCGAAGCATCGTCCGAGTTACGTATTTGCCTATAAATAACGCAATCGTCAGCAAACAGTCGAATTTTAGAGGTTATGTTTGTCGGGAGGTCATTGATATAAACAAGAAAAAGAAGCGGTCCAAGAACTGAGCGCTGAGGAACTCCAGATATTACATTTATTGTATTAGAGGTTTCTTTGTTAATGGTTACTGATTGTGTTCGGTGCGAGAGAAAATTAAGGATCCAATTGGTGTACATAGGGTGAAGATTTAGACTGCCTAACTTTTTCAGTAACCGCTGGTGAGGAACCCTGTCAAAAGCCTTAGAGAAATCTATAAACACAGCATCTGTTTGAACCCTAGAATGAATAGCTTCATGAACATCATTAACCAATTCAAATAACTGCGTTACACATGATTTATGTTTTCGAAAACCGTGTTGATTGCAAAAGAGGAGGTCGTTGTCTGAAAGGTGACTCATAATGTTACTATATAATATATGTTCTAAAAGCTTACAGGGGATACTGGTCAGTGATATAGGACGGTAGTGGTTAGGAGAATTTTTGTCACCGGACTTAAATATAGGCAGCACTTTAGCATGCTTCCAATCTTTAGGAATGACTCCGAAGTCAATACTCTGTTGATACAACAAACTCAGGAGACTACTAGAGTACGGAGCAGTTAGCTTAAGCAATTTGGCAGTGATATTGTCATTACCTGGAGAAGAGTAATGAGGAAGATTGTCGATGAGTTTGCTTATACCAAGAGAAGTAAGGTTAAATTTGTCTAGAAAAGGAATGTTGACATCGGGATCACAGGTTGGCAGTGGGAAAACCTCACTGGTGAATACTTCTCCAAAGAATGCGTTCAAAGAGTTGGCACATTCAGAATCAGACATAGGGTTACCTTCGTCATTAATAAGCCCCTTAGGGGTTCCCGTGGCCCTCTGAGGCCCAATAGTACTCCAAAATTTTCTTGGATTTGATTTCAACATATCTCTAAGCTTTACTCCAAAAAAGTCTTCTTTCGCTCTTTTCACTTCTGTTTTACATACCTGTGCCTGATTATAGTAACGGTTCCACGAGTCTGTATTATTGATTTTTTTTCGCTTTGGCAAAGAGACGTTTTTTTGTATTGAGGAGGCTGTTTAAAGACTTAGAAAACCACGGTTTTTTTACATTAGACGGAATCTTAATTTTCGGTACATGCAAGTTTTGTAATTTCAGTAAGGTTTCCTTAATTAGGGTCCAGTTCTCATCAATAGATCGGCACCTATAGTCCCTTTCAAACTGCCCAAGAAAAGCCTCTAAGGCTGTAAAAATCTCAGCTGTGTTTGCTTTCGCATAATCATAGATCACTTTATCGTCATCCGGTTTGTCACGTATTGAAATGTCTACCATTACTAAAACCACTTTGTGGTCGCTAAGCTCTTCAAGCAAGAAAACGGATTTAACCTTTTCAGGAGCAGAAGTCAGAAATAAGTCAAGGATGGAATTCTCACGAGTCGGCATGTGTACTACTTGTTCCAGGTAGCTCGACTTACACAAATCCAGAAATATTTGGCACTGTGAGACATTTCTGCAGCCATCTTTTGGTTCGTACGCAGTCCAGTCAATACCTGGGAAATTAAACTCGCCTCCAAGAAAAACTGGACACTGAGGGAATTGAAGAGTGACATAATCAAGGGCTTTACTCATTTCATCGTTGAACGAGACATGTTCATCAGGCGGTCTGTAACAAGCACCTATTATGGCATAGGAAAATGTGAACTTCACACGAACAAAAACAATTTCAATATCTGTATCAAACAAGATTGGAGTGGTGGAAAAACAGTTTTTGATAGCAACAAGGACTCCACCGCCTCTTGATTGGTTCCTGTCTTTTCTATAGATAGTCACATTTACCCAAATGTTAGTAGGTTGCTTTTTTTCTGTTTACTGTTTTTGGGTATGTCAGGGGTTGTGAACAGTAAAACGCTATAAGGCCGAGGAAGGAATTCCCTTTGTAAAGTGGTGGCAAGCAGAAGAGAAATTGTAAAGACTGACTTCATGTCTTCCCCTACGTTTTCTTTTTTGGGTCGCCTATTCATTTTTTGCCCATTAATACTCAGCTGTGTTTGATACTTCTCTGAGTTTGTGTCATCCTTCAGAGAATCCGTCTTTAATAAATTATGTGTTTAGCCTCTGTAGCTAGCTTGCACCCTCGTTTTTGTTTATTAATAAATGACTGTAGGATTCAACTGCAAGCACGGTGTTAATGCATACTAATAAATAGCAGCATACTTTTATTGACTAGTGCTGATGATTGGACTAGTTAGTAGCCAATTATTGAAAAGAAATCATGAAGAATATGGGAACGGAGGATATGAACACAACACAGCGCTGTGTTGATCTCCTTCTTGTCCGTGCCATTCACATTCCATGTTTTTAATAACACATTCATTAATAATTTTCTGCTTGGTATCATCTGTATAGGGGTTCACTGGAACGACCCACCTGCTATTGCATTCACTTTAGGGCAGCTCCCCCTTCCTCATGGTGCCATCGTTCAGGAAGTGCAAGGCGGGTGTCACTCTCACTCTTGTGTTTAAGTTTCCCAGGTTCCCATAGGTTTCAAGCTGCTAGCCAAATTGAATCAGGCCTTCCAGCCCTGCAAAAAATGTCAATTCCACTCTTTTAGACGTAGACGCCCACATTTTGAATGTATGTAAAAGAAGCTCTAACAGAGAGGAAACAAAATGATTGGCCTTTTTTTAATGCATCCTTTTCTTTTGCTGAGAACATACATAAACGTTACACGCTATTGTGCATACAGTGCTGCGGCTTAATTTAGGAAGAGCACTTTTTTTTCATATGACCTTTTATATAAAGAAAAAACTCAATATAATGGGTCGGGCATAAATGGTTGCTATGAACTGCCCTATACATTTACACATTACCTGATATCATCAAAAGAGTAGAGTAGCGCAGGGCTGCACTGCACCAATTACGACTTTGTAACCAATTAATAGTTGGCATTTATTTGTTTATTAATATTGGCTATTATTCTTTGACAGAAAGAATACCCGGGCGAGTTGGTACGGTGGTAGTCGTTGAACTCCATCAAATATTCAGGCAAAAGCAAAAACATGAAAAAAGGCGGAAAAAATTAACTAATGTCATATTAGTTAATTTTTTCCGCCTTTTTTCATGTTTTTGCTTTTTCTAGCTGCTCTGATTTTTGTAAGGGCTTTCGCCACTACTAAAAAACGTGACATCTAAACTCCTCTTATTTTTTGCATCACACAATCGTAAACGTAAAAAGTGTGCCGGTTCGGTAAACGCGAAGAGACCTAATTTCCGAGGGTAAAAGCTCTAAAAAACAACGGACAAGTAAAATAAACAAACAACACAGGGCGTTGTTTGTCCGTTGTTTTAGCGCTTTTACACTCGGAAATATGACGAAGAGACCGCGCGTCTCTACGCACAGGCATTAGCATATGCAAAAAATCATGCTGCATGCTCGCTCTTGTAACGTTTTTCTCGCTCCCGCTTTACGAAACAAATCGGTGGCGAGCGGCTGTTACGACAAGACGTCAGAACTAGCATGACCTGTGATTAACACTTTGGGACGGCGACTGAATGCTTGAACTGCCGTCAGACGGCACTTGAACGCTCCGCACAAGCGTCGTCGGACGAGCGCCGCACGACGGCGCCCAGAACATGCCCACGGTTCCGCCGCACGGGAATCTTTCTCACACTGCGGAGCGAGCCACAGGTTTTGAAGAAGATACGCTCTTTTCAAATAACGAAATAATACAGGGCAGAAGCATAGTTAGAATCAAGCATAGCTTAGCAAGCACACGGTACACGACAAAGTTTAAAACAGCAGCCCACTTCGCAGAAACAAAAGAAAGTTGCTTACCGGCGTTTGCACGAGTCGTGCATGGGCGATTCTGAACTTACGGGCGTTGGCAAGACGCAGCGTCTCCCAGCTCTCAGTCATCGATTGCTATTCTTGAACACGGTATTCGTAAGGAAGATATCTAAAATATCCACTAAAACGGCTAAAACGTAAAAAAAGGAGATTTCCGAAACCTCTGGAACTTCAACGACCATTTAACCGAGCCCAACGGAAGCTGATTGCAATAGCGATTGCCTTGCGCAGTCTTCAAGAGTCTCTTTTCCTTTTTATGTATTGTTATTTTTAGAACGATACTAAGCAAATTATTATTATATTAGTAACAATAAGAATTTCCTTAGAATAATAATGTGAAACATTACAAAAAGTGAGTAAATCTTAGGTTTTATTTAAACTTTAGGTTGTTTCTTTTTTGCGCAAACCGAAACCGAAACTAACTTAAGCAACGTTTCCTTCGTCGTAATTGTTTGCGTGTGTGTGCGTGCATGCGCGTGCGTGTTTGTGCGCGCGCGTGTCGATGCGTCCGCATGCATGCGTGTCTGCCTCTCTGGTTGTGCGTGCGTGTGCGTCTGCGCGCGGGCGTGGGTTTGCGCGTGTGCATGCGTGTGTACGTGCGTGCGCGCGTGTATGAGTGCGACTGCGAGCGCGCAAGCGTCTGTTTGTGCGTTCTATTGCACTGCGCCCGCAAGAAGAACAATTGGATGTCCCTGGACACTGTTAAAACACTAACTTATTGATTATTATTATTAATATTATTATTGTTGTTGTCGTTGTTGTTGTTATTGAAACATAGCCCTGAGTCTTTAGACACAGGGCCCTAAACTTCTCTATAGCTGGCTGTAGCTGTATCTATAAATTTCTAAGGCCGACCATGCAAAGCTACAGGGGGTGATAGCCTGCCATTGAATTTTCCATAGACGACCATAGGCCATTTTTGTATGGGATGTGTCGGACTGGTTTATCATGGGAGTTTCCTCTTTATTTGTGTGAGTTTTTGTGCATGTCACTATATTATCAAATGAATATTTTACTCAGGTTGACATGATCATGTGACAGGTTCTAGCAGCATGTCATTAATATTTGTCAAACATTTTCAATATATTTTGATTTCATGTTGCCAGATATAAACTCGAGACTAACTGATTTTTTTTTACTGTACACCTCCAGCAATAAATATTTGTAAAAAATACTTGTATAGAGCATTTCACCCTACTTTCCAATTTATGAGCATGGAGTGATTTGTAAGAAAATGAAATATGAACTCATATATAAAATTTTGTTTGCAAAGGTAAAAATTGTATGCAAAAGAGGCACTTTATTATCAGCTATTTGCATGAATTACAACTGACATTATAAAAATCTAGACTGCTAACAACTGTTGCTTCTCAAGCAGAAATCTTACCTGTACATTATGGACAGAGCCCTATATAAGCTTTCCAAAACCATTTCACATTATTTATTTAGCACCCTCTTCTACACCTTTCTCACATTCTTCACTAAATGTAGGGTGTAACACGAAACAGCACCCTTTTCGTTAAAATTATGAGGTTGTATTCCTAGTTTTTAGGGTGTTAAAAGAATGTAGCCGAGGGTGTAAGTTGCCACAACACCCCTTTTACACCCTTAAAGGTGTAAAAACTTTTACTGTGTAGTACGGCCGAGCATCACTGGCGTCAATCACCACGATAGCGTCAATAGCGTCACGGCGTTGCCCACCACCCGCCAACAACCACGTTGTTAACAACAAAACCAGCGTTCTGCACATCTAGGTCGAGATGTTCATTTTCTTTTTCGTTTACGTGTGGTTCGATTTTGAACGTTTCCGTTGCGGTTTTAACCGAAGCTGTTAGCTTTCGTTGGCTCAGGAAATCAGTATCCTAGCACCTATATAAAACATTACTGAGACTAGCTTAAGTTTAATCAATATATGAGAGACGTCTTGTTTAGGCTGTTCCAAAACACAAAGCCTGAAATATCCAATCTTATTCGATTCAAGCACAAGCTGATCGGGAAGCGTGGCGGTTTACTAAGCTGAGTGCATTGATACACCTATAGGTTTTTAAGGTAGAGAAGGGGGCTTATGGTCGGTGTACAAGTATACACTGGCTGGGTAACGGAGGGCGCGTCTTCCAGGAAAGGGGAGCATGTGCGCCCGATGCACCCAACTACAACTTTTTTCTTCGAGTGCAGTTGGTAAGTAAATATGTGGAGCACTAACCGAAAAATCGCGGATGTGGTATTCGCGATAAGAGTGCCGCGCAGCGACAGAGCGGTATTGTCAGTGCGAAGATGACGTGGGCGCTGTTTTCTTATTTTATTTTCATAGAACAATAACGGGCACAATATTTTTCCATTCCTGGTAATGTTCCAAATGAACATATCACACGACAGTGCTAGTTAAGACAATAGCCTTTCTAACGAAAAAAAAAACTGAACAAAACGGTGATCGTTTGCTTGAGCTAACATTGTTCGCGCGATGCACGCACTAATATCCTGCCAACCACTCGCTCATGATGCTTCTCTCGCTGCCCGTCGTTATGCCAAAGTTTCGTCAACGCGATGAAAGTTTAGATTATGGGTGTCCCTGCGGCGAAACTGAAAATCAGCACTTTTGGCCGAAGACTTGCTGGCCGTGTTTATGTCCCCGGCGGCCAAGTTTAAAATCAGCACTTCTGGCCGAACACTTGCCCGCCATGTTTATGTCCACGGCGGCCAAGCTGAAAATCAGCACTTCTGGCCAAACACTCGCCGGCCGTGTTTATGTTTCCGGCGGCCAAGCTGAAAATCAGCACTGCTGGCCAAACACTTGCCGGCCGTGTTTACGTCTCCGGCGGCCAAGCTGAAAATCATCACTGCTGGCCAAACACTCGCCGGCCATGTTTATGTTTCCGGCGGCCAAGCTGAAAATCAGCACTACTGGCCAAACACATGCCGGCAGTGTTTATGTCTCCGGCGGCCAAACTGAAAATCAGCATTCTGGCCAAACACTTGCCGGCCGTGTTTATGTCCCCGGCGGCAGGGCTGAAAATCAGCACTGCTGGCCAAACACTTGCCGGCCGTGTTTATGTCTCCGGAGGCCAAGCTGAAAATCAGCACTTCTGGCCAGGCGCTTGGCGGCAGTGTTTATGCCTCCGGCGGACAAGCTAAAAACAACTAGTTTGTGGCCGGACTCTTGCCGGCCTTGTTTTTGTCTCCGGTGGCCAAGCACTTGAAGTGGCCAAGCTGTCCAGACACTGGCCAACCGTCGGCCGATCGAAATTCACTTTCTGTTGCTGCTTGGGTATGTACTGTTTCTTGTGGGTTGTCCAGTTGCTCAGTGCTCGTATCCGCGTGTGTGTGTATGTATAGTGTTGTGTGTATGTCCATGTCATGAGTGAATGTGGCCGCGCGACGGGCAGCAGAAAAATACTGCTGTTTTCTTTTTTTCAAATGTTTATCACTTTTTTTTTTTCGTCGCTAGATGGGGGTTGTCGCCGCCCAATTTGAAAAGCGTGGCGGTTGGTGATCTATAAATATTAGAGGGCTGGATGCCATTAGTCCATCCGTCGTGCTGATCGCTCCGAGTTATTCGGTTATTCCCGCTGGTAGCTGTGTCGCCGTGTTATGCTGCCTGATTGCAACAAAAGGAGGTTAGGCGGCTTCCCCAGCGCGTGTTCTAGGTGCTGAATGCCGCTGTTCACGCACGAACGTTCATCAGTGGATAACGCACGTAACAGGTGAGCGCGGGCAGTAGTTAATCGAGAGCCACACGGAGCGCGAGTGCGATACCTCCTAGCCGCGCTGTCGACAGAGGATGTCGGAGCGATTCGTTGTCAACTTGTCGTCCACGGCAAGTGTGCATTGTGTTCAATAAAGCCAGCCTGTCAGTGTTTGTAAAGATATCCCTTCTATATAAACGCTTCTGATGCGATGAAAATGCGACCGGCATTGAGCAGGCCGAGCGAGACATCGGCGACCATCTCGGCTGTTCAGTCTCCAGCGGTTTCGGCCTTACTCCTATTACTTGCGGTGTTGGCGCTTGGACATAGGGTGTTTGGAAAGTTTTTTGCGCCTACAGATGACACCAAACGAGCGTGCGAGCCGTGTGCTCTTGCTCCGGCGAGAAGCCGCGTACGGCTCGCCAGGCTCGTATCGCCTGTCGCATACTGGCCGCCATATTGTTTTTAGGGTGTTAGCAGTTAACACGATTTTCACCACCTCCGGCGGCTAACACCCTTACACGAATAAAGGCGTTAGCCAGAGGACGAGCCATTTACACGAATAAGGGTGTAAAAATTTTAAGTGTGTACCCGTATGACATGTGCGCGGGTGTTCATAAACGGCTCCTCTCAACTGCATGCGGGTCCAATAAACCAAAATGAACAGCTAACAGCACGATAAGAATCGGTAGCAACGGTAATACTCACCCGGGAAGCGAAGCGCGAAGCGGCGTGTTGTCGGTCGGCACTCCCGTCGAAAAAGGCAAAATAAGGACACAAGTACTATATATATACAAGAAATATTGCGCGCAGAAGAGAACAGAAACACTTAGAAGCAATAAAAAATTACACTGGAATAGATAAAAATAGGTAATAGATTCGAAAAACAGAAAATTAAGAGGAGACAAGCGACAAGGCAATACGATCTCAAGGCAGAGCGGCCAGGCGAGGGACAGTCTCTCCCACGATTCCTCGCGCGCGGGCCGGGGCACTTGGGGGATTTCGCAAAAGGTCTATTGTAGGCACAGTGCCCCGGTTGTGTTCATGTGCGATATATGAGTAAATACCATAAACCAATACTGCAAACTTCTCCGAAAACCAATGGGTGCGGTGGCGAACAGCGTGAGTGGCGCTGTTCACCACTCTTGCCGTTCATTCGTGTTTGTGTGTTGCCACTAACAAGCGCACCAATGGGAAGGCTTCAGCCATTATTGGGAACACTAAATGAACAAATAAAAATACGAACAAAACACACACAGCAATACTGGCAGCAAGTCGAGACGCACTTTTGTGTTAAACTCAGCATTCTTTTTACGAATGGAATGCGCAATTCCCCTACAGGATTTCAATCCACGCGAGTGGCATCGGAATTGCTAAAGGCCAGTCTATAAACACAGTCTGTGTTGAAAACAATCCTAGCAGCAATAAGTTGCTATTATATTGCTCAATATATAGAGCACCTTACTATGAACAGCCTTGGCAGTCTTCCATGAAGCCTGGCCTTCAGCAGAGGAGGTTGTCATTCTATGTCGTCCCAGGACGCTCAGATCAGGATGGCGAAAGTGAATGCCAACTTGTACTTGGTAAGTGCTGCAGTAAGTATAAAGATGAAAACACAAATAAAATATTCGGTAAAAAATATCATGCACCCACTTAAAAAAAA